>NC_047114.1:80900399-81500399 GCF_902500255.1 Thalassophryne amazonica | reverse complement strand
GCACTCGGAGAGCGCAAACCTGCGCCAAGGCCATAGGGTCACTGACGTCACATGGAATACCTTTTGGCAAAGAGACTTATTCCACGTCATTTCACGCATTTACCGTCATGTTTCAGATTCAGTGGTTAAACCCTTAGATCTTCAGCAAATGTATTTATAAAGAGAAACTGCATGAACTACACAAGTTTTTTTTTTAATTTTTTAATAAGTTTATTCAATGAGGAGAAACAAATGCTCAATTATTGTTGTGTCGTAACTTAATTTTTGTTCAGCCTTTGTGACCCGTCTTCATGAAGTTAGATGCAAAAATGTTGAAATTGGCCCTATCCTGCAATGATAAAGAATGCTTAAAAAAAATAAATTACTGGATCCGGATCATTACCAAAATTGAATGACTTAAGTTAGGCCAAGATACACCCCTGGTAAAAAAAAAAAAAAAAAAAAAAAAAAAAAATTCATTGAAATCTGTTGAGGATTTTTTGAGTAATCCTGCTAACCAACAAACAAACAAACAAACGCGACCGAAAACATAACCTCCTTGGCGGAGGTAATAAATAAAAAAGGAAAAATAAGTAAAAGTTGCCCTGCCCAGTGGGCCAAAAAAAAAAAAAAAAAAAAAAAAAAAAAAAAAAAAAAAAAAAAAAAAAAAAAAAAAACACACACAAAAAGATTTCCTTGACATCAATGTGCGACATTGTGGACTGACATCAAGACAGATATGCTGCATTAGTGATAAGTGTTAAGCTCGAGTCAGTCTGCTCGACACAGCATTGAGCTTTTTGAACCAGAAGTGTGAAGTGTCAGTGAGCAGCGTTTCGAGCACGCCCCCATCACGTGACCACTGCGAGCAAGGCCTCTTTACGTAACAACACGTGTCGAGCTTCACATAATCTGGGCGTGTCAATACGACCCGCCAAGTATTTAAATGAGATCTGAATGGCAGCTCAAACCATGGGTTTTGAGGGGAGGAGATTGCTAGCGACACTGTTATTGCCAATTACCACGTGAATCGTAGCCAAGGAAAGCATTAGTTTATATTTAGGTCTAGTTTAGAGTTCATTTAGTACATACACATAGGATCTAACAGACACACACACACACACACACACACAGCAGGCATCCATTCATACAAAGATTAAAACATACTCATAAACAAAAATAGCTCAGCATGTCATACTATATTTCCATTAAAGGCAGACAAGCTGATTTGGATGAGGCACTGGTGGACTATGTTGTGGAAAATGCACAACCATCCAAATAGTGGAGAGCAAAGCCTTCAGGGCTTTACTACAAAGGTTTGACCCAACATATGCCCACCTCCAGAGAAGACCGGCTCAAATACTGGGTGATACAAGTCGCAGTCTATCCCAATTTACAGAGAATGGAAAAAAATATTTGTCGATGCCAGCAACATCAGTGCCTTGCAGCGGGTCTTCTCCAAAGCTGGAGAGGTGGTGAGGCAGAAAAGGAGCCGATTAAAGCCCAGCAATGTTGAAATTATTCTTTTTGGAATAAAAATTGTTGAAAGTTGCACAATCACCGTCTCCTATCCCCTCTATTCTAATTTTCAAATTCCAGCAACATAAGCACCAGTTGCAGAAGCACATGTCTTTCTCACTTTTCCCGTCACATGGAATGATAACACAAATCTACATATATTCTACAATAAAGGCTTTCATAACCATTATGTGTGCATCTGTAGGGACTATTTATTACATTAAGAAAACACAATAATACATATGACATTTTCTTTTATTATTATTATTTTTCAAGAACAAACCACATCAGTCATGAATTAATGCAAACATTTGTCAGGGCACTCGCTCAAGGTCATTCTCAAAGCAATCCAGCTGATGTCACCCTTCACACTGTATCAAACGCGTCGAAGCAGTGTGTCGATTTTCAGCCAGTTGTGTTGCAGTGGCTCATTGGTTCATGAGGCTTCGAAATTGCCATCACTGTGCGGCATTCTACAGACCCAGAAATTTGCTATGCCATGATTTCAGTAATTTATATATCAAAGAATTCAACCAAAAGGGAGGTGTGTGAATATATCTTTATGTACCTATTCAAGTAAATTTCCCATAAGGGCAGAAGCACAACTCTTAGTTGGTTTTTGGATTCAGCCCATCTTATTTTCACCAAAAGTTCTCAAATTGAGGTATGTTTTGTCTCATTTGATGGGTGTGTCAAAGGTGTTATCCAGCACATCTGGATTAAAAATAAGTACACATAGTGGATTCTAATCAAGCCAGTCACCAAAACTGTCATGGTGCAAGATGGCGAGCCACTGAATAGAAGGTGGACACAAAATGCCGACTCACAGGCTGAGGAAGTGAGATAATCAAAATGAGTTTTAGGCAGAGATTTAGGACACAGGCAATCAGTGGTGCAGCGATTACAACTGTGAGATAGAGGTGTGGTCCAAAAACAAGCAAAGGTCAAAAAATAAGAGCACCAAGGTTCAAGGGCAGAGACAAAGGCTAAATCCAAAAAACACACAGCAAGGTCAAAAACACAGCTTGGCAAACAAGACGACTTAGCAAAGGCCAACAAAACACACAAGGCTTAAATAACACAGGAGGTAATTAACAAAATGAGACACAGGTGTGGAGAACATACAGGAAGGGGGCGTGGTAGAATGAGACAAAGATGATGGAAGACAGAGAGCAAGAGAAATCTGTGACAGAAACACCAACAGTGAACAACAACACAAATGAAAAACCTGAAAAGCGATCAACAAGAAAATTAGAATAGAACTCACAATGTGGGAAAGGTATAACAAATAGGTAAAACCAACCAGTGACAGAAAATTAAAGATAGTGGATCTAAGCAGGGGAACAAAGACACAGACAAGGGATAGATAGAGCATAACATACGCCAAGATACAGGCAAATCATGACAAAAACACATACATTTATGTTAAAAGTAGTGTTCTTACTACCTCTTTAATAATAAAGGACTGAAAATGAACAGAAGAATAAAAGGCTGTGGATGTATATTCACAATTTTATTTGTAGAGCACTTTCAGAAACAGTTGTTACAAAGTGCATCACAAACCAGGAAAATAAACATAAACCATTGAATATGTGATTTTAAGAAACATTTAATCCATATTCTCCATTAAGTATTGAAGGTCTGAAAATATTGACTTTCCTTTATAATTTAAACTGTTGATTATATTTTCTGTTCAAAGTGTTAAAGATAATGTCTTTATATGCTTTGCTTTGTCTGCTTAATTGTCTAAAGCAATCAGCTACATGTTACAGTGACATACAACAAAGAAAAGCAGCAAATCCACACATCTAAGATGTTGGAACCATGTGATATTTGGACTTTTTGCATGACAAATCTCAAAAATTAATGTTGATTCATTTTGTGATGTGTTCTGTGATCCATAGGAATATTTAATTATGGCTTCAATCAGCCTTAAAACTGACTACAGATTACAGACCTTAAACACAGTAATAATATAAAGAAAATAAAGTGATTATAGAAATGATGCGAATGAATTATTTTGACAATTTGTTTAAGATGTCATCAAATAAATTCCATTATGATGTCTACCTTTAAAATTTACGGACTGTTAATGTGTCATATAGAAATTTGTAGCTGTTTTAAAGTCTGTTAAAAATGTATCCACAAAAGAGAAACAGTGATTTAACACACACACACACACACACACACACACACACACACACACATATATATATATTTATATTCACACACCGTGCATCCAAAAAGTATTCACAGAGCTTCACTTTTAACACATTTTGTTATGTTACAGCTTTATTCCAAAATGAAATAATTTTATTTTTTCCCCTCAAAATTCTACTCAAAACAGCCCATAATGACAACATGAAAAAGTTTTTTTTTTTTTTTTTAAGTTTTGCAAATTTATTTAAAAAAAATATTAAAACTAAGAAATCATAAGTATGTAAGTATTCACACCCTTTGCTCAATACTTTGTTGATGCACCTTTGGCAGCAATTACAGCCTCAAGTCTTCTTGAATATGATGCCACAAGCTTGGTGCACATATCTTTTGGCAGTTTTGTCCATTCCTCTTTGCAGCACCTCTCAAGCTCCATCAGGTTGGATGGGGATCGTTGGTGCACAGCCATTTTCAGATCTCTCCAGAGATGTTCAATCAGATTCAGGTCTGGGCTCTGGCTGGGCCACTCAAGGACATTCACAGAGTTGTCCTGAAGCCACTCCTTTGATATCTTGGCTGTGTGCTTTGGGTCATTGTCCTGCTGAATGATGGTCTGAGGTCAAGAGAGCTCTGGAGCAGGTTTTCATCCAGGATGTCTCTGTACATTGCTGCATTCATCTTTCCCTCAATCCTGACTAGTCTCCCAGTTCCTGCTGCTGAAAAACATCCCCACAGCATGATGCTGCCACCACTATTCTTCACTGTAGGGATGGTGCATGGTTTCCCCAAACATGACGCCTGGCATTCATGCCAAAGAGTTCAATCTTTGTCTCATCAGACCAGAGAATTTTGTTTTTAATGGTCTAAGAGTCCTTCAGGTGCCTTTTTCACAAAGTCCAGATGGGCTGCCCTGTGCCTTTTACTAAGCAGTGGCGTCCGTCTGGCCAGAGGTAGGACGAAGTCACCATCAAGTCACTCTCAAGTCATGAATCTGCCAGTCCCAAATCAAGTCTCAAGTCATAATGACCACCAATTGTTTGCAAGCTGACTTGAGACTTCACTTGGGACTTGCAGATTGATGATTTGAGAATGACTTGACAGTGACTTCGTCTCATCGCTGCGTCTGGCCACTCTACCATACAGGCCTGATCGGTGGATTGCTGCAGAGATGGTTGTCCTTCGAGAAGGTTCTCCTCTCTCCACACAGGAATGCTGGAGCTCTGACAGAGTGACCATCAGGCTCTTGGTCACCTCCCTGACTAAGGCCCTTTCCCCCAATCACTCAGTCTAGATGGCCGGCCAGCTCTAGGAAGAGTCTTGGTGGATCCGAACATCTTCCATTTATGGATGATGAAGGCCACTGTGCTCACTGGGACCTTCAAAGCAACAGAAATGTTTCTGTACCCTTTCCCAGATTTGTGCTTCCAGACAGAATCCTGTCTCGGAGGTCTACAGACCATTCCTTTGACTTCATGCTTGGTTTGTGCTCTGACATGTACTGTCAACTGTGGGACCTTATATGCAGACAGATGTGTGTCTTTCCAAAGCAAGTCCAATCAACTGAATTTACCCCAGGTGGACTCCAATTAAGCTGTAGAAACATCTCAAGGATGATCAGTGGAAATACGATGCACCTGAGCTCATCTTTGAGCTTCACAGCAAAGGCTGTGAATACTTATGTACACACAATTTCTTTGTTTGTTTGTTTGTTTTTTAATAAATATGCAAAAATATCAACTCCACCCCCCCCCCACCACACACACACACACACACACACACACACACACACACACACACACACACACACACACACACACACACACACACACACTTTTTCATATTTTCATTATGGGTAGAATTTTGAAGAAAAAAATAATTTCATCCATTTTGGAAAAAGGCTGTA
The DNA here is from genome assembly GCF_902500255.1 of Thalassophryne amazonica. Lineage (NCBI taxonomy): Eukaryota > Metazoa > Chordata > Actinopteri > Batrachoidiformes > Batrachoididae > Thalassophryne > Thalassophryne amazonica. The sequence continues at coordinate 81,494,842 of NC_047114.1, read as the reverse complement.
ACATAAAAAATTTGAAAAAAGTGAATACTTTCTGGATGCAGTATATATATATATATATATATATATATATATATATATATATATGTATATGTGTGTGTGTGTGTGTCTGTGTGTTCTCCACTCAGATTGCCATAGCCAATCACAGATTAGCCTTACTGTCCATCATTTACCTGTATTTTGGCATGCTTAGTGCCAGAAAGTTATGTTGGATCCAAAAGGATCCAAAAAGGCTAGGACCAAAAGTTATATTGGATCAGTTCCCACTGACCAATAGCGTTAGAGCTTACTGCAAACAGCTAGCCAATCAGAGCGTGGCATATGAAGGTCAGGAACTAGCTGACAGACGCTGGTTGAAAAAATGGCAACAAATGTCAGCAACAGCAGAAAATTGTCCGCCAGCGAGGTTTGCTGAGTTCACAGAAAAGGAACTGGTGGAAATATTGAACTCCAAGGATGCCAAAAACACTAAGAAGGTAGTCAAGCACACTACTGATGTTTTAGAAGCATTCATATGCTGTTCACAACAAAATAAATTGATCTAATTTACTTGACTCTGTTGTTTGCTTAATTTGGGAGGGGGGTGGAGAACATAATTGATGGATGGCAAGTCATCCAACATAGAGAACTATTGGATGAAGAAAAGTTATATTGAAAAGTTATATTGGACGAGGCTACTCCTCGTCCAATATAACTTTCCATCCATTATTTGTATTTTATATATATATATATATATATATATATATATATATATATATATATATATGAACATACTTCAGTTTGAACAGAATGAAAATTACACCATTTTATGGAAGTGCGTTGCAGTTGTATGCTGAAACTGCGTTCATTGTCATAGCAACTCAAGGCATCTAGACGTGGTAAAGACGACTTGCTGAAGTTCAAATCGAGCATCAGAATGGGAAGAAAGGGAATTTAAGTGACTTTGTACGTGGCGTGGTTGTTGGTGCCTGATGGGCTGGTCCGAGTATTTCAGAAACTGCTGATCGACTGGGAGTTTCACACACATCCATCTTTAGAGTTTGCTCTGATAAAGAGAAGATATAGTTGTGTGGATAAAAATGCCTTGTTGATGTCAGAAGTCAGAGGAGAATGGGCAGACTGGTTGAATGGACGACTGCGTGATGCCATCAAGTCAATATGGACCAACTTCTCTGAGGAATGTTTCCAACACCTTGTTGAATCTATGCCATGAAGAATTAAAGCAGTTCTGAAGGCAAAACGGGATCCAACCCAGTACTAGGAACGTGTACCTAATAAAGCGGCAAGTGAGTACGGTAATATCACACATAAATGTATGGTGGCCTTCCAGTAGAGCTATCTATAGCCAAGTAGGGGTCAATGTAACATGAATGGAGCATTTTCAGATTTTGACCTCTGTGTAGTCTTTAATCAACCATAATCTGGCTGCCATTCTGGAATGGCCACCATACATTTTTTGGGATACTGAGGCTAGATTGTAAGTATTGTTTTGTCCTCTTCAATGGCACAGAAGAAGTCAAAAATGGCTGTGGGTCCATGGATGGTAATCTCTTTCATGAACAACATACTTTGTCATAATTGTCATAAAAGAAGAGGAAAAATAATCCCAACCAACACGGTCTCTGAAAAAATACTATTTACAACTACACCTGTACAACTGTGGGTGTACTAAATAATCTTTTAGTATAGCCCGATTAAATGAGTACATTCTTATGTTTCCTTCAGTACAAATTCCAAACCAATGCGACAGTCAGATCTGTGCATGTTCTGTCTTTGCACTGTACTAATGTAAAGTGCTTTTTAGTTAGTCCACGTCTCTACAATTCTGGACCACTATGGCATCATCAGAGCCTTTGAGTAACACAGCCTCTCCTCTTGTACTTCGTTCATTCTTGTTCCTTTCTTCTTTTCCTTCAGACAGTTCACACCGTCACTGTTGAATGCTATGAGGCAGGAACTTTCACTGCAAAGAGAACAAGAAATATTTCAAATGATACACTTTAGTTCTGTCGAGAAGTTCTTACATTGTGATCCGATGACAATGCACAGGTTTAAAAAAAAAAAAAAGTTAAATATTGACTTCTTACAAATCAGATTTTGAACAAATGCGTTGTGAAGCTGTAGCACACAGACACACAAAATACACAATGCAATGTTGTTATACAAAATTTGTGCTCTTGCACAATCAATTGTGACTACTGAAGAATGAAGATAAATGGACAAATGGTATCGGTTTACAGCCTAAGTTATCTACAGAATACACAACAAAATAGACCTAACAACACCAATTGCTTAAAAAGCATAATTCTAATCCAATTACATTTGTTCCGCAAATACGATTGGTTAATTGTGTGAGATAAGACTATAAAATATCGCGCTGATGGCAAAATATTCGACTGTTTCACGGTTGATGTATTACTCCGCTCCCTGACCATGCGCGTTGCTATGCAGATGTCAATAATGGTGTTGTCAGCTGAGCACGAGAGAAACTGGCGGAGCGACGACGATACCAAAATGATGTGGATTCTGATACAGAATTACTCAATGCAGTTGACATGATGGAGAAATCTGTGGGTCTGCTCACAGAATTTCCAGTTTGGCATGAAGACGCTGTTGCTATGGTAAGCTTCACCGAAAACATGGATCCAGGTCGAATTACTTACAGAAAAGTAAACCGTGCAAGTGATGGAACTGGATTAGAATGGGAATAACCAGTGGTGGGCACAGATAACCAAAAAATTAACTTCGATAACAGATAATCAGATAACTGAAAAGTTATCTTTGATAAAGATAAAATGATAAACCACCCAAAAAATGTATCGGAAGTTACAGATAACTGATAAATTCCAATATTGTCTCTGGTACATTTGCAAATACTAATAAATTGAATTTGAGTTTTAACGCCACAATGGCTTCTACTAGAATTAAAAGTAACAACAGACCCAAACAATGAGGCCACACTTTTGTCTTTAAACATCTTGCCCCTACTGGAAGCTCTTGTTTACTACACAGCTTCCAGCACAGAGGCACTCTGAAAGCAGCCATAAAGCCCAACTCTCTATCAGTCATAATGCTCCGGTCAGGCGGAGGTTTTGAAAAATAAAGTCATGCTGATTTATGGTTTTGATTTATAAATAACATTAATACCGATAGAATAACTCCATTAATGTCAATTCTGTCATTTGTACAAAGGTAAAATATAACATATTGTTGTGTGGGCCGTCAGAAGAGGAGGTACTGCTGGCCCATCACCAGAAGGCGCCCTGCCTGAAGTGCGGGCTTCAGGCACGAGAGGGCGCTGCCGCCACGGACACAACCGGGAGTGACAGCTGTCACACATCAACTCATGACAGCTGTCACCCATCTTCATTTCATCACTCCATAAAAGTCGGATGTCATCTCCACCTCGCTGCCAAGATATCATCTACCTGTGAAGGTACTTTTCTCTGCTGACCTAAATCATTGAATAATAACCTGAACTTCTTTGCAGCTGTATTCCTGTGGCGTTTCATTATCCGTGGATTGGCGTTTGGTGTGAACAGCGACGGCTTCGCTTCACACCCAAACCAGATAAGTGGTTAGACAGGAGCTGCACGAGTGTGTGATTAGAGGTGGAGGTGACTTTCCACCTTCTGACTGTTTTTGTTACTGGGTGTGCACACACCCACATCTCACTGTTTGTGCTCCTCGCCAGCAGTACCAGATCTGACAGTCGGGGATGGTGATCACCTGGGAATTCGGGACTTGGCGGCTCCAGTATTCTCCGGGTTGTGTGGCGGTGGAGATCGTGTGGTTCCGGCTCTTCTTGGGACAGACGTCTTCTATCCTCGAGCCTGCCCACACGTCACCTTGGTGTATTGACTGCTATCCAATTCTGTGATTGTCTGTATAATCGTTGTGCACATTCACAACATTAAAATTGTTACCTTTTGGCTCATCTATTGACTGTTCATTTGCGCCCCCTGTTGTGGGTCTGTGTCACTACACTTTCCCCAACACATATATCTTTTAATGTTGAGTAATGCACTAATTCTGAGGTTTTGTAACAAACACAGACAGATCGCAAAGGATTCTGGGTAAAAGTGCCTCTGCTAAATACTGATTGGTTCAGTCATTCATTATGTAAACCAACACGTTAATGTGACGTGTGTCGTGTGTTGGTGTTTACAGGTAAATGTGGTTTTGTAAAATATTCCATTTTTATTTGTAAAAACAGGCATTTTTTTATGGAGCTCTGGAAGTGTCATCGCAAAATGTTTTGCATGTGGAGAGAATGTGCGCTCAATTTGTTAGTGCCGTGTGCACGTTTGATGTTGTAAAACGTGCACTCAATACTGTCTACATAAATGTTGGCTTTACACTGTGCGAGTTTTGGCCCTTTTCCAGATGATTTTTCATTCTTGCGAGAATTTTTTGGACGGAGTTTCAGGTTAATCACGCATCCTGCATCATGGAGTGTACATGGAGTAACAAGCTGAGTTTAACATCTGTCGACCACCTCCTGATCTCCGATTGTATGGCGTATGGTCAAATGAAAATCAAACCTGTTTGATATTATTCTGGTCGGCCGTCATGAGGTTATCCTGCTGCTGAAAAGCTACAAGCATCCAACTGCCCGCACTGTGCCTGTGCAAACACTGCAGAGCTGTCTTGTAATGTTTTTTTTTGTTTTTTTTTTTTTTTGCTGTTGTTTTGTTTTTAAACTTAATTTGTAAAAAAAAAAAAAAAAAAAAAAAATAGTATGGTGTTAAAGGAAATGATTTTTTTTTTTTTGTCTGCAGAGGATAGAGATGTTTTTCATAGAAGCAGCGCTCTTCTGTTTGCAGAGGGTAAAACTGTACATCTGTTACAAAACTTTTAACAGGTAGGTGCTGAACTGATTTTAAAAATGCTTGTTGCTGTTCAGCTTTGTTTACTTTGTTTATCGGTCTAAAAGTTATCAATCAATCAATCAATCAATTTTTTTTATATAGCGCCAAATCACAACAAACAGTTGCCCCAAGGCCCTTTATCGGACAAAAACTAATTGGAAGATAATTGGTCCGATAATGGTTTTTAAAGTTATCTAAAAAGATAATCCGATAATGAAAACATTATCTTCGATAATTATCTGTTATCGGATTATCGTAACTGTGCCCACCACTGGGAATAACCCCCTTGTGTCTGATGATTTGTTAATGCTGGATTATGGTCGCAAATATGTGTTTTACTGGGGACGTGTTTGCAACCGTAAAATCCAGCATTAACATCCGCAAATCATCAGACACAGCAGGGTTATTCCCTAATTACTTTTCTGGTAAAACTGGAAAATTTGGAATATGTACAGAGAGAACAATAAGAACTATACCATGGGCAACAACCCTAACTCATGTAAATTTTTTAATCGTGATTCAGTGTTACTGTAACAAAAAAAAAGGGTTCTTGGTGACAACTTAGTACAAATTCTAACCACTTTATCTTGGATTAACATACCACCCTTCCACCATGTGTAATCCATAATGGCTGCTAACAGTTTGAGTTAGGGTCATTCCATGTCAATTCAATGAGGGCCTCACGCACTTTGTCTCAGATTTTCTTCAAAGTTTAATGAAATATTCCCAGACTATTCAAAACAACAAATCTGAAGTTTGAGGCCTGTGGGCCAAGTAGTTTCTGAGATATGGCCAATTTAGTGTGCATGGGGTCTGCCTTTTTTTTGGCAAAAATTATGGCCGTCATTTCTGGAGCCATGTTCAAGGTAGAATATCTCAGCAAATAATGGACTTAGAGGCCTGACATTTTCTGTTGCAGTTGTCATGGACACCCAGACTTGGACTATAGCAAAACAACAGACATTGACACTAAACTGTGAAGTTTATGTATGCTCAAACGATGGAAAATTTTACACTGACTATTGCGAGCACCTATGTTTGAGACACTGAAGCATACTATTACACTCAAAGAAGCCTCTCCATTTCTTGGCTCCTTAATGCCAGCTATACTGGCTATGAAATATGTAAATTTGGCATATCTGTGGTAAACAGTTATTGTGGGAGAAACCTCTGAAATCTGAAAAAAGCATTTTGTGGTCGAATTTTGCTCACGCTGCTAATTTTGCTACCTCACACACTTTGTCTCAGATTTTCTTCAAATTTTAATCAAATAATCCCAGACTATTCAGACCCTGATGAATTAGGCAGCACCTTTGTGTGATTTAGTGACATTTAGTGTGAGGAAGCACGTTTATTTACAGCAGTGTCAGAAGTAATGTTTGACTTATACATTATCAGAGAAAATTCATCAATCTTTGGGTTATGATTTATTTATTTATTTATTTTATTTATTTATATTTATATAGCGCCAAATCACAACAAACAGTTGCCCCAAGGCGCTTTATATTGTAAGGCAAGGCCATACAATAATTACTTAAAAACCCCAACGGTCAAAACGACCCCCTGTGAGCAAGCACTTGGCGACAGTGGGAAGGAAAAACTCCCTTTTAACAGGAAGAAACCTCCAGCAGAACCAGGCTCAGGGAGGGGCAGTCTTCTGCTGGGACTGGTTGGGGCTGAGGGAGAGAACCAAGAAAAAGACATGCTGTGGAGGGGAGCAGAGATCAATCATTAATGATTAAATGCAGAGTGGTGCATACAGAGCAAAAAGAGAAAGAAACACTCAGTGCATCATGGGAACCCCCCAGCAGTCTAAGTCTATAGCAGCATAACTAAGGGATGGTTCAGGGTCACCTGATCCAGCCCTAACTATAAGCTTTAGCAAAAAGGAAAGTTTTAAGCCTAATCTTAAAAGTAGAGAGGGTGTCTGTCTCCCTGATCCGAATTGGGAGCTGGTTCCACAGGAGAGGAGCCTGAAAGCTGAAGGCTCTGCCTCCCATTCTACTCTTACAAACCCCAGGAACTACAAGTAAGCCTGCAGTCTGAGAGCGAAGTGCTCTATTGGGGTGATATGGTACTACGAGGTCCCTAAGATAAGATGGGACCTGATTATTCAAAACCTTATAAGTAAGAAGAAGAATTTTAAATTATATTCTAGAATTAACATGAAGCCAATGAAGAGAGGCCAATATGGGTGAGATATGCTCTCTCCTTCTAGTCCCCGTTAGTACTCTAGCTGCAGCATTTTGAATTAACTGAAGGCTTTTCAGGGAACTTTTAGGACAACCTGATAATAATGAATTACAATAGTCCAGCCTAGAGGAAATAAATGCATGAATTAGTTTTTCAGCATCACTCTGAGACAAGACCTTTCTAATTTCAGAGATATTGCGTAAATGCAAAAAAGCAGTCCTACATATGTGTTTAATATGCGCTTTGAATGACATATTCTGATCAAAAATGACTCCAAGATTTCTCACAGTATTACTAGAGGTCAGGGTAATGCCATCCAGAGTAAGGATGTGGTTAGACACCATGTTTCTAAGATTTGTGGGGCCAAGTACAATAACTTCAGTTTTATCTGAGTTTAAAAGCAGGAAATTAGAGGTCATCCATGTCTTTATGTCTGTAAGACAATCCTGCAGTTTAGCTAATTGGTGTGTGTCCTCTGGCTTCATGGATAGATAAAGCTGGGTATCATCTGTGTAACAATGAAAATTTAAGCAATACCGTCTAATAATACTGCCTAAGGGAAGCATGTATAAAGTGAATAAAATTGGTCCTAGCACAGAACCTTGTGGAACTCCATAATTAACCTTAGTCTGTGAAGAAGATTCCCCATTTCAATCAATCAATCAATTTTTTTTTTATATAGCGCCAAATCACAACAAACAGTTGCCCCAAGGCGCTTTATATTGTAAGGCAAGGCCATACAATAATGATGTAAAACCCCAACGGTCAAAACGACCCCCTGTGAGCAAGCACTTGGCTACAGTGGGAAGGAAAAACTCCCTTTTAACAGGAAGAAACCTCCAGCAGAACCAGGCTCAGGGAGGGGCAGTCTTCTGCCTTGTGGAACTCCATAATTAACTTTAGTCTGTGAAGAAGATTCCCCATTTACATGAACAAATTGTAATCTATTAGACAAATATGATTCAAACCACCGCAGCGCAGTGCCTTTAATACCTATGGCATGCTCTAATCTCTGTAATAAAATTTTATGGTCAACAGTATCAAAAGCAGCACTGAGGTCTAACAGAACAAGCACAGAGATGAGTCCACTGTCTGAGGCCATAAGAAGATCATTTGTAACCTTCACTAATGCTCTTTCTGTACTATGATGAATTCTAAAGCCTGACTGAAACTCTTCAAATAGACCATTCCTCTGCAGATGATCAGTTAGCTGTTTTACAATTACCCTTTCAAGAATTTTTGAGAGAAAAGGAAGGTTGGAGATTGGCCTATAATTAGCTAAGATAGCTGGGTCAAGTATGTAATGGTTTAATTACTGCCACCTTAAAAGCCTGTGGTATATAGCCAACTAACAAAGATAGATTGATCATATTTAAGATCGAAGCATTAAATAATGGTAGGGCTTCCTTGAGCAGCCTGGTAGGAATGGGGTCTAATAGACATGTTGATGGTTTGGATGAAGTAACTAATGAAAATAACTCAGACAGAACAATCTGAGAGAAAGAGTCTAACCAAATACCGGCATCACTGAAAGCAGCCAAAGATAACGATATGTCTTTGGGATGGTTATGAGTAATTTTTTCTCTAATAGTTAAAATTTTGTTAGCAAAGAAAGTCATGAGGTCATTACTAGTTAAAGTTAATGGAATACTCAGCTCAATAGAGCTCTGACTCTTTGTCAGCCTGGCTACAGTGCTGAAAAGAAACCTGGGGTTGTTCTTATTTTCTTCAATTAGTGATGAGTAGTAAGATGTCCTAGCTTTACGGAGGGCTTTTTTTATAGAGCAACAGACTCTTTTTCCAGGCTAAATGAAGATCTTCTAAATTAGTGAGACGCCATTTCCTCTCCAACTTACGGGTTATCTGCTTTAAGCTACGAGTTTGTGAGTTATACCACGGAGTCAGGCACTTCTGATTTAAAGCTCTCTTTTTCAGAGGAGCTACAGCATCCAAAGTTGTCTTCAATGAGGATGTAAAACTATTGACGAGATACTCTATCTCACTTACAGAGTTTAGGTAGCTACTCTGCACTGTGTTGGTATATGGCATTAGAGAACATAAAGAAGGAATCATATCCTTAAACCTAGTTACAGCGCTTTCTGAAAGACTTCTAGTGTAATGAAACTTATTCCCCACTGCTGGGTAGTCCATCAGAGTAAATGTAAATGTTATTAAGAAATGATCAGACAGAAGGGAGTTTTCAGGGAATACTGTTAAGTCTTCTATTTCCATACCATAAGTCAGAACAAGATCTAAGATATGATTAAAGTGGTGGGTGGACTCATTTACATTTTGAGCAAAGCCAATAGAGTCTAATAATAGATTAAATGCAGTGTTGAGGCTGTCATTCTCAGCATGTGTGGATGTTAAAATCGCCCACTATAATTATCTTATCTGAGCTAAGCACTAAGTCAGACAAAAGGTCTGAAAATTCACAGAGAAACTCACAGTAACGACCAGGTGGACGATAGATAATAACAAATAAAACTGGTTTTTGGGACTTCCAATTTGGATGGACAAGACTAAGAGTCAAGCTTTCAAATGAATTAAAGCTCTGTCTGGGTTTTTGATTAATTAATAAGCTGGAATGGAAGATTGCTGATAATCCTCCGCCTCGGCCCGTGCTACGAGCATTCTGACAGTTAGTGTGACTCAGGGGTGTTGACTCATTTAAACTAACATATTCATCCTGCTGTAACCAGGTTTCTGTAAGGCAGAATAAATCAATATGTTGATCAATTATTATATCATTTACCAACAGGGACTTAGAAGAGAGAGACCTAATGTTTAATAGACCACATTTAACTGTTTTAGTCTGTGGTGCAGTTGAAGGTGCTATATTATTTTTTCTTTTTGAATTTTTATGCTTAAATTGATTTTTACTGGTTATTGGTGGTCTGGGAGCAGGCACCGTCTCTACGGGGATGGGGTAATGAGGGGATGGCAGGGGGAGAGAAGCTGCAGAGAGGTGTGTAAGACTACAACTCTGCTTCCTGGTCCCAACCCTGGATAGTCACGGTTTGGAGGATTTAAGAAAATTGGCCAGATTTCTAGAAATGAGAGCTGCTCCATCCAAAGTGGGATGGATGCCGTCTCTCCTAACAAGACAAGGTTTTCCCCAGAAGCTTTGCCAATTATCTATGAAGCCCACCTCATTTTTTGGACACCACTCAGACAGCCAGCAATTCAAGGAGAACATGCGGCTAAACATGTCACTCCCGGTCCGATTGGGGAGGGGCCCAGAGAAAACTACAGAGTCCGACATTGTTTTTGCAAAGTTACACACGATTCAATGTTAATTTTAGTGACCTCCGATTGGCGTAACCGGGTGTCAATACTGCCGACGTGAATTACAATCTTACCAAATTTATGCTTAGCCTTAGCCAGCAGTTTCAAATTTCCTTCAATGTCGCCTGCTCTGGCCCCCGGAAGACAATTGACTATGGTTGCTGGTGTCGCTAACTTCACATTTCTCAAAACAGAGTCGCCAATAACCAGAGTTTGATCCTCGGCGGGTGTGTCGCTGAGTGGGGAAAAATGGTTAGAAATGTGAACGGGTTGGCGGTGTACACGGGGCTTCTGTTTAGGACTACGCTTCCTCCTCACAGTCACCCAGTCGGCCTGCTTTCCTGGCTGCTCGGGATCTGCCAGAGGGAAACTAACGGCGGCTAAGCTACCTTGGTCCGCACCGACTACAGGGGCCTGGCTAGCTGTAGAATTTTCCACGGTGCGGAGCCGAGTCTCCAATTCGCCCAGCCTGGCCTCCAAAGCTACGAATAAGCTACACTTATTACAAGTACCATTACTGCTAAAGGAGGCCGAGGAATAACTAAACATTTCACACCCAGAGCAGAAAAGTGCGGGAGAGACAGGAGAAGCCGCCATGCTAAACCGGCTAAGAGCTAGTAGCTGCGCTAAGCTAGCGGATTCCTAAAAACACACAAAGTGAATAATGTGTAAATAATTTAGAGGTGATTCAGCAGAGGGAGTGCTTTAGTTAAGGCACGTGAAGATTACACTGTGAAGCAAATCGTTATCTAGGTAACTAGATCAATCTAACTGCGCAGATTAAACAGCTAACAGATGCAGCAAAACACCGCTGTGCTCCGGAAGAGGAAGTGATACAACACCGCAGTGAGAGCCAACCACCAGTAGAGGCAAGCAAGAGCCTAGGGTTATCGTTTCCCAGCACGTCACTAAGCGACAGGAAGGGGCTACTCAATTCACCGACAATTGACATTCATTCAAAAAATAGTTTTGCATCTAAATGTAACGACTTGGAAGTGAAAATGTGTTGCACGATTCCACCCCAAAAATTCGACATTGAAAGAGCGTACATGAACATTTTACAGTTTTACGGGATCAGTTTGATTAAAAGAAGGTACTGACAGTCAGACGGCCTTTCACAGATGAAGCCAATACGATCAGTGCAGTAGAAGTCATTCCAGCTGGCATTATGAATGAGCCCGGCACAATCCTCGCCATCTTCGTGACCGTGAGTCCAGTTATCAGGCTGACCGGGCTTCCAGTTCCTGTTCACAACCACATGGAAATGCATTTCAAAGTTCAAGCCATACAAAATGTACTTATTTCTAATCAGGAATACAAACAAAACAAAGCAATGTATAGTTCATTAATTTGCCGCACAATCTGCTTGCTAACTCACGTGAAAATGGGTAAAGTTCCGTCAACCCACATCCAGACGTTTTCCTCCACTCTGTCAGTGAGACCCATCCAGAAGTAACCTTTTCCTGCTGTCTGGTTTCTCACAAATTCCTATGGATGGAAGTGAAGAACATACTTTGATTTGTCCATAACTGAATCTCAGCTGTTTTATTCAGAGACTATAATGGTACTGAAGTCATCACCAAGTCTGAACGTGATCTACCTGCTCTTCAATGTTGTTGATAATGAGCATATGAAAGGACATGTTGATGCAAAGCATATTGGCCTCATTAAAATTGAGTCTCTGAGCTCCTGAGGAGAAGTAATAACAGCTGTCTCCAAAACCTCTCAAATCAGGTGGGCAAGCTGAAAATAATGAAGGGGGAAAAATCTTGAGTGTATATGGTTTGTACGTTGTAATTGTGATCACCTGCTCATGCATATCAACATCAGGTTGATTTATTTTCCTCACCTGGTGTTGACATAGTCTTAACAGGGAGTTGAACCTGCCGAGATACAGAACCTTGTGTTTGTTCGGGTAGTTTGGTAGGTTCAGGTTTTTTGGGAAGTTCTCCAACTTTTGGTTTGGGGGTATGATCTTGTGCAGGTAGTTCCGGTTTGGGAGGCTGAGGTGTGTTGGTATGTTGAGGAAGTTTAGGGAGCTTAGTGGGCTGTGGATGTTGAGGAGGAGGAGGTGCAGGAAGTCCAGGTAGCCCTGGAGGCCCAGGTGGGCCAATGGGTCCAACAGGCCCACGAGGCCCCTCCAAACCTACAGCCCCTGCTTCTCCTCTTAGGCCCTGTGGCCCTGGTGGCCCCGGCAGCCCTTGTAGTCCATCCATACCAGGAAGTCCAGCATCTCCAGGGTCACCTTTATCACCAGGTATTCCGGGCCGGCCTCCATTGCCCCTGGATCCTTTAGGCCCAGGAGGTCCCTGGGGCCCAACTGCACCCTTTGAACCAGTCAAACCTGGCAGTCCAGGAGCACCTTTCTCTCCTCTGTTTCCAGCTACACCCTGTAAACCTTTGTCTCCTTTATCACCTTTATGTCCTGTCAAACCCACTGGACCCTGGGGGCCCTTGTCACCCCGAGGGCCCCTTGGGCCGGGTGGACCTAAAACATACGAACAGATCAGTCATTAAAACAGCAGCCAGCTTTAATAGTAATAGAAGACAGTGGTTGTGTGCGGTCAGTTGAGGTCTTTTCTTTATATATATCAGAAACTAAGGTTTTCGACAAGCAAGATTTCGTTTACCTCTTAAAATGATCACTTGCAGACACTTGCAGAATACGCATCTTTTTTATTCTTACCCTGCAGGATGGTGAAGTTACTGATGAGCTCTGAGTGCTTGGAGTCCACCAGCGTCATCTCCTTCATCACCATCGTGAGGTTGTTTACTTCTTTGTCCAGTCTTGCTGACAGCTCTTCTTGTTGAGTCCGCAGCTCTTTGCTATCAGTCTTGACCTCTGTCACACTACTGTTGAGTCCCAGAATGAAGTCCGAATGATGCATCACTGTTTCGGCACAGGACCTCAAGCCGTTCAGGTCGGAGGTGATTGTACCAAGGATCTGTGCGGCGAAACTAAAATTTCCCGTCACACGGTCAATGTCATTCTCGTGCCTATCTAATCGTGATTCCATCTCGTCAGACTTAAATGATGTAGCATTATCGTGGTCTCTTTGGCGGTCCATCAGTTCACGCAAGCTCTGGTCCAGTCTCTCAGTGTGGGCTGATGTGTTCTGGATCTTGCTGGCCAGTGAGGTAACCTGAGACCCTAAATCATCCAGGGCGTCTCCATTGGCACGAGCCAGTGCTGTGTTGTTGGCTGCCAGAATCTGGATGTTATGAACCTTTTGCTTCAGCCACTCTGAGTCACTTTGGATCTGTCTGGATACCTGCTGTAGACCACGGTAGTCATTCTTCAGTTTCTGCACAGCCTGGCTTGTGTCCTCGACCATTTTCTGGAGTGTGGTGAGCAGATTGCGTTGCTGGGTCTGGGTGATGTTTAATGCGTTGATGCCAACCTCAGTTTGACTCTGCAGTTTGACCTGGTTCTGCAACTCTGACTGAAGCCATGCAGTGTCTGTCTGGAGGTCATCAATCATTTCACTGTATGAGGCCAAGGACTGGTTTATCCCATGCAGTGAGGCAGTGTTGCCTTCGAGAAAACTTTGTAAAGAGACATGGCTGCTTTGTATGTCATCTCCTGTGATCTGAAGTTCATCCAGCATGTCCCTGTTTTTAGTTGCCCTGAGGGCAATATCATTCATGTCATTCTTTAAAGCCTGGAGGTCTGACTTGAAAGTCTTGATTTCACTTGTAGTATTAACCGACTTCTGTCCTGCCTGATCATCTGAAAAAGTGACACAAAGCAACCTTAATAATAGAAAATAAAATCTAAACGTCAGATCCATAAATGTACTTTTTTTATAGACGTCTTAAAGTTGCTCACAGCTGCTGATATTTCATAACCCACATACAGGTGAATATTGGTGAATGACAAATTAAAATAATTCAATTGAAGGATAGATGCAAAAGAGGAAGATTAATTCAATGTGAACAAAAGGGAAACCAAGAGCTCAGTCAACAGGGTTGACCACTAATTCAACGGTGGGTTCAATACCCAGAAGCAGATAAGTGTCAGGCTGTCCTTGGGCATGACACTGAACCCCTAATTAGCTCAACAGTTAACCCCCACACAAGTGTGACGATATAAAGAAGAAGAAAAATATTGTGTTGAACATTCAGTCTCACCATTTTTTCTTTTGTGCTCCCATCACAAAATGAGTCAAATTTTCATAACGCTGTTTTTTTTTAATTTTATCTTTTGTAACCCTACCCCTTCCGCTAACGCCAACGCTAACCATAACCTAACCCTCTCCCTCTTCCTTCTCCTAACCATAACCCCACTCAGACTCCCAGCAACACCCCACATTTTGTGCTCCAGTCACGAAATGAATTCGTGCTCACATGAAGAAAGGCACCACATTTTTGTGACCATATCACGAACCATAGATTATTTACTTTTTGTGATACCATCAGGAAATAGCATGAGATTGGTTTGCTATATAGCATATGCTAATATACGAGGTCTGTCAAAGTATAGGTCCTTTTTATTTTTTTCAAAAACTATATGGATTTCATTCATATGTTTTTACGTCAGACATGCTTGAACCCTCGTGCGCATGCGTGAGTTTTTCCACGCCTGTCGGTGACGTCATTCGCCTGTGAGCACTCCTTGTGGGAGGAGTCGTCCAGCCCCTCGTCGGAATTCCTTTGTCTGAGAAGTTGCTGAGAGACTGGCGCTTTGTTTGATCAAAATTTTTTCTAAACCTGTGAGGCACATCGAAGTGGACACGGTTCGAAAAATTAAGCTGGTTTTCGGTGAAAATTTTAACGGCTGATGAGAGATTTTGAGGTGATACTGTCGCTTTAAGGACTTCCCACGGTGCGGGACGTCGTGCAGCGGTCCCAGGCGCCGTCGTCAGCCTGTTTCAAGCTGAAAACCTCCACATTTCAGGCTCTATTGATCCAGGACGTCGTGAGAGAACAGAGAAGTTTCAGAAGTCGGTTTCAGCATTTTATCCGGATATTCCACTGTTAAAGGAGATTTTTTTAATGAAAGATGTGCGGACAGGTCCACGCGTCGGGACACAGGAAAAACACCTCCGTGTTGATAACCATTTGTAAAATCCAGGCGGCTTTTGATGGCTTTCAGTGGAGTGAGTATATGAGAAATTGTTTAACAGCTGGACATGTTCCAACTTGTCCTTAAGGCTTCCAACAGAGGTGTTTTTCCTGTGGCGGAGCGTCGCGGCGGCTGCGAGCCGACGCTGCAATCCGCCCACACGTCTTTCATTAAAAAAATCTCCTTTAACAGTGGAATATCTGGATAAAATGCTGAAACCGACTTCTTCTGAAACTTCTTGAAACAGGCTGACGATGGCGCCTGGGAGCGCTACACGACGTCTCACACCGTGGGAAGTCCTTAAAGCGACAGTATCACCTCAAAATCTCTCATCAGCCGTTAAAATTTTCACCGAAAACCAGCTTAATTTTTCGAACCGTGTCCACTTCGATGTGCCTCACAGGTTTAGAAAAAATTTTGATCAAACAAAGCGCCAGTCTCTCAGCAACTACTCAGACAAAGGAATTCCGACGAGGGGCTGGACGACTCCTCCCACAAGGAGTGCTCACAGGCGAATGACGTCACCGACAGGCGTGGAAAAACTCACGCATGCGCACGAGGGTTCAAGCATGTCTGATGTAAAAACTATATGAATGAAATCCATATAGTTTTTGAAAAAATAAAAAGGACCTATACTTTAGTGACAGCCCTCGTATGGCTGTTTCATTGGGCGTTATAGCAAGTATGTTGCACACTGCTGCTCATATGGTCTTAATTTTGGTGTCTGATTATTTCAAAGGTACAGATTTACAAATGCTAAAGGAATACTTTCTAAAAAACAGAAGTGTTACCGTGGTAACACTTCATTTGTGAGAATGACACACGAAACCCGCTGCTCTGATAAGTACCCACTGAGGCAAGAGCTGATGTAACATGTGAATTTCTCCATTGTGAGATCAATAAAGTCGTATCTTATCTTGTCTTATCTTATCTCTTACCTTCTATTTCATGAAATTATTTAACATGTCTAGAAACCTGTTTTGACCTTTGATCTCAATGAAACCATGTGTTCAGTCTTAGCACAAAGTGCGGCTAGAAAGCAGAATTTGGACTTTACACTCAGGGGTTCAGAAACATGAAAAAAGACAAAACAAAACACTGATTTGGACTTGTCTGTGAGTCCATGGACCTCAGAGGGTTAAATTACTCAGCTGTTAAATTTCTGTTTGTTCTGACCCTGTCCACCCAGTTGTAACTGGGTACTGGTCTTGGCTAGGAAAATAAATTGTGATGGACTGATGGACTGGTGTCCAATCCAGATGGCATCCCCTTCACCCTTCATTGACCAGGGTGATACATGGTGAGACAAATAAGTATTTGATCCACTGTTGATTTTGCAAGTTTTCCCACCTACAAAGAATGGAGAGAGAGGTCTGTAATTTTTATCATAGATACATTACAACTGTGAGAGACAGAATTTAAAAAAATCAGAAAATTACATTGTATGGTTTTTAAATAATTCATTTGCATTTTATTGTACAAAATAAGTATTTCATCACCTACCAACCAGCAAGAATTCTGGTTCTCACAAACCTATTCTGTTCATTTTTCTTAAAGAAGCCCTCCTATTCTGCACTCTTTACCTGTATTAATTGCACCAGTTCGAACTCGTTACAAAAGACACCTGTCTACACAATCAATCACGCTCCAACCTGTCCACCATGGCCAAGACAAAAGAGCTGTCTAAGGACACCAGGGACAAAAGTGTAGACCTGCACAAGGCTGGGATGGGCTACAGGACAACAGGCAAGCAGCTTGGTGAGAAGACAACAACTGTTGGCGTAATTATTAGAAAATGGAAGAAACACAAGATGACTGTCAGTCTGACTCAGTCTGGGGCTCCATGCAAGATCTCATCTCGTGGACTAAGGGTAATTCTGAGAAAGTCCAGAACAACACAGGCGGACCTGGTCAATGACCTGAAGAGAGCTGGGACCACAGTCGTGAAGATTACATGAGTAACACCCAACGCCATCATGGTTTAAAATCCTGCAGGGCAGCAAGGTCCCCCTGCTCAAGCCAGCACATGTCCAGGCCCATTTGAAGTTCACCAGTGGCCATCTGGATGATCCAGAGAAGGCATGGGAGAAGGTCATGTGGTCAGATGAGACCAAAATAGGGTTTTTTGGTATCAAAGAGGTTTTTGGTATCAACTCCACTCGCCGTGTTTAGAGGATGAAAACAACCCCAAGAACACTGTCCCAACCGTGAAGCATGGGGGAGGAAACATGATTTTTGGGGGTGCTTTTCTGCGAAGGGGACAGGACGACTGCACCTTATTGAAGGGAGGATGGATGGGGTCATGTACCGGGATATTTTGGCAAACAACCTCCTTCCCTCAGTAAGAGCATTGAAAATGGGTTGTGGTTGGGTCTTTTAGTATGACAATGACCCCAAACACACAGCCAGGGCAACTAAGGAGTGGCGCTGTAAGAAGCATTTCAAGGTCCTGGAGTGGCCTAGCCAGTCTCCAGACCTGAACTCAATAAATCTCGAAACCTGAAAGATCTGGAGAAGAGCTATATGGAGGAGTGGACAAAAGCCAGGCATCCATTTCAAAATGAGCAAATATTTGCACAAAAACAAAAAAAAGTCTATCAGTTTGAACATTATATATCTTGTCTTTGTGGTGTATTCAATTGAATATAGGTTGAAGAGGAATTGCAAATCATTGTATTCTGTTTTTATTTACATTTTACACAATGTCCCAACTTCACTGGAATTGGGGTTGTATACACATTTCAAATGTAGAGACATATGGGACAAAATACTGAAAGAATGACAGCTGGATACCTATTGCTCAACTTAGGGTCATATAATTTAGGAGGAAAATGGTTTAGTATGTTGGAAATACTTGGTCATTGTGATTTGACACCAAATTCCAGTAATGTTCGTGGGGGTCATCTTATGTTGCAGCAGGCCGTGCACCGTAGAAAACCTTTGCTTTATTCAGATGCCATTTCAGCTCTTAATGAGGCTCACCTAGTTTCTTTATGTCTGTTTCCACAGCATTTATCTTGCCTCCATAATTCTCCATGCCTTCTGTCACACTGTCCATTCTCTGGACCACTGCGAAATACAGAAGCAGAAGACAATGAAAATGAAGAAGAGCGGCTGTTTGTATTCAGAAATGGGTAGAAGCACAAAAGAAAGGCAAAGGTTCAAATTAAACTGACAGTTTGACAATGTTTAAATGTAAAATGATGCATCCGTACAAAGCATTGGGTCGGTCAATTTGACTTTGAAACACCAGAGGGTGCTATTGTGTTAGTGCCACTCCAGTAAATGAGTGGAAACTTCTGCAAAAATCATTTTTAGGTGCACTGTAGAAGGGGTGACCACTTTCTTGTATTGTTTTCTAACTGCACATTTAAGTATCTGCTGATGTCGACAAATCTGGATTTTCAGAGTACGTTCAGAAATTCCACTTCCTGAGTATAAAAATTCCACTTTCTGAATAAACAGTGTTATTATACACATAGCTGCATGTCTTCTCTCACATCTGTGGCAAAAGCTCATGTCCTCACCAGAGTGATTTATTTTTCTTTCCCTATGTGGGCGTCTGGGGGGAACTGCACTGGAAAATGTCCTAATCCTTCACTACTATCATTCCAGACGTGACAAAAACATAGAACAAGAACATGAACTTTGGATAAACAAAAAATATTTCAAAAAGCTGTTCGTGCACCGGTTTACCTCTCGCTTTTATGTAAAATGTCTTTACTTTTTAGAGAGACATATATCATCATGTTATACAGTGTCAATAAGTGCAATAAGGGTCAGAGGTCAATAACTTCCTACATTTTGGGAAACGAGCAATTAAAATATATACAACATGGGTACAGCTTACGTGCTTCATCCACATTTCTCCAACTTACAGTTCATTTAACATTCAAACAAGAACATGTCGTTTGAAATTTTACAGCCGTACCCTCACAGCATGAACATGTGTGTGTGTGTGTGTGTGTGTGTGTGTGTGTGTGTGTGTGTGTGTGTACATATGTACAAGTAATTTTCAATTTAATTTCAATTTCAATTTATTTCCTTTATATAGTGCCAAATCACAACAGAGTTGCCTCAAGGCACTTCACACAGGTAAGGTCTAACCTTACCATCCCGCAGAGCAACAGTGGTAAGGAAAAACTCCCTCTGAGGAAGAAACCTCAAGCAGACCAGACTCAAAGGGGTGACCCTCTGCTTGGGCCATGCTACAAACATAAATTACAGAAATAATTCACAGAACAATTCACGGAGGAATATACAACAATTGCTGTTGGTGCACAGGACAGGAGGATCACCAACACAAACACAACTCCCATCTCTGGATGGAGCTGCACCTTAAACAGAGAAAAAACAGAATCAGGCATTAGAAAGACAAAAATACTGTATAATTTGCCAGCATTAAACAAGAAAAACAGAAGAAATACTAAGGTGATCGCCGGCCGCTAGCCCTAAGCTTCACTAAAAGACCCAGAATTTAGGTAAAGTTCAATTCAATTCAATTACTAATAACATGAATTAAAAGAGTAAAAAGCATAAAACAAAACTGCACCAGTATGCTAGCCATATGAAAGGGAAAATAAGTGCGTCTTAAGTCTGGACTTGAAAGTCTCCACAGAATCTGATTGTTTTATTGACACAGGGAGATCATTCCACAGAACAGGGGCATGATAAGAGAAAGCTCTGTGACCCGCAGACTTCTTATTCACCTTAGGGACACAAAGTAGTCCTGCACCCTGAGAACGTAAAGCCCGGGCTGGTATATAAGGTTTAATTAGATCAGCTAGGTAGGGAGGTGCCAGTCCATGAATAATTTTATAGGTTAGTAGCAGAACCTTAAAATCTGATCTCACTGGGACAGGAAGCCAGTGAAGAGATGCCAAAATGGGTGTAATGTGGTCAAACTTTCTGCTTCGTGTCAAAGGTCTGGCTGCAGCATTCTGAACCAATTGGAGACCCCTAATGCTAGACTGCGGTAAACCAGAAAATAGAACATTGCAGTAGTCCAATCCAGAAGAGATGAACGCATGGATCAGGGTCTCAGCATCAGCCATAGACAGGATGGGACGAATCTTTGCTATATTTCGCAGGTGGAAGAAAGCAGTCCTAGTAATATTTCTAATATGGAGACCAAAGGACAATGAAGGATCAAAAATTACCCCAAGGTTCCTCACTTTGTCAGTGTGATGTATGACACATGAGCCTAGGCTGAGTGTTAACTGGTCAAATTGATGCCGATGTCTCACTGGACCAAGAACCATCATTTCAGTCTTTTCAGAATTTAAAAGTAGGAAGTTTCTAGACATCCAACTTCTCACTGATGCAAGGCAATCTTCTAAGGATTTTATGTGAACGGGATTACTAGCAGTTATCGTCATATATAACTGAGTATCATCTGCATAGCAGTGAAAGGTAATCCCAAAATGCTGCAATATGTGCCCAAGGGGTGCTATATAAATGGAGAAAAGCAGGGAGCCTAAGACAGACCACTGAGGAACCCCAAATTTCATGTCACTAAGGTTAGAGGTAGTGTTACTGTACAAAACACAGTGAGAACGACTGGTCAAGTATGACGTCAGCCATGCAAGGGCACTCCCAGTAATCCCAAAATGATTTTCCAGCCTATCAAGTAGAATATGATATCCACTGTATGAAATGCAGCACTGAGATCTAACACCAACAGAACCATAGTGGTGTCCGAATCCATTGTAAGTAGAAGATCATTCACTACTTTAGTGAGAGCCGTTTCTGTGGAATGATATTTTCTAAAAGCAGACTGCAGTGGCTCAAAGACATTATTCTCAGTAAGATAGTCTACAAGCTGCCGTGACACCACTTTTTCCAGAATTTTAGAGCAAAATGATAGATTTGATATCGGCCGATAGTTTTTCAATACACTAGGGTCAAGATTAGGTTTCTTAAGTAATGGTTTAATCACTGCAGATTTGTAATGTTTAGGAACAGATAAAGAAGTTAAAGAAAGATTAATAATTTCCAGCAAAATCGGCCCAAGAGTGGGCCACAGGTCCTTAAACAGTTTTGTTGGTACAGGATCAAATAAACAGGTTGTGCTTTTTGTTGACATTACACGTTTTGTCAGCATGTCTAGAGAGATACTATCAAATTCTGTAAATCTAGGTAATACCTCAGTAGTGGCGCCCACCTCAATAGCAGGGTGTAGTGGCTGGGTTAAGGCATGCTGGGATATGTTCAACCTAATGTTATCTATTTTCTTCTCAAAGTAATCCAGGAAATCTTGTGCTGTAAAAGGAGAGCAAACTACAGGTGGTTGTCCATGAATAAGTGTTGCCACCATGTTGAGCAAGAAATTTGAGTTATGCTTGTTTTTGTTGATCAAATCAGAGTAATAGGTCCGCTTTGTAGCCAACAGTGCATGCTTATAGTCTAAGATAGCATCACGCCATGCAAGGTGGAATACTTCTAATTTTGAATGATGCCATTTCCGTTCTAGACCTCTTGCTTTATGCTTGAGGTCACGCAGGTAATCACTGAACCAAGGTGACTGCGATTTGGGGGAGCGCGGTTTCAACACAGGTGGTGCAATCATGTCGAGTTTACACTATCCACAAGTCTGTCTACTGACTGGGTATTTGTCAAAAGTGAGGCTAAGACATCAGGCAATCTAGCTTCTAGTTCAGTCTTAGTTGAGGAGTTGCATCGCCGTAATGATAAGGTTGTTGTTCCACTAAACACGGCAATGAAACTGTAAACTTAATAAGTGAGTGATCAGAGACCACTGATGTAAGAGGTATGATGTCAATATTCGTGACAACAATACCATGTGCGAGAATCAGATCCAGGGTACTTCCAGTAATGTGCGTCGAATCCCGAATGCATTGCCGAAATCCTAATGCATCCACAATTTCCATAAATTATTTGCAGAGGAGATCAGAGGCTTATTTATATGAACATTAAAGTCACCAATGATCAGAATGTTATCTGCTCTCGTTGAAAAGTTAGAAATGAACGCACCAAATTCATCTAAGAATTCAGAATATGGGCCAGGAGGCCTATATACAGTGACAAAGTAATACGCCTGATTTTTATTTAGGTGTGTATTTTAACTTATCTGTTTTAATCTGTTTTATTATGCTGTTTTAATTTTATATTAGATTATGGCTAACATGCAATATGCTGATGAATTTTCCATAGGCGTGCAAGCAGTGTACTGTTTGTTGTTGTATATATTGATTTTTTATTTTTATTTTTTTAGACAGAAATGTTTGCAGAGCACTTGAAGTCCAAGACAAATTTCACCTTTGGGACAATAAAGTCTATCGTATCATATCGTATCGTATCATATGTAGCTGCAGCAAACATTAATCGTAATATATACTAGACAAGAGCAATCTGAGATTTCTGACGTCCGCCAAGGGTTAACGAGGACTCAGAATAACAGATATGTGATTCACATCGTGACCTGGACTTCACAAGGATCCGGATTCCACAACGCAATGCAACAACAACAATCAGAGATTTCTGATGTCCACCAATCCGGATCCAGATCACCTCAAAAATTCAGTGGAGTCTTCCATGCCCTAATATCTATATGTGGTGCAAATGTGGCTGGAATCCATTAAGTAGTTTGAAGTAATCCTTCAAAGCCTTGTCGTATTGTCACAAAAAGTGCAAAATTTTCATCATGGGAGCACAAATTCATTCTAATTCAATCCGTGATGACTGCACAGAATTAAAAGTGAAGAGGGGGGGGAGGGGGTGTGGTGGTGGCGGTGGCGGTGGTTATGGTTAGGGTTAGGGGAAGGAGTAGGGTTAGGTTACGGTTAAGGTTAGGGTTGGGGGTAAGAAGTACGGTTAGTAATAGCGAGTTAAAAAAACCTTGTCACGAAAATTTGAATAATTTCGTGACGGGAAGACAAAAAAAAAAAAAAACCTGTGAAGCTGGGCTGCCAGATCACCTCCAAAATTCAGTGGAGTCTTCCATGCCCTAATATCTATATGTGGTGCAAATGTGGCTGGAATCCATTAAGTAGTTTTGAAGTAATCCTTCAAAGCCTTGTCGTATTGTCACAAAAAGTGCAAAATTTTCATCATGGGAGCACAAATTCATTCTAATTCAATCCGTGATGACCGCACAGAATTAAAAGTGAAGGGGGGGGGGAGGGGGTGTGGTGGTGGCGGTGGTTATGGTTAGGGTTAGGGGAAGGAGTAGGGTTAGTTTATGGTTAAGGTTAGGGTTGGGGGTAAGAAGTACGGTTAGTAATAGCGAGTTAAAAAAACCTTGTCACGAAAATTTGAATAATTTCGTGACGGGAAGACAAAAAAAAAAACCTGTGAAGCTGGGCTGCCAGATCACCTCCAAAATTCAGTGGAGTCTTCCATGGCCTAATGTCTACATGTGGTGCAAATTTGGTGAGAATCCGTGAAATAGTTTTGAAGTAATACTCAAAGCCGATATAAAGTGAAATCTTGATCCAGGATCTGGATCTGGATTTGGATGACCTCCAATATATGATATGACAAATTATTTCAAATTTACAGTACAGAGAATGTGGTTGTTTTTGATTCAAATGAGAAGAAAATTGTTTATTCATGTATTGCATTTAAACTAAACCCCGCTGTGCACGCAGTTTCTGTTTCTAATGTCACTGCAAAACCTACAAACACCAGATTACAGGGATTATAGCCTCTGAAATAATAACTGAAATGAAAACAATTTGTCTTCCATTTTGAATGCCCTCACTTTCATATTAGTTGTGTAGATAAACAACATAATATGAGCAGGTATAAAATACAAGTCAAGGTAGTTTTCCAGCACGTTTAGATCAGTGCTACAATAACAGAAAAGATCAGAAAGGTGCAGTATCAGCACCTTTCTGATCTGAATACTTCCTTGTGCTGACAGATTTTTTTTTTCAGTATGCTGTATAAATTGTAGAATAAACACAGAAAATCACACACGGGTCGACTGCAAAATCAAACTGAGACAAAATCTGAGTCAACCTGTGGTTTACAAGAAAACTAATTACTAACAAGCCACAAAACCTACTCCACTGTATGTTGTTAAGACAGGGTAATCATGACAGGGCCATCTGGTACACATTAGACCCAAACCATCTTAGGCAAGGGGTCTGCAACCTTGACCGTCAAAAGAGGCATTTTTGTCCTGCCTGCCACAAATAAAATTCATCTGGAGTTGCAAAACATACTTGACCTTTGAAAAAAAAAAAAAAAAAAAAAAAATATATATATATATATATATATATATATATATATATATATATATATATATATATATATATATGTGTGTGTGTGTGTGTGTGTGTGTGTGTGTGTGTGTGTGTGTGTAAGGCCTGAAAAACATTCCTTCAAATGTTGGGACAGGGCTGTTTATTCTTAATACAAGGACTAAATTGTCACTTTTGTAACCAGTTTTTTTAGACAGGCCGGGGGATGGATACATGAACATTTCCAAGTCTTTGAATGCGTATATTTATAAGCGTGACATTTCCAAGTCACTAATGTTTATATATATAGATATAAGGCCTGAAAAACATTCCCTCAAAAGATGAATCAGGGCTGCTTCTTCTTAATATAAGGATTAAATTGTCACTTTTGTAACCAGTTTTTTTGAGACAGGTCGGGGGATGGATACATGAACATTTCCAAGTCACTAATGTTTATATATAAACTATGTTTATATATATATATATATATATATATATATATATATATATATATATATATATATATATATATATATAGATAGATAGATAGATAAAGTCCTGAAAAACATTTTGGACTTCATTTACATCAGACATTAAGAAATGTGAACAGTATGGTAAATCTGTGTGTAGTATGCAGTTCTCAAAAGCGGAGTGAACATGCTGGAAGGACACTAGTGAGGGAAGACACCAAGATTCCCGTGACAGCTCAGAAACAATTATAAGCTACTGTGGCTGTGAGCAGAGAAACTGTGAATGGTGTGACATTTTGATTTTAAAATTTGCATTTACCATATTGTCCCAACTTTATCTGATATGGGGTTTTATATGTACATTTATGATTTTATAGAGCTACTATAAAGTGTTAACATTTTATTGTTTAAAACCTTGTTAGAACAGAGTGAGTGGGTGAGAACCAGAGGCTAATATCCAGCATTTTTCAAAAACTGAGGTAAGTGCATGCAGCGCCCTCTGACATTAAATACTTTTTGTGCCAGAAGCTACTATGATATAATTAAACCAGTCACTCACAGGTGGCAGTACCGCACTTTCATTTCCATTGGGAACTCAGAATAGGAGGAAACAGGCTCTGCTGTCTACATGACGGGGTGGAAGTTGTTGACTTACCTGTGTTTGATTTTTATGGTCTACATTCTAGAGAGGTGGATTCTTTTTTAATTTTATCAGTGTCACAAGTTGCTTTTAACACAATGCACAAGATTGGATGGTGCAGAATGACAAGTCTTAGTTGATCTGTAGGCAGGGCTCATCAGTTGCTTGGAATAATGGTTCCAAACTTGCAGCTGTGTTCCTATGTGTCAGCCGCAGTTCAGGTCTTTGACAGATTTGTTGGTGCCAGGACCTACTGTCAACTACAAATTCATAAATATTCCCCTTCCCATTAATGTTTTTCTGTATATATATATATATATATATATATATATATATATATATATATATATATATATATATATATATATATATATATATATATATATAAGGTACTTTTAAGCATAAACATAAAAAAGAAATAAATAAAGACCTGGCGAAGACCTGAATTTATAGAAGGAAAGAACTTTGAGCCTGTATTTTTTTTAACTGTGTCAATCTGTGTCAAGCCTTATTCTTAAATTGTTTAAAATGTGATTCAAAGCGCATTGTTTTTTACAAAACAGTTTTCATCTGAACACTCACATCAGATTCTGGATACGTTTCGGTATGTCTGAAATGTGGGGCTCAAGCAATGTCCAAGCATGAACCAGTTCAAACAGCGGTACAAAAATATGGTTTTTTCTGGGTATAGGGAGGAGGAAGGGTAATGAGGGTTAGGGTGTTTTTGTTGTTTGCTTCGGCTTGTAAATATATAGTATTTTGTATGTAAGTAGGTATGTGTAGGTGTATATTTATGTTTGTGTATATATACGTGTATATATGTATATGTGTATATATGTGTATGTTGATGTGTATATGTATGTGTGTGTATATATATGTATATATATATACGAGGGCTGTCAATAAAGTTACGGTCCTTTTTATTTTTTCAAAAACTATATGGATTTCATTCATATGTTTTTACGTCAGACATGCTTGAACCCTCGTGCGCATGCGTGAGTTTTTCCACGCCTGTCGGTGACGTCATTCGCCTGTGAGCACTCCTTGTGGGAGGAGTCGTCCAGCCCCTCGTCGGAATTCCTTTGTCTGAGAAGTTGCTGAGAGACTGGCGCGTTGTTTGATCAGAATTTTTTCTAAACCTGTGAGACACATCGAAGTGGACACGGTTCGAAAAATTAAGCTGGTTTTCAGTGAAAATTTTAACAGCTGATGAGAGATTTTGAGGTGATTCTGTCGCTTTAAGGACTTTTCACGGTGTGAGACGTCGCGCTGCGCTCTCAGGCGGCGTCATCAGCCTGTTCAAGCTGAAAACCTCCACATTTCAGGCTCTATTGATCCAGGACGTCGTGAGAGAACAGAGAAGTTTCAGAAGAAGTCGGTTTCAGCATTTTATCCGGATATTCCACTGTTAAAGGAGATTTTTTTAATGAAAGACGTGCGGACGGGTCCGCGCGTCGGGACGCAGCCGACGCGGTGCGGCGGCACAGGAAAAACACCTCCGTGTTGATAACCATTTGTAAAATCCAGGCGGCTTTTGATGGCTTTCAGTGGAGTGAGTATATGAGAAATTGTTTAACAGGCAGGACATGTTCCAACTTGTCCTTAAGGCTTTCAACAGAGGTGTTTTTCCTGTGGCGGAGCGTCGCGGCGGCTGCGTCCCGACGCGCGGACCCGTCCGCACGTCTTTCATTAAAAAAATCTCCTTTAACAGTGGAATATCCGGATAAAATGCTGAAACCGACTTCTTCTGAAACTTCTCTGTTCTCTCACGACGTCCTGGATCAACAGAGCCTGAAATGTGGATGTTTTCAGCTTGAACAGGCTGACGACGCCGCCTGAGAGCACTGAGCGACGTCTCGCACCGTGAAAAGTCCTTAAAGCGACAGAATCACCTCAAAATCTCTCATCAGCCGTTAAAATTTTCACTGAAAACCAGCTTAATTTTTCGAACCGTGTCCACTTCGATGTGTCTCACAGGTTTAGAAAAAATTTTGATCAAACAACGCGCCAGTCTCTCAGCAACTTCTCAGACAAAGGAATTCCGACGAGGGGCTGGACGACTCCTCCCACAAGGAGTGCTCACAGGCGAATGACGTCACCGACAGGCGTGGAAAAACTCACGCACGCGCACGAGGGTTCAAGCATGTCTGACGTAAAAACATATGAATGAAATCCATATAGTTTTTGAAAAAAATAAAAAGGACCGTAACTTTATTGACAGCCCTCGTATATTGATATCGGTTTAGGTGTGTAGGAATTTATGTGTATATGTGGCAAAGGGTATTACTGGTTGTGGGGAAGAAGGGGTAGGGATAAATAAGCTGATGCTTCACCCTACCCCTTTTCGGACATGTTGGGTACACAGTAGGAACTTTTTTGTTGTTGTCTTTACTGATCTATCTTGTAATTGTTGTTGTATCAAATGTTCGAAATAAACAGTTTTCATTCATTCATTCATTCATTCATTCATGTTGTGTCGAACATAGGGGTTGGTAAGGTTAGACATTATTTGTGTGACACGCCTTGAGACAACTTTGTTGTGATTTGGCGCTATACGAGGTCTGTCAATAAAGTATAGGTCCTTTTTATTTTTTTCAAAAACTATATGGATTTCATTCATATGTTTTTACGTCAGACATGCTTGAACCCTCGTGCACATGCGTGAGTTTTTCCACGCCTGTCGGTGACGTCATTCGCCTGTGAGCACTCCTTGTGGGAGGAGTCGTCCCGCCCCTCGTCGGAATTCCTTTGTCTGAGATGTTACTGAGAGACTGGCGCTTAGTTTGATCAAAATTTTTTCTAAACCTGTGAGACACATCGAAGTGGACACGGTTCGAAAAATTAAGCTGGTTTTCGGTGAAAATTTTAATGGCTGATGAGAGATTTTGAGGTGATACTGTCGCTTTAAGGACTTCTCACGGAGCGAGACATCGCGCAGCGGTCCCAGGCGCCGTCGTCAGCCTGTTTCAAGCTGAAAACCTCCACATTTCAGGCTCTATTGATCCAGGACGTCGTGAGAGAACAGAGAAGTTTCAGAAGAAGTCGGTTTCAGCATTTTATCTGGATATTCCACTGTTAAAGGAGATTTTTTTAATGAAAGACGTGCGGGCGGATTGCAGCGTCAGCTCGCAGCCGCCACAACGCTTCAGCCACAGGAAAAACACCTCTGTTGGAAGCCTTAAGGACAAGTTGGAACATGTCCAGCTGTTAAACAATTTCTCATATACTCACTCCACTGAAAGCCATCAAAAGCCGCCTGGATTTTACAAATGGTTATCAACACGGAGGTGTTTTTCCTGTGCTGCCGCACCGTGCCGGCTGTGTCCCGACGCGCGGACCCGTCCGCACGTCTTTCATTAAAAAAATCTCCTTTAACAGTGGAATATCTGGATAAAATGCTGAAACCGACTTCTTCTGAAACTTCTCTGTTCTCTCACGACGTCCTGGATCAATAGAGCCTGAAATGTGGAGGTTTTCAGTTTGAAACAGGCTGACGACAGCACCTGGGACCGCTGCTCGACGTCTCGCACCGTGGGAAGTCCTTAAAGCGACAGTATCACCTCAAAATCTCTCATCAGCTGTTAAAATTTTCACCGAAAACCAGCTTAATTTTTCGAACCGTGTCCACTTCAATGTGTCTCACAGGTTTAGAAAAAAATTTTGATCAAACAAAGCGCCAGTCTCTCAGCAACTTCTCAGACAAAGGAATTCCGACGAGGGGCTGGACGACTCCTCCCACAAGGAGTGCTCACAGGCGAATGACGTCACCGACAGGCGTGGAAAAACTCACGCATGCGCACGAGGGTTCAAGCATGTCTGACGTAAAAACATATGAATGAAATCCATATAGTTTTTGAAAAAAATAAAAAGGACCTATACTTTATTGACAGCCCTCGTATACATGAAATAAAATGAAAAATGAAATGAAATGAACGTGCATGCCACAGGCATTATCTTTAGTAGTAGTACTAGTGGTACTTTGTGCTGCAGAACTGACCCAAACCTGGCACACATATACTTTGACATGCAGGGAGTGACATAGGCTGTTGAGCAGTTTAGTAGTCGTAGTGGTAGTTAAGGCAAGAGACATTTTTGTGCTGCAAAATTGAGCCAAACATTGGCACACATATACTTTGACATACGGGGAGTGATCAGGGGGTGGCGATGGCTGCATCCGAGACTAGCGACAGCTACATCCGAAGCTAGTGGAGACTACAGCCGGCGACATCTGAGGCTGCGGCGGCTGCGACCGAGGCTGGTGGCGGCTATATCTGGCATCAACATCGGGGAAGGTTGGTGTGTGGCGACCGGATTTGTGGTGGTGGAGGTGGTGGAGACCACGAGTGGGAATTGCTTTACAATTAATAGTGGCCTGTACTGAGCTACAGGAGTTAACATGGCACCAACCAGGAAGACAGAGAAATTGGAGGAAGACTTGGAGGAGATAAAGACCTCATTGAATCGTATTTCAAAAGACATGTCCAATTTAGACAAGTTGATGAAGGAGATTAAGGAGCTCCAAAATCTTGTTAAAGAAAAGGACAAGATTATTAAGAAACTTGAACAACGGGTGGATGAACTTGAACAATATACTAGAAAAGATGATGTTATAATAACTGGTTTGGAAACAAAACATCGGCCGCACGCAAGGGTGGTGGATTCTGGTGGAGCCAGTGGGGAGGATGCACCACCTGAAGAATTACAAACATTAGAACACCAAAGTTACAAATTTTTTAAATCAAAAAGGTGTTGTCATACATCAAGACACTATTTCAGACTGTCACACAATTCCATCCAAAGACAGTAAAAATAAACTACCAAATATAATAATACGATTTATAAGCAGAAAATACAAAAATGAATTATTAAGACAGGCAAAGAATCTGAAAGGAAGAAATGTATATATAAATGAGCATCTAACAAAAAAAATGCAGATATTGCCAGGGAAGCAAGACTATTAAAAAAACAGAAACATATTGTTGCTACATGGGTCTGGAACTGTAGGGTTTAGATTAGAGTGAAAGAAGGAACAAAGGGTATACAAATCAGAGACATGCAGGACCTTACAAAGTACAGACCTGAGCAGACAAATGAATATGACGTCAGTTGGTAGTATGACCAACAAAAAATCAGATTAAACATGGAAACAGATGATAAAATATATGACATAGACACCAATATTGATGAAAGTATATTTGACTTGACTACAATTGGTTGTGAGTATTATACGGGAAAACAGTTAAATAGTGAAAAAATTACTAAAGATACCCTGTCACTCATACATATAAACAGTCGAAGCTTGTACTATAAAATGTCACAAATAAAAGATTATTTAAACCAGTTTAAAAATAGATTCAGCATTGTTGCAATCACAGAATCTTGGATTAAAAATGACCTCATGGCTGATGTTCAAATGGAGGGATATGAGTTATATTTTGTAAATAGAAGAGGAAAAAAAGGTGGAGGTATTGCTTTGTACATAAAAACAGATCTGACGTAAAATTGTAGAAGAAATGACAATTATAGATGATGTCATAGAAATTGTGACAGTGGAAATTGTACATGAAACATCTAAAAATATTCTAATCAGTTGTGTATACAGAGCACCAGACTCATGTGTTGTGAAATTTACAGATAAAATAATAGAATTATTCCATCAAATCAAAAACAAAACGCTCTTTATGTGTGGAGACTTTAATGTTAATGTGGAAAGCTCCAGTTGCCAAAGACTAAGTGATTTTGTGAATTCAATGAATAGCTTGGGTTTATTCCCTTTGATAACAAAACCAACCAGAATTACAAAGTGCATCTGTAATTGACAATATATTCACAAATAGAACAGATGAAATTATTAAGAATGGGATATTGATGACAGATCTCAGTGATCGTTTACCAGTTTTTTCAATATTTAAATATAAAAATAGGTACAACAAAAAAAAAACCTGTTATAAACTTTAAAAGAGATAAGTCATTAAAAGCCTTAGAGGCATTAAATTATGATCTTAAAAATCAAAATTGGGAAGAGGTTTATGTTGGTGACGTTAATGTAGCATACAGTTCATTCACGAAAATACTGATGAAATCATATAATAAAAATTGTAAATTAATAAAAACTAGTAAGAAAAGAGTAAATAAACCATGGCTGACCAAGGGAATAAAAAACGCTTGTGTAAAGAAAAACTATTTATATAAGTGCTTTTTAAAAATGCAAACAAAGGAAACAGAACACAGATACAAAAAATATAAAAATAAACTATTGACAATAATTAGGAAACAAAAAAAAAGATTATTATAGTGAACAATTAAATAAGAGTAAAGATAATATGAGGGCAACATGGGGAATTATAAAAAGTGTGATGGAAAGTGACGGAGTGAAATCAACTTTTCCGAATTACCTTGTCAAGGAAAATAAAGAGATAAATGATATAAAAGAAGTTGTAAATGAGTTTAATGATTATTTCTGGGATGGGATCAAATCTGGTGGGAAATAAACCAATAGTAGAAGATAAATTAAATACAATTGTAAATAAGGTCAATAGTATTTTCCTTGACAAATGTGGAAAAAGATGAAATAAGGAATATTGTAAAAAACTGTGTAAGCAAAAGATCAACTGACTATGAAGATTTAGACATGATGACTGTAAAAAGTATAATAGAAACTGTTACTGAACCATTCACTTACATTTGTAATCTGTCTCTGTCAACAGGAATTTTCCCAGATGAAATGAAAATTGCCAAGGTATTCCCATTATATAAAAATGGAGACAAACATAATGTTTCAAATTACAGGCCAGTGTCATTGGTTCCACAGTTTTCTAAAATTATGGAAAAGGTTTTTGTGACAAGGTTGGATACATTCATTGAGAAACATATTTTAAATAATGCTCAGTATGGATTTAGAACAAAACATTCGACAGCTATGGCAATTATGGAATTAACAGAGAAAATATCAACAGCAATAGATAATAAGGATTATATGGTAAGTGTTTTTATTGACTTGAAAAAAGCTTTTGATGTTATCGATCATTCAAGATTGCTTCACAAGTTACAACAATATGGAATAAGAAGGATTGCACATCAGTGGGTAAAAAGCTACTTAGAAAATAGAAAACAGTTTGTTCAGATAAATAATACTAAATCAGAATTGTGTAATATTATGTGTGGAGTACCACAAGGGTCGGTACTTGGACCCAAACTGTTTATTTTGTATATCAATGATTTTGTGAATATATTTAATGTACATGGTAGCATTTTATTTGCTGACGATACATTATTTTACTCTGGATCAGATATACAGGAAGTAGCACAAGTGATAAATACAGAGTTGGAAAAAGTGAAATATTGGTTTGATATAAACAGATTGTCACTTAATCTTAATAAAACAAATTTCATATTGTTTAATGACAGAGTTAAAAAAAAATGATGTCATTAAAAATAGATGGAATGGACATTCAAAGGGTAAAAGAAACACAATTTTTAGGAGTTATGATGTTATATGGCTGGGGGGGCCTGGCTGCCGGTTTGTTTCTGTTTTTTGGTTTTCCTCCCAGGTGGCGTGCGTTTGGGACTGAGTGGCTGTGTTGCTGAGGCTGTCAGGACCTCACCCTGATCACCTGCGACTCGTCAGGACTCACAGCTGTAGTGCATCTGGATGGATTGGAACATGTTGGCATTTAAGACTGGAGTGCACAGTGTGTATTTGCTAGAGACTCGACCTTGTGACCAGACGGGTGAGATCGTCGTCTCGGGAGCCATCTCATCAGCAGCGGATGCTGAGAACGTCCAGGTTTGATGCACAGTCTGTGAAAGAGGAGGGGGTGAGGTCTCACGCTCGTCAGCACACTTCCTGAGGTACGTTAGATTTTGTGACTAACAGTTATACGGTCAGTAAATGTGGTGTCCCTCACACCTTATTGTATTGAGCTGTTTGTTAGTCATGTATCAGCTTCCACTGCAGTGGAGTTTTGTGAACGGGAGGTTCCATGCCTGCAGGTTGGGAAGCTGATCAGTAATCAAGCCAGGAAGTGTTTGCTGTTTGTACACCTTTAAGTGTTCTGTGTGTAGAGTGTGGACTCACATAATGGTTCCTTCTTTCACAGACTCGGTTGTTGCGGCCACCTGGGGGGTGTCGGCGGGGTCCTTGGGTCCGAAACAGCTTCTGGCTCCGGACCGTTAGCGCTGCTGGGAGCGCACCACGCCAGGCCGCACCTTTTTGTTATATTATCACTGTTATGTATTAAATTCAGTTAGCCTTTGAACCGTGCTCTGCTTATTTCATACTGGGTCCTTCAAACGCTGGTCGGTTCTCCGAGCTGCGTCCGACACATAACAAATGATTGATGAAGGTTTTACATGGAAGTCACACATAAATTACATAAAAGGAAAGATAGCGAAAGCCATTGCTGTTTTGCATAAAGTAAAATATTCATTAAATAGTTATGGATTATTAACATTGTACAATTCATTGATTGTTCCATATTTGACTTATTGTGTAGAAATCTGGGGATCAACATGTACAACTTATACACAACCTTTATTTATTTTGCAGAAAAGAGCTTTAAAAGTGATTGGCAACAGTCGATTTAGAGATCCATCTAATCCATTGTTCATTACATATAGGGTACTTAAATTTCATGATTTAGTTGATTTGAAATTACTACAAATAATGTACCAAGCGAATAACAATACCTTACCAATAAACATTCAAAATATGTTTGAAAAAAGAGTAAGTAGTTATAATTTGAAGGGCATAGAAGTCTTTAAAAAACCAAGATTCAGAAACAAGATAAAGGAACGGAGTATTGCAGTGAATGGTGTAAAATTATGGAACAACCTCAACAAAGAAATCAAAGAATCAAGGTCGCTTAAATTATTTTAAAAATGTATTAAACTTGATGTATTTTGTAATTATGAAACTATGAAATAAGTCAGTGGGCTGTGACAAAGCCAAAAATGTAATCTGTTAATAATGTTTAGAATGTTTGAAGTTTAAAATGTAATCTATTAGGGATGTAGTCTTTTAAATAATGGTTAAAATTAGAAAAGAAGTCGGTGGCATGTGACAAAGTCATAAAAATGCAATGATGTCGATTGATGATGCTTTGCAAGATTGTATTGTAAAAAGGGGCAGAATATATAAGACTTGTTCTTCCAAACTGCTCCTTTTCGTTCAATGGTTTGTAATGTTTTGTTAATTTTGCTTTTCTGTTTTTCTTTTAAATGAATGAAATAAATCCTCAATATAGGCTGTTGAGCACTTTAGTACAAGTAGTCGTCATAGTAGTAGCAGTAGTAGTTCAGGCAAGAGACACTTTTGTGGTGCAAAATTGAGCCAAACATTTGCACACATATCCTTTGACATAGAGAGAATGACATAGTCTGTTGAGCACTTTAGTAGTAGTAGTAGTAATAGTAGTAGTCAAGGGGAGAAACACTTTTGTGCTGCATCCTCTTTGGCAAGTGTGCTGCAAGGTTGGTGTTATACTTTTCTGTTCTCTTCTTTTTCCTTTGAACTTTTTTATCTCTTCATTTTTACAAGTGACATAGCAGTAGAATAGTAATGGTAGTAGTACTAGTAGCAATCTACTCTTCTTGAGACAGCTTTATTCATGCCCTAACAGGAATCCAGAATAAGGATACAATGTCTGAACTACTGGACTTACAACACCCCCCAAAAAGTGAAAGTTTTGAGAGTGGACTCTTCAAACACAGAAAACCAGCTCTGTGAGATAGGAGTTGGACTATACAGATTGAGGTTTGAGTCCAGGGGTGTGCTTCAGGCTACATATTTGAGTCATTGGACAAAATATGCTATCTTCAAGGTCCCAGTCCAACTAGGTGTTAATAGGTACCAACCTTGGCTGGGGAATTCACCTGGAATGGGCTATCGTCCTGTCCATGGGGAGTCATAGACACTCATCTTCAACACTTTATAGTATCTTGGGATAAGCACCGGCATGATAGACTGAAGAAAGACTTGACATAATGGCCATTGTTTCAAAATCCACTCTGACTGTAATGTAATACCTTTCTATAGTTAAAAGTATCTAGATCTGGATGTTTGATTTGTATTACACAGGAGGGTACTTTTGACACTGGTTGCGACTTTACCTTTGTATCCTAGGATGGCCACAGCTATGGTTAGGAGGGCACAGAGCACATAGAGCAGGGCAATAGCTGCTCTCAGAACCCAGTCATTTTTACACTTGGTGCACTCGGTCCCCTCCTGAATTCCTGCAACACAAAAAACATTTGGGATGAAAAAAAAAAATCCAAATAAATAAACAAACAAAAAGACTGTTTCAGCGATAAGGCCGTGATGAAATTTTTTATTAAGAGTTAGCAAAGGTTACAACTATATTCAGTGGCAAACCAAACATGCAACTGGGACAAGGGATTAATACAATCAAGCCAGACAGTTTCATTCACACATTTTTCATTTCATGACTGTTATGCATGTCTGAAGTGGGACATGCTGTGCCTTTCTTCAGCCAAGTGTCAATTCAAAACACTTGGTCTCAAGAACAAGCACAAAGACTGGGTTTGAATCATAGTAACCTAAAAAAAGCCAGTTCACATGTGTTTAACATATGACAATGTAGCCAAAACAAACCCAAACCATTCTCCTTCCTCTCTATCATTCCTCAGTGTTGTTCAACTTTAAACTTCAGTTCCTCTCATTTTTGGCTGTTAACCTCATAGACATGCTCCTTAAAATGTGTGCTGCCACGTCAAACGTTGCGCATTATCCCTGACATTTACTTGACTTGACATTGAACCTGACTGTGCAGACTGGAGAGAAGAGTGAGACAGCAGCTGGTACGTATTCACGACAGACAACAAAGACTGTTCTATAGATGACGAGACGTGACAGCAGGGCTGTATGAGAAGAAAGAAGTGGGAGAATCCTGTAATACGTTATCACAATGGGAGGTGAAGCAATTATTTTTAGATAATAAGACAAGATGAGCTTTACTGATTCCAAGCCAGGACAATTTCCAAGCAGTTCAAGAGTCAACGAGAGGCCACCCCTCGTATACGGCCACATTTCTTATGCAACAACTGTTTTTCCATTGATTTCACCTCTCAAGAGAGTTCACTCCTCAAACGCGGCCAGCAACCCACTCAAAAGGATGAAAGTCCCCTCAACAGTGGCCATTCCGTAAAAATTCCCAACTGGGTTTTCCCACAGAAGTCATGTTGAAACTCTCCCATGAACGTGAACTTGCGAGATTACTCCAGTAAACAGAAGATCAAAGAAAAAAAAAAAAACTCCTGTTGGGGAAACTTCCACATCTCAGAAAAGAATAGCTTTAACATTAGAAGAAAAGGTGAAAGTCATTCTTTGAATGACAAAGGAGAAGGTTCCTGAAAGTTAAGGTGCACTGATATGAGCATGCCTGTGACTCACTCAACAGCACGAATGTTGTCGTGACGATCCCACCTGCTGTGTTCACAGCTGGACGCTGTTCTTTGTTCTACCGCATCCACATTGATGCTGAGAATGTCAGCCTCAACACTGCATTTAATCTATTATTAGACTCAACTGGCTTCGCTCAAAATGTAAATGAGTCCACCCACCACTTTAACCATACTTTAGATCTTGTTCTGACTTATGGTATGGAAACTGAAGACTTAACAGTATTCCCTGAAAACCCCCTTCTGTCTGATCATTTCTTAATAACATTTACATTTACTTTAATGGACTACCCAGCAGTGGGGAATAAGTTTCATTACAGTAGAAGTCTTTCAGAAGGCGCTGTAACTAGGTTTAAGGATATGATTCCTTCTTTGTTATGTTCTCCAATGCCATATACCAACACAGTGCAGAGTAGCTACCTAAACTCTGTGAGTGAGATAGATTATCTCATCAATAGTTTTACATCCTCATTGAGCACAACTTTGGATGCGGTAGCTCCTCTGAAAAAGAGAGCCTTAAATCAGAAGTGCCTGACTCCATGGTATAACTCACAAACTCGCAGCTTAAAGCAGATACCCGTACGTTGGAGAGGAAATGGCATCTCACTAATTTAGAAGATCTTCACTTAGCCTGGAAAAAGAGTCTGTTGCTCTATAAGAAAGCCCTCCGTAAAGCTAGGACATCTTACTACTCATCACTAATTGAAGAAAATAACAACAACCCTAGGTTTCTTTTCAGCACTGTAGCCAGGCTGGCAAAGAGTCAGAGCTCTATTGAGCCGAGTATTCCTTTAACTTTAACTAGTAATGACTTCATGACTTTCTTTGCTAATAAAATTTTAATTATTAGAGAAAAAATTACTTATAACCATCCCAAAGACATATCGTTATCTTTGGCTGCTTTCAGTAATGCTGGTATTTGGTTAGACTCTTTCTCTCCGATTGTTCTGTCTGAGTTATTTTCATTAGTTACTTCCTCCAAACCATCAACATGTCTATTAGACCCCATTCCTACCAGGCTGCTCAAGGAAGCCCTACCATTAATTAATGCTTTGATCTTAAATATGATCAATCTATCTTTATTAGTTGGATATGTACCACAGGCTTTTAAGGTGGCAGTAATTAAACCATTACTTAAAAAGCCATCACTTGACCCAGCTATCTTAGCTAATTATAGGCCAATCTCCAACCTTCCTTTTCTCTCAAAAATTCTTGAAAGGGTAGTTGTAAAACAGCTAACTGATCATCTGCAGAGGAATGGTCTATTTGAAGAGTTTCAGTCAGGTTTTAGAATTCATCATAGTACAGAAACAGCATTAGTGAAGGTTACAAATGATCTTCTTATGGCCTCAGACAGTGGACACATCTCTCTGCTTGTCCTGTTAGACCTCAGTGCTGCTTTTGATACTGCTGACCATAAAATTTTATTACAGAGATTAGAGCATGCCATAGGTATTAAAGGCACTGTGCTGCGGTGGTTTGAATCATATTTATCTAATAGATTACAATTTGTTAATGTAAATGGGGAGTCTTCTTCACAGACTAAGGTTAATTATGGAGTTCCACAAGGTTCTGTGCTAGGACCAATTTTATTCACTTTTGCTTCCCTTAGGCAGTATTATTAGAAAGCATTGCTTAAATTTTCATTGTTACGCAGATGATACCCAGCTTTATCTAGCCTTGAAGCCAGGGGACACACACCAATTAGTTAAACTGCAGGAATGTCTTACAGACATAAAGACATGGATGACCTCTAATTTCCTGCATTTAAATTCAGATAAAACTGAAGTTATTGTACTTGGCCCCACAAATCTTAGAATCATGGTGTCTAACCAGATCCTTACTCTGGATGGCATTACCCTGACCTCTAGTAATACTGTGAGAAATCTTGGAGTCATTTTTGATCAGGATATGTCCTTCAATGTGCATATTAAGCAAATATGTAGGACTGCTTTTTTGCATTTAAGCAATATCTCTAAAATTAGAAAGGTCTTGTCTCAGAGTGATGCTGAAAAACTAATTCATGCATTTATTTCCTCTAGGCTGGACTATTGTAATTCTTTATTATCAGGTTGTCCTAAAAGTTCCCTGAAAAGCCTTCAGTTAATTCAAAATGCTGCAGCTAGAGTACTAACGGGGACTAGAAGGAGAGAGCATATCTCATCCGGAAGATTCAGACGGCTTTCAGTGGCTTTTCGGCCGTGTGACTATCTGAGAAATTGCGGAAGAGGTGGGCATCATTTTTCAGAGTCCAGCATGTCCTGTGAGACTTCAGTACGAAAGGCGCTTTTGCTCCGCCGTCAGCAGCGGCACAAATTTCGCTGCAACTGTTTTCATGGCCAAATCTTCACAATGGAATGTGCTGAAAAAGTGCTGATGTCCACCTTTTCTGCAATTTTTCAAATAGTCACACGACGGTCCCGCATCACCACAGCGTTCACTTTGGAAATGATCCGGTCATTTCAGCATGTTGATGGCCGCCCGGAGCGTGGCTTGCTCTCCACCATTGTGCGGACGTCTTTAAACCGGTTGTACCGCTCCTTAATCTGTGTGATGCCCAGAGCATTGTCACTGAAAGCCGTCTGTATCTTCCGAATGGTTTCCACCTGGCTGTCACCCAGTTTCTGGCAAAATTTGATGCGGCGCTGCTCCAGTCGTTACGTCATTTTCCTTGCAAGGAAAATCCGACGAGGGACTACGCACTACCTCACACAAACGCTGCTTGCCAGCAAATGTCGCAATCGAAAAAACGCTGATTGCCAGCAAATGACGCAATCGACAGGTGTGAAAAAATTCACGCATGCGCATGAAGGTTCAACGTTGGCTCATGCAAACACACGTGATTCAAATCCATCAGGTTTTTGCAAAAAAAATAAGGTCTGATACTTTTCTAACAGACCTCGTATATATATATGTATATATATATATATATATATATATATATATATATATATATATATATATATATATATATATATATAACTTCCAGTAATGCTACACATTCAGACCACAAACTCTTGATGTGTCAAACAGCACCATTTGTCCCTTTAAGAGCGTCAGGGTCTTGAAACCATTTTCATGACACATGACTGACAAATTTATTTATTAACATTTATTTGTGTTCATCAGAGAAAGATTTATACATGTTTACCTCTTTCTACTGTTTTTAGCTTGTACATCTTTTATAGTTCTATCCATAGTTTTATCTTTCTTCTAGGGGATATGTATATTTCTAAATTATTTTAATGTATAGCAGATGATGTGCGTTTGTGTGTGTTTTGTTCTCTGCACTGTCAAGAGCAGCGATCCAATCTCATTGTACTTGTGCAGTGACAATAAAGGCCTTCGACTCTGATTCTGTTTATTGACATTTACATCTGGTGGACAATGCCTTTGTTTCTCGGAAACATACTCTGGTCACAACCATGCAGGAGCGCCGCCAGGGATTTTGGGCCCCATGAAAAGAAATCTTACTGGGCCACTCCCCATATTATTTTGTCAGTATTATAATTGTATTAGGGTTCTCGCTGGACCCCTGTCAATCATGGGTCCCTAGAATCCTTCTCCTTATTCTCCCCTTTTCAGCACCCCTGCAACCATGCCCCATAGAGTTGTGGGTAGGTCAGTCGAAGCTCCAGAAAACGCAAACACAAAACCACAAGGCTCCAAACCAGACGTTGGTGGTGCTGGTTGAACGTGACTGTGAACGTGTGACCTTTTAAGATGTATCCACTATCGCTGGACAATCTGGTGCCAAATGGGGCCCTTTTCGTGTTGCTCAGGGGTGGGCCAGGACTACCAGAAGGGTATCAGAGGTTTGGACCGACACATCTGTGAAAACATCATGGCTGAACATTCGAAGGGGTCAAGCCGAGGACCTGTGTTGTCCTTACGTGTCCTGAGAGCCTCCTGCAGGGAGCCACTGTGGTGAGCTCAGTAAGAGCCTCCTCTCTGGTTCTGACCACATGCTGCTTCAAGCACAACATCACGCCACATAAACAGGCAGCTGACAGCCCGACACGTCAGAGTTGTGGTTTCAAATAACGTTCTCATGTTTGCACAGTCACTTTCAGTCACAAACTTCAGGGTCATGAACATTTCAACATTTCACCAAATGAGATTCACTTACGAGCATGATAAGTTCAAGTGCATCAGGAACGTCCTGGATCCCAACTTCTCTAAAGAAATGAGTAGAAAGGGACTGACTTCTTATGGAAGCTTTGAGTCACCACTTCTCCAGCTTCTCCCTCACTGCAACCGCGAAAGAAAAGAAGCCAACCCGGAGTGTGAAAGGGTATTCCAATGAAGTTGGGACGTTGTGTGAAATGTAAATAAAAACAGAATACAATGATGTGCAAATCCTCTTCAACCTATATTAAACTGAATAAACCACAAAGACAAGATATTTAATGTTCAAACTGATAAACATTTTTGTTTTTGTGCAAATATTTACTCATTTTGAAATGGATGCCTGCAACACGTTTCAAAAAAGCTGGGACGGGGCAACAAAAGACTGGGAAAGATGATGAAGGCTCAAAGAACGCCTGTTTGTAACAGTCCACAGATGAACAGGTTAATTGGAAACAGGTGAGTGTCATGATTGGGTATAAAAGGAGCAAGGCCGAAAACCAACACTGAATGCCCGTGACCTTTGATCCCTCAGGTGTCACTGCATTAAAAAAAAGACATCATTGTGTAAAGGATCTTACCGCGTGGGCTCAGGAACACTTCAGACAAACATTGTCAGTTAATACAGTTCGTCGCTACATCTACAAGTGCAAGTTAAAACTCTACCATGCAAAGCGAAAGCCAAACATCAACAACATCCAGAAACACTGCCGCCTTCTCTGGGCCCGAGCTCATTTGAAATGGACAGACGCAAAGTGGAAAAGTGTGCTATGGTCTGATGAGTCCACATTTGGAAATCATGGATGTCGTGTCCTCTGGACAAAAGAGGAAAAGGACCATCCAGAGTGTTACCAGCACAAAGTTCAAACGCCAGCATCTGTGATGGTATGGGGGTGTGTTAGTGCCCATGTCATGGGCAACTTACACGTCTGTGATGGCACCATCAATGCTGAAAGGTACATCCAGGTTTTGGAGTAACACATGCTGCCATCCAAGCAACGTCTTTTTCAGGGACGTCCCTGCTTATTTCAGCAAGACACTGCCAAGCCACATTCTGCATGTGTTACAACAGCGTGGCTTCGTAGTAAAAGAGTGTGGGTATTAGACTGGCCTGTCTACAGTCCAGACCTGTCACTTATTGAAAATGTGTCGCATTATGAAGCGCAAAATACGACAACGGAGACCCCGGACTGTTGAACAACTGAAGTCGTACATCAAGCAAGAATGGGAAAGAATTCCACCTACAAAGCTTCAACAATTAGTGTCCTCAGTTCCCAAACACTTATTGAGTGTTGTTAGAAGGAAAGGTGATGTAACACAGTGGTAAACATACCGCTGTCCCAGCTTTTTTGAAATGTGTTGCAGGCATCCATTTCAAAATGAGCAAATATTTGCACAAAAACAATAAAGTTTATCAGTTTGAACATTAAATATCTTGTCTTTGTGGTGTATTCAATTGAATATAGATTGAGGAGGATTTGCAAATCATTGTATTCTGTTTTTATTTACATTTTACACAATGTC
This sequence comes from Thalassophryne amazonica, assembly GCF_902500255.1. Classification (NCBI taxonomy): domain Eukaryota; kingdom Metazoa; phylum Chordata; class Actinopteri; order Batrachoidiformes; family Batrachoididae; genus Thalassophryne; species Thalassophryne amazonica. The sequence goes on along the minus strand of NC_047114.1, from coordinate 81,452,042 downwards.
CCAACTTCATTGGAATTGGGATTGTAGTATGAAAGACATCTACTATAGTTTATAGTATCGCCTCAAGGTCACTGTTTAGCATCCAAGTCTCACAACTATACAGTAAGACAAGACACACAAGTACCCGAAAGTCTTGGTCATTCATTCTCCTGCAAACACACCAAACTCTTCTGTCCATTGACCTCATGACTCCATAAGCTCTTCCCAGAGGTCTCTTTTTCTCAAAGGCCAAGGACACAGAGAAGTGAATGTCAGTGCCAAGACAAGAGAATGTGTGACTGTGACTTCCCACATACTGTCTGTCCTTCATGTCAATGGGAATATTAAGACCATTTGTAAGTTTAGGACAACATCAAGCATGGCAACAGTTCAGGAAATCATAATAGAGTATCTACTGGATAAGATGTAACACAGTGGTAAACATACCACTGTCCCAGCTTTTTTGAAACGTGTTGAAGGCATCCATTTCAAAATGAGCAAATATTTGCACAAAAACAATAAAGTTTATCAGTTTGAACATTAAATATCTTGTCTTTGCTGTGTATTCAATTGAATATAAGTTGAAGAGGATTTGCAAATCATTGTATTCTGTTTTTATTTACATTTCACACAGCGTCCCAACTTCATTGGAATTGGGATTGTACTTACAGTGAATAGACTGACTTGAATCAGGTATCTGAACCATTCACCACAGTATGCCACTGCCTTTCAGCAAGGCTATCTGTAGCATTGTTTGAATCCATCAAAGCAGAAGAAGGACTTTATCTTAAGAAAACAGATCAAATCTAGGCCTGAGTATGTCTGCCTTCTGGAAACTGAAATTTAACATCAAGAACATCCCTCTTTGTTCCACTCCAACCATGATGCTATATAACTGGTCGTGCAACAGACAAAAGTCTGCTTCACCAATTACAGCCACAAAAGCCTGTAACTCCTTCAGAGATGTCAAGAGTGTGTTGTTGGCTTTACTCATTTTTTTTTTTTTTTTGAGAACTGACTACTCCAGACAGATTTCCCATACAGTATTTCTTCTTCTTCCTTTGGCTGCGCCCATTTTTGTTTTGGCTTGTTTTACGTTGGATGCCCGTCCTGGCACAACCCTACTCATTTACTGGGCTTGGGACCAACACTCAGAATGTACTGGCTGCACACCCCATGTGGGTGAATTATTTATCATACAGTACTATACAGTGTGTACTTTTTTGTTCATCGTTGATGTAAATGAAGTTCCAAGGCATATTCAGTGAATCTGAAATGTTCATGTAGCCATACCCTGACATTTCTCAAGAAAACTGTCTGTAAAAGTGATGATTTGTATTAAAAATAATCCTTATATTTAGTTTGTCCAATTACTTATTGGTTTTGAAAATGGAGGGAATGTGAATACTAATGGCTGTCATTCTCAAATGGTTAGTGCTGTGTTCATGAATTAAAGCTAAAATTTGACATGTCTTTATGCATTTTTTCTCCATTAAGGTGGTGTGCACAAACAAAACTGCCCAAATACTTATGGACCTTACTTTCAGCTGACATTCAACTATTTTATCATATTGATCAAAAATGGCATACAGCATAAATTATAGGTTAAAAAGCTAAAAATACTTTGAAGGCCTTCCATTTGAACTGAAGCTTTGCTGTGTGAACTTAAACCTCAAACAATTATGACATCATGGAAAAATTCTATCGTGGACAAACTCTGCAAAATTGCACCGACTGACACTGTGTAAACTTTAAAGTTCCTCCAAAACCTGTCATCTTTATGCACATTCTATGTCCTATAGCCTGTCAGGGACAAGCTGCAAACCCACACATTCACAGTCCCCACAAATAACGCAAACTGTGAAATAACATGGAAATTCATTCTGGTCAGAGTTGCCCACGTTTACCCACAGGGCTGCAACATTTTCCCTCTGGACTGCTTTTAGTTCCATTCTGAGGGTTTCGTTAACTGTCAGCACTGTAGCACCTACTAATGATGATGTGCAAATGCTTCCAAGTTAGCTGCAGGGCTCTCCAATAAACATCACAGAGGGAACAGCTTATGTTCTATAGTCACATGATATGTGTGCCAAATTGCAACTAATGTCTCTGTATACAACCCCTGGCAAAAATTATGGAATCACCGGCCTCGGAGGATGTTCATTCAGTTGTTTAATTTTGTAGAAAAAAAGCAGATCACAGACATGACACAAAACTAAAGTAATTTCAAATGGCAACTTTCTGGCTTTAAGAAACACTATAAGAAATCAAGAAAAAAAGATTGTGGCAGTCAGTAACGGTTACTTTTTAAGACCAAGCAGAGGAAAAAAATATGGAATCACTCAATTCTGAGGAAAAAATTATGGAATCACCCTGTAAATTTTCATCCCCAAAATTAACACCTGCATCAAATCAGATCTGCTCATTAGTCTGCATCTAAAAAGGAGTGATCACACCTTGGAGAGCTGTTGCACCAAGTGGACTGACATGAATCATGGCTCGAACATGAGCGATGTCAATTGAAACAAAGGAGAGGATTATCAAACTCTTAAAATAGGGTAAATCATCACGCAATGTTGCAAAAGATGTTGGTTGTTCACAGTCAGCTGTGTCTAAACTCTGGACCAAATACAAACAACATGGGAAGGTTGTTAAAGGCAAACATACTGGTAGACCAAGGAAGACATCAAAGCGTCAAGACAGAAAACTTAAAGCAATATGTCCCAAAAATCGAAAATGCACAACAAAACAAATGAGGAATGAATGGGAGGAAACTGGAGTCAACGTCTGTGACCGAACTGTAAGAAACCGCCTAAAGGAAATGGGATTTACATACAGAAAAGCTAAACAAAAGCCATCATTAACACCTAAACAGAAACAAAACAAGGTTACAATGGGCTAAGGAAAAGCAATCATGGACTGTGGATGAGTGGATGAAAGTCATATTCAGTGATGAATCTCGAATCTGCATTGGGCAAGGTGATGATGCTGGAACTTTTGTTTGGTGCCGTTCCAATGAGATTTATAAAGATGACTGCCTGAAGAGAACATGTAAATTTCCACAGTCATTGATGATATGGGGCTGCATGTCAGGTAAAGGCACTGGGGAGATGGCTGTCATTACATCATCAATAACTGCACAAGTTTACGTTGATATTTTGGACAATTGAAAGGATGTTTGGGGATGATTAAATCATTTTTCAAGATGACAATGCATCTTGCCATAGAGCAAAAACTGTGAAAACATTCCTTGCAAAAAGACACATAGGGTCAATGTCATGGCATAGGGTCAATGTCAACGAGCAGATCTGATTTGATGCAGGTGTTAGTTTGGGGGATGAAAATTTACAGGGTGATTCCATAATTTATTCCTCAGAATTGAGTGATTCCATATTTTTTTCCTCTGCTTGGTCTAAAAAAGTAACCGTTACTGACTGTCACAATCTTTTTTCTTGATTTCTTATAGTGTTTCTTAAAGCCAGAAAGTTGCCATTTGAAATGACTTTAGTTTTGTGTCATGTCTGTGATCTTCTTTTTTTCTACAAAATTAAACAACTGAATGAACATCATCCGAGGCCAGTGATTCCGTAATTTTTGCCAGGGGTTGTATGAGGTTACAATGACAATCTGTGGTGCACTGTTTAAAGTGCACAGCACAGGTGAATTTGGGGTGTGTCCAACTCCACTTTGCTTTTGACAAGACGTGTAATCTGACTGCAAAGCAGGGCGTAGCCACATAGGACGAAGTAACATGTAGTAGTAGTAAGTCTAGTGGTGTACCGGACCATAGCTGATCCGGACTGTCCCCTATGGTCCAACACACCTATGCACCATGGCTTAATGACAAAGTTTGCATAATATTGTGAAATATAGATTTATTGTCACAGTGAATTGTGTTTAAAGTAATAGTAGTAGTAGGTCTACTAGTAAGTATAGTGGTGTAACGGACCATAGCTGATCTGTACTGTCCCCTATGGTCCAACACCTATGAACCATGGCTTAATGACAAAGCGTACGTAATACTGTGAAATATAGATTTATTGTCACAGCGAATTGTGTTTAAAGTTAGCAGTTGGGTCAAGCTTGATGCAGAGTTTCAGTGAAATCAATGCATTTATGTGTTAACATGTTAAAAGTAAACAGCCTCTGCTGCCTTGCACTCGGCTCGAGGCAGTCTGGATTGATGCAAGTCCAGGATTAATGCAAGTCAGGGTCCAAATATGGAAAGAATCATTCTGAAATGCCAGGGGTTGAGGACAATGGGTGCGCAGTGCCCATAGACTGTATATATACTGGTTAAACCCTGTGTGACATCACCTATAGATTTTCTATAGTGCTCCAGAAGAGCACTTTTGAAGCCCAAAAATTGCTGCTCTAAGTTTTCCCTTGTTGGCAGTGCTTATTTTGCCTACGTCATGGTTAACCCATATTTGGATAAAGAGATGGTGCATCAGTGAGTGGATTATGTTTAAAAAATATGACATCTTGAATGGATGCTATGAATTGAAAACCCACAATTTAAAGGTACCAAGTGTGGGAAGGCTGGAGGTTTGGACCAATCCCATGCCTAAACGTGCACCAACCTCATGTTACATGGTGCTACATGGATCATATGCAGCTTGATGTGAATCATATGCGGTAACACGAGCCATTCGAGGCTGGATGGGGCTCAAATGACAAGTAGGTCATGGCTCACTAGAGGCTGATACCTGGCACATGTGAGGTACAGAGAGGCGCCTTAGTTCGGATATGTGACGGCTTAAAACGTGGATTATTCTTCAAATAATCGCTGACACACCCATGCATAGCTCATTATTCATTGCTTATTATTCGGTGGGGCCGAGGTTTTACAGAAGTATTTTTTTTTCCTTTTCTTCTTACTGTTGTTTATGCACCTATTACTTCTTACAGAACTATTTTCTTTTATTGTTGTTTATGCGCCAATGGCACCAGATCAGATTCCTAGTTTGTGAGAACTTACTTAGCAATAAATTTGATTCTGATTTTGTTTTGTGCTCCCGTCACAAAATGAGTCACATTTTCGTGACACAGTTTATTTGTTTTACTATTTCTAACCCTAACCGTAACCCCCACAGCACCCCCCCCCCCCACCCCACGTCAACCCGCATTTTGTGCTCCCATCAGAAAATGAATTTGTGCTCCCGTGACAGTTTCACAAACCACACAGATTAATTTACTTGCTATGATGCCATCATGGAATGGCTTGAGAGTCGACTGAGTTTTGTACACCCCCTTACTCCAATCAAGAGTGATTGGGGGGCTGGTGATATCCCAGCAGTCATAGGGGCAAGTGGCAGGGTACAACCTGGACAGAACTGCAGTCTATTACAGGGCCACATATAGACAGACAAATGGACTGCATTTATATAGGGCTTTTCCATCTGCATCAGATGCTCAAAGTGCTTTACAATAATGCCTCACACCCCAATGTCAGGATGCTGCCATGCAAGGCGCTCACTACACACCAGGAGCAACTAGGGGATTCAGGACCTTGCCCAAGGACCCTTAGTGATTTTCTGGTCAGGCTGGGATTTGAACCAAGGAGCCTTTGGTCTTAAGCCCAACGCTTGACCACTAGACCATCACCTCCCCCAAACAGTCACACTCACACACAGTCAATTTAAAGTTTCCTACTGAGTTAACCTGCATGTCTTTGGAAGTGAGACGAAGCCGGAGCACCCAGAGGGAACACCGTTGAACACGGGGGAGAACATGCAAACCCAACAGTGCTAACCGCTAAGTCACTGTGCCACTCACAAGCCATATTATTACAGATATTTGTAATAAAATGGGAAAATAGCTGTAGAGACCAAAACTGCCTTTGTACCACCCTGTAAATGTGTTTATTTCTGCTCCAAAATTGGGCATTTTAACATATTTTTAGTCCTATAAACACCAGAAATACACAGGGTTAGACTTTTGATCAAGTTTATGTTGGTCTAAAGGACGGTGTGTTCACTGTCAAACTGAACACTCCATTTTAATACAATAATTAAGTTAATGTAACTCAAATTTTGAAAAAAGTTATAGTCACTCATTTCTATTAATTAAACTAACTCAAAAATGAATTGTTGCCATAACAACTCAGTTCCTTTAAGTGCATTTAAAGTTTTGGGGTATTTAAGTGTTGGTGATGTATTTCCAGTGCATTCCATTCACTCATTTTAATTGAGTTTGTGTAACGGAGGCCAGCAGGTGTCGCTGTGCAGATGAAGTTAGTAAACGTCACTCCCAACAGCTCAAAAGGATTCTCTGGTCACAAGGCCAGAGCCCTGGGTTTTAACCTTCTGGTTAGAGAGTCCGACTTCCATGCCGGAGATCGTGAGTTCACATCCTAAGGGGAGCGAATGGGCGGAGTCATAACAACACAATGCAGAGTCAACAAGTAAACCAAAGAATGCATCAAAAAAATCTAATACAAAATGTAATGGAAATATTTTAGGAAGAAATGTGTCACTTTTTTATTGAAAAACATAAACTAGATTTACATAAGGTTAATTAACTATAAATTGTTAAGTTACTAAAACTTTAACAATTAAATTTCTGAAAAATATTTTATTTAAGTTGGCAAACTCAAATGGTTTAAGGCAATCAGTTTCCTCAAATGGTATGAGTTCAACTAACTCATTGAGTTTTCAGAATACCAGAGGTTCCAACACTGCACCTGACCACACCTCATGAGGGTCCAAAGGAGGACAAGCACACGCATGATTTAAAGAAAGTGGACTCTGGGTGCAAAAATGACAACTGTATTGATTCCAAACTATCATGTGTGTACCCATGCGCTGCTGTGTGTGCTGCACTGTGCATTGTTTTCACCGGGTGGAAGATAGGTTCCATACTTTGCTCTCTGGCTGTTTCAATCAGACTGTCTTCTGGTTCCTCATCATTTGGGGAACTGTGAACACGTTCTGATGGACCCAAACGAAAGAACCGTGGTATGTTGGAAAGGTTTGGTTAAAAGAACCGTGATACTGTCCACTGGTGGTCAGAAAGCAAACTGGAACACACCAAGTATGTGAATGGAATGAGCCACAGGTTGATGTGCAGTCCAGATGTGCAGCAGAATTTTTTTTCTTTTTTTTTTGATGAAAACAACTCAGCTGTTTTTGAAAACCCACAAATTATGCAGCATTCAAGAAAGTACGTACAGAGAAGAGTTGAAGAGTTGTTACTGGTCTGTGGGGCAGAGTCACGTCTCAAAATAACATAAAATAAAACCTCACCAGGCTGAAAGCGGTCCCAACACTACATTTCAGACCAATGAGGGGACAGTGTCCTCACATGTGGTTTGGTCCACTTAGAAAAACTCCCATGTGAAGGCAAAGAAATTCAAGGGAAAAGCTGCAGCATTATAACATTTTATTCCCCAATTTGGACCAAACAAACCCTATTAGGTATGAATGTGACTGAAGAAACAACCTGTTTCTCTGCGTGTAGCTTTAAATAGAAACAGGAATTGTTATAATCAGATAAATGATGTGGAATATTTTTCAATACAATTATCTTTTTGAAAATTGGCTGCCAGGAGTGCTGTTCATACTTTTCAGTTGGCCAACATTTCTAAAAAATCCTTTTTTTTTTTTGTATTGGTCTTAAGTAACATTCTAATTTTCTGAGATACTGAATTTGGGGTTTTCATTAGTTGTCAGTTATAATCATCAAATTAAAAGAAATAAACACTTGAAATATATCAGTCTGTGTGTAATGAATTAATATAATATACAAGTTTCACTTTTTGAATGGAATTACTGAAATAAATCAACTTTTTCATGATATTCTAATTATATGACCAGCACCTGTATGTGGATAATACCAAATAAGGAAACACATTAGTTGAGCACAGTATAGATTTTGTTCAGTCAGAGATAAAAGTGCAAGTCACCCAATACCGTGGCTTTTCCATTGTCTTTGGCTGCATGCACTGCCAAAAGTATTTAATTATTCAGCTCATGCATACAAATTAATCAAAAAGCGTAAACAAATCATATGTTGCACGAAAGCAAATCATTTCATTAAGGGGGCTTGTACCTGCATAAACATATAATTGTGGGATTGGGGGTGTCCAATGTGAAACTCCAACCATATGTAACTGCAAAAGCTAAAACAAACATTAATTTTCCATATTCATAATTTACCAATGTAAAGCAAATCTGGCAAAAGAAAGAGACTGGAATAGGACATGAGGGCACTCCAGTCTGGGGTCTGTGAACCAGCTGTAATTCATTTGGACTATGAGTCACTTAGAAAAATAAATAGAAAAAAAAATCCTAACACTTTTCCCCTTATTCCACATAAATGGCACATGCTTTCTTGCTCCATCTCACTACGAGTCGGCAGTGGAAACTTTCACAGCGACACAAAGAAAGCCTGTACAGACGGGAGCTTTTTTGTGTGAAGAACCTTTGTGCAGAATGTTAATACTGTGTTATATACAGTAAGCGGTCGGCAGCCACAGGCGGTTTCCTTTTTGTGTCATATGAAATCTAAATGTGGTAACGAGGCAGTAACCCGTCGTCACACAGACAGACCACACCTTAGTGTTCTTCCTGTTACAATGCTGCCAAATGCTGAATGGCAACATCTTTAGTCTGGGCATTGATATTTTTCCACTTCAACAGGTCAGCCTTGAGTTTTGGGGGAATATGCATAGTTGCATGTTACGCAAGGGTGGTGGCTAAGTGGTTAGTGTGCTTGAAGTGCTGAAGGTTCCTGGTTCAAACCCGACCCCTGCCACACTTCTCCGTGTAACGTAGAGTTGCATCAGGAAGGGCATCCGGCGTAAAACCTGTTCCAATAAAACATGCAGATCCACCTTGGATCTGCTGTGGAGACCCTGAGTGAAAACAAGGGAGCAGCTGAATGGTCTTACTTTATGCATAGTTGCATGTTACCACGTCCCTATGGAATAAGACCTTAGCGCCACACCAGTCCTCATTGATTTTGAACTGGGTGAATGGAGTCTAACCCAACCCTAATCAGTGGCTTTGCATTTCCATAAATGCACCGTAATTTCTCCATAATGCACTACAGATTTTGGCGCAAAAATTGGCGCGCAAATTCTGGTAAAGATGAGATGTTTGACTCACCCAAGTGACTCACCCAAATTAACTGGTCTTAAAAGAAGGAATATGATTCAAACAGGTTGTTTTTGTGATGCTCCATTGTGCAGCAATTAATCTGGGAAGGATCTAAGATGTTTGGGATCAAGAGCTCATACTACAAATTCCCACACTAAGAACCACAAAGATTACAACAATTCTCTCAACAAACTAGAAATTGTCCCTCGCAGGTCTTGAATGAAATGGTGCACCTGTAGAGTTTGAGATATTTTCAAATGTGAAACCAGTGGATGGGGAGATTTTGCAGGTTGGGTGGCACCTTGAGATGAACAGGAGTGTTTGGTAATGCCAATACCGTTGAAAGAGATTGAAGGTCTCTTTGTGTCCGTAGGGTGAATAAAAAGTCTGCGGGTCACAGAGCTTTCTCTTATCATGCCCCTGTTTTGTGGAATAATCTCCCTGCTTCAATAAAACAGTCAGATTCTGTAGAGACTTTCAAGTCCAGACATAAGACATGTATGGCTAACATACTGGCATAGTCTGGTACTAGGCTTCCTACCCTTTTAAATTAATTTTATTAGTAAACAGAGCAGGTCTTGATCTTGACTTTATCTAAAGTCTAGGTCTGTGAGTGAAGCTTAGGGCTAGTGCCCGGTGAACACTTTAGTATTTCATCTGCTGTCCTGTTGCTTATTGCTGACGAATTAGACCTTAAGTGTAGTTTTTCTGGCCAACTGATTGTTTTCTTTTTCTCCCTGTTCGAGATGTGGCTGGATCCAAGTGCTGGATTAGATGATTTTTGTAACGGACGCAGAACAGACTCCGCTGCAGGAACAGATCCATTGAGTGGCTCGATGACCAACCCCCCCCCCCCCCCCCATGCAAACACCCCCACCCCCCCACTCCAACAGTGGACAGGACGCCTGCATGGACTCTCATCAATTGCTGTTGTGTTGTGTTCTGTGTGGTAAACTGTTTTGGTAGAATGGCCCAAGCAAAGGGTCACACCTTTGAGTCTGGTCTGCTTCAGGTTTCTTCCTCAGTAACATCAGAGGGAGTTTTTCCTTACCACTGTCGCCTGTGTGCTTGCTCTAGGGTTTGGTAAAGTTAGATGTTATGTGTGTGAAGCGCCTTGAGGCAGCTTTGTTGTGATTTGGTGCTATAGAAACTAAATAAATTGAAGGTCTTTTGGGTCCTGGTGTTTTCTGTCTTAATGGGTGTTTGTGAGACCTGGAGTCACAGTTCATGTTTTTAATCACCGTTTGTGGTACTTTTACTGTTTTATTTTGACATTCCCAGTTTCTGTTGCATGCTTCCTGTGTTTCTCAGCTGTTCCTCATTGTTCTAATTGCTCTGTAATGTCATGGTTCTCAAGCCAGTCCTCAAGTACCTACTAACCTACACATCTTCCATCTCTACCTGCTCTGCCACAAGCTGATTCACACATCCAGGTGTGCAACCAATCAAATACCAACAGACACCTGAATGAGCTAATCAGATTATGGCAGAGTATCAAATATATAATAAAAAAAATTCTCAATTCTTCCCAACAAAATAAAGTTAACTATCAAAAGCTGATCTCAAATCCAGTAATGTCATAACTGATGTAGAATCTCCATCCACGACGATCAACAAATCTTTCGCCTGGTGCCTGGTCTTGAGAACCAGGGATGGTAGGTGGGAAAGAAAGACATTTCATTTCTGTGACGGTAGCAAAAAACAAAAATAAAACAAAAACACGTCCCGTTCCATACTTTTGGGAGAGGCAACATGTTTAGTTCTGCTGGCCACACCAATGGAAGTTTCTGAAACCATTTTCTCACACTGTGCTTGACCACAATTTCTCCACACTTTTGAGGAGGTGTGTCAAAACCACTTCCACCTCAAAGATCTTATCCATGAGAAAACTGGACAATTAATACAAAGCACAACTGGTGTTGCTGGAACTTACAAAAACATCCGTTCACCATTTGAACACCACGAAAGTCCACAAAAAGCATTGATTTTGCGCTACAAAAAAAAAAAGAAAAAGAAAAGAGTTTTCTCATTCATTGCGATGAAAATGGCAAAAGCATCGGTTCCAAAAGTGATGTTACCGAAGTCAACATTTCTCACAGGCTAACATTTCTGAGCGTTTATCAGCGGCGGATAAAATCAAGCTAATTTCCCCATGTTCATGACTTAACTTCTCAGGACATATGAGGCCAAAAATAAAATACCACGCAAAAATATTTTTTAGAATTCTTTAATTATTTAGGATAGTCAGCTCATTTGGCATTTCATTTGCCAGAGATATGCATGGTAACTGTTAACATGTTGGAATTTCAACCCTATTATAGTATATATTAAACCAAAGACCATTCTGTAGGTAAATATTTGCTTGAAGTCCATTTTTTCCTGTCTAACAGCAATATTATGTTTGTTGTATTGGCAATAAGTAAATATTGAATTTGTAGGAATAGTATGAATAAATGAATAAATGAATGAGTATGAATAAGTGAATAAATTGGCAAGTTTGAAAAATTGCCCATTAATGCCCATGGTGTTGTAAATCTCAGTGTTATGTGCCGACGTGGGTTGAGGAGCGGACCTGCGTCTGACTGAACCCAGCGCTAAATAACCAGAAAGCGGTTCCAAACAACAAAACAATTTTATTTTCCCCTTCTTGTGCAATACTCAGTGTACAACATAAAAGTGCGTTTGTCTGGCGGAGTGAAGGACGGCGCGCTCTCCAGCGCCCAAAGGGATCGAAGCCCGGCGCTTCTGGACTCACGTTCACCGCCAAACACCCCCCAGGTGGACACGACAAACTGCCTCTGTGACGGATCAATCAATCAATCAATTTTAAGTAATGGTTTAATTACTGCCACCTTAAAAGCCTGTGGTACATAGCCAACTAACAAAGATAGATTGATCATATTTAAGATCGAAGCATTAAATAATGGTAGGGCTTCCTTGAGCAGCCTGGTAGGAATGGGGTCTAATAAACATGTTGATGGTTTGGATGAAGTAACTAATGAAAATAACTCAGACAGAACAATCGGAGAGAAAGAGTCTAACCAAATACCGGCATCACTGAAAGCAGCCAAAGATAACGATACGTCTTTGGGATGGTTATGAGTAATTTTTTCTCTAATAGTTAAAATTTTGTTAGCAAAGAAAGTCATGAAGTCATTACTAGTTAAAGTTAATGGAATACTCAGCTCAATAGAGCTCTGACTCTTTGTCAGCCTGGCTACAGTGCTGAAAAGAAACCTGGGGTTGTTCTTATTTTCTTCAATTAGTGATGAGTAGAAAGATGTCCTAGCTTTATGGAGGGCTTTTTTATAGAGCAACAGACTCTTTTTCCAGGCTAAGTGAAGATCTTCTAAATTAGTGAGACACCATTTCCTCTCCAACTTACGGGTTATCTGCTTTAAGCTACGAGTTTGTGAGTTATACCACGGAGTCAGGCACTTCTGATTTAAAGCTCTCTTTTTCAGAGGAGCTACAGCATCCAAAGTTGTCTTCAATGAGGATGTAAAACTATTGACGAGATACTCTATCTCACTTACAGAGTTTAGGTAGCTACTCTGCACTGTGTTGGTATATGGCATTAGAGAACATAAAGAAGGAATCATATCCTTAAACCTAGTTACAGCGCTTTCTGAAAGACTTCTAGTGTAATGAAACTTATTCCCCACTGCTGGGTAGTCCATCAGAGTAAATGTAAATGTTATTAAGAAATGATCAGACAGAAGGGAGTTTTCAGGGAATACTGTTAAGTCTTCTATTTCCATACCATAAGTCAGAACAAGATCTAAGATATGATTAAAGTGGTGGGTGGACTCATTTACTTTTTGAGCAAAGCCAATAGAGTCTAATAATAGATTAAATGCAGTGTTGAGGCTGTCATTCTCAGCATCTGTGTGGATGTTAAAATCGCCCACTATAATTATCTTATCTGAGCTAAGCACTAAGTCAAACAAAAGGTCTGAAAATTCACAGAGAAACTCACAGTAACGACCAGGTGGACGATAGATAATAACAAATAAAACTGGTTTTTGGGACTTCCAATTTGGATGGACAAGACTAAGAGTCAAGCTTTCAAATGAATTAAAGCTCTGTCTGGGTTTTTGATTAATTAATAAGCTGGAATGGAAGATTGCTGCTAATCCTCCGCCCCGGCCTGTGCTACGAGCATTCTGACAGTTAGTGTGACTCGGGGGTGTTGACTCATTTAAACTAACATATTCATCCTGCTGTAACCAGGTTTCTGTAAGGCAGAATAAATCAATATGTTGATCAATTATTATATCATTTACCAACAGGGACTTAGAAGAGAGAGACCTAATGTTTAATAGACCACATTTAACAGTTTTAGTCTGTGGTGCAGTTGAAGGTGCTATATTATCCTTCAAAGGCACACACTATCAGCAACACATTCAGGTCTGAATTTAAGCTTTATGTAAATGAGCAGCTTCTCACAACAGGTGGAGGATCATCAGTCCGCATGCCACGGCCATGAGAAGCGAGCTGCACAATTCTCATCAATGTTCAAATATACTGCGTAACAAAATACCAAATTACTATTAACACTTATTCAGACAATCAATCACCTCTGATGTGTGCTGACAGCATGTGTCCCTCACCCGTCCTCCTTCACAGGCACGATGTGTCAAACCCAGGCGCGGTCCTCAGCGTCTCACAAACAAACGTCACAAGGTCGAGTTCCCGGCAATTCTGCTCGAATCACTCATGGCTTAAATGCAGAACGCCATCTAATTATCTGCTTCAGCTGAAATCTTTAAGTTTGCACGTGAGCATCATCCACAGGTGCTGCAAATCATGCTGATGAGGGTGAAGGACTCTTCTGCCAGCACCTTCTCCACAGACAAAAAAACAGTTTGCATACCACCTGGAGAGCAAAGAAAAGAAAACAACACCAAAATGTCCAGCCAAACCCCCCAACACACAACACTCAGGAACAATTAAATTTTTCCTGTGTGCATTTTCAGCCCCTGCACCTCTATCTTCAACTAAAATGCAGCACATTATTAATCTTAGAGCTCACATAAAACAGACATTTCTCGATTTCCCTTGCTCATGTGTAAGTATGCATGTGCACACCATCCCCATTAACAAAATTTATTGGCCTGAGTGGAGGATGAAGGAGACCCTCTGGCTCTTTCTGCTCACATTCCAGTTATGGCATGAATGAGGTCATGTCATAGACAGGGGAACCAGGTGGACCTCAGAGGGTGAAAAAAGGCAATGGGGGGGGCGGGGGGGGGTGATTTATCTTCACATTAACTTGTCAGTCACATATAACCCAGCCATTATGTCTGAAGTGTAATTTAGGACAATGGATAATATTCAGTGACTAAAATGCAAATGTGCAAGACTTGGTCACTTCAGACTGGAAACTTGAGCAATCAATCAATCAATCTTTTTTTTTTATATAGCGCCAAATCACAACAAACAGTTGCCCCAAGGCGCTTTATATTGTAAGGCAAGGCCATACAATAATTATGTAAAACCCCAACGGTCAAAACGACCCCCTGTGAGCAAGCACTTGGCTGCAGTGGGAAGGAAAAACTTCCTTTTAACAGGAAGAAACCTCCAGCAGAACCAGGCTCAGGGAGGGGCAGTCTTCTGCTGGGACTGGTTGGGGCTGAGGGAGAGAACCAGGAAAAAGACATGCTGTGGAGGGGAGCAGAGATCAATCACTAATGATTAAATGCAGAGTGGTGCATACAGAGCAAAAAGAGAAAGAAACAGTGCATCATGGGAACCCCCCAGCAGTCTACGTCTATAGCAGCATAACTAAGGGATGGTTCAGGGTCACCTGATCCAGCCCTAACTATAAGCTTTAGCAAAAAGGAAAGTTTTAAGCCTAATCTTAAAAGTAGAGAGGGTGTCTGTCTCCCTGATCTGAATTGGGAGCTGGTTCCACAGGAGAGGAGCCTGAAAGCTGAAGGCTCTGCCTCCCATTCTACTCTTACAAACCCTAGGAACTACAAGTAAGCCTGCAGTCTGAGAGCGAAGCGCTCTATTGGGGTGATATGGTACTACGAGGTCCCTAAGATAAGATGGGACCTGATTATTCAAAACCTTATAAGTAAGAAGAAGAATTTTAAATTCTATTCTAGAATTAACAGGAAGCCAATGAAGAGAGGCCAATATGGGTGAGATATGCTCTCTCCTTCTAGTCCCCGTCAGTACTCTAGCTGCAGCATTTTGAATTAACTGAAGGCTTTTTAGGAAACTTTTAGGACAACCTGATAATAATGAATTACAATAGTCCAGCCTAGAGGAAATAAATGCATGAATTAGTTTTTCAGCATCACTCTGAGACAAGACCTTTCTGATTTTAGAGATATTGCGTAAATGCAAAAAAGCAGTCCTACATATTTGTTTAATATGCGCTTTGAATGACATATCCTGATCAAAAATGACTCCAAGATTTCTCACAGTATTACTAGAGGTCAGGGTAATGCCATCCAAAGTAAGGATCTGGTTAGACACCATGTTCCTAAGATTTCTAAGATTTAAGATTCTAGTATACTGAAAATAGACGGTTGCTTACATTACTATCATTGTCATTGTAATTGTATAAAAAGGTTTATATATATATATATATATATATATATATATATATATATATATATATATATATATATATATATGAAATAACCAAGTGGCCTTTGTATGCATGTGTATGGATTCAAGCACGCAAAAACCTGGAAGAGCTGACATTTGCTGTTTTGTATGCTTATGTAGTTTAGGTCAAGGATAAATGCTGCGTAAACAAAAAGTTGACAGGACAAATATTTTTTGAGAAATTAGCAATTTTATCTAACCACTAAACAATGGCCATTGTGTTGCAATATACCATGGGAATTTGGGGTTTTGGTGTTTTAAATGTTGTTATTGTGGTTCACGTTAGTTTAACAGTGCTGTTAGTGTTATTGATTTGTTGTGCTGTTGCAGTTCAATTGGTTTAGTCAGGTTAGTTAAGTGTCATGTTGCTGTTAACATGACTGAAAAGTGTATTGTGTTTAGATGCCTTCCATCATCATGTCTGGATGTCTAAAATTAGAAGCACCTGCTTGTGGCAGAATGCGCAAAAGACAAAAACCTCTCTGCGTGCATGTGTGTGTGTGTGTGTGTGTGTGTGTGTGTGCAGATTTGATCATGGAGAAACTGTGGACAGCTGACATTTGCCATTTGGTATGCTTATGTATTTTGGGTCAAGGATGAATGGCACCAAAACAGAATGTTGATAGGACTCATATTTTTGGAGAAGCTATGGACTTTAGCTAACAACACTGGGACAGTGCAGCTGTGTGAATTCTTATCTGGATGTCAGCACGCCCGACAGATTCTCTGGGTATGAAGGCACCACAGAGTTTTTGATGTTGTCACTGCTGCAGCCACACTGAACAATGGCACAATGAGAAGAGGCTGTAAACGCACGAACATAGTGAGGAAGTATGACATCACATTCCTGAGTGAGCCAGATTCTGTCCACATTTGCATTCTGTCTTCTGCAAATCCCGCTGCCTCCAGTGCGCATATATGTCTTGAAACCGGGAAAATCATTCTGCTGAATGGAACGCTTTGTGTTGCAAGTGGAAATGTGACGTCTCCTGTCAATTAGAGCCCCAAATCCACAGAAGACTTACAGATTACACGATTTTGCCATTGGGCAAAATATTCAAATATGTAGCTAATCCAGTTTGCTCTATCCATCACAGTGTGACAACACCATCATACATTTTGGTTTGGGTTACGGAAATTAAATGTCATCATTTCCCAAACAATGAATTTGGGTCTGTTTTGTTAGATTCAGCAGTTGCTGGTCTGCTTTGTGACAAAAAAATGTTACAATGCTGTGACCAAGTTAGAATGCTGTATTTATAGTAGTGTTTGATGTTGGTTATAGTAATAGAATCCACATTTTACAAAGTGCTGAGCATCAGCTCAAATGTAGTGCCAAATTACAGGCATTCCCTGTGACTTTACTATACCACCTGCTTCAGATCTGGACTCGCACACCTGTTTTATATTACCTTTCTGCCTTAGCACATTCGCTCATCCACTTCAATGTTTGCCAGTATGTTGACTCTGGTCATAACTTATTTTAAGCCTGTTTTGTTCATATTATTTCCATATTTTGAGCCCTTTAATTTGCCGCCATAAACTGTGCGATGTATGAAATGTTGGGGTTTTTAAGATATGTTTTGGACAGAAAGCACAGAGCTATACATTGTCCATGATCTTATGGCCAAGATGACTGTTCAGCATCAAACACTACTATAAATGTCAGTTATTATGTGGGAAAAGCTATTTCAGTATTTATAACTGCACCCCTCAGCTTCACACTGTACCAATTGCGGAAACACCTAACAGCTCCTAATTTGAACTTCACCACATAAAATGAACCACATTGTGTCATGATGGGTGAAACAAGTCATTCCACCTTCATATCGGTTCAAAGCTGGTGCCACAATGTTGAGTTGTGTCCAACAATAACTGAACTGTTAAGATTTTCTGTGTTTAGCTCTTCTGGGTGGTCCAGCGTGCAAACACTTGAAACGGAACCAGCAAGAATTCACCAAGACTGAATATTGTTATTCAACAGCTGATAACCTGACAAAATGTTCAAGCTTCACCATCAAGCCTGACAGACCATAGTGAAGGTGCTGACAGAGCGTGTACTGAGGCCATTAGAGCTGCTACGCTGAGCCTGTAGTGCATGCAGTTGTATAATCGTGTAGTTGCACAGTCAGATTCATAAGTATATGGACAAATATGCAATTTTGGTTGTTTTGCCTCTGTACAACACGACATTCAAGTTGAAATGAAACGATCACAATGTGCGTGTTGTGTGTAGACTTTATAGTTTCAATTAAAAGGTCTTAACAAAAATTACACATTATCCCTTTCGGAATTACAGAGGTTTTAAATACACAGTAACTCCATTTTGAGAGGTCCACGTTTCATCCCATCTCTCATGCATCTTCAGCACCCCACCATGCCACCACCACCAAGATGCCCCTCCAACCCTTTACATAATGAACAATCAGTTGGACTCAATGAGCTTTGTTCTCTTCATTAAATTATGTCCTATATATGCCCTGAGGCCCATAGGTGCTGGTGTTAATTTCCAGATTCTTTAGCATCAAGCAGATGAGCGTCTGTGATGCCGTCTGGATGGGACACCAGTCTGGCACAGGTTACTTCCCCAGCCAACACTGGTGCCCATTTACAGCTGGCTGGACTGGGACAAGATAGATCAAGTGTGTTGTCAAAGGACACAGATGGGTAGCGTGACAGGGAATCAAACCCAGGTTAAAATATTGACAGCCCAACTCCTTATCCCACTGAGCTACAGTTATCTACAAAGAGAATAAGATAAGATAAGACTTTATTGATCTCACAGTGGAGAAATTTATGTGTGCATCAAACACCGCGTGCAAAGATAAGCAATAATAATAATACTTGTAACAATACAATAAAATAAGAAGATGAGGTGTGTGTGTGTGTGTATATATATATATATATATATATATATATATATATATATATATATATATATATATATATACACATACATACATGAGGGTAGGCTGAAAAGTTCTAAGGCTCCCCATGAAGGAGTAATGCATTAACTGCATTATAGTGAGTCTTAGAACTTTTCAGCCTACCCTCATATATATATATATATATATATATATATATATATTAGAAAAGTATCCGACCTTTTTATTTTTTGCAAAAACCATATGGATTTGAATCACGTGTGATTGCATCAGCCAAGCTTGGACCTTCGTGCGCATGCGTGAGTTTTTTCACGCCTGTCGGTTGCATCATTCGCCTGCACTGCTTTGTGTGAGCAGTGGTCCACCCCCTCATCGGTTTTTATTGCGAATAAATGTCTGAACGATTTGGAGCTTTTATGGGGATTATACAGATTAAGGAGTGATCCAGCCAGTTTAAAGACCGCCCACAGCGTCTGAGAGCGCGGCGCACTCCGAGCGCCGATCGACAGGCTGACACCCCGCTGAAACAACCAGATCATTTCCAATATGAAGGCTTTGTTGATCCGGGACGTCGTCTGACTTCCACAAACAAAGGCAGGAGACGTGGACATCAAGACTTTTTCGGCACATTCCACTGTTACAGGAGTTTTTTCATGGAAAGAGAAGCAGAGGGATGCGCCACAGAGCTGCGAATGGCGCGGGACAAAAGCACCTCCGTGTTGGTCTCACAGGACGGCTTTCAGGTGGCTTTCAGATGGCTTTCGGTGGCTTTTCAGTCGTGTAACTATCCGAGAAATTGTGCATGAGCTGGACATGCCAGGACATGTCCTGTGAGGCTTCATCACGGCGTTGCTTTGCGCCATGCGGGTCCACCGTGACGCGCGGAATTCCTCCGCTCCTCTTTCCATGACAAAAACTCCTGTAGCAGTGAAATGTGCCGTTCATTTCCACACTGGACGCTGTGTTGATCCGGGACGTCGTCTGACTTCCACAGGAATTGTGGAAGACGTGGACATCTGCACTTTTTCGGCACATTGAGACAGACGTGCGGAGGAATTCCGCGCATCGCGGTGGAGCCGCATGGCGCAAAGCAACGCTGTGATGAAGCCTCACAGGACATGTTCTGGCATGTCCAGCTCATTCACAATTTCTCGTCACACGACTGAAAAGCCACCGAAAGCCGTCTGAAAGCCGTCTGAAAGCCATCTGAAAGCCGTCCTGTGAGACCAACACTGAGGTGGTTTTGTCCCGCGCCATTCACGGCTCTGTGGTGCATCCCTCCGCTTCTCTTTCCATGAAAAAAACTCCTGTAACAGTGGAATGTGCCGAAAAAGTCTTGATGTCCACGTGTTCTGCCATTTTTGTGGAAGTCAGACAACATCCCGGATCAACAAAGCCTTCACGTTGGAAATGATCTGGTTGTTTCAGCGGAGTGTCAGCCTGTCCATCGGCGTCCGGAGTGCGCGCGCTCTCAGACGCTGTGGGCGGTCTTTAAACCGGCTGGAGCACTCCTTAATCTGTATAATCCCCATAAAATCGTCCCTGAAAGCCATCTGAATTTTCCGAATGGTGTCCACCTGGAGGTCTCTCACAGTTTCTGGAAAAATTTGATGCAGCAAAGCTCCAAATCGTTCAGACATTTATTCGCAATAAAAATCCAACAAGAGGGGTGGACCACTGCTCACACAAAGCCTGCTCACAGGCGAATGACGCAACCGACAGGCGTGAAAAAACTCACGCATGCGCACGAAGGTTCAAGCTTGGCTGATGCAATCACACGTGATTCAAATCCATATGGTTTTTGAAAAAAATAAAAAGGTCCGATACTTTTCTAACAGACCTCGTATATATATATATATATATATATATATATATATGAGGGTAGGCTCTGAAAAGTTCTAAGGCTCCCCATGAAGGAGTAATGCATTAACTGCATTATAGTGAGTCTTAGAACTTTTCAGCCTACCCTCATATATACATATAAGTATATATGCATATATAAACATGAGCATCTTATTTACAATACGTGAAGTGGAGTTTAGATGTGATAAGGTGACACTAGTGCTGGAATTTGTAAACAAGTTGTTACTGCACATGATTTGTAGACATATTATTGCATATGGTTATTTCACAGTGTTATTGTACAATCTGACAGCAGCAGGGATGAGCGACCTGCGGTATTGTTCCTTCTTGCACCGAGGGTGCCTCAGTCTAAGAATAAGAATAAGAAATATTACTAAATTATGTTGCAAAGAGGACGTTGAATATTGTGAACAAAATAAGTTCCACTCACAAATTCTCTTGGACTGTGCAAATAAAGATGACTTGAAATGGAACGAGGTGTCTCATGGCAGAGCCAGAATAAATGTCAATCTTTCTTTCACCACTTTAGTTAGCATTGACTTTGATGTTGGATTCTATGACATGCAACCCCGCGGCCAAGCCACAGGCAGAATCTTCTTTGCACCCGCTGTCGAAGGTTGTTAACTTAAAACAGGCTGGACATTTCAAGTATTTTGGTGTTATTCTTGCTATGGAGCCAAATCTTGTTGTGAAAGGAGAGCATTATGAACATGAAAGAGTTTTGGTGCAAAGGGTCTTCATCATGGGCCAATATCTTGTGTGCCCCTGAAGCGTGTCGTGGCATAGAAAACGGCTGAATGCACAGCGCATACATATAAAAATACATACGGGAAATTGCACAACTGCAAATTCATGTCATGTTTCATTAGCCAGTCCCACTGACATACTAAAATAACAGCTTAATCTCTAATGTCTGCAGTCACTGTTCGTGTAGCTGGTGCGCCTGCTAGTCAGATATGATGGCAGTCAACGCAGCTGGAACACATTTTGCTCTGGATGCTTGATAACAAATGGAACCTGGCATCACTTCAGGCAAAAGTGGAAGTCAACTTACGTTGTCAAATGTTCCATACTCTGCACAGTTATATACAACCGCAAACTACTTCCAATTACAGCCTATATAAACAATTTGGTATCCAAAACCACATAATCCCACAATGAGCATTTTTGCTGCTATGATCTGGGCGCTCAATGACACTCACTTTTGTTGAAAAGAAAAAAAAAAGGTCAGGCGTGGGAGCATGTGCTGGTGCCACCACCTGTTCCTGCATCCAACCGGTTCATCTCCAGCTTTCAAAAGGAACCATCTGTATACTGCAGGCAGGTGACACATGGGGCGTCTCCTTGGTCTTCTCCAGCAGCTGGGATCCTCAGCACTGAGGCACCTACGTGCTGGATCATGCCCATAGAAACTCGCCCTATGGCCAAAATGTCATAGGTGATGTTACCTCTCAAGGCAAGTCGTACTCCTCGTCTCAGTTTCCCTAAAGTCCCTTTTCCATTACACAGATTTAGCACTACTCGGCTCAGCTCTACTTGTTTTTGTTTTTTTTTTCCCATTGGGGATAGTACCTGGTACCTGGTGCTTTTTTTTTATATTGGCTCAGGAGACGTTCCAAGCAAGTCGAGCCAGTACTAAAATGTGATGTCAACAGGCTGCCGGCCACTGATCGGTCAGAGAATGTCATCACTAGATGATTCACGAACGCACAGTCCAACACGAGAATCAAACCCGCCATTTTTACATAGCCGCAACAGCGCTACAGCGGCTGTGCTTTTCTTTCGTTTCACGCAAGTTTTTTTACTTGCATAAAACCACACGGTGGTCAATGCATGAGCTGCGGACGTTTCTGTGTTTGGTGGCGGAGGAGAGAATACAGAGAAAGCTGGACGAAGTGACCTGAAATGATGAGATCTCCTGGCTGCTCATGGGCACTGCCGGACATTACACCAATGCAGGACCACAACAGCCAGACCACAAGAACGCCATTTATATACACAGACTGGTACGCAACGGGAAGCTGAATGACCATGATCTGGCCATCACCTTAGGTCACTAAACCTTTCCTCATCAACAAAGCTGCTCATTTCCACATCGCTACGCAGAACTGTCTTATTGCTTCTCAAACTGGTAAGTTCCTTTGGCCGCTCCCTTGTTTTTCACTCTGGATCTGCATGTTGATTTGGCACACATTTTACGCTGGATGCCGTTCCTGACGCAACTCCACGTTACATGGAGAAATGTGGCATGGGTGGGGTTTGAACCAGGTACCACCTCCCCTGCCCCTCAAGAACCACCAAAGCCACACCTTCACATTTTCCATTCACTCCCTGCTCTGCCACAAGACAATTATCTCATTGAGGTGTGCACCCAATCGAGTACAAACAGACACCAGAACCACTGATCCGAATCATTTCTTGCTATGCTATTCTGATGCTGACACATTCTTGAACAAAAAGTGGCAGTACACCACTTTCTCTCTGAAATAATAGTCCCTTTTCACAAGTGACACAACCGTCGGTAATCCAGGCGATTCTCATTTGTGCCCCCCCAATGGTAGAATGAGCTACCACATACAGAGCAGGAGCTTCCTTCTTGAAGCTCGACTACCTCCTCTCCTAGTACCTCTAACCAGCCTAATGGCCCCTTCACATATAGTGCGAAGCTTGGACGGCGTTTGGACAAAAACAGTGAAACAGCGGCAAACAGTTCAAAATTAGCACACGAAACATTGCGCCGATGGGCAGGCGTGCACAAACCCGGTGCGAGAGTTCATGCGCCAGTGTCTTTCGAGCAGGAACAGTGCCAGGTGCAGCACATGGCACCGCTTATGTGGTATAAATAAAAAATAAAAACCAGCCAGTACCTGTGGAACCACATCGTGCTGCTTATGTGGTATAAAAAAAAACAAACAAAAAAAAAACAGCCGGTACCTGTTGAACCACATTGTGCCGCTTATGTGGTATGAATAAAAATAAAAACCAGCCGGTACCTGTGGAACCACATCATGGTGCATATGTGGTATAAATAAAAACCAGCCGGTACCTGTGGAACCACATCATGGTGCTTATGTGGTATAAATAAAAAATAAAAACCAGCCAGTACCTGTGGAACCACATCATGCTGCTTATGTGGTATATAAAAAAAAAAACAGCCGGTACCTGTTGAACCACATTGTGCCGCTTATGTGGTATGAATAAAAATAAAAACCAGCCGGTACCTGTGGAACCACATCACGCCACTTATGTGATATAAATAAAAATAAAAAAACAGCCATTACCTGTGGAACCACATCGTGCTGCTTATGTGGTATAAATAAAAAAAATAAACACCAGCTGGTACCTGTGGAACCACATCACACCGCTTATGTGGTATAAATAAAAAATAAAAAACAGCCGGTACCTGTGGAACCACATTGTACCGCTTATGTGGAATAATAAAAATAACGAATAGAAAAAAAACACACCACCCGCTGGACACAAACTCACACCTTTCAAAAGCTCTGATTACCAGTCAGCAACTTTACCACTGAGCTACAGAGCTGTTCTTTAAAAGCTGCAGGAATCTGCCTTATATCATACTGTCCAAACACAGTATGTGGTGTCCAGCTGGACTGTTCAGATCCATAGATTTCCACAGCCGCTTCAGTGGGAGGACACACCTCCTGTCATCTCAGCGCACACACCAAAGCCACACTCATGTGGGACTTAGACAAATTTCTCTGCGAGTACGAAGGTGATTGTCTGCAATCTGTTATCGTGCCAAGAGTGCGACTGGCCAGACACTTTCTAAGTGCCATGCGAACAGTGTTAGATGTTCGTGCGTGTCACCTGGATTTTGGCCGGCACCTGCCACTAAAGGGTGTGATGGGTTTGCACAGTGCACACTTTGTCTTTCAGGCATTGCAGGTACGGATGACATTACACGGATTGCACATGATTCCTGCATCATGCGCACTAAGTGTGCACTTCGTCCAAACTTCGCACTATGTGTGAAGGGGCCCTAAGATGCATAACGTGCACTAACCATGTACTTCTTTTCTCTATCAACCTGTCAGCTTCTTTATACACTTCTTTGTAATCCTTTAATGATCCAGCCCGCTGTTCCTCTGACTGACGTGACTTTTCATTGAAAACACAAAGTGGATACATGTGCACCCTGAAGGGGATGCAGCAAGACAATACTCTGAAAACATTCTTCTCTCAGAATAAAGTCATCATAGATTAAAACCATGTGAGTCCTCGTCTAAAAAAATAACACTGCTGACAAACGCTACCCCATCCAATTAAAAGAAGAAAAGAACTCCAGTCATCCGGAGAATTGAAAGTAGGTGTTAAATATAACATTTTGGCTGCATAATATTTCTGATGATCAGATCCACATGAATCAACTGATTAATTCATGAAAATTATTAGAATTTATTGAATGGATTAAAAAATCCATTGTTTCGGGATTTGACAAACCATAATTTCAAATACATCTTTTTATTGAATTTATTTCAGCACACATGGATCCAAGCAATTAACAAAACATACAAAGAAAGAAAAAGAGAAAATAGTCCAACAAATAAAAAGAGAAAATAGTCCAACAGCGCATCTAAATTCCAAAAATTATAAAAATACATAAATACATTGTTCATTTTATGATAAAAGCATGGAATGGTGAACATTCCTCAGGAATATTGTTTTGGGGCATTTATTTTGACCTGCACATTTACCTCCACTCATAATTTGCATATCATTTTTACAATTTTTTCTTAGAATACATACACTCAGGTCCATAAGTATTTAGACAATGACATTTTTCTGTAATTTTTCCTCCGAACATCACCACAGTAGAGCTGAAATGAATCGATAAAGATGCGCTGACTGTCAGTTTAAGTCAAGGAGTTTAACAGGAATATTGCATTAAAAATTTAAGAATTATGGCCATTTTTATACAAGGCCCCTCCATTTTCAGAGCCCATTAATAGGGTTCTAATAAGGAATAGTTTGCACCGTGTATCATGCTTAGTTATCATGTTACAAGGTAACGTCACATGTCATAGAATCCAATGGACGTCGACTTGTTTGACCTTTACTTTGGAGACCAAACATTCAACACAGTCAAAACTATTCCATTTATTTATCCTTTTATTTCAACCAATAATTTGCATCATTTTTTTTACTGAAATTGGAGCAACTTTAACTTTTGACCTTTGTACAAACTGAAACTGACCTTTGTCACCATTGGTGTTGTTTTTACCCCATAACTCCAGAACATTCAGTCATAGATAGTCCAAACTATACTTTTTTGGAATCATTATGGTCAGATACATAACGTGGTACAGTTTTCAACATGATTGGAGCCTTTTTAAATTTTGGCCTTTGCATAATTCTTCATTGACCCCTACCTGGCTACAGCTGCCACCATGGGATGGCTGTAATACATTTTTGTGTAGGCCATGGTACACAGAGCTGAATTCTAAGTGTCATTTTGTCACCTTAAGTGGTACCGAAAACCTGCTTGGCCCACAGACCATGTTGCATCCCCAGTTATATAGCTTCATCGTGAAGTTTACCACAGAAGGATTTTCAGAAAATAAAACAGATCAGTTCTAACATGCAGGTTGTTGGTCAAGCAAGCAGATTGGTGCACTTATTTCCAGATTGGAAGACTCCTGCTTTGGCACCACCCCTGGCCATTCTCCATGCCATGTGGAGTGGTGTCATCCGGTGTGAACTTGTGCCAAATCTACATGCAGATCCATAAGAGAAAAGCCAAAAGGACTTGCTTTAAAATAGATCAAGTCTCCATGTAGATGAAATTTCATGTCTTCTGTTTTAGAAAATCATTTCAAAAGGATTGGGGGCTATTTGATGTGGTTGCTGATAATTATGGTACAATTTGATGTGTTTGTGTGTACAAGGAAAACCGAGCTTCTCCAGAAAATGACATCTTGCTGCTCAGTTAGAAGCTGCTGTAAAACACTTTTCTATCACCTCTTAACTGTCTACGGATTGACTTATTGTAATTTAAAGAGGGAGGGGAAAAAAAGCTATTTGGCATACATGGCTTTACACGTGAATTAACTGTGAGTTCTAGCTGAACACACAAGTGAAAGGTTTCTGTGAAGGCTCTCAGTTGTCCAGGTGGTTTCCATAGTAGAGACGCTTGAATCTTTGACTAGACTGGGTTGCTTGACACGAGGACATTTCGCTTCAAATCGTAGAAGCTTCCTAAGCTAAAATTCTTGCTCTGGTAGTCTGATTCTGTCTTGACTCTTGTAGAGAAGAACAAACAGAAGCAACAAAAGCTGGAGTTTTAAACCTAACCAGACCCCTCCTACTGAGAGGCAGACTGCTATTGGCTAGTGACTAAACAAATGCTTTAATTAGCACCTATTGTGGTCTAGTTAGCACCCTTCTAATGACAGGGTAGCTGTCCCTCCTAACGATGGGACTGACGCCTCTCCTGACGAGTCTCCTGATGACATGAATGACTCATTACCATGAACAAAAGACTGAAACGGCTTTGACCAGAGTATCCCATTGTAAACAGGGGACAAAGCGTGTCTCAGACCCCCTCCCCGGTTAAGGCTGGGTTTCAACTGTTTCACATACAATGCCTCCTTCACTCCTCTCTCAAAGCATGTCTTTTCTCTGGCTAAGATTTTAATTTCCTTGTCCTCAAACGTGTGGTTAGTGTCTTTAAGGTGGAGATTAAGTTTTTCCTCAGTCTGCAGTTCATCTCCACCTTAAAGACACTAAGTGTCTGTTGGAAAAGGAAATCAGCATCTCCATAAAGCTTGTCAGCAGATGGAAGCATGAAGTGTTCTCCTGCAGCTTTCATTGGCTAGAGTCTTGTAATATTTGTTTTTAACATTGTTTGTACACTGATGTAAAAAGTTAATATGAATGTATTAAGAAATTACATGTGTGCCAGTCCATCAATGATCTACTTCACCCTGACGACACCATGTATAGTTTATGTATAATATATGTTTATCATAGTCCTTGATCATCGCACTTCCAGGCAGCGAAAAGATTTACTTTTTTGTCATGTTCACTCACTATTTATTTATTTATTTATTTTTGAGTAGGGTCATTCAAATAGGGTTATATACAGGTGTGCACATAACTGGTGCTCATGTCTGGTGTACGTTATTTAAATACAGCAGAAAACATGGAGGGAAGTGCTTTTCCTACATTCTGTCATTACTTGACAGTCTTCTCAAGGCTGCAATCATCCCTGTTGCTTGTGCATCTTTTCCTACCACACATTTTCTTTCCAGTCAACATTCCATGAAGATGCTTTGATACAGCACTCTGTGAACAGACAGCACTTTCAACAATGACTTTCTACGGCTTACCCTCCTTGTAGAGGGTGTCGGTGTGCGTCTTCTGGACGACTGCCAAGTCAGCAGTCTTCCTCATGACTGTGGTTGTGTCGAATGAACCAGTCTGAGAGAGTCATGATATTTGTACTGTAGTGAGTTACTCAAACTTGAAATTAAATTTTCTAATATTGTCAGATATGCTCCCTCCCAACACTTTTAGGAAATGTAAGCCGTAATTATTAAAATAAAAATTAAAAAAATCAATCAATCAATCAATCAATCAATTTTTTTTATATAGCGCCAAATCACAACAAACAGTTGCCCCAAGGCGCTTTATATTGTAAGGCAAGGCCATACAATAATTATGTAAAACCCCAACGGTCAAAACGACCCCCTGTGAGCAAGCACTTGGCTACAGTGGGAAGGAAAAACTCCCTTTTAACAGGAAGAAACCTCCAGCAGAACCAGGCTCAGGGAGGGGCAGTCTTCTGCTGGGACTGGTTGGGGCTGAGGGAGAGAACCAGGAAAAAGACATGCTGTGGAGGGGAGCAGAGATTGATCACTAATGATTAAATGCAGAGTGGTGCATACAGAGCAAAAAGAGAAAGAAACAGTGCATCATGGGAACCCCCCAGCAGTCTACGTCTATAGCAGCATAACTAAGGGATGGTTCAGGGTCACCTGATCCAGCCCTAACTATAAGCTTTAGCAAAAAGGAAAGTTTTAAGCCTAATCTTAAAAGTAGAGAGGGTGTCTGTCTCCCTGATCTGAATTGGGAGCTGGTTCCACAGGAGAGGAGCCTGAAAGCTGAAGGCTCTGCCTCCCATTCTACTCTTACAAACCCTAGGAACTACAAGTAAGCCTGCAGTCTGAGAGCGAAGCGCTCTATTGGGGTGATATGGTACTACGAGGTCCCTAAGATAAGATGGGACCTGATTATTCAAAACCTTATAAGTAAGAAGAAGAATTTTAAATTCTATTCTAGAATTAACAGGAAGCCAATGAAGAGAGGCCAATATGGGTGAGATATGCTCTCTCCTTCCAGTCCCCGTCAGTACTCTAGCTGCAGCATTTTGAATTAACTGAAGGCTTTTTAGGGAACTTTTAGGACAACCTGATAATAATGAATTACAATAGTCCAGCCTAGAGGAAATAAATGCATGAATTAGTTTTTCAGCATCACTCTGAGACAAGACCTTTCTAATTTTAGAGATATTGCGTAAATGCAAAAAAGCAGTCCTACATATTTGTTTAATATGCGCTTTGAATGACATATCCTGATCAAAAATGACTCCAAGATTTCTCACAGTATTACTAGAGGTCAGGGTAATGCCATCCAGAGTAAGGATCTGGTTAGACACCATGTTTCTAAGATTGTGGGGCCAAGTACAATAACTTCAGTTTTATCTGAGTTTAAAAGCAGGAAATTAGAGGTCATCCATGTCTTTATGTCTGTAAGACAATCCTGCAGTTTAGCTAATTGGTGTGTGTCCTCTGGCTTCATGGATAGATAAAGCTGGGTATCATCTGCATAACAATGAAAATTTAAGCAATACCGTCTAATAATACTGCCTAAGGGAAGCATATATAAAGTGAATAAAATTGGTCCTAGCACAGAACCTTGTGGAACTCCATAATTAACTTTAGTCTGTGAAGAAGATTCCCATTTACATGAACAAATTGTAATCTATTAGACAAATATGATTCAAACCACCGCAGCGCAGTGCCTTTAATACCTATGGCATGCTCTAATCTCTGTAATAAAATTTTATGGTCAACAGTATCAAAAGCAGCACTGAGGTCTAACAGAACAAGCACAGAGATGAGTCCACTGTCCGAGGCCATAAGAAGATCATTTGTAACCTTCACTAATGCTGTTTCTGTACTATGATGAATTCTAAAACCTGACTGAAACTCTTCAAATAGACCATTCCTCTGCAGATGATCAGTTAGCTGTTTTACAACTACCCTTTCAAGAATTTTTGAGAGAAAAGGAAGGTTGGAGATTGGCCTATAATTAGCTAAGATAGCTGGGTCAAGTGATGGCTTTTTAAGTAATGGTTTAATTACTGCCACCTTAAAAGCCTGTGGTACATAGCCAACTAACAAAGATAGATTGATCATATTTAAGATCGAAGCATTAAATAATGGTAGGGCTTCCTTGAGCAGCCTGGTAGGAATGGGGTCTAATAAACATGTTGACGGTTTGGATGAAGTAACTAATGAAAATAACTCAGACAGAACTGAAAGCAGCCAAAGATAACGATACGTCTTTGGGATGGTTATGAGTAATTTTTTCTCTAACAGTTAAAATTTTGTTAGCAAAGAAAGTCATGAAGTCATTACTAGTTAAAGTTAATGGAATACTCAGCTCAATAGAGCTCTGACTCTTTGTCAGCCTGGCTACAGTGCTGAAAAGAAACCTGGGGTTGTTCTTATTTTCTTCAATTAGTGATGAGTAGAAAGATGTCCTAGCTTTACGGAGGGCTTTTTTATAGAGCAACAGACTCTTTTTCCAGGCTAAGTGAAGATCTTCTAAATTAGTGAGACGCCATTTCCTCTCCAACTTACGGGTTATCTGCTTTAAGCTACGAGTTTGTGAGTTATACCACGGAGTCAGACACTTCTGATTTAAAGCTCTCTTTTTCAGAGGAGCTACAGCATCCAAAGTTGTCTTCAATGAGGATGTAAAACTATTGACGAGATACTCTATCTCCCTTACAGAGTTTAGGTAGCTACTCTGCACTGTGTTGTTATATGGCATTAGAGAACATAAAGAAGGAATCATATCCTTAAACCTAGTTACAGCGCTTTCTGAAAGACTTCTAGTGTAATGAAACTTATTCCCTACTGCTGGGTAGTCCATCAGAGTAAATGTAAATGTTATTAAGAAATGATCAGACAGAAGGGAGTTTTCAGGGAATACTGTTAAGTCTTCTATTTCCATACCATAAGTCAGAACAAGATCTAAGATATGATTAAAGTGGTGGGTGGACTCATTTACTTTTTGAGCAAAGCCAATAGAGTCTAATAATAGATTAAATGCAGTGTTGAGGCTGTCATTCTCAGCATCTGTGTGGATGTTAAAATCGCCCACTATAATTATCTTATCTGAGCTAAGCACTAAGTCAGACAAAAGGTCTGAAAATTCACAGAGAAACTCACAGTAACGACCAGGTGGACGATAGATAATAACAAATAAAACTGGTTTTTGGGACTTCCAATTTGGATGGACAAGACTAAGAGACAAGCTTTCAAATGAATTAAAGCTCTGTCTGGGTTTTTGATTAATTAATAAGCTGGAATGGAAGATTGCTGCTAATCCTCCGCCTCGGCCCGTGCTACGAGCATTCTGACAGTTAGTGTGACTCGGGGGTGTTGACTCATTTAAACTAACAAATTCATCCTGCTGTAACCAGGTTTCTGTTAGGCAGAATAAATCAATATGTTGATCAATTATTATATCATTTACCAACAGGGACTTAGAAGAGAGAGACCTAATGTTTAATAGACCACATTTAACTGTTTTAGTCTGTGGTGCAGTTGAAGGTGCTATATTATTTTTTCTTTTTGAATTTTTATGCTTAAATAGATTTTTGCTGGTTATTGATAGTCTGGGAGCAGGCACCGTCTCTACGGGGATGGGGTAATGAGGGGATGGCAGGGGGAGAGAAGCTGCAGAGAGGTGTGTAAGACCACAGCTCTGCTTCCTGGTCCCAACCCTGGATAGTCACGGTTTGGAGGATTTAAGAAAATTGGCCAGATTTCTAGAAATGAGAGCTGCTCCATCCAAAGTGGGATGGATGCCGTCTCTCCTAACAAGACCAGGTTTTCCCCAGAAGCTTTGCCAATTATCTATGAAGCCCACCCACAAAAAAAGCTTAATTTTCTGAGATCCACTTGTTTTTAAGGTTTGGGACCAACTTTTGACCTTTTAACTGATTTTTCTCAGTTTCACGTCAGTTTATACTTAGATAATCCTCAATCATTCCACTATCTTTAGTTCAAAGTGGATCAAAACTTTGAGTTGTTTTGTTCACACATGGACGGGCACACAGGATAACAACAAAGCTGCACATGCTGCCACATATGGGTGTAAAAAGAGGAGGGCAACAGGAGAAAAAAGGACTGACTAATCCATTCTGAGTTATTTTCACAGAATAAAACTACACAATGATCATTCTGCAAAGTCAGACGACTGGTCAGGAAAACCCAGGATGCTGGAATTTTCCTTTTCCACTGGAATTGTAATACAGAGAAATAAAAATGAAGCCATCAGCCAAAAATAAAAAGGCTTTTGAGAAAAAAGAGCTCATCCTGTTTAAAAGCCAAGAATGTTTTAGTTTGGCGGGTTACGCTTGGGGAAAGAATTTTCTTGACATTTTCTGCATCAGTAAGGGGAAATCTGGAATCACTCTGGTGTCGTGTGCAGTTGAATGGCAGAGGCAAAGAAGTCACAAAACACTTACCAAACCGCTTATAACCGAAGTACTGCACCTCCTCCTCATCAGTAAAGTCGTCTGGAAGAGAACACAGATATGGATGAACAAATAATGGACTTTGACCTGCATTTAAAGGGGTCAGATCATACTCATTATTCAGCCTGTCTCTTTAAATGGAAAGAAACTGCTGCTGCTTTGGGGGCGTGTCATACGGACATGGTGCGTAGAGTGCAGACTGGCTCAGTGGGCGTGTCTTTCAGTGCAAACAGCAGTTCTCATTTAAGACAAACAATTTTAATCGGTGCAGTAAAGGCATTTGACAGCTTGCCACACCCACTTTTGTGGAACATCCTGAGCAAAATGGGCTGTGCAAAGAAATTCATCAAGATCCTGAGGCTTCTCCACAATGATATGTCTGCCACAGTTCTGCTAAATGGCACAAAAACTGAAGCCTTCAATGTTCAATCAGGAGTAAAACAGGGCTGCGTCATCATCCCTACACTTCACCATCTTTGTGGCAACAACTTGATCAAGGATGAGATGCCACCATTAATTCACATCATGTACAGAGAGCTGACTGAGAGCCGAGAAGAAAATCACCACCACCTTCACTCCTGCACTTTCAGTATGCTGACGACAGCAGCGTGTCATCCTATATGGAAGAAGGTCTTCAGAAAATCCTTGAAACCTTCAATGAAGCCTACAACAAGCTTGGGCTTCACATCAACCTGAAGAAGACACAGGTCCTGTTTCAGCCTCCATCCAGCATGGGCAATCCAAAACGGCATGTGAAATTACACAGATAGGTGCTGGAGAATGTGACCCACTTTGCATACCTGGGCAGCCACGTGTTATCAAATGGCATCATCGATGATGAGATTCAGCACAGACTCAAATGTGCAGGATGTCCAGCTTCGCACCCGTGTTTTCAACAACAGAAACCTTCAGCATGTGATGAAAATCCTTGACTACAAAGCTGTCAGCAGGCCAACCATGGTGTATGGATCTGAGACCTGGTCCACCTACCGCCAGCATCTAAAGACCTTTGAGCGATTCCACCAATGCTGCATGGGGAGTATCCTCCACATCAGGTGGGAAGACTACCGTTCCAACATCAGCGTCCTACCTGAAGCCAAGCTCCAGAGCGTCGAGTGTGTCACCATCAAGAACCAGCTTCGGTGGGTGGGTCATCTTATTAGGATGGATGACACCTGACTTCCCAAGCAGATCGTCTACTCCCAGTTGACTTCCCAAGCAGATCGTCTACTCCCAGCTGACTTCTCAAGCAGATCGTCTACTCCCAGTTGACTTCCCAAGCAGATCGTCTACTCCCAGCTGACTTCTCAAGCAGATCGTCTACTCCCAGCTGACTTCTCAAGCAGATCGTCTACTCCCAGCTGACTTCCCAAGCAGATCTTCTACTCCCAGCTGACTTCTCAAGCAGATCGTCTACTCCCAGCTGACTTCCCAAGCAGATCTTCTACTCCCAGCTGACTTCTCAAGCAGATTGTGTGAATCCGTACTACATAATATTATTGTATGGGGCAAGCTAAGAACATTTTCAGTAACCTGCTTCATTAGATGTGTCTGTTGGCATGGGGAGAATCCCTGTCAGGGTGAAGGTGTGCATGTTTACCTCACTAATAGTCAAGAAACATTTTTTTTGAATGACCGATTATACAGTTAGCTGGTTTCCTGAACCTCCTGTCCGCTGGGCAACTCTGGTCACCAGCCAATTACTGATCAGGGGTTCTGTCTTTGCACTACAATGCAAATTTTATACAAGTGTGTGTGTGTGTGTGTGTGTGTGTGTGTGTGTGTGTGTGTGTGTGTGTGTGTGTGTGTGTGTGTGTGTGTGTGTATACATTTTTAGCCTGAACCATACAGTTACATTATATAACTGTTCAGCCCCTGGTGGTGTTTGCATTCTGAAAGAATTAATGAATGAATAAACTTTTATGTTGGTTCAAAAAAAAAGGAGAGACTTTTCAGTACAAAATAAAACAAAACAAAACTGATTTCTCAGTTAACCCAACTAACCAGAAGGGTGTAGGTAGAAGCAAATACACCTACCCCTTTTACCTCATTCTAAATTCTAAATCAAGACTGTGCAAATTTAAATCGCTTTTGTCCAAAGTGAAAGGATGAACCTATAAATGGGCTGCATTTCTAACCAATACAGATGCTCAAAGCGCTTTACAATGATGGCTCACATTTACCTACCCACCAGTGTCAGGGTGTTGCCACGCAAGGAGTTCAACTACACACCAAGAGCAACCTGGGGATTAAACACCTTGCCCAAGGGATTTTTAGAATTTTCCTGTTTGACAGGGAATTGAACCGTTGGCTCCTCTGGTCTCAAGCCTTCCACTTTAGCCTTTAAACCATCAACTCCCCAAAAACATCTGAAAATAGAGCTCAGGTTGAAAAATCCTGGAGTTTCCCCTTAAGCAAGTCTCATGCCTCTGAAATGTGCTTTGGTGACTTTTTGTTGTTGTTCCAGCATCACCATAATCCGTGTGTCCCTGTAGACCGCACTCATCCACACGGACACCAAAAACAAAAGAATGGTCCACAGGTGTGGAGAAAAGGCAGCACTGATTGCAGTATCCTAAGTACACAGCTGATCATTTTAAAACATTTTTGTGCAGTATATCTTCTGATAATTACGTAAATCTGTGGTCTGGCTCAATGACTCTTAAAGCCTCATCCAGGAGAGTTCAGAGGTGACGAGTAGAATTCGAACAATTGCATCAATCTGGAAACATTTATTTGTGGAATTTGCCTGTCTCAAGACTTTCTTTCCTGTTTTGTTTCTGAGCAACTTGCACACCACTTCAGAGTCACGGTACCACACATGTTTTTCAGCTAATTGGAATGATATTTGGTGTTGATGTAAAAAAAACTGCTCAACCAAGAAACATCTGCATCTGCTGAATACAAAGATTATCAGCATGCATTCAGTCTGGGCAATGTTTCCACTGCTGCAGGGAAAATGCTGTTTGGAAAAGGTATTGCTACTTGGATTTTGTTTAGGACAAAACAAACTCTAAATTTAACTGTGCAAAAGAGAAAGGAGCTCTGTAGAGTTTGTGTCTGAGCCACAGTCCCCTTTATTTTAGTTGTTTTCCCACCAGAGCCAGATTTGATCTGGACCAAACTGTACCTATGGACAGACAGACAGTCCTTTGACACAATCAGTCATCTTTGTTTTCTGATTACTGACCTTTTATGATCCCTCATCTTTGATCCTTAACTTTAATCCTGATTGCTGTTCAATTTGCTGAACTTAGATTCTGATCACAAAGCTTTGATCAGTGACCTTTGAACCTGAACCCTAATCTTTGAATGTGATAGCTGACCTTTGATCATGATCACCAAGCTTTGATCCTGATGTTTGACCCAGGCTGTTTAAGTGTAATCCTGAGCTTTTATCTTTGACCCAGACCTTCGCTCCTGATTATTCAACTTTTACCCTGATTGCTTATCTTTGACACACAACGTTGATCCTGATCACTCATTGACCACTCATCTTTGATCCTGAGTGATGACCTTTGATCTGGATTTCAGCATCAAAAGTATCAGGATCAAGGGGAACATCCTGACCTGTGATTGTGATTGCTGAATTTATACCCCGATTAATCTTGTAATCCATTTTGAAAGAATCAAGATCACAGATCAGAGCTCAAAGGCAGGATCTATTTGATCTATTTATCATTAGGTCCAGAATTAATTGGATAGTGACAGATTTGTAATTTTGCATCTGTACATTCCTGTATTATACTGGAAAAGAAACAATCGAGATGTGTTCTCAATGCAGACTTTCATCTTTATTTCAAGGGGATTATCAAAAAAATTTTGACAGCTGCCTACTTCATACAGATTTGTCTTACAACAGTACTATATCATTTGTATTTCTTAATGATTGATGCAAATGAGGTTCAAGAGACATAAAGTGACCAGGAAATTTTTATGTACCCATCTCCTGACTTATGTGATGAAAATCATATTGAAAAAGATGTTAGTATGTCAAGTTATGTCCTTTGAAAGTGGACAGACTCTATATACAAAAATATGGCTGAAATTATTTAATGATATTTTTGTTAACCCCCTTGAATTAAAGTTGAAAGCCCACACTTCATTATCACATCTGGGCGGCAACTTCACTGTGGTGGTGTGCAGGAGTGAAATGACAAAAATAACACATTTGTCCAAATACTTATGGACCAAACTGTGTATATGTATTATTGCATTTTACAGGGTACAGGCTGCCACATAAATGAGACCTTAACCATTCTGAAGGCGATTATAATACAGAACTTCAACTTGAGGCTATTGAAAAAGGGGAAATTGTGTATAACAAACATCCCCAGTCTCCCAGTAGTGGACCGGGTGGGGGATGGAGGGGGGGGGGGGGGGGTCAAGGGGGTGCAGCTCCCCCACCAAACTTCCCAAGCCGTTGACCAAAGTTGTGATCAAATATGGGAAAAGTGTTGCATAAATGAAGGCTGACTGATGAATGCTAGTCCAAACAGAATTAAATTTCCTGAGTTCACAAGAAAATTGTATACTAAAAATGATTACCATACAATTACTA
Source organism: Thalassophryne amazonica (assembly GCF_902500255.1). Lineage (NCBI taxonomy): Eukaryota > Metazoa > Chordata > Actinopteri > Batrachoidiformes > Batrachoididae > Thalassophryne > Thalassophryne amazonica. The sequence continues at coordinate 81,415,232 of NC_047114.1, read as the reverse complement.
GAATAGCTGTAGAATGCAAGAAAAGGCCATAGAATTTCCCAGCGGCGGGGGGGGGGGGGTGTCCCCACCTGTTCAACCCCCTCATCTAAATCTTGATCCGCCCCTGGTCACCCCTAAAAACCAGTAGAAAGTGTTTGTCCTCCGGGTAAAGCTCTGATCTTCTTGCTGTGCTGTGAGTGGATGTGTTTTGCGCAGGTCAGCGTGTGATGTGCAGCAGCAGCAGCAGCAGCAGCAGCCAGATGCAAAACAATCCCAAACTGGCTGCTTTAATCCAAACCAGATGTCAGACGTAAAGTTGGAGCCCACGCATTCCACACGTCTCCGATTAAAGAGAAAGCGCACAGAAGTGACAAAGAGACGAGCGTGTGAGCAGAAACACGCCACGCAGTGGTGTGTGAAGCACTTTATATTTATTTATTCATCATTATTATTATTTATTTATTTTATTTTATTTATTTTTTTACGTGATCTTACCTTTCATTGTGCAACAGGACTCTGGAAGTGTCGCGCTGACGTTTGAAGTCACATCCACATTTTTCAAAGCCACTGGCTCCAAAATTCCTTTGACACCTTGGATTCGTATCCCGTCATCCACTGGTGACTTATTTCAGAGTAAAATCAGAAATCGAAATATATCAGAGCTCCATCCGTGAGTCGTCCGCGGGGATCCTCCTCCCTGCCAGCAGGTATAAATTTAAACTTCCACCTCAGATGCTGCAGGAAGAAAAACTTCGCTGGAAGTAAAAAATAAATAAATAAATAAAAAATAATAACAAGAATAAACGTCCAGGGCTTTAAAACGCAAGTAAAGAGGGAGAGAGAGAGAGAGAAATCTAATTTATCATTCTGCTTGGAAAGGTGCTGATGTGAGGTGCTGATGTGAGGTTTGGATCCGGATCCTGATCCAGCTCCGCGTGCGGGGACGCGTAAAAAAAAAAAAAAAAAGTGCTGGAATCCTAAACCTGTGGGGACGTGCCGCGCTCGCGGACAAACCACGTGCCCCCCCTCCACCGACATCTGCAGGGCCGCCGTGCGTGTGCGCATGTACGAGGCGCAGCCATGCGCGCAAACGCTCACATCTCCAATTAAGAGGTGAAGCATTTCTTCTTTGATGCTGAGAGCTGAACTTACTGAGATTTAGATCACTGAACTTTGAGACTGATCTACTCTCTTTACTGATCTTTGATCCTGGGCATTGATTTTTGATCCTGATCAAAAGATAAATCCTGCCTTTGATCCTTTAAACTTTTATATTTACCCCGACGGCTGTAATAGATCCTCTGTGTGTGTGTCTGTCTGTCTGTCTGTCTGTCTGTCTGAGAACAAAATAATTTTAAAAACAGCTTGACGGATTTTCACCAAACATGATGGGAATATTACTTGGGCAGATGATCTCCAGATGATTGACTTTTGGAGAAGATTTAACAAGTGTAAAGGTCAACAAAACCCTGGTGTGGAAAACATATTTCCTGCTACATCTCAGCAATTAGTAGGGTTAAAGAGATTCTCAAGTTTGTACTTATAATCAAAATATTTGTGATTGATTGATATAAGACGTGTTATGTTGAATTCACATGGACGTCATAAAAATAAATGATGTTTGTTCAGAGCATGGAGGGATTACATCAGCCCTCCTTGCATTGATCCTGATTCTGTTGACCGTTATTGCATCTTTAATCTTTATTCCTGGTCACTTTGATCCTGCCTTTGAGCTTTGATCCTGGCTCTGTTGATCCTGACATTGACTTAGTTTCACAGCTTTGATCTCGGTTCCTTTTATTTTGGCCCTGATTCAGTCCATGCTGATTATAGGATTAAATCAATCTTGGTTTCAGGGTCTTTGCTCAGCGATAAGGATTAAAGATCAGGATCTTCATCTTGATCCAAATTTCTTTGATCTTAATTACAGGATTAAAGCAAGACAGACAAACAAACAGCAGTGAAAACACACAGCGTTCAGGATCAGTGATGAGTGCTCAGAAGTCAGCAGTAAAGATCAAAGTTCAGTGATTAAATAGGAGAGATTAGAATCAAAGGTCAGATTTAAGACCAAAAATGATGAAGCAATGAATTATATCTGCTGACCTTTGAACATGATCTTTGATCTTGATCAATTAGTAAAAATTATAAGGTGAAAACACTCTCAAATAGCCCTCAGTCTGACTCTCAGATCCCCGGTTCCCCGTTTGTATGCTCCAGCACTTAAACTCCTTTACACACGACTGACTTTCAGTCGTGTGTAAAGGAGTTTATGATCTGCACCTGTTTGTCTCTTCTTTCCAAGACTCCATACTGTCATGATTGTCACAACCATAAAACACTGAATTGGCTGTTTATGGAAGAGTTTTAACATCAAACAACTAAGAACAGGACTTTTAAAAAATTATCTTCTGTTTCATATGTCGGTTGACTAACAGAGTAAAAACAGGGAGAACCTTTCTGCAGGTGTAGATGGCATCGCTGCAGTAAAGCACAGGCTGCTTTTGATTAGAATCCACAGACGAGCACGTTTTCTGGGTTACAACACGCAAAGAGGGCACATATCTGAGGTCACCAGTGAAGAGCTGAGGGTCAGAGGAACACCACGTCCATCACATTCCACCAGAGATTATGAACACTTTCCTACTGAGAGGAATGGTTCCTTTGCTAAAAATAATCTGAGCTGCCTTGTGGTTTCCAACTTTTGATAATTTCTAATGGTGTTGTCGATCACTTCTTGAAAGTGTTTATGTGCTGAGACCTCTTACATGACAGTAACATTTCCAGCTGTCAAATATGTAACATAAAGCTGATGTCTTCAAATAATGCAGCTTTGCGGAAGAACAATCTTCCCAAATCATGTGTCCTTAAATTAAAACATATATATATATTTTTAATATTTTTTTCATCCTTATCCTATTAGACGTTGCATCCATTTAATTCAATCTGTACATCTTGTGATGATGAGATGAAGCCAAAACATCCAAAAAACAAACATGAATTCCAACCTCCAAAAAGTCACATCTGGAATCAGACCCAGAACATTTGTTGCTGCAAAGCAACAACAATAACTGCTGCATCGCAATCCACGTTTCAGTATGTTTGTCCTAAACTGACTCGGATACTCTCATTTTTACTCTGTTCAGCAAATGGACTATCCTTGATTCCTCACCAAAAAATTTTATTATCACAGTTTCATTCATACAAAAACAAAGCAAACATTTTACAATGTGCAGCTGAAGTTTCTGTAAGAACAACTTGCTGGTTTCTCTGTGAGAAGTTTAGATGATATTGTCTCTGTCTAAACTGTATTTCTGCTTTAACAAAGCAAACATTTTCTACGAAACTAAACAAGCATAACTGGCACAAGTGGGGAGAATACCGGATTAGTGCGTCCACATTCAGCAAAGACAGTAATTGGATAAGGCCAGAGTGGAAAGAGTACAAATAGATGTAGTCGGTTTAAGACACCTGCAGATTATGTCCAAACTCAACATTTTGGTTTTGCTGCCGAACCATCAACCTTGCATTGGTGAGTGTGTTCTGAGACATTTATTGTAAAATTATAACTGATTTTAAACCTCTACTTTTAAAGTAAATGTCTATTTCTTATCATAAAGATGCATTTTCAGTATAAACATTTTACAGTATTGATACATTCTTCCAGTTTTTTTGTATAATGCACTAAGTTTGATATTTTTCATTGCAATATAACCGCATATCTATCTGTGTTTGAAGGGATGAACCCAGTAGAAACCCAATAGCTCCATTTTTGTAATGGATAAAACTGCAGTTTTAAATGGAGATAAAAAGGAAAATGCATTGGAAAAGTCACAGAATTCTACAAGTAAAATAGAGTTGTTTTTTCAAAGTCTTTAATATTTTGCACACTGATTTAAACTGATGATAAATTTGTTATTTTAGTGATACTGGGAACTGCATCTGAACCCCGAGATTCTTTCACCATACGCTGCATTCAAACAGAGTTTATGTTTCCATGATAATTGTAAGTTAATTTAACACCATGATAGAGTTAGTTTAACTCTTTTTGGAGTCCTGCCAGAGTCTGTTTTTGCTCTGTAACATTTATGGTGTATCTAATTCTGCCCATCAAATCTGAAACATCATGAGGTGCAAATGTTTAATGTTTTTGCTAAATTGAACAAGAAATTGGCAGATTTCTCAACACTTTTTTCCTGATTTGTTTCATAAGACAAAAAGCTCATTTAAAAAAATAACCCAAAAAGTCATCAAGATCCCTTAAAAATAAGACCAACATACTACAGTAAGATTTTGTTTAGTTTCCAATATGTATAAATTGTTTCATAATGCACTTTATAGTAATGTAATTAATTTATCTGTTTTTATGTTTAAAAAGTAACAGAATCAGGTAAATTCACTGAGCAGCTCATTGCCATGTTGAATTTTACTTATTTTAATGGTAAAAAAAACAAAACAAAAAACAATATGACGTGTCTCAACTATTTTCCTAACCTGTTTTGTTTGAATTTGTTCAAGAAATGTGGTCCAAGCCAGTTAAACATGAGCATTAGTACTGTTAAACGGGTCAACACTTAAACACACACTGTGTCATTTTGGTCACGTTGTCATGGGGACACAAATTCAAGCATTGTCACATGACCTGACCAGGATGTTCAGCATACGCTGTTTACAATCGAGGATTAAGATGCGTCGGAACTTTTGAGAACATTTAAAGTGTTCATGACACCTGGATCACTCTGGCTACAAACAATCTGTCTGGAGCTTCACCAGCATTTAATAAAAACTCTTGCTACACTCTGCAACTGTCTTCCAGCAAAATGTAATCTGAGTCCATTCTCTGCTTTTTGGCTTCAGGTGTAGGCAGGCAGACAGACAGACACAGACATCTTAATTGTCTGTAAATCCCATGTGGATAACAAATCGCGTAACTGCTCACATGGCTGAGCAGAGACAGAGCTATCAGTGAAGTGAGTCTGGATTTTTGTGATTTGATCAAACGCTGTGAGCACCTCCGCAAAGCACCCACAACCAAACGCTGTTTGTCTCAAGATGAGGTGGACGCTATCATTTTTCTTACTACGCATCTCATCCAGAGGTTTTAAACTCTTACTCTTAATGCCAGGCTTTGAAGTTTAAAAGCTTCGGCAAAGTTGTTATAAGTCGACTTGGGTTAGTGTTGACAGAAGAAGGAAAGAGTACTATATTTTACTCCTAATAATCAAAACAATGTGACTTTAAAGAGGAAATATGAGATTATGTAGGTCACCAAAAACAGGTTCCGGTACTTGTACCCAAAACTGCCCCATACACACTGAAATAATAACAATAACACTAATAATAATAATAATAATAATAGCAAGTAAGTTGCCCATAAGGTGTAGGGACACAACTATAAGTTGAGTTTTCTGTCAGCCCACCACCCTAAATGTGCCCCCAGTGTTTCATAATCACTGCCCTAAATGTTTACAGCCACCTTTTAAACTGTACTCTATTCATACACATTCTTACACTCATGCGCACACACACACACACACACACACACACACACACACACACACACACACACACACACACACACACACACACACATATATATATATATGTATATATATATATATATATATGTATATATATATATATATCTATATATCAGTATACAATACATATTTCAGATGTAAACAATGTGAATTGTTGATGAATAGTAAAATAAATGAATAGTAAAATAGGAAAAAATGAATAGTAAAATAAATGACATAAAAAAATCAAAACACTGAACAATACACATTTCCCCTATCAAGACAAGATGTACCTTTAATCTAGATTTAAAATTTGTCAATAGAACTCGACTGGCTAATCTCAGCCAGCAGTTTGTTCCATAGCCACAGTGCATGAAATCCAAAGGATCGACGACCTGACGATTCTTTCCAAACCTTTGGGACACATCACAGGCCCGTCCACTGTGATCTTGAGGCACGCACCAGAACATATGGTCCAATCAAATGGGCCATACAGAATGGTACACAGCCATGCAAAATCTTAAAAGTCAACAACAAAACTTTAAAATCTGTCCTCACATGAACAAGCAACCAATGAAGAGATGGCAACACTGGAGTCATGTGATCACATGTTTGTGTTTGGGTCAAAATTTGACCAGTTGCATTCTGGAAGATCTGGAGACCTCTAATTGTTTTAAGTGTCAAACCTGGAAACAAATGATACATCTTAAAAGAAAAGAAAAGCAGATGTCCAGCTTTTAGGTTTTTGTGAATGTCACAATAATTAAAAAGGAACTTTGTTCATGAGGGCTGCAATTAAGGATTATTGTCATGGCGAAAAATGTTGGTCGCCTGTTCCCAAAACCCAAGATTATGTCCTCAAATGTCTTGTTTTGTCCAGTCTAAAGATATACAAGTAACTGTAAGACAGGAATAAAGAAACACAGAAATATTCACATTTGAAAAGTCAAAATTAAATTTTAAAACGTGGACTTTTCGAAAATGACTCAAAACAAAGTAGTTGATTAGTCATTGTAAATCCAACGTTCACCACGCCCCCTCTCCATCCAGGAAGGGTGTGTCTGCCAGAGACTGGGTAGGCGTGTCGTCATCGTAAACTGGCTCAGTGGGTGTGTCTCAGTGAGCAAACCCAGGACATACAGCCCAATCAAATCGGCCGTATAGGAAACGCACGGTCATGCCATGTCATAAAAGTCTAAAAGAGGAGGAAAATTTGCTAATCGTAGCATCTAAAAGCATGGGGGGAGTGCATACCCTGCATGTGCACATAATGCTAATATTTTCGGATGCTGCCATAATGTCACTTATACTATTTACCACATATATCTTATATAAAAGACAGATGTATGTGTGTCCACCTTTGACTGGTTTATTACCTAGCAACAGTAACCATGGCAACTCCCCCCTCATACACAAAGATCACAGCTCTCTGAGCTGGATTAAGGGTTATCATCCAGAGACTGAGGGAGAGAGAGAGAGAGAGAGCACGAGACAGAGAGAGAGAGAGAGAAAACATCTAATTTTAAAGTTATGTATTATTTTATATTAAATATTACTCAGCGTCTATATTCTATCACATTTGGAAACAATTGTACTGTAATTTGAAATGTCATATTGATTGGAATGATGTGAGACTGGCACCGTGTCCAGGATGTACGCCGCCTCTCACCCAATGACCACTGGGACCCCCCCCCCCCTCCCCCAATCCTTAATTGGAATAAAGGGATACAGAAAATGAATTAATGAATTTTTAATTGGAATGCAGATTTATCACCTTCCTGTTATATTAATATGAGAATAGAAAAGTAGTGTTTTTAGAGAACAGAAACCCAAAATAATAATTATAGATGCCTGTCTGTAGCTCTGGGGTTGACAGAAGTGAAACAAAGAAGAATTGGTTACTTGGGATGATTTTCACCTTTACAATCAAAACGCCTCAAAATATAACCAACATAGTAAAGACTGAAGGCGACGTAAAGAGCACTCATTTTTTTTTTCCCCCACTAACTAAATGACTCCTTTGATAAAACAAAGTGTGGAGCAGGATGAGCGGCTCTTCTGTTGTGGCTGTAGGTGACAAGATGGCGCCCCCAAGTGGCAGACCTGCACCAGCACCAGGCCATTGTTGATGTTTCGACACAAGCTTAAATAAATCCTATTAGGTATCTTGATCAGACAGACTTCACACCAGCTGCTGTTTTGCTTTATTTTATGTGCGTGTCGTCTTTGTGTTCCTCTGCCAGTGCTCGCTAGAGTCCAGAATGACTTCACGGCTGACGGTGGCTCTTGTGGTGGTGACACTAGGGGTCCTCTATTCGGCTCCTGGGGGCCAAACCAAAGGAGTGTCAGAGGAGGACACGTTGAAACGTGAGTTCAAATAAAACACGCTTCACAAAACCTGAAATTGTGACCCCTCATGGTATACTGGGGTGATGATATGATAAAATCGGACATGATGCCTTCTTCATCACGGGAGCATGTGTCATCCTTAAGAAAGAAAGAAAGAAAGAATGAATAAACCAATATGGCACATCTGCCAGTCATCATAAATTGTGAAAGAGAAACTTTATCGATGTACGTATTTCACAGCTTGTATAGTAATTTTAAAATATGTTCATCACCATGAAAAAAAAACAACATTGTTTTTGTCAGTAAAATAAATAAATAAAATAAAAGTTTTTTTTTTGGAACATTTAATATACAACATGTTTCTACATGTGGTATTGTGTGCAAAGGCTTTAGGCCTGTTTATTGTTACTAAAAAGTTTTGAAATAATTAAAAAGTAGCTAACTAATATTTGCAAATAAATAAGTAACTCAAATGTAGGACCACTGTTTAACCTTTAAAATACATCTCATACAATCTCTTTATTTTTTTAGGTAATAAAATTTTAATTATTTAATCTTTAGAATACATCTCTTTTGTTTAGGAAATAAAATGTTAATTATTTTTGGCAATTTCTTGCCATTTATGAGAACATCCGGTTGAATTTATTTTCATTGTTCCTACAGTCTTTTCATTATTGAGGGATTGTTGGCATTTTTTGTATCAGAGTGAACACATACCAAAAGAAAGAAAGATAGCAACTTCTTTCTTTAAAATGAAATTTTAAAATGCAAATTTGATGAATTTCTTTAATTCGGTACAGGGCCTGATTGGGGCCCTACATGCTGTGAATACAACCAGCCATTCTTCAAATTATTCATGTTTTATGTAGGCATCATGGTCTCTATAAAAATCAATCAATCAATCAATCAATCAATCAATCAATCAATCAATCAATCAATCAATCAATCAATCAATCAATCAATCAATCAGTCAGTCACTACTTGTTTGTAATGGTGCAGCTTAGCTAAAATTTCCATAAAAATTGTTCATTTCGTGATAAAAGCATGGAATTTGGCATGTATATTCTAAATTAACTATTGTTTATTTTCAGATATGGAGCCATCCTGGAGCTGACCTCTAATGAGCTACAGGGGTCAATAAAGAATTGAACAGGGGTCAAAATTTAAAAATGCTCCAATCATGTTGAAAACTATACCACATTATTTGTCTGATCATAGCTATTCCAAAAAGGTATAGTTTGGACTATCTGCGACTGAATTCTATGGAGTTATGGGGTAAAAACAGCAAAAATGGTGACAAAGATCAGTTTCAGTTTGTACAGGGGTCAAAAGTTAAAGTTGCTCCAATTTTGGTAAAAAAAAAAAAAAAAAAAAAAAGATGCAAATTATTGGTCGAGTTAATAGCATTTTAAAAAGGAATAGTCTGCACCATTTGTCATGCTTAGTTATCATGTTACGGGGTAACATATGTCATACATCATAGAATCCAATGGAGTTCGATGTTGTTTGACCTTTACTTTGGAGACCAAGCATTCAGCACAGTCAAAACTATTCCATTTATTAATCCTATTAACTCAACCAATAATTTGCATCATGTTTTACCAAAATTGGAGCAACTTTAACGTTTGACCCCTGTACAAACTGAAACTGACCTTTGTCACAATTTTTGCTGTTTTTACCCCATAACTCCAGAACATTCAATCATAGATCATCCGAACTATATCTTTTTGGGATCATTATTATCAGACAAATAATATGGTATAGTTTTCAACATGATCGGAGCATTTTTAAATTTTGATCCCTGTGTGACTCTTTATTGACCCCTGTAGCTCATTAGAGGTCAGTTCCAGGATGGCTCCATATCTGAAAATAAACATTAGTTAATTTAAAATATGTGTTCCAAATTCCATGCTTTTATCACAAAATGAACAATTCTTTTGTTATGCTGCCCAACTGTTGTTGTGTGTTGTTGTACTTCCACTGACTGAAGCTGCTCTCAGTTGTCCTTCTGTCCCTCAGATTTGTCTCTGGATGGTGAGAAGCTTGTGAACGGGGAGGTGCAGCAGGCCCTGTACGGGGTGAAGCAGATGAAAGAGGTGATGTGGATGAACGAGAAGAAGCACAAACACCTCATGATGTCCCTTCGACACAGCAGTGAGAAGAAGAAGGTGAGCCGACCTAAAATATTCAAAATGTAGAGTTTTAAATCATCGGCTTTATGATGCACATTCAGGGAGTTGTTTGATATCATACTGTATTCTGCATAATGACAGTTGATGAAATGTTTATATTTTTCCACCTAATTTTAGAAGTGATGATGAAAATCCTGTTTATCAGCAGGAAATTGTGATATGTTTATAATGAAATTTAATGACACTTTGTGGGAAGGTGTGGCCTCAGGAGTGGAACAGAGGAACATGCTGGAGAGTCTGCAGATTTGATTTCAACACTATGATGGACAACAAAACCTCACTGCAGTGTTAACTTAACACTGCATAACTTACTGTGTACATTTTTATGTTGATCCAGAACAAGGAGGATATATATATATATATATATATATATATATATATATATATATATATATATATATATATATATATATATATATATATATATATATATATATATATATATGAATAGCTTTTCTCATGAACATTGGTGCATTAATTGTTATGGTTGTGGACCTTTGATCTTTCATCCAGATTACTGATATTCAAGCCCTGATCACTGGACTTTGATGGCTAATTTTTGACGGTGTTCCTGGCTTTTGATCCTTACCTCTAATCTTTGAATCTAACCCAGATCTTTGATTCCAATTGCTTATCTATCCTGAATGCTGAATTTTGATCCTAATTTCTGAACTTTGCTCATGTGTGCTGAAATTTGATCCTGATTTTTGATCTTTAATCCAGAGTGCTGCATTTTGATCCTGATTTCTGACCTTTGCTCCTGAGTGCTGAATTCTGGTCTTCATCCCTGACCTTTGCTCCTGAGTGCTGAATTCTGGTCCTCATGCTTGAACTTTGCTCCTGAGTGCTGCATTTTGATCCTGATTCCTGACCTTTGCTCTTGAGTGCTAAATTCTGGTCCTGATACCTGACCTTTGATCCCAAGTGCTGAATTCTGGTCCTGATATCTGGTCTTTGCTCCTGAGTGCTGAATTCTGGTCTTCATCCCTGACCTTTGCTCCTGAGTGCTGCATTTTGATTCTGACTCCTGACCTTTGCTCTTGAGTGCTGAATTCTGGTCCTGATACCTGACCTTTGATCCTGAGTGCTGAATTCTGGTCCTGATACCTGATCATTGATCCTGAGTGCTGAATTCTGGTCCTGATATCTGGTCTTTGCTCCTGAGTGCTGAATTCTGGTCCTGATACCTCACCTTTGCTCCTGAGTGCTGAATTCTGGTCCTCATGCCTGACCTTTGCTCCTGAGTGCTGCATTTTGATCCTGATTCCTGACCTTTGCTCTTGAGTGCTGAATTCTGGTCCTGATACCTGACCTTTGATCCTGAGTGCTGAATTCTGGTCCTGATACCTGATCATTGATCCTGAGTGCTGAATTCTGGTCCTGATATCTGGTCTTTGCTCCTGAGTGCTGAATTCTGGTCCTCATGCCTGACCTTTGCTCCTGAGTGCTGCATTTTGATCCTGATTCCTGACCTTTGCTCTTGAATGCTGAATTCCCGTCCTGATACCTGACCTTTGATCCCGAGTGCTGAATTCTGGTCTTGATACCTGATCTTTGCTCCTGAGTGCTGAATTGTGGTCCCAGTCACTGAGCTTTGAATCTACTACCGTGCCCTTCTTATGGATTTATCCTAAAATTTAATAAGATCTTACACAGCCCACACTGAAAACAAAGTCTGTTGGATTAACATGATGTAAATATGTACATCAGTTGATCAGAAATGTGACCAGATAATATAATTTTTTTTCTCAGTACTCCACTCGTCCACCAAGTTTCATTAAAAATAGTTGCATTGGTTTTTGTGTAATCCTGTTTACTTGTGAATAACTCAGCAAACACACTGATGTGGGTGAAAATATAACCTCGCCTCTGGAGGTGAGAAGAAATAAAGCTCTTGTTGCCACTAGGGGGCAGTTGAACTGGCTCAGGAAGTAACAGAGAAGCTGAGGTATGCCGAGGAGCAGTGTAAGGAGTCCCTGCAGGCTAAGTGGGAGGAGTGCAGACCCTGTCTGGAGGATGCATGCAGAACCTTCTATACCTCCAACTGCCGCAGAGGCTTTTCTGCTTTTCATGCCAAGGTATGGCTGAAAAAACAACAACAACAAACAAACAAACAAATCAAAAACAGCTCCTGTTTTTATAATGTTAAACATTGCCTTGGCCTGACTTTGTCTATGTTCTTCTTCGTTTGACCCTGTACTGTAGTTCATTCCAGTCCGGCTCCAAGGCAACACTAAAATCACCTCCATACTTATGTTCTAAATAGTGTCTTGCTGCACTTTTCACACTTCAGGTAGAGAGCTTTTTCCACGGAGTGTCCAAGCGCTTTGGCTTAGGTCAACCTCGTACGGACACTGGGGACATCCTGGTCAACCAGGGACATGAAGAGTCTGACACAGACATCACCCAGATTGAGAGTTCCTTCAACCGCCTGGTCAATATGGTGGACACACTGGTGAACCGCAGTGCCGCAGTGGTCTCCAGGATGAGGGGCAAACTTGATGCAGTCCTGCAGACGGCCTTCCTTAACAGAACCACTGCCCTGATGGAGAAGGACACCTCCGATCCTTTCTACCCAAGCCGTGACTCGGGCTTCTTGCAGGGTTTGGGCTTGGATGAGCTTCTGGACTCTTTCTATGACTTCAGCAGGAGTGTGATGGAGGAATTTGGAGCTGCAGTGACCCGGATGTTTGACAGACAGAAAGAGGTGGTGAATGAAGCCAAGAGGAAAGGTAACGTAACCCAAGGACACCAACAGGAACAGAGACTCTACAGGCCTTGATAACCAAATCAGATTTATGCCCTTAGTGGCACATAGTGGTGAACAAGTGTACTGCAGTAATTATGATGGTTAAAAACCTGTTGATACTCTGCAATAAAACCTGTTAACTCAGCAAAAAATGGGGCAGGGTGAATGTGGAAAAATTTAAAACACACATTATTAATTCACATTTGGTATTGTACTGTATAACTGGAGCTCAGTGGGATAGGACGTTGGTTGTTCAATATGTAGATTCTTGTCACATTACCTGTCTGAATTCTTGGATAAGACATCTAACTGGCATCGTTCCACTCCAGCCAACTGTAAATGAGTACTGACCTTGCTTGAGGATGTAACCCGCATTGATTGGACCGGTGTCCCATCCAGGGGGAGTCGTAGACTCACATCCACTTCATTCTGTGGAATGCAAGAAAAAAGTGGTAGCTCAAGTGGGTCTATATAAGACTTACTTCTTCAATAGTCAGTTTTTTTTTGCTTTTTTTGTTTTTACACTTTACAGTGTTTGTTTTACAGCCATTTCATGGGCAGAATTTGGTGGACCCTAGCGACTGGAGAAGACCAAGGGGACTCCCACACTTAATCTGGCTGTGGCATATATACTGTAGGTAGTTAACATCCAGAACCAAAGGTGGCTTCGTGGTGTCAGCAAAGCAGGGCACCAGTGCATGCGACTGAATTATACTATGGGCTATATTATAGTCCATAGTTCACTATAGGTCACTAGTTCATATAATGTCGCTGCACATTTAGGGGCAGAGTTTTAGAAACTAAAACCTGAATTTGGGCTGTAAAATTTTCAAACCAAATGCCACCTTTTTCATTGCAGAGGTCATATTTGTTGCTTGGCATGTCTAAACATGTTTTATTGTGTTTTGTGCTGGGTGCAGGGAAGGAGATTTTCCCCCATTTTCTACAGAACAGAAAGCTGTGCAGAAACCTTCGCAAACAGACTTCAGACTGCTGGCAACTGCAGAACCAGTGCAAAGCCTGTCAGGGAACCCTGCTTACAGGTCAAACACCACCACCACTCTCACCGGAGTGCCATCCCGTCAGGTTCACACCTAACCTCATTTTTTCACCCTCAGAGTGCCCCACTGTGCGTGAACTTCATGTGGAACTGGATGACATTTCCCAGCTGATGGATGTGGTCAAAGAGCAGTATGAAGACATCCGGTCTATTGTCCAACACCATATTGATGAAACAGTTAGCTGGCTCAGCGACATGGCTGCCGAACACAGCTGGGTAGCTCAGGTGGTCACCAACGACAACACTCCTGAAAACATCTTCCATGTCTCAATGGTGAGGAGGACAAAGGGTAACGCATGGACTCAAGGAACAGAGAAACATAAGAACGGAGAAAGTTAGGTGGAAAATAACTCCCCTCACTCTCCAGGTGGCGCCAAACAGCCAGAATGAACCTGAGGGTGAGACCAAAGTTGAGGTTGTTATACTCAACTTGCCCCCAATTACCATCTCTGTCCCTGGTCAGCTGGAGCTGCAGGACCCGGCCTTCATCCAGTACATCACCCAGGAGGGTCTGAACAAATACAAGGAAATGGTCAGGTAAGAATCGCACCTGGTCTTTGAATCATGTTCATTTTACTGAGATTTTCTATTGCAGGGAAAAAATGTTCATGTGAATGAGGAAGATGTGTGAGGGAGAAATGGTGTAATAAAGCCATGAGGCAGCTTTGCTCGCAGCATGCCATTACTTACCTTTTTTGGACTTGATGTACTTTTGGGGGAGGTGGTAGGTGGCTCAGTGTTTTGGGCAGTGGTTTTCTGTGTAGAAGGTTCCAACTTTTTTCTTGGACTCCTTGATGATTCTTCTTGCTAGCCCAGCAGTAAAAGGGGTACATCACTGATTTCAGTTGAGGAGGTAAAAAGAAGAGAGAAAAGGTATCGGCCACCTGTCCTCATTACGCCGTGAACAAAGATCATGAATGACGTTGGGACTTCCAGTGGTCGTTTCTAACCCCTATTCCACTGAGGTTTAGCAAATTTTGCCACAGAAATTTCATGACTTTAAAAAAAATTATATTTCCCTTTTTCCTTGTGAAAAACTAGTTTTGTACCTTTTGATTGACATTGTTATATTTTCATGTATTAAACAGATGACTAACATATTGTGTTTACTTTGTGTTTGGTAGGTACGAGGATGAATGAAACCCCACTAAATTCACCTTTCCTCTGCGTCTAGGAAAATGATGTTCCTGTGCAGTAGAAATATTGATCGTCATCCACTAGGAAACAGAATGTGATCGTCTCAGTTTGTTGACAGTCGAAGTCAGAATGTTAAGCAGGATTTTACATTTTTTGTAGACTGGAAACAAATCACCATCTAGACTGAGGAAATGTACAAATTATTTTCCATTAAGATCTGAAGCCACTAATGCTATTACCCTTAAATTCCTGTGAAACACCTCAGACTGGCTTCAGCCAGATCCCGGTCTGAACCGGCTTCTAGGCTTTTCTTTCCCAACAATCATTTACCATTTGGGCCAGTTTCACCATACTCGCATGGGACACACTGAAAATTGACTTAAATACTTAAATGGCAACTCTGATATTTTTCAACCTGGGCTCTAATTTTTTAAAAATGTATTCTGAATCATGTTTTCACTTGTGACAAAAATTATTTTAAATCAAGGCATCTTTAATTTAGAATACTAACACAGTTATGGGCTAACACACTACACAATGCAATGGCACGAGATAAGCTAAAATACTCAGTAAACCGTTGCATCTCACCCCTGAACAAAAATGTCAGTAGAAATGTCTCCTAGCATGAAGAGGATACCGACAGAGTTAACTGTTTGTTTACATTCCTAAATGTAAAGCTTATTAAAATGATAGTTATAGGTGCTTACCTTAGCCTTGCCATTATCTGGTATCTGCTCTCCACTGACTCATTACAAGTTGAATGCAAATGAGAGGCATGAGACTTCCAATTACATTTTCACCTGTGCAGCAGCGACAAAACGTATTTCATTGCTTTTAGCTTGCCCTGTACAATTACATTGTGCAGCCGGTTAGGTTGTTGCTGTTTGTGTTCTACATGAATACTGCACCAATTAAAATGGCTTTCACCCTGAGTAAAATGAAGAAGCCCAAACCATGTAAAAATACAGATGAACAAATATTGGATTTTTCCTTTAAGGTTTTATCATGTTTTGGTCAAACTTCATGTAAGCTAAATTTTGGTGTTGAACTGTATTTTCCAAACTGCTTTTCTTCATAAGCGCTACACCATGAAGAGATTGTGTCTTTTAGTACATACTGGACAACATGTTGATATTGTTTAACAGAAGGTAAGAAGTCACCATGGTTCGGCCCTCCCTCCAGAATCATTTGGACCTGTTCAGGGATCCAGTTTGAAGACTTCTTTTTAAAAAGACTCTATACTATATGCAACAGATTGCGGAGCCTCTGTTCTCTGGTGTTTTTGACAAGTAATGAAACACCCACTCACCAACGTCTTCGGAAAGGTTTGAATCGAATGATTCAGACATTGACTGTGACTGTTTTTGAAAGACTTTTTTAAAGTTGTAACTTAAGAAAGTGTGACTCAGTTAAATAAACCGAAAACAAATGATGATCACTTGTTGCTCGTCTTCCTGTAGCAAAAGAAAAAGAGCTGAAAGGAAGTTTGAAGTAAAACCTTTATTTTTCTGTACAAAATCATATTAGTTACCAGTGTCAGTCATCACGATTAATCCCATTAGGTTGTCATGAGTTAAATTCAGATTTTATTTTAAATTAACTCTGTCCAACTCTTTAAGCTTATTGAATCATACACAGCAGAACAGAAAACCAAAGTACGTGCAAGAACCTGTTCCTGCGCCTTTATATTCTGATTTGTTTTTAATGTAAGAAAGCCTAGATGTGATCACAGTCTGATTTTTTTCCCCTGGTTCTGGCACTGAACTATAAAAAAAACAAAAACAACAAAAAAAAAAACAGTAGCTTTGAAATATTTTGTCCCTTTGACTGATGTCACATGTAGTTATTTTTAATGTGTTTCTGAGATGACATATTCTATCCAGCAGATCACGTAATAAATACGATGTATGGTATGAGTTAGCATTTTACTGAGAACCAAATACATCAGGTGCATATATCATATTCGGAACACAATAATTTACCGAAAAACCTTTTCTAAACAGATTAATTTAAAAAGGGACCGTTCATCATCGTGCAACCATAAAATGCTCCAAAATGTTCTGTGCCATGCTGTTATTTGTCTCAAATAGTCAAGTTTTCAAAATAAAATCAAAGTAAAGATTGTAACCATCCACTTGGGGGTGCTGTTTTGTGGTTTAAATGACAGTCTGAACAAAAACATTTAATTTCTCCCGCTGTCCATTATTGGCGAAACTGTTGCTGCACAACTCTATTGTGTAAGATGTGTGCAATATCAGGGAAAGTAATAATTTAGCACTCGCTGCTCCTTTTCATTAAAATTTGTGCAATAACAGAATCACACAATTTAACTCTTAAATTTCACCTATTCCTCCCACGTCCTTTGGCAGATTTCCACCAAACTTGATATTTGGCTGAAAGTCGACCCCTGAATTGTTCTTGATGAGTTTGTTTTGGCAAAGATTAAGTTCATATGGGTCAAAATTTGTACTGTTCACTCCAAATTCCACCAAACTTGTCACATATATGTTTCGATGGATTCTGGAATTGCCTGGGTGAGGTCAAATTTACCAAAGGTCAATCACAGATGTCGCGGTCATTAGGGTCGTGAACGAGTTTTTCATTCCAATTTTCACATGCATGGATGTGAGTTCTAGAATTGTCCATCAAGGTCAAATATGACAAAGCTCAACCACTGGGTCAGTGTTATATGTCTGCCTGTCTGTGTGATGGGCGATTCTTCAAAAAGGTAATTTTTACTGATTTCTACCAAACGGTACAGTGCCTCTGGAAAGTATTCACAGCTCTTCATTTTTTCTACATTTTATGTTACAGCCTTAAAAATGGAGTAAATTCATTTTCCCCTCATTATTCTACACACAACACCCCATAATGACAGCAATTTTTGCAAATGTATAAAAAATAAAAAACTAAGAAATCACACGTACATAAGTATTCACACCCTTTGCTCAGTACTTTGTTGATGCATCTTTGGCAGCAATTACAGCCTCAAGTATTCTTGAATATAATGCTGCAAGCTTGGTGCACCTATCTTTGGGCAGTTTTGCCTTTTCCTCTTTGCAGCACCTCTCAAGCTCCATCAGGTTCGATGGGGAGCGTCTGTGCACAGCCATTTTCAGATCTCTCCAGAGATGTTCAATCAGATTCAGGTCTGGACTCTGGCTGGGCCACTCAACGACATTCACAGAGTTGTCCTGAAGCCACTCCTTTGATATCTTGGCTGTGTGCCTAGAGTCAATGTCCTGCTGAAAGATGAACCGTCACCCCAGTCTGAGGTCAAGAGCACTCTGGAGCAGGTTTTCATTCAGGATGTCTCTGTACATTGCTGCATTCATCTTTCCCTCAATCCTAATTACTGTCTCAGTTCCTGCCACTGAAAAACATCCTCACAGCATGATGCTGCTACCACCATGCTTCACTGTAGAGATGGTGCCTGGTTTCCTCCAAGCATGACGCCTGGCATTCATGCCAAAGAGTTCAATGTTTGTCTCATCAGGCCAAAGAATTTTGTTTTTCGTGGTCTGAGAGTCTGTCAGGTGCCTTTTGGCAAACTCCAGGTGGGCTGCCATGTGCCTTATACTAATGAGTGGCTCCCGTCTAGCCACTCTACCATATAGACCTGATTGGTAAATTACTGCAGAGCAGGCCTGTTGCATCAAGACAAGCAAACCATTCAATTGCCTTGGGCCCCAACCTGGCCTGGGGCCCCAGACAACGACTGCTTATGAATTTTATGCAACGACAAACTATGTGCACACCCCTTTAAATTCTGTGACAGCCAATGCAGGAAAGTGCAGCAAGACTATTATCGGAATCCCCTCAAGGGGGTCCCTCCCACGGTAGCCAGCGACGCGACGTAGCTCAACTCACTGGATGAGGTGTAAGTCAGGGGCAGAGAGAGATGCGCATGAACAGCTCAGTTGCGCGGTGGAGCTCATCTCGACAGGTACCTGTTAATTTTGACAGGACTCAGGACACCAGCAAAACATAAAACTTCAGCAATCATGAAGTGGCGTTATCTGTCAGGGAGCCAGAAAAGAAAGAAGAGAAAGGACGAGGAAGAAAAGAAAAAACAAACAGGGCAGTGGTGATAATTTACATAGGATAAATTAGGTTTACGTGTCAACAAAAAATAATGTTTATGTTAGCTATCTACCTGGCTGTGTTATATTAACAGTGTTGCATCTTCATAAATGATTAATGTCCACTCATGAACCGAGTTTCCCCCAAAATAATCTCCTGAACCACGCTCAACTTCCTTACTCTTGCATCGCCCTCTGCTGGACTCTTGAGCATAACACCCAAGGACTTATATGTAGACATACAAACGTAATACCTTCGATACCACATCTCCTTGCCCTTTAAGTCAACAACTTACATCTGTTCACATTTAAATATTAGTTTTGCTAATAACTTTTTTAAATAACATTTTAAAAAGTATATCTGATTTAGTTACTGTGCACATTTTTTGAAGTACTTTGGATTTTGTAGTTACTACACAATTTGCACTGTCTTTATATGTTGGTTATTATGGGATGTTCAAATTCAGTGTGTGTCCATGGTGTGGTTTGTGTAGGCTTTGGGCAGACAGGGCGGGTGGTGAGGCATAGGGGGGCCTCCAAATGCCTTGAAAAGGCCCTACTGCAGAGATGGTTGTCCTTTTGGAAGGTTCTCCTCTCTCCACAGAGGAAAGCTGGAGGTCTGACAGAGTGACCACCGGGTTCTTGGTCACCTCCCTGACTAAGGCTCTTCTCCAAGCTCTAGGAAGAGACCCGGTGGATCAGAAATTCTTCCATTTATGGATGATGGAGGCCACTCTGCTCAATGGGACCTTCAAAGCAGCAGAAATGTTTCTGTACCCTTCCCCAGATTTAACAATCCTTTCTTGAAGGTCTATAGACAATTCCTTTAACTTCTTGCTTGGTTTGTGCTCTGACATGTACTGTCAACTGTGGGACCTTATATGTAGACAGGTGTTTCTTTCCAAATCATGTCAAATTAACTGAATTTACCCTAGGTGGACTCCAATTAAGCTGTAGAAACATCTCAAAGATGATCAGTGGAAATAGGATGCACCTGAGCTCAATTTTTAGCTTCATGGCAAAGGCTGTGAATACTTACGTACAGGTGATTTGTTAATACATTTGCAAAAATAAAAAAAAGTGGTATTGTGTGTAGAATTTTGAGGTAAAAATTAATTTCATCCATTTTGGAATAAGGCTGTAACACAAAGTGAAGCGCTGTGAATACTTTCTGGACGCACTGCACAAATGAAGGTTCACCTGGGAATTGCTGTGAAACAATTAATTTAAGTAAAGGTCAAGGAATTAGATTTTCGATGCACACACTTTGATTCCAGAATTGCCCTGTCAAGGCCAACCAGAGGTCAAGTTCGCTGGGATTAAATGTCAGATTCCTATAAGCCCTTACTGTCCTTATGTCCACAAGTACTTTCAAATATATTTATACAATGTTGTCAGAAACGATGCTTATGCACTTGTACATTACCAAAATAGCTCTTTATGATTTCAGGTTCACAAATTAAAACACTGTTTAAATGAAATATTTTAACAAAGTGTCACAATCTACCATTCTGTTGACCACATTAAAAAGAACCACACAAATCGCTTCTCATTTTCTCACTCATCCACTTGCTAAAATACATTTTTTTTTGCACATAATGTACATCTGCTCTCAGTACATTCCTGAAAACACACCCCCATTCATTCACTCATTACAGTCACAGCACACACACCTGACAAGTCAACCATAACTGTTCACCTTAAAAGAGGGAAAAACCCATCAGCCTCTGTAAGAGAACCCAAAAGGATGTACAAAAGGACTCGACTCCCAACATCAAAATTTTAAAACCAAAAGAAGGCGGGAGAGAACATTTAGTATTCAGAAAAGAAAAAAAAAAACCCTAAAAAAATAAAATGTTGATTTAAAAGTCACCATTTTTGATCACAGTGTTGGTGGCCATTTTTAAGGATTGCAGTGGGGTCCCCAGAGCTTAACGTACTAGAACCCATCTGTACACTTGGACATTCTCCTGAATATTTGGTCCCTATGTACATATGAGAAAATATCTGATACTTCAGCAAATGTGCACTTGCAGATAAGTTCCAGTGTGGTGGTGAATTATTTTATGGCATTTAATCCTTTTTTTTTTGCAGCTTCGGTAAGCTGCTTCCCATTTTGACGGCCTTGTTGAAGTTTGACTGTCCCACACTTTGATCCAACGTGCCCCTGTGCGTTGCCAGGGTTTCCTCTAAATTCAGCATACTAGAGGTTGTCCCCTGGCTGATACTGCGGCTCTGTGGCTGTGAAGTAGTCTTCTAAAAAGGATTGGATATACTCAAATGTGGGTCTTTCATCCGGCTCTTTCTTCCAGCACTGCTTCATCATCTCGTGGAGGGACTCGGGGCAGCCTTGGGGGCAGGGCATACGGTAACCTCGTTCTACCTGCTCAAGTACTTCCCGATTCACCATACCTGGCAACAATACAAAGATAATGTGCAACACGGTCATGAGAAGGAATGGACGTAACAGAGAGTTTACACCTAAAGTGATTTATGAGATGACTATGAGCTTATCAATGAAGCAAAGATGCACTTTGTTGTATTCATTCTCTCAAATCTCACATGTATAATTCTCTGTAGAAGAGTATAACCTCGGTGAGTTTCTGGTCAACAACAAGCAGCATATGCACTAGTGCACATACAAACCATTCTGACTGGAGCTTTGAATGCTAGCAGTTGGTGATGTGATGATGCAAAGTTTTAGCATAGGACATAATGTCTTCCACCTGTGTTTGGAAACACAGGCATTCAAGTAATGCTTGAAATCACAAATTTGCAGTACAGATGAAAAACTGACACCCCCATCCACAAGGTCTATACATTCTTTAAATCCTATATTGTTTGAGGCTGCTAGTTTAACTTGTTAGCTGACACTTGAAATTGCACACAAGTGGGGCAACTGCACCAATGACCATACGACATCCCCAGCAGGTGGAGGACCTACTACATATTGCCTCAGATTTCTCGAGCAACCTCATATTAGCCATGCTAATCTACTCTCGAACCCTTGTT
Organism: Thalassophryne amazonica; assembly: GCF_902500255.1. Taxonomy (NCBI): domain Eukaryota; kingdom Metazoa; phylum Chordata; class Actinopteri; order Batrachoidiformes; family Batrachoididae; genus Thalassophryne; species Thalassophryne amazonica. Next base: position 81,393,153 of record NC_047114.1, on the reverse strand, counting down.
TTTACCCCGTGGAGGATGTTGGGAACTAAAGGAGTTGTGGTTGTATGATATTCTTATGCAACTTCAATGCCAGCTGTTCCTAATTTACCACAAGCCAGCCAACATGGTTACTGATGAGTAAATATGTTGTCCCTGAACTTTTTTTATTTGGAAAAAATACATTTGAACTGGCACAGCCTTAAGTGAGAGTAGGGCGGTCTGAAAATCCAGAAAATCTTTGTTTTGATGCATTTTCAATCCGTTCAAAGCAGGAATAGATCCCTTTGTTTGGCTTACATCAAAAGTAGGTCTCCTCAGCTTCTCCCTTGTTTCACTTGGGGTCACACCGGATGCCTTTCCTTACGCAACTCCACACTACACTGCGAATGGAAGGGGTGGCTTTGAACCGGGAAGCTTCCCTTTGGTTTGACACTTTATTTAGAAAGGTACAATGTACAGTTCAAAACATAACTGTCACCATTCAATGCCCTGCACCAGATTATAGCAAGAAGTTTTAATCCACACTTGCATGACAGTATTTGCAGAACCAATCTTTCTATAGTTTTTCTACATTCCTTTGCTCCAATCTTGAAAAAAAAGAAAAAAAAAATCATGAACTGCCACATGTTACTTCCCACATTTCATTCAGCATCCCTTTGCTTTCCATTTTTAAAAGGAACTTGACCAGTCAAAATAAGGAACATTTGCCTGTGGTCCTGAATGAAAACATTCAGTGTTTTACATAATATTTTTGAATAAAATATTTTATTGTTGTATTAAATTGCAATATGAACAGTATCAGTGCATAAAAACTCATGAATAGTAAAAATATAACACAATGATAAAATGCCCTCGGCCGTATGAGCATTGTCTTTATAATTTGCAGTTGTTTAGTTGGTATTCCAGTGCAAAGTGTGTGTCTATATATATATATATATATATATATATATATATATATATATATATATATATATATATATATATATAATTTGTTATTTATATGAATTATTAAGATCCTATTGTCTTACGTACAATTGTATCAATCATAAACAATATTTACATTTTAACAGCATCTGCAGGAGGGCATGCTTGTGCATATACATGAGCTTTTGACAAGAGCATAAGTTAGTGGAAGTTAGCATCATGCTGACGTCAGCAAAATGTCTTGTAAATAACTCCAGAGGTGATATCAGTTTACAAAAACAGCATTTTCTGTTTTAGAAGGGTTTTTTTCTCGCTGGGTTTTACATAACATATAACAATGAGTTATAAGAGCTGTAAACAAGAGTTTACAGCTAGGTAGACCAGCCACTGATGTCACGGTGCTGTTCTACTCTGATTGGCTATCACTCCTCCCACTCAAAAAAAAAAAAAAAAGAGAACAGAATGAAACAGAATGTGACTTTTAAACCTCTTAAAATAGGTCAAGGTTATCCATCTTTGAACTGTGTCCCAAGAATGTTCCCTGTGAATTTGAAGTCTCTGGCAGTAATAGGACTGGACTTATGCTGAGCACAGACAGACAGAAGGAAAGTTTTTGCAATACCCCATGACCATATTTGATGGCCTTGTGTAAAAATGAGATAAATGGAACAAAGTTGATATAAGTTTATAACTTCAAATTCTTTTCCAAAAAGATGAGAATTGCTGCATACTGAGAAGGAAACAGTAATCATTTTATTTATAACACTTTTGTGATAAATACATTCATACTACCCACGGATTCGAATTCATTCAGATCCGTGGTCCTACTGAGCAGACACTCAGAAAAAGTCAGGAATACAACGGGAAGTGGTAATCCTGATCTCTAACATGCTGCAGAAACCACTTCACAGGGAGCTCAACGTCAGCTAAAACAGACCACATCCTCCCTCTAGACTCCTGTAATAACCCTCCCCTCGTTCCTGGCTGGCGGCTCATCCCTCTCCATCTCTCTGTCGGGGGGCGGTGATCGGATGATCTCAAACCCAGAAACACGCAGATCAGCTGCTGAAACCGTGATCTGCTGTCCGAACACGTCAGATGCTGAAGTATTAAAAGTGGTTTATACATCTGAGCTCAAAACCTCGAATCCACCAACGTTTCTGTTATAATCTGATCACGAGCGTGTGCAGGCATCTATATATGCACATAAGGATTTAAATAGAACAAGATGATGCGTCCACATGTCGGCCACTGACTCAAGCACAAAGGAACAGGAATAGAATGACATCACTCCGCAGCAGGTTATGATCTTAAAATGCTTGGTGAGTCACAGCACAACTAGGGTGGGGGGCATGTCGGTTTAGTCCCCAGTACTTGCTTGTCCTGGTTGATTAAAGGTTCCACCATGTTTGCACTGAAACCAAGAAGACCACAGGAGCCAGATGGCCGTAGACAAGAGATGGTGGTTAGGTCCGCCATATGGCACACACTGTTATGTGGGCCGCCCGAAGAGGAGGTACTGCTGGCCAACGCCAGAGGGCGCCCTGCCTGTAGTCGGGTTTCAGGCACCAGAGGGCGCAGTCACCACCCAGGAGCCAGGACTACCAGCTGTCAGTAATCATCATCACTGCACCATAAAAGCCTGGAGGAGACACCACATCTCTGCCGAGATATCAGTTTACCACTCAGGTAATTCTCTCAGCCATTGTTTCTGTGCCGAACGCACATACCTTGTTTGTTCGGAACTTTTTGCAGGAGTACCTGGAACTCTACTTACAGCTGGAGCTGGGTTTGTGGACGGTGGGGGAGTGACGATCTTCACTCCTCATTCCACTTACGTTAAGTAGTAGTTCAGGCTCTGCCGTTAACTGGTTCCAGAGTTGGAGGTGGAGGTGTTCCCTCCAAGTGGATAAACATTGTGAGTTGCTGACTGCTTACTGGGTGTCCACACACCCACCATTAACCTGTTTTTGTTCCTGCCAGCAGTACCGGATCTGACAGCTGAAGTAGAGGCCACCTGGGGACTCGGGACTTGGTGGTTTCTGTGTACTGCAGGTCTGCGTTGGCGGCGGAACCTTGTGGGCCCCGGCTCTTCTCTGGATAGGCGTCTCCTACCCTCGGGCCTGCCCACATGTCACCTGTTGTATTTTGTAACTGACTGTCTAAAAGCAGTGTTCGACCTGTTGTGCACATTTGCCAAAATAAATTGTATTTATTGGACTATCTATTGACCGTTCATTTGCGCCCCCTGTTGTGGGTCCGTGTCATTACACTTCCCCAACACACACTGTAATCAGCGTCAGTCATTTAACGTCAAAAAAAAAAAAAAAAAACCCTGCATGGTGCAACACTGTTCTCCAACAGCAGGGGTCAGCAGTGACGTCACATGCTCAATGCAGCTGTGCACTGAGATACTTTCTCATCAACTGATCCATCCTTAGATATCTGTGACAACTCATCATTGTGAGAAAATGCTTTTAAAAGCTTCGGATTAAATTAGATGAATTTCTTCCTTGTTTTCCAAGTGTAAAAAACTTGACAGTAAAGTATTCAAATAAAGTGTGACCTCTAAAAAATAAAAGAAAAAACATGACTCTTACCTGGGTATGGTACTCTACCCTTTGTCACCAATTCAGTCAGTAGTATACCAAACGACCAGACATCTGATTTGATAGTAAAGCGGCCGTACAGCGCTGCTTCAGGGGCCGTCCATTTGATGGGAAACTTGGCACCTGGAAAAACATTGTTTTAAAAGCTACCCTTTGCACTAGGCAAAAGCCTCAAAAAGAAGAAGTATTTCTTCATGGTACAGAATCAGATCACAGTTAACAGCTCAGATAAAACGCACACTTGGAAGATTTCATACAAAAGGCATACTGAAAATTTGGGATCAAACTCTTTTAGTTAGTAAATTCTGTATGCTGCATTACTCAAGAATATTCTGTGGGTGTTTTGTAGTTTTTTGATAATTTATTTATTTTTTTTACATTGATCCTATCTGTATACAGTGGCTACTCCCACCTTGAGCGAAGAAAGTAAAAATATTTCAGAGCACCTTTTGGAGGTGGCATTTAATATTCAAATGCCACATTGTTAAATGTGTTTTCTTTTTAAAATGTATTATTAAATAATCAGATGAGGTTTTAGGTGTTCCAAATAAATTAACAGCCTGTTTATAGCCAGCGCTATACACTATTACAGGAAAAAACATCAAGCAGGCCAGACTGAGTCGGGTGACCATCTGCTTTGGTCATACTGACACAACAAAATAAATATTTAGACTAATAAGCAGTCTTGTTTTTTTCCTGGTTTCAGTCATTATTAGGACAGGCTTCAAACTGGAAGCATTATTAAATTATATACCGTGCTAAATATCAATACTGATCAATGTGGAAAATAATACTGCAATACTATTTTTCTTTTGGCATATCGCCCGTCCCTAGGAGTAACTACATCTGCTTCTTTCCCTACCTTGTCTGGCGGTGTACTCATTGTCCTCAATGAGCCGAGCTAGGCCAAAGTCAGCAATTTTACACACCAGGTTGTCGGCCACCAGAATGTTAGCAGCTCTCAGGTCCCTGTGGATGTAGTTCATCCTTTCTATGAAAGCCATGCCATCTGCAATCTGGGACAGGGAGGAGGGGTAGACAAACACAGGATGGCATTAGGATACAGCCGACACAACTAGACAAAGGACGTAGCGAGGACAACATAGATTAGCACAGGGGGTTCAATTGAGATGTCACTTCAAGACAAAGCCACCAAAACGGATGCTCATGGATGCCATCATTTGGTAATCTCACATTTTACGTCAAGAAACAGTGGTAAAAGTTAATATGACACCAAATGCAATGCCAACTGTAACAAAAATGGAGAAAAATTGGGCTGCCCCCTCAAAAAAAAAAAACAACAACAACAAAAAAAACATGATCTAACTCCTCTTCACACAGACTGGTTGCTCACTGAGGTATAACACTTGAGCCAATGAGAACAGGGACCTCGGCAGTGTGGAGAGGTGAACTGAGAGCAGATCACAGTAGGAGACTGAGCCTCTGATGAGCAGCATTTACGTGCTCCAGGCTGTGAAGTGGGCGAGAGCGAGAGGAGTAGCATACAGCAGCAGGAGAGGGGCTTAGATACAGAGTTGGATATTAAATAAAAAAGACAGCCAGAGGGAGAACAAACTAATCTTTCATCACAAGGACTGAAGTGACTCATATACACCTACACACGTGCACAAAGGACTGAGAACGTGGAGCTCATTTTGTTCCACTGCTTAAGCACAATAATCGTTCTTTGACACGGACTTGTGGGTTTGTAAAAGTCAAAATGAAGTTGTTGTATCTGAGTCGGTTTTCTAGTAAGCGGGATTCCGTGCTGTGCTCATTCATACCTGTGCCGCCATGTCGACCAACTGGGGTAGTTTCAGATATTTACCATCTCCCTCTTTCAGAAAGTCCAACAAACTCCCTGTCAAGGTTAAAAAAAATTCTGTTAAGCACAATCACCACGTGTCTCAGTGCTGCAGAAAAAAAAAAAAGAAAAAAAGACAGCAGCAGTTGGCACAAAAGCTAAACAACAGGAGGCAACCTGCTGCAAATATCATAACAGGTCCTATCTCTTAGGTTTGTTTCAATACTGCTTGCCTGTGCTGGTCATAACACAAAGAGCAACACATCAGAAGAATAAATCAGCATGCACAACGTGCTCCGCTATTTACACAGAATGTCACTGATTAAATAAATCCTCGCCTGCAGAGCAGCAGGCACTCTGCCTCAAATAAATTTGTTTCTACTGATGAATGAGGTGGTTTTGTACTGAATTTACAATAAGTTGTGAAACCCTGCAAAAGTGACTGATGAAGTTTAACAACAGGGATATTATTAACACTAGCTCTAGATTGGGTAGTGTTTATAAAATAGGTAGCTGACATTGTTCAAGGGTGGTAATAAATTATGCAAAGTTTCTATAAAGTGTTGGAATGGCGTGTGAGTCCAGAAGGTTTTTAGAACATTAGACCTCAACAGTTTTATTTCCTGTTAATTACATGATTTTTTTAATGTTAATATACTATCGCAATGTACTTATAAATTGTTTAGGTTCTTATAATCATATACACACACTATTATTATCATATCATCATCAGTATTACTATGATTATTTTATTTGATTATTACTTCTATTTTCTCATTTGATTTTTAAATAGACCACAATGGAAATAAGTGTTTTCACTTTCTTGTCATCCATGTATTTTTAACTTATTTACAATTATATTATGTACTTACATTGAATTTACTAAATAAAATCATGCACAGACTGACGCACTTAATATAAAGATGATTTACCGCCCCCTGCTGGACTGGTGTGTGAGTCCAGAATGCAATTAGCAGCGGCCATTATTGAGTGTTGTTAGCTAATATCCATAGTTTCTCCAAAAATATTAGTCCTATAGATGTTCTGTTTTGGTGGTGTTCATCCTTGACCAAAATACATAAACATACAAACAGCAAATGTTAACTCTCCCCAGTTTGTCCATGATCCAAGTTGCAAGCACACACAGCTTTTTGTCTTTTCTGCATTCTGCCACAAGCAGATGCTTATAATTTTACATACCCACATACAGAGACGGCGGCAGAAGACATGAAACAGTGCAGTTTTCACTCATGGTAACGGTAACATGACACTTAACTAAACTGACTAAACCAATTGTACTACAAAACCATAATAAATCAATAACACTAACAACACTGTTAAACTAACATGAAGCACAATAACATTTCAAACTCGAAAACCCTGAACTGCCATGGTGCACTGCAGCACAATGTCCATTGTTCACCGTTGTTAGCTAATATTGCTAATTTCTCCCAAAATATTTGTCCTAACAACTTTCCATTTTCGCAGCATTCATGCTTGACCCAAAATGCATAATCATACCAAAAGGCAACTGTCAGCTCTCCCAAGTTTCTTCGTGATCCAAGCCATACACACGCATGTACGCACAGATGGCACATGGCTATTATAATATAGATGACAAGTATGAGCCTGATTAAAAGTTGTCATTACACAAGAAAGAGAAATCAGCAAAGTAGTCATAGTCAGAATTTGACATTTTGCACAACTTGTTCCCTTCATTTTTTTCAAAAAAAAAAAAAATTCCCATTATCCTTGTATATTCATATGTTATGCATATTTTACTTAAGGTGTTTCACAAATTAAATGTTAAAACCTAATTGTTTTGAAGTGGATACATAAAGCTTCAGAATTGTCAACAATTCTAGTTAAAATCCTGCATTGCCTCCACGATGATTGATCCATTATCTATATTCATTTTTTGTGTTGAGGGAGGCAGCATTTGCAACATGCAGTGTGAGACAGCGAGACACATCTTGACACAGGCTGACTCACATGGAGAGACACTATTCGCACATTCAAACCTACACATGATTTAGCCTTATCAGTTTACCTCCATGTTTGGACAGTGGGATTCCTCCAAGATTATGACCTATAATTAATTCTTTGTAACTACTTCTTATGAATTTATGCTTGTCCTTACCTTTACCCATAAACTCTGTGACAATGTAGATAGGTTCCTCTGACACCACTGCATACAGAGGCACCAATTTGTCATGTCGGAGTTTCTTCATGATCTGAGCCTCTTGAAGGAAGGCCTCTGGAGACATGGTGCCTGGTTTTAGAGTCTTGATAGCCACCTTAGTGGTGCCATTCCATGTGCCTGAATTAAGAAACAAACAAAAATATAAAATGGTTACTGATGTTTGAAATACTGTACTTCCTTGATTAATAGCCCGGGCATTGATTTTTTCAAAGTGTGTGCAGCCCCGGCGCCTAAACAAGGCAGGCTCTTATTCAAGGCCAGCAAGTATTAACAAAAATGCTGCTTGCTGCCGCACTGTAATTTATACGTTTCACACACATCCCTGGGTGTGGCGAACCAAAGGCAACTGCTTTAGATCTGTCATGTAGCGTCTGGCTAGACTTTCTCAATATCTTATAATAGGATGGCAAGAAATCAGTGCAGTGCTACATCAAAACCATACCAGGATTTTAAGGTACCACTTTGCAGTGGACTTAGAAAAAAAAGAATGACTCAATCAAATGTAATCACAAATTTTTTTTCCCATCACATCCTAAAAATGGTACCTAAAGCCAGAGTTACAGAAGGTGCACCCATGACTGCTGATACGGACAATCAGCTAGGCAGAGACATCTGGCGGCTAACATAAGTGATCCGGCCATTAAACAAGACCAGCGCTTATTTAAGGCAGGTGTTTTATTTCCGGCAGTGTTTTTACCCGGTAATTAAATGAGGCAGGCCCATGTTTAAGGTCAGGCTTAAGAAGATACGGTACATTGCGTTTGTATGGAACACTGCAAGCAACAGCATGACGTCTTTGCCAAATCAATTACCTCATGGCCTAAGTAACCAAACAACACAAGCGTGCCCTGAGAGCACAATATCTCCCGATGGCAAATACTGCTTTGGTACAAGCGCTTATTACATTCTGATAAGATTTCAAGGTATGTGATAGTTGATTTGAGAATGCAGACACCAACTCATGAAACTGGCAGTATCTAGGCTTGTTAGTCAAGGGCCATAGCTCTGACAAAATGTGTCAATCTTGTACAATATTACAACATGCGTATTACCAACCTACAACAAGGAATTGTACCAGGTTTCCCAAAATTCCTACTAAAAATGTGAGGGAGGTTGATTTCAGAATGCAGGCACCCACTCATGAAACTGACTGAGTTTAGATTTCTTAATCAAGGGCCATAACTCTGGTACAATAGGCCCGACTTGAACAATATGTGTGTTACCAACCTATAACAAAGACTTGGGCCAAGTTTTATGAAATTCCTCCTAAAAATGTGAGAGGAGTTGATAAAGGAACACTTATACAATTTTGGGATAGATAGATGGACAGACAGGGAACTCACCAGTGGTGGGCACAGCTAATCGGAAAGTTAGCTTCAACAACCATTAAACCGCTAACTGAAAAGTTTACTTTAATAATATAAACTCATAAACTGCTGAAAAATTTAACGGAAGTTATTGCTAACTTTTAGTACTGACTCGGTCACATCAGATTACACTGCTGGCTACTGATAAACCAGTTTCGAGTTAAAGCGCTGCAGGGGCTGCTGGGTAAACTCAAAGGCAATCACAAACAAAAGGAATGCACGAAATTTTTTTTTATAAAAAATAAAACCCCAAACACTGTCATCATCTTTATCAAAAGCAGTAAATCGGAGTATTAGAAGTCACAGTTTCTCTCTATATTATATATTTCTAAACCGTTAATGGAGCTACAGTTCACCCATATTGCGTTCACAAACACAAAACAAATGTACAAAAAATAAATAAATAAAAATACTGACTTAAGCCGCTTACATGCCGTTTTTGACTGTTAAATTTATTCACTTTACCAACAACAACAAAAAGTTAGCGGGCTGAAAATTAGCGGAACTAAATTTAGGGGAAGCTAACTGGGCTGCTGATTTTTTACAAAGTTAGCTGAAAAGCTAATCCGCTAACAAAAATGTTAGCTTCACTAATTAGCGGTTAGCAGATTAGCGGAACTGTGCCCACCACAACATAATCCCCCTTTGGGCCTTTGGCCAACTGGGATAAAAAGGAGAAATTCAATAATAATAATAATAATAATAATAATAATGCAGAATTTGGGACAGTGAGCCCTGGAGTATCCCTTATATTGCTTTGCCCATTTATTACAAAGTAATTCAACTATGATTTATTAAATGACACACAATCACTAAATATTGAAAGCACATTAACAGTTTAAACTTAAATTAAGAAGTGACTCCTCAAATCAATCTCCAGGGCAGTGATCGCTAACAGTGTTCCTGTGTGTTCACGCCAGCACCAGAGTGGATGAGCACAACAGCTTAAACAATCAGTCACTCCCTGTTTAACAGCTACTTCCTCATGCCCTGCTTCCATACAGTGGGCTGAGCCAGTAGATCTACTGCTTCCGTCATAAGGCTGACTTTCTGGAATGAATCATACTGAATAAAGTCCACAGCCTGACAAGCTGACAGCCAATGACAATGACATAATAATAATAATAAGAAGAACAACAATACTGCAAGACTCACTGAGGCCAACAGCTTCTGCATTAATGAGAATTAACCCAGCATAAACCAATTAAAAAACAAAACAATTAGCTACTGCATGGACCAATTAGGACACGATATTAAACACACAATCCGAAAGAACTTTCAATAACTTGCAGAAAAACAATGAAGGGCAAACAGTGCAGGGGGAGACAGAGAGCCATTCCAGGGATTACACAGTGGGTGTTTGCAGGCTGAGACTTGCTGCAGGCTGGGTTTAATGAAAGAGTGAGTGATGAAAGACGAGAGCCGTGTTCACTGAAAGGACCTCGCCTCGTGCACGCTGCAGAAGTGAAGCGTAGGACGTAAACTCAGATAATCTGGGCTGGGGTCAGTTTCAGACTGTTTTTTTATAGGAAGGCTTTTAAAATGCAAGTGAATAACTTCTGGAATGTTTTACATTAAATCTGCATTTAATAATAACAAATACGGGCTGTGTTTTTTTATTTGTGCTCCAATGGCTGAGTCAGTGTAGAATTATATTCATTTTGATCAGTGACAATGTGAAAAAATCAATACTACAGAGTTAGAGGGTTACAAACAAATCCTTCTCTATATTAATAAAATTGCTGGAACAATAACCCACATGCAGAAAGTTGTGTCTTCATTGTCCGTTCATTAATGGGGTGAAAGAGCATTAAAGCACTCATTATTTTTTCCCCATTAGCTGTATGAGCAGGTCCTTTAATTCCTCTTCTTACGCTTTTAACAATGACAGGTCTTTTGTGTTTATCTATGAGCATCATCACCACTGTAGGGAAATGTAAGAGTCGTTGACAAAAATACTCTTTAATAAGGTCCAGTATTTTTGTTTCATACATGCACGTATTGCAGAAATACATGATGGTGTGGTATCTTACCCATCCACACGTCTCCAAAGCAGCCTTGGCCCAGTTTGACCTCCAGTCGAAGGGACTCTCGAGGGATTTCCCAAGCATCCTTAGCCAGTCCCTGAGTTTGAGGCTTCACAGTGGGGCAAACGGCAGTTAGCCTGTAGCACAGACCATCTGCATGTTCTGGACAGAAGGGATAAAGATCAAAAACAATGTCTTCTTAAACACAAATGTATGTCAGAAAAGTGGAATAGCAATACAATCTCATCATTATCCACAGTCACGCCACTGTAACTCACTGATTTATATACAAAAGAGCTAAAACATCACTATGACGCATGGGAACAACAGCACACTACTTTTAAATCACACTGAAATGAAACAAGGACTTGAATGCTCAGCCAACTTCTAGGCAATACAGATTTTTGGTTTAAAACAAATAACAACAACAACAACAACAACAGTGAGTGCCAATTATCCTTCCCATACATGACCTCATATGTGTGTCAACACAGCATCTACCGCATATTTCAGATGACAATTCACATTTTTTTTACTTGTGTGGCTGGTCCTGCAACTTATATTTTGAAACGTATTACATGGCAGAAATATACTGCATTATCATATTCAGCCACAAGATGTGACCATCTACATGCGTGACAACCTGGTCCTCTATACTGATCTGAATGAGCAGTAGGTGGCAGGAATGCACCACTAAGCTGGATGCCAACCACTGTAAAACAAGAAGACAATCTGAAAGAGAATGTTGCCATAGCACAGCCAATACACATCTGCATTGGGATTTAGCACAACTTTTACGCAACTCCAGTGTCACCTGAACAAACACACACAGCTCCTGGTTTCCCATCCAAGTACTGATATGGCCAAATTCTGCTTAGCTTCCGAGGTGTGATGGGATCAGCCCTACACAAAGCAGAGTGGCTGCTTGCTGGATCTTTGAGAATAAGTGAATATAATAAATCATGCTCTCAAACTAAAAGACCACACATGAATAAAGTAAGGATTAAACAACGAGAAGCTGTGCATTATACGGTTTGAATGCATGACGTGGCGTCTAAAACACCATGACGCGAAACGGAGTGGTGATACTCCGCGAAGTGCATTCAAATCGCATGGCTCGAGTTGTTTAATCCCCTTATACCATGGTCCCACACAGTGAGCTAACATACAAATATTTATTTAAGGTAACAGAACTTGATAAAAATGCATAAGTATTTGGGACTATTTTATGCCAGTCTCAAGATATTTTCATCCTTGGTAACCATTCTCGTCTTCTTTCCCGTCTTCAATCTTGTCCAGTTCGTCCGATGTTAAATCTTTATGCTGTTGCTGTTCTTCTCGTTTGCTCTCCTCCTCTTCCCATTCCTCAAATGTTTTATTTTGGCCAAAAATATTAAAATTCACTTGGAAATCCATATTTTATTGTGTTTCTGTCATTCACCTGTCAAAACACAGCTGATCTCCGCCAACTGATTTGCACGTTGCTATGGTGATGACCAGAGCAGAGTGATATTACAGTGACTTAACTCGTGGAACTACGTGTGCGTATACACAAAAATAATGCACGCCAGTTTGACATGGAATTCTCACCGACCATGGTATAAGATAGGAAATAACCTTCATATGTTCTTGAATAACAACAAGGGATAACCTTCATATTACTCTGTACTGGACTTGTATGTCCTTTGTGGGACAGCCGGAACGGCAACCAGGAGGATGGCTAGGCTAAGACAAGACTAACGGTATAAATGTTTTAAAAAGTATACTGACATTTTGTGAGGTAAACATGCACATGCTTGTCTCTGCATTGACATTTTCATCTGTTCAGTGGCAATAACAAGCAGTTTATCCTTGAGTTCTTTGTCTGGAAAATACTGTACAAACTTCATGAGATACAACTTGCTAGACGTTGTTTTGCTTTGAGAACTACCATTATTATTACAACACATGTAAGACCTGTTTTGTGAAATGTCATATTTAAGGTCTTAGAGTTGAACAGTCTCTTCCACTCAACAACTGGACATGTTTGTGATTGTTGACTTTTAAACTGTGCAAAGATACAGGTTAAGTCATTATTCAGTTTGAAGTAGTAAGACGTAAGAATTTAACAAACACCACTTCAGTGAATGACATGAATTATGTAATACAAAACTGGGCGGGAAAAACGCATGATCTGAAAAGAATTCTCAAATTGAATAGCAAACACTTCCTGTGACAGTGTACACCAGCTGCCTATTTATCAATACTCAGCAGATTACACCAGGATTAATGGTATTTTATGAAAACATGCTTTATATTTAAGCCTCTTCACTTAAGTGTCACATGGTTTTTGTGGATGTTGTCACAATTACTAAAACCATGTTAATAAAAACACAGCTCACAGCATTAGCACAGAATGAATGCCTTTGAAAAAGATGTTACCGAAAAATATGCTGCAGCATAAGATAAAATAAGAGTGTATTTGTATTGCAAATATATATAACTGTACATTTAAATATCTACTACAAACTTGACAATGTTTGTCTGGCAAAAAAGTTTCAGCTTCTACCATGTTTCACAAATCGAAAAAAAAAAAAAAAAATCACTAACTTGCTTCCAGCTGTAACACCTGGTCAGTTGTAAACAACAATTTAAGATATGGGGTCATACCTGTGTAGTGTTTCACCAGCTTCTGTAGCGTCTCAAACTGAGCTCGCGTAGTGATGTAATAACCACCGTTATCCAGTTTACGGATTTTGTAGTGCTTGACGTTGTCTCCTTTTACCTCATCCCAGTCCCGGATAGACAGAGAGTAGGCGCCTTTGAAATCACCAGAAATTATATTTGATTATTCTTCATATTAAAATGTAATACTAAAAATCTAAAACTGTTTTCTCATAAGAGGATTGGAAAAAATTATGATGCAAGAAAAAACACTCTGGTGTACATTTGATTTTGTAACATACGCATATAATGGGTACATTAAAAGCAGACTTCACACAAACCTTTTGCAATGTCCACTAAAACTGAAACATTGTTCTCTAGAGCGTTGGGTTGTGGTGAATAAATCTTGTTACCTTTTGTCGTCTCGCTCTCTCGTGCCAAAAAAGTGCCTCTCTGGTTCCCTGGAACTAACAGCAGACGTTCAGCATCTTTGCGGCCCATTTTACCAAAGTACCACCTGTCAGAAATAGTCAGTGTCAGACAGGCAAAGAAGCAGCTAAGAATACAGCACTCCAGTCATGCTTTCTCATTTAATCAAAATCTTACATGGCAAAATCAAATATTACTCATCACACACTACAAGGCAATTTGCCAACTGTCCATATTTATTAAACAACAAGTGAAGCTCGTGCACAGTGAATATTAAATTGGTGCACCTCGCCTCGTGGATGGGATTGGGAGCATTCTTTCTTTAAAAATAACACAAGGCTGTAACTCGAAATCACTTAACTATGTAAAGGCTTGTTTAGAAATATATGCTGTAATATTTCAGATATCAACTTTATGTTAAATTGTGACTTAAAACAACAACTAATGTAGATCAATCAGGTCTGAGTAATACCTGTGACATAAAATAAGTTAGCGCCCATGAAGAGATAATGATGACTACTTTTTAACCTCCATCACCAAAAGTCTAGGAATTTCCAGACTCAGCGTGTATGTGTGATATGCCATATCTTAAAAAAAACCACAAAACAAAAACTGCTTATTAAAGGTGAAACTTGTCACACTACGCCACCTCTCTAAGACTTTAGACAAGTTCGACATTTGGCACATTTCGATTCAAATTGTGGCCACAATCAGCACAGTTTGTGTTGCATTGGCAAATCCTTCTAATGGTAACAATTTGGCACTTAACTGATCTCATCTTCAACTGCTTATCTGGGACTGGGTTGTGGGGCAACAGCTCCAGCAGGGCACCCAAACTTCCCTTTCCTGGGCCATATTAACCACCTCTGACTGGGGGATACAGAGGCATTCCCAGCCCAATGTGGAGATATAATCTCTCCACCTAGTTCTGGGTCTTCCCCGGGGTCTCCTCCCAGCTGGATGTGCCTGGAACACCTCCCTAGGGAGGCCCCAAGGGGACATCCTCACCAGATGCCCGAACCACCTCTGCTGGCTCCTTTCAACACGAAGGAGCAGTGGTTGTACTCCGAGCTCCTCACAGATGTCCGAGCTTCTCACCTTATCTCGAAGGGAGACACCAGCCACCCTCCTGACAAAACCCATTTTGGTTGCTTGTACCTGGGATCTAGTTCTTTTGGTCATGAACCAACACTCATGACCATAGGAGAGAGTAGGAACGAAGACTGAATTGCCTTTTGGCTCAGCTCCCTTTTTGTCACAACAGTATGGTAGAGCGAATGCAACACCATCCCTGCTGCACCGATTTCCCAGCCAATCTCATGCTCCATTGTCGCTTCACTCATGAACAAAACCCCGAGGTACTTGAACTCCTTCACTTGGAGTACTTAATTCCACTGTAGATATGATGGTTTTCCTAAATAAATAATAACCAGAAACTGGAAATCTGTCTGTCTATCTAGCTGCACCTCACAAACATTGTACAAACTCTAGGAGGTGTGACACAATGTCACTTACCATATGTGAAAAATGGCTATGGCACAACCACAAAAATTATAACATTTGTTACTTGTTCAAAAATAAAACAAAACAAAACAAAACAAAAAAAAAACAACAAGCTTTACTAATAAAAGTAAAAACAAAAAGGAACTGGAAGTTGTTTTTTGGGGTGGTGGTGGCTGATTTCTTATTGCCATATATGTTTTTAATACATCTATGAGGTAGACTGATGTTTTTTATTTAAGTATTGTACAGATGTGTAGCCTATCTTTATATATTTGGTTCATCTTACCTCATGTTTGTTTAACATTTTATTGTGTTGATTTTAGTTTTGTGAGTAGGAGTTAACACGTAGACCAAGCATTTGATTCCTGGTTATTCTACCTGTTTGTGTCCTTAGACAAGACAATTTGTACTTATTATGCTAGTGTAGCCAGCTGTAAACGGGTACGGGCCTTGGCTGGGGAATTAACCTACCAAAAAACAACATCCTGTCTTGGGGGACCATAAACTCTCATCTGTTTTACATTACAGAATCCAGTGATAAACACAACCACAAGTGGACCTTAGGGCCTGTATAAGACTTGCTTTTTTAGAATGGCTTGGGATAACGAACATAAATGACCTTATTAGGCTAAACTGGCCCATTTATATGTTGTGGATGTGTATTAATGAGCACTTTCCCCATAAAACAAGATAGAGTATATAAATCAAGTGTATTAATAAAACTGAATTTAGTCCAAAGAAAGAAACCAGAAAAACAAAGTAAGCCCATGCAAACTAGAGGGCAACAAACAGTCATGATTTCTTACTCTTCAGCCTGTATGGAGTCGGCCGGGGCCACGTAGTTACTGGGGATGTAACCTTTTTGTCCGGTGTTGATGGAGCGTGCCTCCCACCAATCGCCTTCCCTGAAAAGGGAAGAGAAAAGCAGAAACAGAAATAGAATCTGACTACAAAAGATGTTAAAAAGACAAAGATTGTGATACTGACAATATAGTAGATTTGGAATTTTCTGTCACAAGGATTACAAAATACATATCTTTTGACATTATATTATCAAAGAACCAACAGTAAATAAAAAATGCACCAAGAGCTAATACTTTTAATCTCTGTTGTTAATACATTTCTCCTATAGCTTTGAAGAAACTACTGAAGATTTCATATGGTTCAGCAATAAAGGTATTTGTTGTGCAATTCTGTTAATAATTAAGAAAACATGGCATATTTAATATAAACGAAGCACCACTGTGCTAGTGTTTGACGGAGGAATGATGTGTAGCAGTAAAACAGATGGACCATGAATGAAAGCCATTTACCCAAACACATTTCAACATTAATATAATCCCTGAATACAAGGGATTAAACATGCACTCACAACCTCACACAGAATGTTGGCAGCACAAGGATGTTCACACATAGCCACACAGCAATACTGACTAAATATACTCACGAGTTGTTGATAATCTGGAAGCGATCTCCTTTTTTGAATGACAGATCATCTAATGTCCTCGCTTCGTAGTCATACAGTGCGACAAAGAATGTTATGCCACCTAAAGGTGAGACAAACGTCATCTCAGATGTGTACATAGCAACAACAATTTGCTAAAGCCAAGACCTGAGCAGCAACAATTAAAGCGCATGCCTACTGACATACCCTAATCCCACAAAGCATACAAAATAAATTAATAAAAATTTTATTAGAACAGACCAGAAAGTACAGGGTGACCCCCCACCCCAAACCCCCCCCCCCCCCCCCCCCCCCAGAACCCATAAACATTGTAATAAAGCCTACAAAGGTCCAGCAAATGTTCAGTCTGTGTATGATCATTACCAAAAGTTTCAGTTATCTTGGTTGCTTGGTCATGGTTGGGAGACCAAGACATGTTGAGGAAGAGGGATAGAACAATTGTCTTCCTCAAGTTCGCCAACAAATTATACCATTTGGAGCATAATTTTTATGCAAAGCGACCAAGATGAATAAAACTTTGGGAATGATCGTACACAGACTGCAGTTTAAGTAAAATTTGCTGGACTTTGTAGAATTTTTTTTTTTATTACAATTTTTTATGGGTTCTGTTTTTCAGGGTCACCCTGTACATTTCTAGACAATGGCTAATCAGCTCTGTGGTATATATATAATTAAAAAAATAATCATTTTATATATATATATATAAATAAACAAACAGTTTATATATTCTGTCGTCACTTTTCAAAAGCTGAATCACAACAGGATCTGTTCCTGAGAACTTACATTTCAAAGATCCACACAATATTACTTTGAAGTGAAACATAATCGATAAAGAAAAGTATGTACTGTAGTTTATTTTGTAAATTAGTGTGTATACACACACACACAATTTATTTCATGTTTTGTAAAAAAAAAAAAAAAAAAAATCGTAGCTTCTTTTATTTATGTACTGGCACATATTTAGATCAATTATAACACAATTTTATAGACCTTGTGTAGTAATTAAAGTTTCTGCAAACACTTTTTGTTACCTGGGGCAGACTTCGTTTCTGTTCATTCCAATTCATGCAGAGACTTGCAAAAACTTGGTTGAGAGAGGAAATCCACCCAAGTGAATATTTTAGGTTCAAGACGTCTTATGTTATATTCAAATTGTCACTGTTACTGAAGCTACGGTGTTGCTGTGTGATGTAGCAATTTTCACTTTGTATACCGGGGTTTTCTTTTCTCATTTGGGAATAGTGTGTTTGATGGTGGTGGTGGGGAGTTAATCTTTTGGAGTAAGATTAGAGCTTTTGGGGTGTATTTCTGTTAAATACGTCATAGATGTATCAAACAAGCTGGGACAGGCCTAAGTTATGTTTAAAGCAAGAAAATGTGTGTGAAAAACAACCAGATGGAAATGTAAAAGCTAGATAAATATTGATTTTGTATAATATTCCTTTAACTTACTGGATCCAAGACAATTTTCATTTTAATGTCTGCTCCTTGACTGTTAAAATCTCAATGAAAGACTTAATGGATCAAATAGTTTTACACAGTTATATATGTTTAGGTTTGTGGCTGTGTTTAATTAACAATCATTAAGGTTTAAGCCAGTGAATCACATTTTAGTGTGACCAAAACAATCAAAAAACCCAAACAACTTTAACATAGTTCAGTAAATAATGACAATTTTTTTTAACTGCTGTGTAGCTGAGGATTTGAAAACAGTAGATAATTTTTAGTGTTAGAAACATACATATAGATTGTAATTAGTAAGGTATTGCAATAATAGATAACATGGTATTACATATTGGAAACAATACTGATTACTTTTGTCATGAAGTGTTATTTTTATGGTGATATTTCACTTTGGGCCATAGTCTCAGTTTCATCTACTGACTTACAATGCCACTCATTCAGCTAAGATAGCAAATTATATTTCTGGAACTGTATCATTCATCAAACTTAGCCCACAAGGATATGAAGTCTAGTCATTCCCCTCCATAAACTGACCTGTGATTACACCAGGGAAGGAACTGCTTACAGCCACTGAGCTGAAGGAGGTCGAGGCCCCGCCAAAGGGTGTTATGGCTGAAGAGGCACCACCAAAGGGTGTGATGGTGGTGGCGTGGCTGTTGTAGCTGTTTTGCGGCTTCAGTGCTGGTGAATGTCCCATCAGGGTGGGCTCTGGCCCATAATGTCCCACGTGGGCATTGGCTGGTGTGGCATTTGAGTTGTCAGGTCTGTACTTCAGTGCCGGAGCCTTGTCTTCTTTACTCCTGACACACCCCATTGTCAAGCCTGCTGGGAAAATATGCAAGAGGTGAAGTCATCTTAAAAAGGTACTGCAGTTTGGTTGCATGCATTGGTGGATTGTCAAGTCATGGCTGGGAGCATGGGCTGGTGGTACATATTGCCACCAACATGGACTCTGGACAGCATTCACCCAGGCAGACAACGCCCAATCCAATGGTGCATGGAAAACCTCAATATTTTGTCTAAAGTACTGCTTAAATGCTTTCAAGTGGTGTTGACATTCCCATTAGCTATAGTCGCTCCTGTGTCTTCAACTATTATCATGTTACCTTTTGAAATTCTCTTCACTCTTTAATCTGAACACAGAGCAGGGGCTTTTGTACCATTCACCTTCTACTACCTATTCTGTTACCACACGTTTAACTAGTAATAATGTCAACTAGTGGTCAGAGGTAAGCATCACATTACTCTCTTTTTTGGAAGTGAATACTAGTGCTGCAGAAGAGCCATATAAAAATTAATTTGTTTACTTTATTTTGCTTAAAAAAAAAAAAAATTAAGGACCAGGTTGGACTGGAGGCATTTTTTTCTTTGGAATGCATTGCAATGCTGTTTAATTTTTAAGCATATACAGTAGCGGTGTCACAATACACAGTTTGGTTCATATTTGTGTTTAGACATCACGGTTCAGTACAAGTTTGGTTTTTACATACAGTTCCTAATCTCAGGAGCAGTGAACTGCCATGAGCCACTTTAGTACTGTGAGACAAACTCTAAATATAAACTTTCATTTTTCATAAAATGTTTATGCATGTTAAGTGTTTGTTTTGTTTTTTGTGATGCATCGTACCAGAACGCAATGAATATTTTGCCCATTTTAAGTTTGTGTTTTGCACAAGTGACAACATCTCATTAAATGTCACTCTGTACCGATTTAAAATCGTACACAATGTTGCTATTCGCACCCATCGCATCTGTGAAATTTTACAATAATCAGACATGGGGCCAAATACTAAAGTATTTGTATTTAAAAATACTTAAATACGAGGTCTGTCAATAAAGTAAGACAAAGTAAACAAAGGAACACCTCCATTTCGCATGTCAGAGGACAAGTTTGGACATGTCCAGCTCTCCACAATTTCACTGATACTTACTGGACTGGTAAGCATTGAAAGCCAAGATAGACATGTCCAAACTTGTCCTCTGACACACCGAAACGGAGGTGTTCCTTTGTCTCGCTTCCAAAGTGAGAATGAATGACTAAATGACTTCTCCTTGCACATTAGGCAGGCCTCTTCATTGTCTGTTGTAGACTTATACTGTGTATTCTGTGTACAGTTCTTTACACTGAATCGTCGTGTGCGTACCGTATGGTTCAATACATGTATTGCAACACCCCTAATATACAGTGGACTGACTTTAATGTGCTAAGAGTGCACCTGTCCTCTGCAAGTGTACTACAGGAAAACACAAGTACTGGACTTGGACTCAATATTGTCAGATAGTCAATATTAAATGACTTGGACCAAAATTGGAGGCAAAAGTTTAACTTTATTATCATATGCATTTAAAATAACAATGAAATGTGTTTTATCCCAGGTCTCTAAGTCCATGAAATCTATAACAAATACGACAATAAAATAAAACCAATCCATAAAACCTAAATGTGTAAAAATAAGACAAGCTAAAAACATAAAAAAATAAATGTTGCAGTTGGGTTCTGATGTGACCCCAAATTCAGAGAACCAGCAGGATGTGTTCAAATGTTGTCCTTTAATCTAAGCCGACAATGTACACACACTTCCTCATTCATCTTCAACTGCCTATCTGGGATTGGGTCATGGTGGTTATACACAGGTGCTCAAATTATTCAAAATACAAATGCAAAAATCAAACAACTGGGTCAGAGATCACAAAAGAAAATGCTGGTCTAAACCACAAGATCTGACTTGGTGCAGATAAACACACAGACAAAAACTAATACCATGGCAAAAACAACTGACATTCCAGCAACCAGAACCCTGAAAAGCAGGGTTTAAGTAGACTGGGAGGTGATTACAATTGACCACAGGTCCACTGACGGCTGAATTAGTTCAGGTGTGAGCGCCAACAGGAAGAAAGCAAATCAATCAAGAACAGAGAAGGCTGTCTCAAAGTAAAACAGGAAGTGGTGTGAAACTGACAAACCAATAAAATAAATCCAAAGCAGGACATTTAGAAATAACCCTAAATCGCAATAAAACATAGAAACAAGACTGAAACCAGAGTCACTCTTTAAGAATAAACCAGAACTAAAAATACTAAAGGACCAACCCAAAAACAGCTAACATAGAATACAAATTTAACCAAAACTGGAATTACTTTAGAATAAATGCAAAACTGAGAACACACCATTAGATACTAATAAAGACCGGGGACAGACAGCAAGGGCATAAACCACAAACAAAAAAACAACACCACCAAAAAACACATTAATTAACATGCATAAAATAATCCACAGCAACCACATTCAAGTGCCACTGTTCAAAAGTCTAACCGCCCGAGGGTAAAAGATGTCTCTGAGGTGATGTGAGCTCTGATGCTCATTTTAGCATGTCCCTGAAGGGAGATAGGAAACAAGAAAGCACAAAACAAAACAAAAACCTTGATCGACACATGCTGAATACACACCATGTTTGGGAACGACAGGGTATACACAACATATATTATTCTCACAAGCAATTTTTGTTCAGAAAAACAGTTTTCAGTATTTCCAAAAATCAATAAGATTCAGTGTGGGACTTGCCCGAAACCTATCCTGAAAATTTAGAGTTGATTAATTCACGTTTATCCCAGCAAATGTCATGACTTACAAAAGCGACAATCACACATAAGAAAAAAACAAAGTTGTGCAAATACATATTTGGAAAGTTTAATAAAAGGCAAAGATTTGCAGAGAGAGCTGAGTAGGGGGGCAAAGCTCTTGATTTACCGATCGATCTACGTTCCGATCCTCACCTATGGTCATGAGATTTGGCTCATGACCGAAAGAACGAGATCGCGGGTACAAGCAGCCGAGATGAGTTTCCTCCGCAGGGTGGCTGGGCGCTCCCTTAGAGATAGGGTGAGGAGCTCGGTCACTCGGGAGGAGCTCGGAGTCGAGCCGCTGCTCCTCCATGCCTGAGCTTGTGCGGGAGGTTGAGAGATACCGACTAGAGATAGTCGGGCTCACCTCCACGCACAGCTTGGGCTCTGGTTGCCCACGGGGAGAGGAGGAGAGCTGGGGTCGCATTGCTTGTTGCTCCCCAGCTCAGTCGCCATGTGTTGAAGTTCACTCCAGTGAACGAGAGGGTCGCGTCCCTATGTGTTCGGGTTGGGGACAGGTCTCTCACCGTTGTCTCAGCCTACGGGCCGAGCGGCAGTGCAGAGTACCCGACCTTCTTGGAGTCCCTGGGAGGGGTACTAGATAGCGCTCCGACTGGGGACTCCATTGTTCTCCTGGGGGATTTCAACACCCACGTGGGCGGCGACAGTGAGACCTGGAGGGGGGTGATCGGGAAGCACGGCCTCCCCGATCTGAACCCAAGTGGTGTTCAGTTGTTGGACTTCTGTGATAGTCACAGTTTGTCCATCACGAACACCATGTTCAAGCACAAGGGTGTCCATAAATGCAAGTGGCACCAGGACACCCTGAGCCAGAGGTCGATGATCAATTTTGTAGTCGTATCATCTGACCTTCGGCCATGTGTCTCAGACACACGAGTGAAGAGAGGGGCAGAGCTGTCGACTGATCACCACCTGGTGGTGAGTTGGATCCGCTGGGAGGGGAGGAAGCCGGTCAGACCTGGCAGGCCCAAACGTATCGTGAGGGTCTGCTGTGAATGACTGGCGGAACCCTCTGTCAGCGAGGTCTTCAACTCCCACCTCCAAGAGAGCTTCTCCCAGATCCCGGGGGAGGTTGGAGACATGGAGTCCGAGTGGACCATGTTCTCCACCTCCATTGTCAATGCGGCCGCTTGTAGCTGTGGTCACAAGGTCTCTGGTCCCTGTCGTGGTGGCAATCCCCGAACCCGGTGGTGGACGCCGGAAGTAAGGGAGTCAAGCTGAAGAAGGAGTCCTACTTATCTTTGTTGGTAGGTGGGACCCCAGAGGCAGCTGACAGGTACCGGCAGGCCAAGTGTGCCGCAGCCCGTGCGGTCGCAGAGGCAAAAACTCGGGTCTGGGAGATGTTCGGGGAGGCCATGGAGGAGGACTATCGGTTGGCCTCGAAGAGATTCTGGCAAACCGCCCGACGTCTCAGGAGGCGGAAGCAGCTCTCCACCAACACTGTTTATGGTGCGGGTGGGGAGCTGTTGACCCTGACTGGGGATGTTGTCAGGCAGTGGAAGGAACACTTCGAGGATCTCCTCAATCCCATTGTCACGTCTTCCGAAGAGGAAGCAGAGACTGGGGACTCAGAGGCAGACTCATCCATTACCCGGGCCGAAGTCACCGAGGTGGTTAGAAAGCTCCTCGGTGGCAAGGCTCCTGGGGTGGATGAAGTCCATCCTGAGTACCTTAAGTCTCTGGATGTTGTGGGTCTGTCTTGGCTGACACGCATCTGCAACATCGCATGGTGATCAGGGACAGTGCCTCTGGATTGGCAGACCGGGGTGGTGGTCCCTCTGTTTAAGAAGAGGGACAGGAGGGTGTGTTCCAACTATAGGGGGATCACACTCCTCAGTCTCCCCGGTAAGGTCTATTCCAGAGTACTGGAGAGGAGAATTCGACCAATGGTCGAACCTCGGATTCAGGAGGAGCAGTGTGGTTTTCGTCCTGGTTGCGGCACACTGGACCAACTCTACAAGCTCCATCGGGTGCTCAAGGGTTCATGGGAGTTCGCCCAACCAGTCCACATGTGTTTTGTGGATCTGGAGAAGGCGTTCGACCATGTCCCTCTGGGCACCCTGTGGGGGGTGCTCCGGGAGTACTGGGTCCGCGGTCCTTTGCTAAGGGCTATCCGGTCCCTGTACAACCGCAGCACGTGCTTGGTTCGCATTGCTGGTAGTAAGACAAACCTGTTTCCAGTGCACGTTGGCCTCCGCCAGGGCTGCCCTTTGTCACTGGTTCTGTTCATTATTTTTATGGACAGAATTTCTGGGCGCAGCCAGGGTGTAGAGGGGGTCTGGTTTAGGAACCACAGAATCTCGTCTCTGCTGTTTGCGGACGATGTGGTTCTGTTGGCTTCGTCAAATCAGGACCTTCAGCGTGCACTGGGGTGGTTTGCAGCCGAGTGTGAAGCGTCCGGGATGAAAATCAGCACCTCCAAATCCGAAGCCATGGTTCTCGACCGGAAAAAGGTGCTTTTCCCTCTTCAGGTTGGTGGAGTGTCCTTGCCTCAAGTGGAGAACTTTAAGTATCTCGGGGTCTTGTTCACGAGTGAGGGACGGATGGAGCGTGAGATCGACAGACGGATCGGTGCAGCATCTGCAGTGATGCGGTCGCTGTATCGGACTGTCGTGGTGAAGAGAGAGCTGAGTAGGGGGGCAAAGCCCTCGATTTACAGATCGATCTACATTCCGATCCTCACCTATGGTCATGAGATTTGGCTCATGACCGAAAGAACGAGATTGCGAGTACAAGCGGCCGAGATGAGTTTCCTCCGCAGGGTGGCTGGGCGCTCCCTTAGAGATAGGGTGAGGAGCTCGGTCACTTGGGAGGAGCTCGGAGTCGAGCCGCTGCTCCTCCACGTCCAAAGGAGTCAGTTGAGGTGGCTCGGGCATCTTTTCCGGATGCCCCCTGGACGCGTCCCATTGGAAGGAGGCCCCGGGGAGGACCCAGGACACGCTGGAGGGACTACATCTCTCGGCTGGCTTGGGAATGCCTTGGGGTTCCCCCGGAGGAGCTGGGGGAGGTGTGTGTGGATCAGGAGGTCTGGGCGGCTTTGCATGAGCTGCTGCTCCTGCGACCCGACCCCGGATAAAGCGGAAGAAAATGGATGGATGGAAATCATTCTGCAACAGTGGGCATAAACACAAAACAAGATTTTAAATCTCAACACATAACAGATGAGATGAAGGGGGTTTTCATATTTGATTACCATAAAATCATAAACTTGTCTCACAAATCCAGACAAAAAAACAAAAAACAAAAAAACAGAAATAAAACCTGCATTTGTTCATTGCCTGGAGTGTTTTTTTTTTTTTTTGTGGGTGTTATATTGCTTTGTCATCCAAAAGCCAAAATACAAGGTAACAAAAGACCTCATATGACTTCAGTTCCCAACAATAGAATGAGAAGCTGTCAAGGAAGAAACTAGACATGACTATCGCCTATGGCCCTATGACTTCTCCTGAGTAACCGTGCTATAACTGACAGATTTGAGAGCAGCAAAGAGGCCTTTAGTGAGTTGTTGCTTTCACATCTGACCTTACTGATATCTGAGACCTATACATGTTTATGAGTGAGTGTGCATCAGAAGAACAAGATGTCACTTCACATCAAACTAACACTCACCAAGCAGCAAGACCAGTCGATTTACAGTCAGTCACAACAGGGCTGCAAGTCAACAGCATTTATATTATTGCCAGATTTTTTTTCATATCTTGTTTCAATAAAGAACCATCTAAACCATAAAGAATATCAGAGTCAACCCAAAGATTACCAACCAGCTGCAGGCAAGGGTGTGTAATTGAGGTGGTGAGCAAGAATACAAAATCTGGACAAGTTCTGACTGGAGTCCTGCATATATTGCAGCAACTGACAACACTGGTGTCCAGTGTTGCCACAGTTACTTTGAAAAAGTAATCCAATTACTGATTACTGATTACTCCTTGAAAAAGTAACTTAGTTACTTTACTGATTACTCAATTGTAAAAGTAACTAAGTTAGATTACTATTTACTTTTTTAGTTACTTCCCCAGCTGCCGACAACAACCCTCTGCCACCTCAACATGACAATGATACTTGTTTTGCCAAAACTCACTTTATTGTCACCCTTTCTTGACTTCAATGAAAATAAATACTTGTTTTATAAAAAATAAAATAAAGACCTCTTTCTTGACCTCATATTTAACTGTTGACAGCACTGTAACAGTAAAACTTAGGGGAGGTGATGGTCTAGTGGTTAAGGTGTTGGGCTTGAGTCCAGAAGATCATGGGTTCAAATCCCCACCTGACTGGAAAATCACTAAGGGCCCTTGGGCAATGCCTTTGATCCCCTATTGCTCCCGATGTGCAGTAAATGGTAAATGGACTGCATTTATATAGCGCTTTTCCATCTGCATGTAGAAGAATTTTTAGGTCCATATTTGAACTGTGATGAACTATCAAGTGTCCTGATCCGAACTGTATGTCCTCTGGTTGAACTAGCAGGTGTTCAACCCAAAAAAAGGGCTCTATTAGTCATTTAGTCTGTCAGGGGCTTTCCAAGGCCTTTTAGGTGCTTTCCCGCAGGCCACGTGCGGGGGCCTCAGGCCAGCTGCACGTGTGGCTGAGGCCACGTGCGGAGGGGGCCTCAGGCCAGCTGCACCTGTGGCTGAAGGTCTTTAAAAAAAATCAGTTGTAAATCCTTCATGTTTTAATGGGAGCATTTGTCACATTGAAATAATGGCCTAACACCTGCTTAGGGTTCACTAGAGGACGCTTCCAATAGAAAACCATGTCTTGGGAATGAAATAAATAAAAAAGTCGAAGGAGGAGCGATGCCCGCGGGTCTCCAATAAATAGACGAGCGCGGTTGTCATATTCAGTCTCTCTAGAGGACTCAGTTTGTCTAAGCTTTGTGTCGAAGGCTTGAATAAACTTAAAAACTCTGTGCATTTTATCTTGCTTAAGGCTGAATTATTCTAAAGTGTTGTGTCCTCTTTCTAGCATATCACTTGCAATTAGTTTGTGTTATCTAAAAGACGACATCCTGAGAAGACCAAAAAGACGAGCCGCGACAGAACTTGGCGAGCCAGCTTCAGGAGGGTCCAGGGGCATTCCGGCAGCCTGGGGCAGTCCAGCTCATCCCTCCAGACCGTAAATAACAGTGATCACGACTAAAAGGTAAGCAGAAACCTTTTATAATTTCTGCACGATCTGGAGGAGTGAGTCGGGATTTCCGCCCAAGTTGACAGGTGATATTTTTTAATTGCCTCTTACCCAAAAGAACCTGGACTAAGAAAATTGATAAGAGACTAAAAAAAGATAAGATTGAAAATTATCAGGCCTTGTAGATAAAATGCTCAGAAGGTGTGTGTGTTCCCGGGAAAAAGAATGTCTATGTGAGTGAAAGGTCAGGAATGTTCATGAACTCTGGTGCGGAAAGAGTGCGTGGAGAACTAACCTGGATGCTTGGGGAATAATTGGTGTTGAAATTCGTTACTAACGTGCCGGCTGATAGCATGCGCTGTAGGGGTTAATTTAGGGGAGTATACTGACAAATAGATACAAGGTAATACAAGGTTATTTAAAGAGTTTAACAGAGACTGAAGTGAAATAAGTGAGAAAAAAGAGTTTAACAAGAGAATACGTGCAGAGAAAGCACAAGATAAGCGCCTGAGGGGGCGCAGTAGAAATACCGTACGTGATAAAGAGATTTAAAGAGAAAAGTGCAAAGAAGCACAGCTGACAGTAAGTAAAAGAGCTCAATAAAGGACGTCATTTTTTAAGAAAAGAGAAAAACTATAAAAAAATAATAAAATAAATAGAGAGTTAGTGCAGAATACATGAGAATTAATGAAGCAGAAAATAGTGCAGTAAGGCACCAAATACACGCTTGTGGGGCGTGGGAGAAGAATAAGTAATTAAGTACACAGTAATATGAGTTTTTTTTATAAGAAAAGAAAAAGAGAATATTTTCAGTGCAAAGGCACATTAAGCTCACAAGGAGCTCAGTAAGTGAAAAAAAAAAAAAGGCAGAAGAAAGTGCAGAAAGGCACAGGATACGCACGCGAGGCGCGGTAAGGCGTAGAAATAAATGAAATATTGTATGCTCAGAAAGGAGCTTGTGAAAATAATATATTAAGCACAGGATACGCACGCGAGGCGCGGTAAGGCGTAGAAGTAAATGAAATATTGTATGCTCAGAAAGGAGCTGGTGGAAAATAATATATTAAGCACAGGATACGCACGCGAGGCGCGGTAAGGCGTAGAAGTAAATGAAATATTGTACGCTCAAAGAGGGCTTGAAAAAAGTAATATATGAAGTTGCTGACAGCGCCGGAGAAGCTGTCTAACGTGAAGAAGAGATACATGCTTAAACAGAACACATTGGTGTTAAGTGAATAAAAAGGTTGTTTAAAGCCGCGGAGTGAAAAGTGGCAGAAGTCTAGATAGAGATATATAGAAAGTTGTTTTTAATAATTTTTGTGTATAAAGCTTTTGAAGATTGGTGTGTGGGAGAGTGGAGAGTAATCTGTGTAAAGCTGTGAGAACTTGCAGGCTGGCTGACATACAAGATTAATGTGAAAGAGTACGAGGGGGAGGTATTTAGACCCAACAGGAGGACTTGGGAGGTGCATGACAGGCAGAGAGGAAAGTGTGAAACAGACAGTGAAGAAAAAGACAGGAGAAGAGTGCTATGTAAATACAGAGAAGGAAGATATTATTTCAAAGAGAGAAAACTAATAAACAAACATAGCAGAAAAAGACGAGAAGCAGAAAGTAAAAAAAAAAAAAAAAAAAAATTAAATTAGAAGGGAAATAGAAAGTCGGGAGCAAAGACATTAGGAGGTGTTAGGGTTGTAAGAGGATTAAATAAATAAAGTTGGTTATAAATCAAAAGAGATAAAGCTTAGATTATAGTGAAAAAGCTGACAGACTGATCAATGCTTGGGACAGTCATTGATGGGAGACTTAAGTGATGATGAAATAATACTCCCAGAACATTACTTGACTGACGGAGACATCGAAACCCAGGGAATCAGGACACATTTTTGGCTGGAAAGGACCTATTTTGACAGGGTAGGAGCAGAACATTGGCAGGACGAACAAGAGATCAATCAGAAATTATGGCAGATTACTAAGGTAATCAATCTGAAGCAAAATAAAGAACAATTCCCTCTAATTAATTGGGAGCTGCTGATAAGACGTCTGTGGCATCAGGGTTTAACCCCGTGGCTGGAGCTGCTTTGTGCTGACCCTAATAAAGAACTTAGCATACCATTAAATCATTTAGTAACACTACCAACCGATCCAGGTGAAGAACTGTTTCCTAGGTTGACTCTGACTGTGGTCCCAAGGAAGGTTCGGTGGGAAACAGGTAAATTTTCATATTTAGTTAAAGAAAAAGAAGACGGGCATAGCAGTTGGAAATTTAATCCTTTTAAGGGTTTAAAATACAAAACAGGTGTTACAGCCAGCAAGTTATTGGTCTGGATCAGGACAGCCCCTGAGGGACTACCAGAACACCATAGAAACACCTCACATAGCGTTTGTCAGGGTTACATGGGTAACTCTCAAGGTCAAGGTCGGGAAAGTACCCCGCTAGACTTAGTACTAAGAAAATATCCAGGAAAACGCACTAAGGCCAACCAATGTATGAGAAAGTGGCACAAAAGGTCACATGGGGGCAGGCAATGGCCTTTGGTGGGATCATTTGATCCGGTGATGTGTGAAGCAGTTGCGGTAGAAATACAGAAAAAAGAAATTAAAGATCAGCAGAAGAACGTAAAAAACAACAAAAAACGCACTGAAGAAAAAGAAGTTTTGGCCTTGTTCAAGCAGGAAGCACAGAGGCTACAGCAGAAAAGAGAAAAAATGACAGAGGAAAGATCCAAAGAGACTAAAGCCAGTGCACCGAGCTGGGAAGCAGAGCCACCCCCATATAAACGTCATGATATGGGGAAGACAGCTGGACAATTTGTATTAGGAACTCGTGAAGAGGACCAAGGCATGGATGTGGAGGGCAAATTCACACTGACACTAAAAGCTCGAGAGCCACAAGGAGACAGGTCCTCAGTCTGTCAAATGGATCATACAAGGTCTCCAAGTCCGAAAGTAAGTGGTCGCACACCACGACCAGCAGGGGGGGCCACAAATAACAGTGACACGGAGGCAGACGAGGATAAAGAGAGAGACCTGAAGGCTCCGCCTGCACATCGAGGTCCACTGAAAACCGTCCCCTCCCACCATAAGTCAGCCGACTGGACCTTCACAGGCTATAGAGGCTCCGAAGAGTGGCACAAGAGCTTCTGTGACACACTGGATCTGGCCAGAAGAGATAATGAAGAACTAGCTGAGCAACTTCGGCTAGCGAAGGAAAGAATACAAAGACATAGGGACGCCGAGGAAAGAAGAATATTACAACAATCGACGCCCAATCAAGGGAATCACATTATAGAGCCACCCACCCGAAAAATTTCTGGTGAGATCATCATTGAGACTGCAAAAGAGGCCCGACTCAGGCAAAGACAACAATGTGTAGCCAAAGACATAGCGGCTTTAGAACAGAATATAACCGACTGGATGGACTGCCTGGAACCAGTCAGTCGCACTCGATCTGGAAGACAGTATGGAGTCCGCACAGAAGAAAAGGAGGACGAAGACCTCATATGCCCATTGGTGGTTAGAAATGGTCATCATGTGTATACCCCATGGAGCTGGACAGACATGGTGGGGCTGGCCAACAGACTGCCAGACATCACCCAAGGAGCTGGGAGATGGATAACTGCCTTAGAAGAAGGCACTGCAGGGGTAACCTTGTCTTTAGGTGACATAAAAGCCTTGCTAATGCATGTCATGGGAAAACATGACACTGAAGAATTAGCAGGAAAGGTTGGACTAACACAAATGATGGGCACAAATCAACATGATGAAGTCCCCTTTAATCGCTATAGAAACTCCATGTGGGAAGGACTGAGAAGAAAGTACCCTGAGGTCTTGGATCCCTCTAAATTGGATGATGAGGAGTGGACACCTGAAGAGTGCCCAAAGAAGTTCCTGCACCGATTCCAGAAGAGATGGGCGGAGGAAACAGGAAATGCATGGAACCATTCTCCAGCAACTGAAATCCTGTTTAAAATAACTGTAAAAAAGGCTCTACCAGATGAGGTTCAGAAAGCCCTAGATGGAGTTGTGGGACTATCAAAAATGAATTGGGCTTTATACTCTGAGCATATTTGTCACCATCTTGAAATCTACAAGAAAGAAAAACAAAAAGAAGAAGATGCAGCAAAATCCCTGACGAAAAAATTGGTGCAGATGCAGTTGGGAGAGCTAACCAAAGTCAAGAAAGAAAAAACAAAGACCCAGGCACCAATGATGACCCCTGTTCCTTCTGAGTCGGCAAGCACAGGCCCTACGGCAAACACTGCTGCCACCTTACAGGCACCTGTGGTAACAGCCACACAGAGCCCCCAAGGAGCAGCAGGGAGCACTGCTGCAGGAGAAGTCTCAGCACCAGTGGAGCATCACTATCACTACCATAGCACTGGCACACCCGGAAATGGACCCACCTACAGTCATGGGTGGAGAGGAGAGTCACGGAACTTTCAAGGTCAAAGAGGAGGGTGGCGAAGAGGATCTCGCCAACCTTCATTTGGAAGCAGATTCCAGAACTCAGCTCCCAGGAACAGTCAAGCGGGACCGCCTATGGGACCAACACCCCCAATAGGGGATCAACCCTCTAATGAGTGTTGGAGCTGTGGACAACCTGGACATCGAATGAGAAATTGTCCGGCCCGACCTTGGGTTGGACCCTCTGCCTATTGGCAATAGGGAGGCCTAGAGAAGACAGAGGGGGAAACGGCGGCATTGGCTATTTTGATGATACCTAAGGAAGAGCCAACCGTCACTGTTAATATACAAAACAGAGATTTCCCTTTCATGGTGGATACAGGGGCAACATACTCTTGCATAGGGAAAATGGGCGCTCATCTCCCCCTCTCTGGGTCTGTAATTAAGACCATCGGCTTCTCTGGGAAAACTCAAATACCTTTTACACGCCCACTTCCTGTAACGATTGCAGGAAAAACAATTGAAGCACCCCTGTTATACTCACAAAATACACCTGTGAATTTGCTGGGAAGAGACATTTTATGTAAGCTACAAACCCAGATAGTGTGTACCCATCAAGGACTGCAAATACACTTTCCTGACGAAGCACTCGCCAACATTATGGTGCTTATGGACATGGAAAACAAGGTCCGACCTGTGCAACCCATGGTATACTGGCTGAAGTTACAACCAGAAAATTCAAATCTTCAACTGGAATGGGAAAAATGGAAGCCCTGGGCAGAACAACACTATGAAGCAGTATGTACACCTAGTTTACCTTTACATGTCACCCTGATGTTCGACGCCAAACAAGAACAAACTGACTATGCATGCTGCTGGGATGCATTGATGAATCAACGGCTGTTTCACATAACCACCACAGAAATTTATTTAGGCCCCCAAGGGGCCGCAGCTTCTGTCAAGCTAACTTCAGCTGAACAACAATGGTATCAAGTGCCGAATGCCACACCTCATGTGACCCTTTTAGTCTCAGAAAAAGTACGAATCCCATGACCTAGGTCCAATGGTAAAGACAGCCTCAGAAGTTGAAGAATGGCAAAACATGGAAAGTCCACAAGTACATCTGTCAAAAGACCAGCAGTTTATACGAACTAATTTAAAAGTAAATGATGAGGCTATAGCTCAAAAAGTGGAGCTCAATCCTAGACCAGAGGGACAGATGGTGTTATCGGCCCAACAAGAGAGATTGTTAGAGCAAATACCACCAGTGGTGTGGTCCAAAAGCAAAACGGATGTAGGACTAGTAAAAACAGCCTTACCAGTAAAAATAAAAGTAAAACCGGGAGCAAAACTGCCTCACCAAAGGCAGTATCCATTAAAACCTCAGGCTATTGAAGGCATAAAACCAGTAATCAAGGGACTAATGGCAGCTGGAGTTTTAATAAAAACTGCAAGCCCATGCAATACTCCTATCTATCCTATCCCTAAAAACAATACCAAAGAGTATCGGCTGGTACATGATCTGCGTCCTATCAATGCAATAATAGAAATGGATGCACCTATAGTACCTGATCCGCATACTATACTATCAAGCATCCCTGCTGGAGCAGAATGGTACACAGTAATAGATCTGTGTTCTGCCTATTTCAGTGTGCCTGTGCACCCAGACTCACAACATTTGTTTGCATTCACATTTCTGGGACAACAGCTAACGTATACACGGCTACCTCAGGGACTGAACCTGTCCCCAGCCATCTTTAACAAAGTCCTGGCTGAAGATTTACAACACCTTGACATACCCAGTACATTGGTGCAATATATGGATGATCTCCTTATTGCATCAGAGACTCAAGAACAGTGTGAAAAAGATTCATTAATTGTATTGCATGCATTGGCAGATGGAGGTCATAAAGTAAGTAAGGACAAATTGCAGTTCTGCAAACAACAAGTAGAATACTTGGGAAGACAGTTGTGTGGGACCACGCGATGTATAGCCCCAAGCCAAGTGGAGGCTATAATCAAGGCTCCCAAACCCCAAACAGTGGGACAGATGCTTTCATTCCTTGGGATGGCAGGGTACAGTCGGCCGTGGATTTGTGATTATGCTATAAAAACTGCACCTTTGCGTGCCATGATTAGAGCAGTGGGGCAAACAAGCAATGCAGCTCTCCTCGTCTGGACAGATCAGGCAACGGGAGCTTTTGAGGCCCTAAAAACAGACATGCAATCTGCTCCCGCGTTAGGTAACCCAGATTATGGGAAACCTTTCCATTTGTATGTTACTGAAAAAACTGGATATGCTTGTGCTGTACTAATGCAGGAAACAAATGAAGGAAAACAACCATTGGCCTATTATAGTACAAAGCTTGACAACATTGAAACAGGATTGCCACCATGCTATCAGGGTCTAGCAGCAGCTGCCTTTGCATTTCAAAAAGCATCATCCATAATCATGGGACATGCAGTAACGTTGTACACGTCGCATCAGTTACATGCCCTGCTAACCAGTCAACGTTTTGTCTTAACACAAGCTAGACGCACTGGATATGAAGTTGTGTTGTCCGCTCCAGAAATAACAATACAACGTTGTCACACGGTGAATCCCGCCACCAAATTGACCACACCGTTAGATGGTACTCCACATAACTGTGTGGCAGAGACAGAGAAATTTTTGAGAGCCAGAGAACATTTGTATAATCACGCCATAGATGCAGATCTAACCCTGTTCGTGGATGGCTCATGCTTTCGGGATGCCGCGGGATTGCATGCGGGTATGGGGATTGTTAAACTAAACACGGATGGCGAGACCTTTGAATTACTGGAGTCCCAAGGAATTGATCAGCCTTGTTCAGCCCAACTGGCAGAAATCAAAGCCTTAACTATGGCTTGCCAGATAGCTAAAGATCAACGTGTTAATATCTACACAGACTCAGCCTACGCTTATGGCGTATGTCATGTACATGCAAACATTTGGAAACAAAGGGGATTCCTGAGAGCAGATGGCACCCCTGTCACTCATGGAGAAGCGATTTCCCAACTGTTACAAGCTCTCCAATTACCGTCTGAGGTAGCCATCATTAAATGTGCAGGTCATCAAAAGAATAATAACATCATAGCTCAAGGTAACAACCTAGCAGATGACGCAGCTCGCAAAGGAGCACAAGGAGAAAATATGTTTCCCCTGCTAACCATCCAAGATTGTGCCCCACTGGTTTCACTTGACGCACTGATAGTGGCTCAAAGTAGGGCCAGTGGAGAAGAAAAACGAATGTGGGTTAAACGAGGCGCTATTGAGACACGCAGTCAGGGGCCAGCGGACAAGCTGTGGCGCAGTAGTCATGGACATTTTGTGTTACCCACCAATTTATTACGACATGCAATCATTTGGGCCCACGGACCCGATCATTGTTCGCGAGTCCAAATTATGAACAAACTAAAAGCTGTCTGGTGGTCACCATATATGGCAGCAACAGTGGACCGTTTGTTGAATGAGTGTGAGGTATGTGCACAGTACAATGTCCGGAAATCATTCACAGCCCCTTTAGCCCACATTCCGGTCCCTGATGGGCCATTCAGACATCTTATGATGGATTTCATAGACATGGGAGCTGAAAATCGAGTTAAACGAATGAGATATGTTTTGGTAGTGATATGCAGATTCAGCCGATGGATTGAGGCAGTAGCCTCTGCAAATCAAGACCATAAAACGGTAGCCAAATTCTTGTGCCGAGATGTCTTTCCAAGATTTGGCATTCCAGATACTATCTCATCTGACAACGGTAGGGCTTTTGTAGCCAAGGTTACACAAGAAACATTCAAACAATTGGGTATCAAACAGAAGTTTGGGTGTGTTTATCACCCCCAATCAAATGGGGCGGTGGAACGGGCTAATGGCATTTTAAAGAACAAACTAGCAAAAATCATAGCAGACAGCAATGGCAAACTAACCTGGCTGGATGCGTTGCCGCTTGCTTTATTGTCAATGCGCTCACAAACTAACCGACTAACCCATTTGACACCATTTGAAGCTCTTACAGGTCGGCCGATGCCTATTCCATACCTGAGAGGACCCTACGAAGGACCATCGCTGGAGCAGCTACAAGACGAATGGCATAATTATCTGAGACAGTTAACCCAAATACACAAAACTATCTTTTTGCAGGTCAAAGGTGCTACAGAAGACAGAGAAGCAGAGATTCCACTCGAAAATCAGAGCATCCAGCCTGGTGATCTGGTTTACGTCAAGGTGTTCAAAAAGAAGTGGGACAGGCCCCGCCGAGAAGGTCCTTTTAAAGTTATTCTTGCCTCACGTACAGCAGTCAAAGTAGACGGTAAGGACACTTGGTTTCATTTAAACCACTGCTGTAGGGTTGGTGGCCCAGCGCCCCTGCGGCCTCGGCAAGCTCGTCTTGGCAGAGCCGCCGGGCCAAGGGGGGAAGCAGGAGAAGCCAGAGACCCTACAGCAGCACCGAGGGACGGCCACGCCTCCCTGCAGCCAGAAGAAGCACCGAGGAAAGGCCACGCCTCCCTGCAGCCAGGCGAACACCGGCCAAGGCGCTCACAGAGACTGATTGAACAAAGACGACGCACAGCTTCAGAGAGTAGTGGATCCCTGCCAGATAGAGCAGCAGTAGATTTACCGACAGAAGAACCGCAGGAAGTACAACCCAGACAAAGCACAGATACACCACACATCCCTAGTGACAGCTCATCTAGTGACGGCTCACTTAGTAGCACATCTAGTAGCACATCTCAACAGTCATCAGAGCAATGATTAAGGAATTATTCAAGGGATTGACAATACTACTGGTGGTCAGTATGGGAGAAAATAGACATCCAAAACATACAACGGACTGTGCCGTGGCCATGGCCGCAATAGCAGCTAAACAAGGCATTCTAAACACAGGAAAAACATATAATTTGGTATACATTAAATCAAAAGCCTACAAGAACATAGGAATACAGGGAAAGCTGGGGGATTACATATTAGGCGAAGCCATTAGCATCAAATGTGAAGAGGAGGGAACACTCAACATAGAGGTAATTTGTGATAAAAGAGGATGCAGGGAAACCAAGCAAGACGTAACTGTTACAGTACATGAAGCCACAAAATGGGTAAAAATCAAACCAAGGAAAAAGAGGACAATTAGAAGCCTAGAAACAAGCAGTCACTTAGGGAGATGGGATCCCAGTACAGACCTAGCCCGCACACAAGGGTTGAAGACCAATTTATTTTACCAATGGTTGAAATTTTCGGCTAGGCAGATCAGTGAAAAGCCTTGCATAGCCTGTCACCGGAAAGGTGTGATACCTCAGGCTAAACCCCTACCTGATATCAACAACTGTTATAGGAGTCCCCAACATAACTCAGACCAAGCAGAATGCTATACACAATGTGTTATGAAAATGGCAGTAGGTGATGAAAAATATGCTGCCGACAGTAAACTTTGTCCAGTGCCCCTAAGTACAGAAGGAACCGTTCCACCTATGATTAAAATAGAGAAAGGGATGATACACCCATTCTGTATAGCTAAAGGCTTAGTAGCACAATACATAAGCGATTGGCAGGTAGGGACGACCCAGCCAAAACACCACATACAGTGTATGCAAAAGCAGCAAGAATACAAACCGGCCAAAACAGCATGGAACATTACCGTCTGTCACACCCTGCCAGCAGCAGGCATACAGTGTGAACAAATAGTACCGGCCACAGGGGGGTCGGTAATTGGACTGAATCTCACCCATGCTTCATGGGTATCTACTCCAAATTTAGCTAAGGGAACGGTACCCTTAGCTGACATCTTTTGGATATGCGGACAAAGAAGGAAACTCCTGTCATCGCTGTCCCCTAATTGGAAGGGCCTTTGTGCTCCTGTGATGCTCACAGGAGCTATAACAGTAATTGAAATGCCAAATTCAATACAACCCATGCCACAGAAGCTTCGTAAGAAAAGAGGAATAATGACGTTTAAAACAGACTACAACATCACAGTAAGAAACGGGATACCAGAAGGGATACCCCGACAGTTAGAAGCCATAGACAGTAGCAGAGTTAAAGCAGATGAAGATGCGGATAAATGGGGATGGGCATTGGCTCTGTTCGGGGTTACTCCAAAAATCCGTTCTAGGTTCCAGGAGGTGCAGTGGATTAATTACTTGTGGTATAATCAACAAAGATACCTGAACTGGACATTGGCAGCAGTAGGAGCCTTAACCGAACAACTGCACGCCACCTCGCTAATGACAATGCAAAATAGATTAGCTATTGAGATGATGATGGCTGATGAACAAGGAGTTTGTATTATGATCAAAGCCACCGAATGTTGCACAGCTATTCCCATGCGTACAGGGGAAGACGGAAATTTGACAGAGCTCTTAATCACACTTGAGGAGATGCAACAGGAACTGTTAAGTAACTCCATAGGAGGGAGAAATGAAACTGACGATTCTGGATACATTGTAGGGAATGGAATGAATATTGGCCCACTGTTTTCACTGTTTGGGACTCTAAGGAGAGGGTGGATATCATGGAAAGACTGGTTGTACCAGATAGGTGTAATCTTGGCACTAACAGGGGTGGCGGTCTTGCTGGTAATATGTTGTGGTATTCCCTTGATAAAATTTCTGGTCAATAAATTGATTTCATCCACAGTAGGACAGCTCCCACTGCTAGCCATCCGAGCCCTAGAAGAAAGCACAAACGAAACAGACAGAGAACCAGAATATATGGAAATGGATGAAATACCAATTATCCTCCCCGACAGCCCCCAGCTCCCTAATATTGTGGCGTACACCCCAGATAGGGAGGACTGGGATGGACCGTGCTTGGTGATATTGTAGACGAGGAAGAAGACATGCACGCACATTTATATTCACACACATGCACCCACAAAAATGAGGGATAGGATAGACAATATCTGAAAGAATGACATGGAGCTGTAATAATGAACGTATATGTATATTACTAGGACACAGGAGTATGGCTGAGAGACCAGACTCCCCTGATCAGGGACCTATGCCTGATCTGCCTCTATCAAGTCTGATTGGACTCTCAGAACTGTTTGGAGAAGAGGATATGCAGGAGGGATGGTCGAGACATGATTGGTCGCCACAGCCGCCTTCCATCCAGCAGCTAAACCAGTTGGCAACAGAAGGATCTTCATCGTTCCAGCACCTGGCGATGACGGCTTCACAGAATCTGCCTGCAGCAAGAGTCGGCCCGAGGACTCCACCATCACCTGAAGGACCCTTTGGACTCAGGAACACACCCCTTCCGCAGATGCCATGGAGACAGTCACATGTGCCAGGGGCAACGATACCCTCCAGGGGAGGCAGCCAAGGTCGGCCATATGCAGCAACCGCCCGAGTGCATCCTAGACCCAATTCACTGCTAGGACCTGTCCCCAGCTTTCCACCCCCAAGGCAGGAGAGATATTCTGATCAGCCCAGTACCTCTGGAGGAGGATCAGCAGGGGTAGACCTTAGCCAAACTCACCCACCAGGACAGAGGGGAGCTTTGTACAGGCTACTAAATGCCCAGAGTGTCCCAACCACTTGCCTGTGCGACATCAACAATACTCCCCCCACACACGAAATGCCTTCCCCCTTGTACTTCCTGTCCCCTGGACTGCACAACCTTAATCTGGTCATGGTCACCCCACAGGACATGGCAATCTTGGTTCGAGAGCTTCGTCTTCCACAAGAGTCTGTTCCAAAAACCTTGGAGCAGCTCCTGCCCCTCACAAATCACATTCCCCATGAGCTATTTGAGGAAATCATGCCACAACTAAGTCAGACAGCTGCATACCTGTTCAGGATACACCGTGACAATGCCAACATCTCTTGTGCACAGGAGGGCCTCCATACTCAACTGTGTGGTCTTCAGTCTAGTATGGACATGCTAGCCTGCATGATGGAGCATATGGAAAGGGAACAGCTAGGGCTGGCCACCACCACCCTGAATGTGGGCAAGAATTCTCTGGGGGCCCTGTACAACCTGGCCAAGCAGCACAAGGAGCTGGAAAGATCCATCAGAGAACTGCACGACTGTCTGAAAGCCAGAATTCCTGATCCTTCCCCCACTACCCCTGAAAAGCCAACCTCCCCATGTTCCCCAACTTCTCCCAAAACTTCAGATGCTGAGTAAATGCTGAGGAGCGCGGACTGACGTAATGGCACTGAACACGGACTATGATCTTGGTTCTTGAGTTTGAATTGCGGACTGGTTTCAGAAATCTGAGTGTAACTAAAAACAAAGAAGGATATATGTTAGTAACGAAAGTTGGGTAAATGTCTGTCCTTACCATCATCTGCGTAACACAGATAAAGCTAAATGCATACACATAGATATCACATTGCAAAGTTATAAAAAGGGGACCCTTACACGGCGTGTTTGTAGATTTAGTAGTAAAAATGCACCATAGGGACCCCTTTTTCTTAAATTATAGCATGCCTCAAGAGACATGCATCGCCTAAATTTGGCGTCTGGCCAAAAAGGGCATTAGAAAACAAGCTGAAAAAGAAGAAAAACAAAGTGGAGAATGTTGAGAAATGGCCTATAATGAAAACCATTATATGATTGACTAAGGCAAATGACTTAAGGACGGACATGAAGGGAAACCATTTATTGTGTTTATCATTTAACTAGACATAGCTGCGCTAACCTTAGAATAGTTTCTTGATTGGTTGACTAAATAGTGGTAACGTAGGGGTTATTTGATGCATTTAAATAATAAATGTGTGACGCTTTAACAAAATAATATGTAGAACCAAGTATAATGGGTTGGAGCCTCTGGTTGAGTGAGTCAATAGATGCCAGAAGATGATTGGTTGCACTGATGTCAATGTGAAGCCTTTACTTTGCCATGATTAAGAGGTTGATGTAACTTGTTTTATGTGGCCATTTTAAGTGCCTTGAATTACACCAAAACTCAATGTTTGAATGTCACCTTGTGTTGATATAATACAGCTAATTGCTCACCTTGTGCCTTAGTATGTAGGTTCACCTGCACTGCAATATATTTACCGTGTGAAGTATCACTGATATTCATATCCGCACCAGAGTTATCAGTAACTCGAGTGATGTGTTTTTCTTTTTTATTGCAATGCACAAATGAGGATGTCTTGTCAGTAAACAACCCAAGAGTATAGTTGATGTAATGGGACTCTTTCGAGTCCCAGAGGAGGGACTGTAGAAGAATTTTTAGGTCCATATTTGAACTGTGATGAACTATCAAGTGTCCTGATCCGAACTGTATGTCCTCTGGTTGAACTAGCAGGTGTTCAACCCAAAAAAAAGGGCTCTATTAGTCATTTAGTCTGTCAGGGGCTTTCCAAGGCCTTTTAGGTGCTTTCCCGCAGGCCACGTGCGGGGGCCTCAGGCCAGCTGCACGTGTGGCTGAGGCGGCCTCAGGCCAGCTGCACCTGTGGCTGAAGGTCTTTTAAAAAAATCAGTTGTAAATCCTTCATGTTTTAATGGGAGCATTTGTCACATTGAAATAATGGCCTAACACCTGCTTAGGGTTCACTAGAGGACGCTTCCAATAGAAAACCATGTCTTGGGAATGAAATAAATAAAAAAGTCGAAGGAGGAGCGATGCCCGCGGGTCTCCAATAAATAGACGAGCGCGGTTGTCATATTCAGTCTCTCTAGAGGACTCAGTTTGTCTAAGCTTTGTGTCGAAGGCTTGAATAAACTTAAAAACTCTGTGCATTTTATCTTGCTTAAGGCTGAATT
The DNA here is from genome assembly GCF_902500255.1 of Thalassophryne amazonica. Classification (NCBI taxonomy): domain Eukaryota; kingdom Metazoa; phylum Chordata; class Actinopteri; order Batrachoidiformes; family Batrachoididae; genus Thalassophryne; species Thalassophryne amazonica. Next base: position 81,351,824 of record NC_047114.1, on the reverse strand, counting down.
ATTCTAAAGTGTTGTGTCCTCTTTCTAGCATATCACTTGCAATTAGTTTGTGTTATCTAAAAGACGACATCCTGAGAAGACCAAAAAGACGAGCCGCGACATGCATCAGATGCTCAAAGCGCTTTACAATTATGCCTCACATTCACCCCGATGTCAGGGTGCTGCCACACAAGGCGCTCACTACACACCGGGAGCAATAGGGGATTAAAGGTCTTGCCCAAGGGCCCTTAGTGATTTTCCAGTCAGGCGGGGATTTGATAGTAAGCGTCTGAGCCTGTTGTTTGAGCCTGTCAATCGCCGCTCGGTGCGCGGTGCGCCATCCGCCGCTGTGGGCCATCTTTAATCCAGTTGTAATTGTCCTTAATCTCTGTGATCCCCATAAGATCTTCACCGAAAGCCATCTGAATTTTCCAAATGGTTTCCACTTGGCTGTCTCTCACACTTTCTGAAAAAATTTTGATGAAGCAAAGCGGCAGTCGATCAGCCAATTTCCAGAAAATGAAAATCCGACGGGCTGGACCACTCCTCCCACAAGGCGTGCTCACAGGCGAATGACGCAACTGACAGGTGTGAAAAAACTCACGCATGCGCACGAAGGTTCAAGCTTGGCTGATGCAATCACACATGATAAAAATCCATATAGTTTTTGCAAAAAATAAAAAGGTCAGTTACTTTTCTAACAGACCTCGTATTAACTTGCCTCTTAAGTACGTCACTGTAAAGTGGCTCTGCAAACAGGAGAAAAATACAACACGAGGATTGGAAAGAACCCATTTATTTTTTTGAGTAAATCGCAACCTGACTGACCGGTAGGAAGGTCATAGCACATGCATCCTGTTCTTTACAGAAAGACTTCCAAACCATGACACCAAAGAAAATGTAAAAGTATGATTAAAAAAAAGCTCATCATTGAGTCTTAGATGTATTGCCATACAGACATCCTTGATTCTGAATCAGTTCAGAAATGTCACTAATTGATTACATAATAAACGTTAATTGTGGGGGTTAGAATGCATCTGTTGGCCACCGTTAATGCACACTTTTCACATTCCTTATGTAAACCCCTCTTTATACTTTTATTCAAGTCAGTTTTTGCACTTTTTATTTTAGTACATTTGACATATGGCTTCATTACAGTTTCTCTCTTTGTATAAACCGGAGGAGATGATGTGCATTTCAACTGAACCTTCCGTGCTGCAAATGTAAAGAAAAAAAAAACATGCATTTTTGGACTATATGCGACACACCACAGAACAACAAGCATCTACTGACAAGTTCTGAGTCATCTGACCACAGATTTTAATTTTAAAATCTCAAAAAAAAAGAAAACTAAACAGTTATGTGATGGAGCACTTGTTTGCTCTGTTAAAGATAATCTCTGCATTTATTTGCACCCTCCGTAAACACGTTTAAAGTTCGGTAAAAAGTTCATAAAAACCTAAGAAAGAATCCAAGTAGGTTATTTGCTGATTATCATGGCTGATCACACGCATCGCAATGAGGGGCACAAAAAGACAGAAAGAAGCTGCAGATATGAGTCAGAACTTTTTTTTTTTTTTTTTTTTCTGGAGTGGTAATAATCCAAACATGTGTCAGCCTGAAGTGACATTTACACGGGCAGTTTTAGCAGGTGGGATGGTGGGTGAGAGTCCCCCCCACCCCCAGGTTTTAGATTGTAGAATTAGTGAATGACAACCACACAGATACACATGTGGCTGAGCTGTTTAATTATGGGCCATTGCAAATACTTTGATTTGAAAAGCACCAAGTAGTCACACATTGAGGACAAAAATAAATCCTGTTTAGAAAAAAAGATGCATTGATAATTATTTCATAATCAAATCGCAGCTATAAATCCTAAATGAATCATGCTTAAACAGTCCCTCCCCTAGTTAAAGTTCAGTCAATGATTGTCTCAAGTTTATGTGATTGCACATGTTCTGCTATTTGTCTTTTCATGGTTGCAATATCATGTGTTGCAATATCATAATTCCTAAAATAAAGTAACATACGAGGTCTGTCAATAAAGTAACGGTCCTTTTTATTTTTTTCAAAAACTATATGGATTTCATTCATATGTTTTTACGTCAGACATGCTTGAACCCTCGTGCGCATGCGTGAGTTTTTCCACGCCTGTCGGTGACGTCATTCGCCTGTGAGCACTCCTTGTGGGAGGAGTCGTCCAGCCCCTCGTCAGAATTCCTTTGTCTGAGAAGTTGCTGAGAGACTGGCGCGTTGTTTGATCAAAATTTTTTCTAAACCTGTGAGACACATCGAAGTGGACACGGTTCAAAAAATTAAGCTGGTTTTCAGTGAAAATTTTAACGGCTGATGAGAGATTTTGAGGTGATTCTGTCGCTTTAAGGACTTCCCACGGTGCGAGACGTCGCGCAGCACTCTCAGCCGCCGTCGTCAGCCTGTTCAAGCTGAAAACCTCCACATTTCAGGCTCTATTGATCCAGGACGTCGTGAGAGAACAGAGAAGTTTCAGAAGAAGTCGGTTTCAGCATTTTATCCGGATATTCCACTGTTAAAGGAGATTTTTTTAATGAAAGACGTGCAGACGGGTCCGCGCGTCGGCTCGCAGCCGCCGCGATGCTCCTCCACAGGAAAAACACCTCTGTTGGAAGCCTTAAGGACAAGTTGGAACATGTCCTGCTGTTAAACAATTTCTCATATACTCACTCCACTGAAAGCCATCAAAAGCCACCTGGATTTTACAAATGGTTATCAACACAGAGGTATTTTTCCTGTGCCGCCGCACCGCGTCGGCTGCGTCCCGACGCGCGGACCCGTCCGCACGTCTTTCATTAAAAAAATCTCCTTTAACAGTGAAATATCCGGATAAAATGCTGAAACCGACTTCTTCTGAAACTTCTCTGTTCTCTCACGACGTCCTGGATCAATAGAGCCTGAAATGTGGAGGTTTTCAGCTTGAACAGGCTGACGACGGCGGCTGAGAGCGCTGCGCGACGTCTCGCACCGTGGGAAGTCCTTAAAGCGACAGAATCACCTCAAAATCTCTCATCAGCCGTTAAAATTTTCACTGAAAACCAGCTTAATTTTTTGAACCAAGTCCACTTCGATGTGTCTCACAGGTTTAGAAAAAATTTTGATCAAACAACACGCCAGTCTCTCAGCAACTTCTCAGACAAAGGAATTCCGACGAGGAGCTGGATGACTCCTCCCACAAGGAGTGCTCACAGGCGAATGACGTCACCGACAGGCGTGGAAAAACTCACGCATGCGCACGAGGGTTCAAGCATGTCTGACGTAAAAACATATGAATGAAATCCATATAGTTTTTGAAAAAAATAAAAAGGACCGTTACTTTATTGACAGCCCTCGTATATTTTGTTTTAGATATGTTTATTTGATGAAGTGACTCGTCACACCACTTCACAAAGTCCTCAATGATCAGGCCATGACTACTTTTATGTTGTCAAACTGTTCTGATAATAATAGTAGTAGTAGGATTAATGTATCTTTGAAAAAATGCATCTTTGGATTCTAAACGGCATGATGGTTCCTACAAGATTAACGGCTTGGACATCTGAAATGCCTGTGACTGTGAAAACTTTAATGTATCTGATACTTCAAATATATCTTCCATAATCCACACCTTGTCAAAACATGTATCCCGTTCACCCTTTTTACATGTTGGGTCATTAATTCACAGCAGAGTAACTCGGGCAGAGCCTTGAATTCATGTGATGACTGAGTGTACATCCTGGAAGGCAGCAGTGTGCGTCAGAAGTGAATGTATTACACAAAGCTGAAGCTCAAAGGTTAAAACTTTGACAGAAGCCATATCGTAATGAGAGCTACGTCGCACTTGATCATCACTGGGTGCATGACAAAAACACCATGGCTGCTAAATATTATCTACATACGAGGGCTGTCAATAAAGTAACGGTCATTTTTATTTTTTTCAAAAACTACATGGATTTCATTCATATGTTTTTATGTCAGACATGCTTGAACCCTCGTGCGCATGAGTGAGTTTTTCCACGCCTGTCGGTGACGTCATTCGCCTGTGAGCACTCCTTGTGGGAGGAGTCGTCCAGCCCCTCGTCGGAATTCCTTTGTCTGATAAGTTGCTGAGAGACTGGCGCGTTGTTTGACCAAAATTTTTTCTAAACCTGTGAGACACATCGAAGTGGACATGGTTCGAAAAATTAAGCTGGTTTTCAGTGAAAATTTTAACGGCTGATGAGAGATTTTGAGGTGATACTGTCGCTTTAAGGACTTCCCACGGTGCGAGACGTCGCTCAGCGCTCTCAGCCGCCGTCGTCAGCCTGTTCAAGCTGAAAACCTCCACATTTCAGGCTCTATTGATCCAGGACGTCGTGAGAGAACAGAGAAGTTTCAGAAGAAGTCGGTTTCAGCATTTTATCCGGATATTCCACTGTTAAAGGAGATTTTTTTAATGAAAGACGTGCGGACGGATCCGCGCGTCGGGACGCAGCCGACGCGGTGCGGCGGCACAGGAAAAACACCTCCGTGTTGATAACCATTTGTAAAATCCAGGCGGCTTTTGATGGCTTTCAGTGGAGTGAGTATATGAGAAATTGTTTAACAGGCAGGACATGTTCCAACTTGTCCTTAAGGCTTTCAACAGAGGTGTTTTTCCTGTGGCGGAGCGTCGCGGCGGCTGCGTCCCGACGCGCGGACCCGTCCGCACGTCTTTCATTAAAAAATCTCCTTTAACAGTGGAATATCCGGATAAAATGCTGAAACCGACTTCTTCTGAAACTTCTCTGTTCTCTCACGACGTCCTGGATCAATAGAACCTGAAATGTGGATGTTTTCAGCTTGAACAGGCTGATGACGCCGCCTGAGAGCGCTGAGCGACATCTCGCACTGTGGGAAGTCCTTAAAGCGACAGAATCACCTCAAAATCTCTCATCAGCCGTTAAAATTTTCACTGAAAACCAGCTTAATTTTTCGAACCGTGTCCACTTCGATGTGTCTCACAGGTTTAGAAAAAATTTTGATCAAACAACGCGCCAGTCTCTCAGCAACTTCTCAGACAAAGGAATTCCGACGAGGGGCTGGACGACTCCTCCCACAAGGAGTGCTCACAGGCGAATGACGTCACCGACAGGCGTGGAAAAACTCACGCATGCGCACGAGGGTTCAAGCATGTCTGACGTAAAAACATATGAATGAAATCCATATAGTTTTTGAAAAAAATAAAAAGGACCGTTACTTTATTGACAGCCCTCGTATATAGACCTTCAAATTGCTGGAGGGTAGAGAGTGTGGAATAGTTAGGATTAAAAGTTAAATCCTAAATCAAGCTATATTTAGACAATTTGGTGTGGAATATAAAGACATTTTAGATAATGTGTGGTCCTTTTATGTTGATATATTTGTTCAGTTTTCTTTGAAGTTTTATCACTCAGCACCAGTTGTTCCATTTTTGGGGGTGACAGAGTGCAAACTTCTCTTTTCTGTTATGACTAGATGTGACTTTGGCTCGTGTGCTCTTCTTTGGTAGAAAATAAGCCTAAAACAAACATTTTCTCCTGATAATGGGAAGTGCTTCTTTTTGAACATTGGCTGTTTGGCAGCTGTAGCCTCCTGCAGCTCTCTGGCATTGTTTGATTGGATTCTGTGGGAAGCAGCAGCCTGTGCCGCCTTAATCTTCCACTGCTTCGCTGGCAGGCGGGGCACGTTGGATTGCATGTCACATGACCTTCAATGTTGTCTGATCCCAGTTTTTGCGCATTTGCACAGTACCTGTGCCTAGTGAGTGCTTTTGCACACTGTACCCTGGGAGTACGCTCACTCATTCACAAATATACTGTATGTTGCGGTATAACTAAGAATGTACCTCACACTGAATGCAGTTGAGCATTTGGTTTATTAAGTAATTAATTTGGTCTGTTGAGCTAATATAATGTATATGTTGCCACTTCAGCAGGGCCAAATGAAGGTGATAACTGTATCCTTATATACTGAAATGCTATTCAAGAATATGACAGTGCTTGTTTTTTTTTTTTGTTTTTTTTTTGTAATTTTTGTTTGTTTGTGTAATGATATACTTGTTAATGATGGGTCAAATATTTGCACATCATGCAAGAATTGATCTTTAGTAGAAACTAGGGCTGCAAATAATAGGGATGAAAATTGTTAAAATTTTTATCAATATTGATGCTGTTATTAATTCTGGTTTTCAGTCTGATTCTTTATCTATTTCCTTGTCGATTCTTGGTCAATTTTCTGTGTGGAAAAATGTAATATTACATAGGTTTTCCACATCAGTGCAGCATTTTTCCATTTTGCCAGACACAGAGTTTACAATGGATTGAAAAAGTTTGAACCAGAACAATTTAGTACAATTCCCCTCCCAGCAACTAATGATTAGAGTTTCAATATTGATTATTTTCCGATTAATTGGTCAGTTGTTTGAGCCATAAAATGTCAGTTAGTGGACAAGAATTTTGACATTTAGAGTAAGTCTCAAAATGACTGATTATCAAAATTGTTCTTGATTAATTTAATAATTGATTAATTATTGCAGCCCGAGTAGAAACACCTTGTACTGGGCTTGCAACATGGTTGCGTTCATCCAATTTTAGGCTAATGGTGTCTCTAAGCAATTGTTGATTGTGGCTTCTGTTTCTAAAGAAGGATAGTGAAAGTCATTGATCATCACTGTGAGATTGCTCAACATGGATTTTTTTTTTGGTTTGTTTTTAAAAATGATTTCATCATCCCCAAACATCTTTTCAATTGATGGGATAAGAAAAGTGTCCAAAATATCAACGTAAACTTGTGCATTTATTGATGATGTAATGACAGCCATCTCCCCAGTGCCTTTACCTGACATGCAGCCCCATATCATCAATGACTGTGGAAATTTACATGTTCTCTTCAGGCAGTCATCTTTATAAATCTCATTGGAAAGGCACCAAACAAAAGTTCCAGCATCATCACCTTGCCCAATGCAGATTCGAGATTCATCACTGAATATGACTTTCATCCAGTCATCCACAGTCCACGATTGCTTTTCCTTAGCCCATTGTAACCTTGTTTTTTCTGTTTAGGTGTTAATGATGGCTTTCGTTTAGCTTTTCTGTATGTAAATCCAATTTCCTTTAGGCGGTTTCTTACAGTTTGGTCACAGATGTTGACTCCAGTTTCCTCCCATTCGTTCCTCATTTGTTTTGTTGTGCATTTTCAATTTTTGAGACATATTGCTTTAAGTTTTCTGTCTTGATGCTTTGATGTCTTCCTTGGTCTACCAGTATGTTTGCCTTTAAGAACCTTCCCTTGTTGTTTGTATTTGGTCCAGAGTTTAGACACAGCTGACTGTGAACAACCAACATCTTTTGCAACATTGCGCGTGATGATTTACCCTCTTTTAAGAGTTTGATAATCCTCTCCTTTGTTTCAATTGACATCTCTCGTGTTGGAGCCATGATTCATGTCAGTCCACTTGGTGCAACAGCTCTCCAAGATGTGATCACTCCTTTTTAGATGCAGACTAACAAGCAGATCTGATTTGATGCAGGTGTTAGTTTTGGGGATGAAAATTTACAGGGTGATTCCATAATTTATTCCTCAGAATTGAGTGATTCCATATTTTTTTCCCTCTGCTTGGTCTAAAAAAGTAACTGTTACTGACCGCCACAATTATTTTTCCTGATTTCTTATAGTGTTTCTTAAAGCCAGAAAGTTGCCACTTGAAATGACTTTAGTTTTGTGTCATGTCTGTGATCTGCTTTTTTCTACAAAATTAAACAACTGAATGAACATCCTCCGAGGCCGGTGATTCCATAATTATTGCCAGGGGTTGTAAATGAACCCTGATAGAATATGGAACCCCGGGTCCATGTTCTGCTATGAAATATGGGCCCCTCTGATTGAAAATGGGCTCTCCCTTTCCCAGTTCATTAATTTTATACATCAGGATATGAGTACATCTTTGTAACAAATTATACAGCATTGTGTACAAATAATATTATTTATTTTACATATAATTGCTTTATACACAGTTGAATAATTTACAGAGCTGAGCTGTGACTGCCTCCAAGTGTAGAAACAGGTTCTGCAGAAACATAGCCTTGCAGGAGGTGAATATGGTGATAGATGTCTGGTCATATGGTCATAGGGCTGTAACATTGACATTTTACTGTTTCCATCTCTGCTGAATGGTGAATGCATCCAAATGGGTATAGCTAGTAGACTGACAACAGCGAAGAGCTCAATTTCTGTGGTATGTTCTCTGGGCTCTGCCATGTTGGTTGGTATGGTGTAGTTGGTGGTTGCTGTAGTGTTTCCTGAATTTTAGCTTCAGCTGTTCCTGGTGGCTCTGCTTCATGGACCAAGTTGATATCTGCTGGGGTAGTTGTGATCCTTTTCCTGAACCTGAAGCCCAGAAGCTCTGATTCCTCACTTTAACAAGTCCATAATAATATTTCATATATGCTTTTGTTAAAATGTGGACATTTTCAAAAGGGAACAGCGGTCGAAATAGTACGTGCATGTGCTAGTTTGTGGACGTATTATTTGAGCGGTGCACGTAATTTTATACTGTACTAGCACTGGTGCAAGTAACTTTATCTACGTTTTATCAACTATAAGCACCAGTAGAATGAACCAATAAAGGAATAAATAAGGAAAAAAACAATTTCCAGTGTGTTGTCGTCATCTTCCCTGCATTTTATGACTCTCACACATGGAGTGAATTGCTGTGCTCTATTTGTTGTGTTCACCTGTGCACATGTAAACAAAGAAAAGAAAAAAAAACTGGCTGCCACTGCAGTTCCTCTCTCTCTGCCCTCAAACTCTGTCATCATTGTGTTATAAACCAGTCACCATTTGTTTTATTATACATGTGTGTAGTTAATAAAATTATCTTCACGGACGATTAGTTTGCGTGTGCACATGAAAAAAAAACTGGCTGCCACCGCGGTTCCTTTACGGAACCCGGGAGAGGTCACTTAAAGTGATATTTTTTTCTGGCCATGATAATTTGTGCACACGTTTTCCTTTAATTGAGTCCATGAATTAATAAAACGTGCTCTCAAATTAATAAAACCCAGAGAGGAAGAGTCTGACACATCAGAGGAGGAGTTTTAAGGTTGATATAAGACTGACTTTTGGTTGTGCAAGTAACTTTTTTTTGGTGCAAGTAATTTTTTTGTAGTAGCACCAGTGCAAGTAGGTTAAAAAATGTATTTCGACCCCTGCTTTTGTTAAAACGTGGACATTTTCAAAAGGGAAGATCCATATTCCACAGCAGAATATAGAGCTGGGGGTTCATGGTCCATATTCTTCAGGTTTATATTTCATAGCAGAACATGGAACAAGGTAATAACTCATAGAAGCAAGCTAGTCGGAACTTACCTCTCTATCAGATCCCTTTTGTTGCCTTTTAAACTTGCAATTCTGCAATTTAACCATCATTTTAGTTCCGCTACTGTTGCTGCCTCAATTGGTAAATTAATAAACGCTCCAGGTGCATCTTCTGCATCCAAAATTGGCTTAAAAATACCACATATCTCTTTGTTTACATCTATAGACGACACTCTAGGCATACCTGTGATCCCATGATGCATTGTGCGAGGGCTACTTCTGGGCATGCGCACTGACACATGCAATCCCCCTATTGGCAATGGCAGTATTTCCAAGGTATGCTGCATTTATTATGAAGCATTCAAAATGGACATAGTAGAAACATAAAAATAAATAAAAAAGTAAAGCAATGTAGAATTCACCATCACGATTAAAGTTTTTTTTGTCCATACTATCTGGCAGTAGGGGTGTCGGAAAAAATCGATTCACATCCGAATCGCGATTCTTATTTATTACAATTCTGAATTGATCCAAAATGTCCAAGAATTGGTTTTTAAAAAGCATTTTTTAAAAAGCATTTTTTAAAAACATTTTCTTGCTTACTCACTGCGCGTACTGTTTGTCAGGCAACGGCTTCCGTACTGCAGCGTCCCCGCGAGGGGAGGGTCCGGCATGCTTCAGACATTCGTGAGCTGCTGCTTAGCATGGCGGATGAAGAGCTAATTCAGCCAGCACCGTCTTTGCTGAAGGCAAATGTTTGGACGCATTTTGGATTTTATTATTTGCTGCGTAAGAAGGAGCAAAATCTGCAAAATGAAAGTCAAGTACTTCGGAAACACTTCAGATCCACAAGCCCACATGCTACGTCATCACCCGGAGCTAAAAGAAGCGGAGCAGCGGCCTCTGCCGACTACTGACCAGCGCTTCGCTAAACTGCCAGCCAACTCTGAATGAGCAAAGCAGATAAGTAAATTTACATCTAGAATCACTTGATTAACCTTGTAAAGCTGCATTTTCTTAAACATAAACATTTTTTAAGTAATATAACTATTTCTCAGAGCTCTTTGAATCGAAAATCGATTCTGAATCGAATCGTCACCCCAAGAATCAGAATCGAATTGAATCGTGAGTTGTTGTATGATTCACATCCCTATCTGGCAGTACAAAAATGTTTGTATAAATAATCACTAATTGTTCCAGCAGCTCCATTTGTCCTTGTGGTCTAAGTTTTAACAAATGATCGAAGATAATTTTAATCTCTTTCTCACATTTCTTTCCTTCTTGAGACCATTTCACCCTGATACCTCACACTGTTCCACCAAAGGAATGACACATTTCTCAAAGAAAAGATTGTGTGTGTGTGTGTGTGTGTGTGTGTGTAATTGCCTTATTTAGGAAACAGTTAGAGAGGATATGGTAATCTCCCTGTAATTTGATTAGCTCTGATTGATATGACTTGTCGGCATTAGTTCCGGTAGGTTAACCACAGAGTAAATACTTGGTTTCCCGTCGCAACAAATATTCTCACCCTCACTTCTCACATTAATGTACTGATGGAAGGGAGCATATTTTTTCCAGACTGTAATGATTAATTTAAATGTTCAGTATGGTCTGTCGTATCAGTATGGATGGTCTGTCAGTGAAACAACAGAACTGGGCTGAGTTGTGAAATGCATCAGATGGTTGTGTTTGGCACTATTGTTGACAAACACAATAAACTATGTAGTGCATTGATTCTATTTTGTTTTCAATTCCAATTGTCATGAATGTGGCTGTAAATTTGGACACAATGCCACGTCAGAGTGTGGCCACACAGAAAAATGGATGTTTTGAATGTTGAATCGATCACTGTCTGTCAGGACAGACTCCTCATTAGCATTTGTAGCGTTGTGCGTTAGCATGTGTATGGGTTTGGATAGTTCAGAGTGCACGTGCTCGCCTCTGTGGGGTGCACCAGAAGGTGCATTCTCTCTGGCCATAACAAAAGGCAAAACAGACTGACAAAAGAGCTGACCAGAAGCCTTTCTCCAAAGCACTAAGCGGACAGAGCCTAGCTTTTTATGGAATCCTAAACTCAGATTTCCAGATGGACTGTGCTGTATTTATAATCGAAAACTGTTTCAGTATTTTGAAAGAAAAATATATAAAGAGGTGTTTGAGAGGTCTGTGTCCTCCTTCTTGCGTATTTTTCCTTCTGTGCAGATGGAAGAAAGGTCAAAAGAAAAAAGAGGAATCCTTTACAGGCCCCGAGGAGTCAAAACAATGTGATGGTCATGTGGTTGAACAACAGATTTCGTTTTCTTTTTTCAAGTAATCTGCAAAACCGTTAACATGTATGTCAAATCAAAATCAAATCAAACCAATTTTATTTATATAGCGCCAAATCACAACAAACAGTTGCCCCAAGGCGCTTTATACTGTAAGGCAAAAGCCATACAATAATTACAGAAAAACCCCAACGGTCAAAACGACCCCCTATGAGCAAGCACTTGGCGACAGTGGGAAGGAAAAACTCCCTTTTAACAGGAAGAAATCTCCAGCAGAACCAGGCTCAGGGAGGGGCAGTTTCCTGCTGGGACTGGTTGGGGCTGAGGGGAGAGAATCAGGAAAAAGACATGCTGTGGAAGAGAGCAGAGATCAATCACCAATGATTAAAAGCAGAGTGGTGCATACAGAGCAAAAAGAGGTGAATAAAAAGAAACACTCAGTGCATCATGGGAAACCCCCCAGCAGTCTAACTCTATAGCAGCATAACTAAGGGATGGTTCAGGATCACCTGATCCAGCCCTAACTATAAGCTTTTTCAAAAAGGAAAGTTTTAAGCTTAATCTTAAAAGTAGAGAGGGTGTCTGTCTCCCTGATCTGAATTGGGAGCTGGTTCCACAGGAGAGGAGCCTGAAAGCTGAAGCTCTGCCTCCCATTCTACTCTTACAAACCCTAGGAACTACAAGTAAGCCTGCAGTCTGAGAGCGAAGCACTCTATTGGGGTGATATGGTACTATGAGGTCCCTATGATAAGATGGGACCTGATTATTCAGAACCTTATAAGTAAGAAGAAGAATTTTAAATTCTGTTCTGGAATTAACAGGGAGCCAATGAAGAGAGGCCAATATGGGTGAAATATGCTCTCTCCTTCTAGTCCCCGTCAGTACTCTAGCTGCAGCATTTTGAATTAACTGAAGGCTTTTCAGGGAACTTTTAGGACAACCTGATAATAATGAATTACAGTAGTCCAGCCTAAAAGAAATAAATACATGAATTAGCTTTTCAGCATCACTCTGAGACAAGACCTTTCTAATTTTAGAGATATTGTGCAAATGCAAAAGCAGTCCTACATATTTGCTTAATATGCGCATTGAAGGACATATCCTGATCAAAAATGACTCCAAGATTTCTCACAGTATTACTGGACGTCAGGGTAATGCCATCCAGAGTAAGGCTCTGGTTAGACACCATGTTTCTAAGATTTGTGGGGCCAAGAACAATAACTTCAGTTTTATCTGAATTTAAAAGCAGGAAATTAGAGGTCATCCATGTCTTTATGTCTGAAAGATATTCCTGCAGTTCAACTAATTGGTGTGTGTCCTCTGGCTTCATGGATAGATAAAGCTGGGTATCATCTGCGTAACAATGAAAATTTAAGCAATGCTTTCTAATAACACTGCCTAAGGGAAGCATGTATAAAGTGAATAAAATTGGTCCTAGCACAGAACCTTGTGGAACTCCATAATTAACCTTAGTCTGTGAAGAAGACTCCCCATTTACATGAACAAATTGTAATCTATTAGATAAATATGATTCAGACCACTGCAGCGCAGTGCCTTTAATACCTATGGCATGCTCTAATCTCTGTAATAAAATTTTATGGTCAACAGTATCAAAAGCAGCACTGAGGTCTAACAGAACAAGCACAGAGATGAGTCCACTGTCTGAGGCCATAAGAAGATCATTTGTAACCTTCACTAATGCTGTTTCTGTACTATGATGAATTCTGAAACCTGACTGAAACTCTTCAAATAGACCATTCCTCTGCAGATGATCAGTTAGCTGTTTTACAACTACCCTTTCAAGAATTTTTGAGAGAAAAGGAAGGTTGGAGATTGGCCAATAATTAGCTAAGATAGCTGGGTCAAGTGATGGCTTTTTATGTAATGGTTTAATTACTGCCACCTTAAAAGCCTGTGGTACATAGCCAACTAATAAAGATAGATTGATCTTATTTAAGATCGAAGCATTAACTAATGGTAGGGCTTCCTTGAGCAGCCTGGTAGGAATGGGGTCTAATAGACATGTTGATGGTTTGGAGGAAGTAACTAATGAAAATAACTCAGACAGAACAATCGGAGAGAAAGAGTCTAGCCAAATACCAGCATTACTGAAGGCATCCGAACATAAAGATATGTCTTTGGGATGGTTATGAATAATTTTTTCTCTAATAGTTAAAATTTTATTTGCAAAGAAAGTCACAAAGTCATTACTAGTTAAAGTTAAAGGAATAGTCGGCTCAATAGAGCTCTGACTCTTTGTCAGCCTGGCTACAGTGCTGAAAAGAAACCTGGGGTTGTTCTTATTTTCTTCAATTAGTGATGACTAGTAAGATGTCCTAACTTTACGGAGGGCTTTTTTATAGAGCAACAGACTCTTTGTCCAGGCTAAATGAAGATCTTCTAAATTAGTGAGACGCCATTTCCTCTCCAGCTTACGGGTTATCTGCTTTAAGCTGCGGGTCTGTGGGTTATACCACGGAGTCAAGCATTTCTGATTTAAAGCTCTCTTTTTCAGAGGAGCTACAGCATCCAAAGTTGTGCTTAATGAGGATGTAAAGCTATTGACGAGATAATCTATCTCACTCACAGAGTTTAGGTAGCTACTCTGCACTGTGTTGGTATATGGCATTGAAGAACATAACAAAGAAGGAATCATATCCTTAAACGTAGTTACAGCGCTTTCAGAAAGACTTCTACTGTAATGAAACTTATTCCCCACTGCTGGGTAGTCCATTAAAGTAAATGTAAATGTTATTAAGAAATGATCAGACAACACGGGGTTTTCAGGGAATACTGTTATGTCTTCCATTTCTATGCCATATGTCAGAACAAGATCTAAAGTGCGGTTAAAATGGTAGGTTGGCTCATTTACATTTTGAGCGAAGCCAACTGAATCTAATAATACATTAAATGCAGTGTTGAGGCTGTCATTCTCAGCATCTATGTGGATGTTAAAATCACCCACTGTAATTATCTTATCTGAGCTAAGCACTTAGTCAGACAAATGGTCTGAAAATTCACAGAGAAACTCACAGTAACGACCAGGTGGATGATAGGTAATAACAAATAAAACTGGTTTTTGAGACTTCCAATTTGGATGGACAAGACTAAGAGTCAAGCTTTCAAATGAATTAAAGCTCTGTCTGGGTCTGTACGCGATGAAGCTTTTAAAATAAAAGCTTCATCGCTGCATGTCGGTGCGATTATCAGACACCCTGATCGATCAGGTCTGATCAAATTAGCAGACCTGATCGGAGCAACCGGAGCTTTAAAAGTTTAACGAGTCACAGCGCTTCATTCACAGCAGCCTTTACCACAGCCAGACTCAGAAGCATCTGTACACAATGAAAATGATCCACCAAGACAAAAAAAAATAATAATAATAATAATGTTAAATGACTCTGTTTCCACACCGTGCAGGAGAGAACAGATCGCACTTCCACAGAGGTAGAAAATAGCAGCTTTGGCTACATATGAGGCAGTAATGAAACTGTAAAAACCTCGTGATACAGTCCACTGTTTTCCAAGTGCAGTGATGTGTTCTGCACAGCTGACAGGAGTGACCTGAGTTTAAATACACGCGACTGTGTGCACACATTAAAAAGCGAACACACGCAGCTGCAAGCAGATCTATGAACATGGAAAAAGGCTGAGTACGTGCGCATTTCGGGTGTATTTAAATGAAACACAATCATTTTGGTACAGGAGTTTTTGTAATGGAAAGAGGAGCGGAGAAATTCACCACGGAGCCGCTCATGGCGTGGGACGAAAGCACCTCCATGTTGGTCTCACAGGACAAGCCCTAACATGCCCAGCTCTTGCACCATTCGGAAAATTCAGACGGCTTTCGGTGGCTTTTCAGTCGTGTGACTATCCGAGAAATTGTGGACGAGCTGGACATGCTACAACATGTCCTGTGAGGCTTCATCACGGCGTTTCTTTTTGTTCTGTGCCCTGCGCCTCCGTCCCGATGCGCGAATCCCTCCGCACGTCTTTTCATGCCGAAAAAGTGCTGATGTCAAACTCTTCTGCCATTTCTGTGG
This sequence comes from Thalassophryne amazonica, assembly GCF_902500255.1. NCBI lineage: Eukaryota > Metazoa > Chordata > Actinopteri > Batrachoidiformes > Batrachoididae > Thalassophryne > Thalassophryne amazonica. Next base: position 81,336,205 of record NC_047114.1, on the reverse strand, counting down.
TAGTCAGACAAAGTCCCGGAACAACAAAGCGTTTACTTTGGAAATGAACGGCACATTCCACTGTTACAGGAGTTTTTTGTCATGAAAAGACGTGCAGAGAAATCTGCGCGTCGGGACGGAGGCGCAGAGCACAGAACAAAAAGCAACGCCGTGATGAAGTCTCACAGGACATGTTGTAGCATGTCCAGCTCGTCCACAATTTCTCGGATAGTCACACGACTGAAAAGCCACTGAAAGCCGTCTGAATTTTCCGAATGGTGCAAGAGCTGGGCATGTTAGGGCATGTCCTATTAGACCAACACGGAGGTGCTTTCGTCCCGCGCCATGAGCAGCTCCGTGGCAAATTTCTCCGCTCCTCTTTCCATTACAAAAACTCCTGTAACAGTGGAATGTGCTGAAAAAGTGCTATGTCCAGCTGTCTTGCCATTTCTCTGGTAGTCAGACGACGTCCCGGATCAACAAAGCGTTCACTTTCGAAATGATCTGGTCGTTTGAGCCTGCTGATCGCCGCTCGGTGCGCGGCGCGCCATCCGCTGCTGTGGGCCGTCTTTAATCCAGTTGTAATTGTCCTTAATCTGTGTGATCCCCATAAGATCTTCACCGAAAGCCATCTGAATTTTCCAAATGGTTTCCACTTGGCTGTCTCTCACACTTTCTGAAAAAATTTTGATGAAGCAAAGCGGCAGTCGATCAGCCAATTTCCAGAAAATGAAAATCCGACGAGGGGGCTGGACCACTCCTCCCACAAGGCGTGCTCACAGGCGAATGACGCAACCGACAGGTGTGAAAAAACTCACGAATGCGCACGAAGGTTCAAGCTTGGCTGATGCAATCACACATGATTCAAATCCATATAGTTTTTGCAAAAAATAAAAAGGTCCGTTACTTTTCTAACAGACCTCGTATGTACAACAATTTAATCTAATTAAAAGAAATGTATTATGTTCCACTGAATTTGTCCATTGCCATGGGAGTGTGTAGGCCTGGGCGATATGTCGATTTTATCGATTAATTTGAGTTTTTTTTTGCGAACGATTTAAAAATAAATAATTTGAGTTTTTTCTCCTCTTGCTGCGGCGCACCTTATTGTCCCCAGGACCTTCAGTAGCTCCCACCTCCCCGTCCTGTTTCCTTCACACAATAACAAACATGGCTAACCGCTAATGAAAAGCGAGTTTTGTTATTGGCTTGGGATTGCGACAGACGTGGAACAAGTGACTGAATGCTGCAAAGTTTGTCTAAAGCCCACTGCAACAAAACGCAGCCGCACAACAAACTTATTCCAGCATCTAAAACAGAGGCATCCAGCTGCGTGGGAAAAATGCCACACTTTATGTGGGGAACAAGAGCGCAAACTCCTGCTAAAAAGCAGCTTATCTGGTGAAATTATTTCCCCAAGTGTGGTATTTAAATCAAAAGAACAGTTGGAGCTTCAATTCCAGGAGGTAAGTAGGGGTTACTTTTGTTACGTTTTTGATAAAAAAAAAAAGCAAAACTTGTTTTGAGTTATCTCTGTCATTTGTACTAAATGTTTTCTTTAAAAAAGGAGGGGGGGGGGATTGGAAAAAATTGAAAGTCAAATTTTTTCTAAAAAAATCGGAGATTTTATTTTTAGGCCAAATCGCCCAGGCCTAGGAGTGTGGTCAGCATGCCTGACATTGGGTAGCCCCGGTTGAACACAAAGAGAAGGAGGAAGTCTGTTTCAGCTGAATAAACCTTCTCACGGAGCTGTGTGGATTTGTGACAAAGTTATTTGCATTTTAGACACTGTTACACAATTACAAAATAATGGTTCATTGTGTTTTCGCTGTTGTGTAATGCAGGACTGTTGATTTTGAACCACTTGGAACTGTTGGGAGCTCTTTGCACCCATGCACCACAACCCTGAACTCATTTAGACATTACCTGGAGGAGCTGTACGTCACAGCACAAATGTCAAATGTACAGACAGTTGGACCAGACATTAAACAAATTGTACACTGCCAGCATCCTCATAAAAATTCAATAACCAACTTAGCCCATGAATGAATAGAGCAGGTCAATGTCTGGAGAATCAACATCAAGACAGTGGACATGCTGATAACATTTCTGTCATGCAACTAACACAAAACAGGAAAAACACAAACACCTGATGGTGAAGAAGAGCCATTTATACAAAGAACCTAATGATAATGTCTACCTGGAGAGACAAATTGATATCGATGCAAAAACGTCATCACTATGGATGAGTTGGTAGCCTCGTCCACCACCTGTCAGCCCAGAGTCAAACTGGCAGCCTATGCATGCAGGAAACTAATCATGTGATCACGAGTTCAACTAAATCTTTGGGCACAATTGTGATTCAAACCCAACAGATCATCATACGATCTGGTCATTCTAGCCCAAAGATTAGCTGTATTAAGGTGTGTGCAAATATCAGAAAATTATTCTATTCTTGGTCTTTTCATACAACCAAAAAGGCAAACTGGGGACAAACTGACAAGCTTAAAGTACACAACTAAAAGTAGTTACAAAAAGATCCCCGGCATACTTATTGAGGCACAGTACCCACTTATCTTCAGGGCAGCCTACCATCTATGCCAGTCACAGTAAGTCAAGGGGAGGGCGCCGGGGGAAACGGGAACTTCCTTCCGAATCCATTCATGGCACTGAGGCCACCTGCTGTGCCCGTCAAAGAGAGAGTGAGGCTGGCACAGAACGAAGCATCCCCAATCTACAAAAAAAAGACCTGCTCTTTCCGTTCTTCAATAATCAACTACAGAGTGCTCAAAAATCGATGGCCAGGGATTCCTGAAGTCAGAATATTTTCTTTTCAGTTTGCCAGCATGTGAGCATAGCCTCATGACTCTGGCCCTGTGTCTTACACAAAAGAGAAATTTTACCATTTCCAACCAGATAATAAGAGATCTGTGACCATGCTCACAAAATGACACCCCCCCATGTATTTTTATGTGTATGTTAGGGGTGTGCCATATCGTACCATTCATGATATGGCACACAGTCTTTCACAGTCATATGAAAGACTTGATAACAGATTGATGTTCTTGTATGTATGTATGTTGTATGTTCTTTAAATTAATAAAAAAAAAAATGGGGAATAGAGATGGCACAGTGGCTTAGTGGTTACTGCTGTTGCTTCACAGCAAGAAGGTCATGGGATTGCTTCCCACCTGGGGGCCTTTTTGTGTGGAGTTTGCATATGGGTTCCCTGTGGGTGTGTCGCCTTCCTCCCACTTCCAAAAGACATGCAGGTTAAGCCCCTTTCACACCGGGTCTGCTTCAAGTTGCATATGCTGCGTGTCTAATAACGCAGGAATGTCTGCGTTAGTTGCGCGCAGCGGGGGGGGGGGGGGGGGGGGGCTTGACGAGGTGAGAGCACAGAGGAGCTGCAGCCAGGCTGTAATGAGCAGGTATGCGCTCTTATTTCTCTTCTCGTTTCTTCCTGTGACCGCGGAGCTGCAGCCGGTGATCCGTCGACATGCGTGCATGCTCCGTCCGTGAGTGAACGTGGAGATGTCCTCTGTGAGGACACATGATGTAGACATGTCCCCTACCTGGTGATCGGACTGTGAGCAGGAGTTGATGGACTTTATTTAACACAATCGTGAGGGAACTCGAGGAGATGAGAGCGCCGAGGAGCTGCAGCCAGGCTGCGTGATTTATAATTCGGCAACAATGGAGCACAGCAGGAATCATAAATTGGCGTCGGGTAGCATTATATTGTGTGGGTGTGGCATCCAGTCACGTTAAGTACCGTTACATTGCCTCAACTTGCGTGAAAACTACTGCCTTTCTGCATACAGTGCTCTACGCCAAAAATCAGCGAGAAAATTAAACGTTAAATTTTTTTGCGTCCGTTTCACATCGCCCTTTGGGTCCCTCGCGGTATTGTGGCGCAACCCAGTGTCACGGCAAGCTGTGACTCAGCAGCACGAAATATACATGAATCTATTGGTTTGTGATATTGTGACGAAAAGCACCTAATTTTTGTCACGGCAGCACAAATTCATTCTAATATATTCCGTGATGAATGCACAAAATTAAAAGTGAAGCGGGGGGGGTCATGGGTGGTTATGGTTAGGGTTGGAGGAAGGAGTAGGGTTAGGTTATGGTTAAGGTTAGAGTTGGGTTAGGAGTAGGGTTAGTAATACTGAGTTAAAATAAACCCTGTCACAAAAATTTGACTCATTTTGTGACGCGTGCATGAAAAAAAAGGTAAGACTCGGCTGTGTGGCGTTAGGCTGCATTAACTCAGCGCTAGGCTGCATAAACTTGGCGTCGCAATGACACCGCATGACGCAACTCGAAGCAGACCCGGTGTGAAAGGGGTTTCAGGTGCACTGGAATGTGTTTGTCTGTCTATATGTGGCCCCTTGATAAGACTGGCAACCTGTCTAGGGTGCACCCCGCCTCATGCCCTATGACTGCTGAGATAGGCATCAGCCCCACCGTGATCCTTAATTGAAGTAAGCAGGTATAGAAAATGGTTGGATGGATGGCAAAATAGAATTTTGTCAAGAATATTCATCAAGAATATCATTAACCGAAAAATCCCAGAAACAACCAAGCGGCAACACTTGAGCCTGAATTTGGACCCTGAAGCAGAAATCATATTTCTTGTAATTCCTTGACTGGCCACTTGAGGCTGGCTCCAAAACAAAGCACTTTCCCATAAGGCTCCGTGTTAAAATGTTTAACTTTAGAGCAGAAATAAACATGTTTACAACCTGGCACAAAAAATGGTTTTGGTCTTTATAGGTGGGTTCTGCCTACATGGCAACTGTGCAAGTTCTGTACAACTGTGGCCGTCGTTTGAGTGACAGATGCTGAGTTCAGCGGCAACTGCTCCTCTCATAGCCCCGTTGCAGCAGCCACTCACTGTTGTGTTGTTGCTATGTCTGTTTGAAGTATTTTATTTCAAACACCTGGAATAATACGGCTTGTTGTGCAGTGAAACTTCACAGCGGATCATCTAAGATGTCCCTGTTGCAATATTGACGCTAAGTGAAACGCTTGTCTTATTTAATGTTGTATGCTAACAGTGTTAGCAATTTTAGCAGCTGTCGGTAAGTCCACTTAAATCAGGATTACTGAGTAAATATGTGGCTCATAACTTTTACTGTCCACATCAGAGTAAAGCATTAGGAGAACCACCACACAATCCCCAAAAACATGATTTAATAAACACCCAAACTGAGGCAAGCCTGTTAGCTTGTGCTTCGTGTCAGAGAGAAGGGCGTATTCAGGCTTTTTTCATCACACACACGGAGCCGCCCACACGTAACCCCTTTATGTATTAATGAGTTCACCGTGAATCAGTGCAGATGGGGCTCTCAACATGGCAATGCCCAAAAGGGGGTAATTTCAGCTGTTCTGGTTCTCTATAGGAAACCAATGGGTGATGTTATGAAGTCTTCGTCCAGCATATATACAGCCTACAGCTCCACGGAAAACAAATACCATTATTCATAGATTTGTATTTGTTTACATTGCCTTTTTTAAATGGCCGTGGCTATTCACATGGCGGCCGTGTCCATAACTCTCATTTGGCTATTCACACGGCAAGACTGTGGTACGTATATTTGCATGGCAAGACTCTGGTGGCAAAACTTGGAACTACTTGTATAAACAAACATACTGCATTCAAGATGTCTTAACTCCTTTAATATTTTTCGATTTTGATGATTTTTTTTTTTTATTCGGCCGTGTCCATAACTCTCATTTCAGTATTCGCACAGCAAGACTGTGGTGGCAAAAGGCCGACCCTATTCGAATGGCGGCCGCGTCCATTACTCTCATTTAATGCAGTATGTTTGTTTATACAAGTAGTTCCAAGTTTTACCGCCAGAGTCTTGCCGTGTGAATAGCCACTTCCTTTTTAAATATAAAACTACCTAATCTTAGACATACTTTGCTTTTATGGCACCACCTTTCATAGCACATGACAGCACACTTGAGTAGACCCTGAAATTAGCAGCTCTATGTACTGAATTGATTTAGAATTGAAAATTGATTTTTGAATTGAATCGTCACCCTATGAATCCGAATCGAATCTTGAGATACTGAAAGCTTCACACCCCTTATATATAAGTATAATTTTCCTTCATAAACAGCTTCATATGGTGTGATATCATTGTGTCAGCTTTTGCTCAAATCCATACACCAGTTTCGAAGGAGTGCTTATGATATCAATATTATATGATGCAACAACTAAACCGAAAATTCCAATTATCTCCTCTTCACTAGAATGGAATTAGTTTCCTTTGTCCTACCATTGCGTGAGGTTTCGCTGAAATAGATTAACTGGTTTAAGAAGAGTTGCTCTTACAACACTCATGACCAGGCGGACAGGGTGCTTCATCTCTACACACGCCTAAAACTTTTGTTTGCAGGGGTACAATTAACAATTTTGTTGTGAAGTCCTCACTGTCAGGAAGAAAGCCAGGGATTCTGTTCTAGATCTGGTCCCAATGAAGTCCCTGAACCACCCAGCACCACCTGTTAGTGCCCCTCACTCCATTCCATTCTGCTGCACTAACACAGGGATTATCCACGGAGGAGGATTACTGCACACAGTGGGGACAGTGGATTTCTGCATCTGAACACACACACACACACACACACACACACACACACACACACACACACGAGGATATTTCTCCACCACAAGTGAACAAACCTAAATGTACAATCCTGTGGATTAGCACCAGCAGCAGCAGTACTACTAACAAAACAGAATACATTTCTTCTGGAGGCCTGTGAGGCTGCTGAAGCCTACAGCCGTTTATTCAGAGTGTTTAAAGTTGAATTAAAACACATTCCAAAAACTTTAACACAAGATTACATCATTATAAAGCACAGGGGAAAAAGGCCTGACTTCCACCTTGTTATTACAGTTAATTACACCGTAAAACGAAACAGCGGAACACAACGAGGAAAGTTCCCATTTCCACCAACTTTCTCCCGGTGCCACAACACCGCACGCTCATATGTGACTTATGTGTTTTTCTTACCTTTCAAAGCGAACTTCACTGTGTTTTACTTGGACTACATGCGTCCTGTGCACTCGTTTGTTTGACTGCGACAGTCCGGCTGGAAGCAGCCGCCGCAGGCAGCGTCCAGGCGGAATCTCAGTCTTCCATCTGTCCCATTAACTGCTCCAACAAGCCAAAGTCCTCCGCTCGGCTCGGGAATAGTCCTTTAAATCCACCGACACGCAACCAGCCGATACAGGCTTCTCGGTAGGTCCCGATAAAAGCTACAAAAAACCGGCTAAAACGCCCAGAAACCAGCGAGCGGTAACAGGTCAGAAGCGCCACACAACAAAAGGGCAGAGTGGAGCCGAGGAGCCGAGCAGGCCATACAGGGAACCACGGTGCCTTCAAGGAGCCCCGGGCGGCTCGGAATTCCAAGGCGCACACTGATGCCTTCGCGTATCATGAAAAATATCCGACCATTTCCAGTGGGACAAATAAATAAATAAATGAAATGCAGAACCAAGTCCCTTATATGACAACAGTGAATAAAAACAGATATATTAGAAAAATATGATATTTTTTAAAAAATTATTATAGATTAGAAATTAGATTAGACAGAACTTTATTGATCTCTTGGGAAGACTCCCTCAAGAAAACTGAGATTCCAGCAGCATTGCATAGCAGCACACAGGGTAAGAAGCACATAGGGTGTCAAAAATGCAAAAAAGAAAACACTTTGCTAATATAAATATAAATACAAATACTCAATATAAATACAAGACATACTGATCAATACTGGTTTACTGGCTACTACTGTTATAATTAAGAGATACATCTTTTGATGCACTTGGACACATCATCAGTGAAGTATCTATATGTCATATGGGGTTTCGAGTTTCAAATTCAGACCTCCCTTGCCCAGGTGACCTGACCAACTCCGGTCTGTGCCCAAGCCGCATTAGCGCACTGCTTGTCCCACATTATCCACAACCATCTTGGATCAAGTGGGACTACTACTACTTAGCGCTGAGGAAAAATAAATAATAAAAAATAATACTCATGACTGCAATAGCTAGGGGTGGTGGCCAAGCAGCTAGTGCACTTGGTTTCAGTGTGGAAGGTTCCCGGTTCAAATCCCACCCCTGCACCATTTCTCCATATAATGTGAAGTTTTGTCAGTTAAAACTTGTTAAAACTTTGTTAAAACTTGTGCCAATTCAACATGCAAATCTACCTCAGATTTGTGGCGACCCCAAGTGCAAACAAGGGAGCAGCCGAAGGGTCTCACTTTACTCATGATATTGCAATATTTACTTTTACGATTTGAGAATTGATTTTTAAAGGTCAGAATCGATACAATTCAAATTCAGTTGCTTACAGACAAGGTGGAAATAACTAATGTTTCATAAAATAGAGGCCACAATGTGTCAAACACACAGAGGAAAAAAAAATAATGGAGGACCATCATAAATTTCCCCAGAGATCATTTTGAGAAATGATGAATATATACGTTAAGGTGTGGCAACCAGTGAGAAAAAAATTTTACGTTTTGGGCATTGGCAGATTGAAGGAGTGGAAGGGGGGGCCATGGCCATCTCAATCTGAATCCTGGTCACCCCATTGGCCACCCCTAATCATAGCTGTCACTCAGCGCTGTGCTGACTGTGTGCATTAATTTATTGAAATTGATTTTATTTATATAGCACCAAACACAACAAAGCTGCCTCAAGTCGCTTAACACGAGTAAGGTCTAACCTTACCAAACCCCTGAGAGCAAGCACACAGGCAACAGTGGGAATAGTCCATGGCCCAAGCAGGTTTTTGGTACCACTTAAGGGGAAGAAACGACACTTAGAATCCAGCCTCAGTGTATCATGGCTTACACGAAAATGTATGATAGCCATCCCAGGGTGGTAGCTGTAGCCAGGTTGGGATCAATGAGGAATTACACAGATGTCAAACTTTAAAAATGCTTCAATCATGTTGAAAACTATATCACATTACTTGTCTGATCATAACGATTCCAAAAAGGTATAGTTTGGACTATCTATGACAGAATGTTCTGGAGTTATGGGGTCAAAACAGCAAAAAATGTGACAAAGGTCAATTTCAGTTTGTACAGGGGTCAAATATTAAAGTTGCTCCAATTTCAGTAAAAATCATGCAAATTATATTTTGGATTAATAGGGTTCTAATAAGGAATAGTTTGCACCATCTGTCATGCTTAGTTATTGTGTTACAGGGTAACACATGTCACATGTCATAGAATTCAATGGATGCTAACCTTGTTTGACCTTTACTTTGGAGACAAAACATTCATCACAGTCAAAACTATTCCATTTATTGATCCTTTTATTTCAGCCAATAATTTGCATCATTTTTTGCTGAAATTGGAGCAACTTTAACTTTTGACCCCTGTACAAACTGAAATTGACCTTTGTCACCATTTTTGCTGTTTTTACCCCATAACTCAATCAATCAATCAATTTTATTTATATAGCGCCAAATCACAACAAACAGTTGCCCCAAGGCGCTTTATATTGTAAGGCAAGACCATACAATAATTACGGAAAAACCCCAACAGTCAAAACGACCCCCTGTGAGCAAGCACTTGGCGACAGTGGGAAGGAAAAACTCCCTTTTAACAGGAAGAAACCTCCAGCAGAACCAGGCTCAGGGAGGGGCAGTCTTCTGCTGGGACTGGTTAGGGCTGAGGGAGAGAACCAGGAAAAAGACATGCTTTGGAGGGGAGCAGAGATCAATCACTAATGATTAAATGCAGAGTGGTGCATACAGAGCAAAAGGAGAAAGAAACACTCAGTGCATCATGGGAACCCCCCAGCAGTCTAAGTCTATAGCAGCATAACTAAGGGATGGTTCAGGGTCACCTGATCCAGCCCTAACTATAAGCTTTAGCAAAAAGGAATGTTTTAAGCCTAATCTTAGGAACTACAGGCTTACTTGCTCTCAGACTACAAGTAAGCCTGCAGTCTGAGAGCGAAGCGCTCTATTGGGGTGATATGGTACTATGAGGTCCCTAAGATAAGATGGGACCTGATTATTCAAAACCTTATAAGTAAGAAGAAGAATTTTAAATTCTATTCTAGAATTAACAGGAAGCCAATGAAGAGAGGCCAATATGGGTGAGATATGCTCTCTCCTTCTAGTCCCTGTCAGTACTCTAGCTGCAGCATTTTGAATTAACTGAAGGCTTTTCAGGGAACTTTTAGGACAACCTGATAATGAATTACAATAGTCCAGCCTAGAGGAAATAAATGCATGAATTAGTTTTTCAGCATCACTCTGAGACAAGACCTTTCTAATTTTAGAGATATTGCGTAAATGCAAAAAAGCAGTCCTACATATTTGTTTAATATGCGCATTGAATGACATATCCTGATCAAAAATGACTCCAAGATTTCTCACAGTATTACTAGAGGTCAGGGTAATGCCATCCAGAGTAAGGATCTGGTTAGACACCATGTTTCTAAGATTTGTGGGGCCAAGTACAATAACTTCAGTTTTATCTGAGTTTAAAAGCAGGAAATTAGAGGTTATCCATGTCTTTATGTCTGTAAGACAATCCTGCAGTTTAGCTAATTGGTGTGTGTCCTCTGGCTTCATGGATAGATAAAGCTGGGTATCATCTGCGTAACAATGAAAATTTAAGCAATGCCGTCTAATAATACTGCCTAAGGGAAGCATGTATAAAGTGAATAAAATTGGTCCTAGCACAGAACCTTGTGGAACTCCATAATTAACCTTAGTCTGTGAAGAAGATTCCCCATTTACATGAACAAATTGTAATCTATTAGATAAATATGATTCAAACCACCGCAGCGTAGTGCCTTTAATACCTATGGCATGCTCTAATCTCTAATAAAATTTTATGGTCAACAGTATCAAAAGCAGCACTGAGGTCTAACAGAACAAGCACATAGATGAGTCCACTGTCTGAGGCCATAAGAAGATCATTTGTAACCTTCACTAATGCTGTTTCTGTACTATGATGAATTCTGAAACCTGACTGCAACTCTTCAAATAGACCATTCCTCTGCAGATGATCAGTTAGCTGTTTTACAACTACCCTTTCAAGAATTTCTGAGAGAAAAGGAAGGTTGGAGATTGGCCTATAATTAGCTAAGATAGCTGGGTCAAGTGATGGCTTTTTAAGTAATGGTTTAATTACTGCCACCTTAAAACTCCATCATAGATAGCCCAAACTATACATTTTTGGAATTGTTATGATCAGACAAATAATGTGATATATTTTTCAACACAACTGAAGCATTTTTAAAGTTTGACCTCTGTGTAATTCTTCATTGACCCCTACCTGGCTACAGCTACTGTTGGGAAGGTGTCGTAGCACGGACCCACAACAGGGGGCGCAAATGAACGGACAATGAGTAAACCAAAAGGTAACAATTTACTGTTGTGACAATACACAACTAAATGTACAGAAATTGCAAAGTCAATTAACACCAGGTGACGTGTGGGCAGGCTCGAAGATAGAAGACCCCGACGAGAGAGAGACCGCGTTCCACACGGCCTCCACCACCAACGGTCTGAAGAACACCGGAGCCGCCAAGTCCCGAATCCCCAGGTGACCTCTGTCTTCGGCTGTCGACCCTGGTACTGCTGGCAGAAAGCAGAGAAAAGATGAATGAGTGTAACTCCTTACACTCAGTGGTCTATAGTCTGTACACAGTTAGGAGGAGAACCTCCACCTCCGAATCACACACTCGTGCAGCTCCTGGTGTGACCACTTATCTGTAGCGCGGTTGTCGTCGTCACGCTCCACGCCACTTCCCAGATAAGGGCGAACACCACAGGATACCGGCTGCAACAAAAGTTCAGGTTATTACTCAACGTATGAGACAGCAGAGAAATTACCTTACGGTAGTCGATTTCTCGGCGAGGAGGTGGAGTCACGATCCGGCTTTTAAGTTGGTGGTGATGATGATGAACGAGTGACAGCTGGTGCAGGGGAAGAATGACAGCTGTCACTTCTTCAGGGTCCGGCGCCCTCTCGTGCTTGGAGCCCGCACTCCAAGCAGGGCGCCCTCTGGTGGTGGTGGGCCAGCAGTACCTCCTCTTCAGCGGCCCACATAACAGGACCCCCCCCTCAACGGGCGCCTCCTGGCGCCCGACCGGGCTTGTCCGGGTGTCGGCTGTAGAACTCGGCCAGGAGGGCCGGGTCCAGGATGAAGCTCCTCTTCACCCAGGAGCGTTCCTCAGGTCCATACCCCTCCCAGTCCACCAGATATTGGAACCCCCGGCCCTTACGACGGACGTCCAGGAGCCTGCGGACCGTCCAAGCAGGCTCCCCGTCGATGAGTCGGGCAGGAGGCAGCGTAGGTCCAGGTGCACAGAAGGGCGAGGTGTGGTGAGGCTTTATACGGGACACGTGGAAGACCGGGTGGATCCGCAGTGAAGCTGGGAGTCGGAGCTTCACTGCGGCCGGGTTGATGACCTTGAGGATTGGGAAGGGACCGATGTATCTGTCTTTCAGTTTGGGGGAGTCCACACAGAGGGGAATGTCCTTGGTCGAGAGCCACACCTCCTGCCCGGGCTGGAACGTGGGGGCCGGGGACCGTCGGCGGTCTGCATGGGACTTGGCCCTCGTCCGGGCCTTTAACAGGGCAGAGCGGGCGGTCCGCCACACCCGGCGACATCTCCGAAGGTGGGCCTGGACCGAGGGCACACCGACCTCTCCCTCCACCAGCGGGAATAATGGGGGCTGGTACCCCAAACACACCTCAAAAGGGGAGAGGCCGGTAGCAGACGAAACTTGGCTGTTGTGGGCATACTCGATCCAGGCCAGATGGTGACTCCAGGCCGCCGGATGTGCGGAGGTGACACACCGAAGGGCCTGCTCCAACTCCTGGTTGGCCCGCTCTGCCTGGCCGTTGGTCTGGGGGTGGTACCCGGACGAGAGACTCACGGTGGCCCCCAGCTCCTTGCAGAAACTCTTCCACACCTGTGAAGAGAACTGGGGACCACGATCCGAGACGATGTCCGACGGTATCCCATGCAGCCGCATGACGTGGTGGACCAGGAGGTCTGCCGTCTCCTGGGCCGTCGGGAGCTTCGGGAGGGCCACGAAGTGGGCCGCCTTGGAGAACCGGTCCACTATCGTGAGGATTACGTTGTTGCCCTGGGACGGCGGGAGGCCCGTGATGAAATCCAGGCCGATGTGAGACCAGGGGCGATGAGGCACCGGCAGGGGTTGGAGGAGGCCCGTCGTCCTCCGATGGTCTGCCTTGCCCCTGGCGCAGATGGTACAGGCCTGGATGTAGTCCCGGACGTCGGTTTCCAGGGACGCCCACCAGAAGCGCTGCTGGACTACTGCCACGGTCCTACGCACCCCGGGATGACAGGAGAGCTTGGACCCGTGACAGAAGTCCAATACGGCAGCTCTTGCCTCTGGTGGGACGTACAGTCTGTCCTTGGGGCCAGTCCCCGGGTCCGGGCTCCTGGTCAGGGCCTCCCGGACGGTCTTCTCCACGTCCCAGGTAAGGGCGGCCACGACCGTGGACTCGGGGATGATGGTCTCGGTGGGGTTCGACAGCCCCGCTTTGGCTTCTTCTTCGTGCACCCGGGACAAGGCGTCAGATCTTTGGTTCTTGGTCCCGGGGCGGTATGTAATCCGGAAGTCAAAGCGCCCGAAGAACAGAGACCAGCGGGCTTGCCTGGGGTTCAGCCGCTTGGCGGTCCGGATGTACTCCAGGTTCCGATGGTCAGTGAAAACCGTGAAGGGCAACGAAGCCCCCTCCAGCAGGTGTCTCCACTCTTCAAGAGCCTCCTTCACCGCAAGAAGTTCCCGATTGCCAACGTCATAATTCCGTTCAGCTGGGGTCAACCTGCGGGAATAAAAGGCACAAGGATGGAGAACCTTATCAGCCTCCACGCTCTGGGATAGCACGGCTCCTATCCCTGAGTCAGAGGCGTCCACTTCTACTACGTACTGGCGATCAGGATCAGGCTGCACCAGAACTGGCGCAGTCGAGAACCGGCGTTTCAACTCCTGGAACGCGGCTTCGCACCGATCCGACCAGGCAAAGGGGACCTTGGTGGAGGTCAGGGCAGTCAGGGGGCTAACTACCTGACTGTAACCTTTGATGAACCTCCTATAAAAATTTGCAAAACCGAGGAACTGCTGTAGTTTCCTGCGGCTTGTTGGTTGGGGCCAATCTCTCACCGCCGCAACCTTAGCCGGATCAGGGGCGACGAAGTTGGAGGAGATGATGAACCCCAGGAAGGACAAAGAAGTGCGGTGGAACTCGCACTTCTCGCCCTTCACAAACAGCCGGTTCTCCAACAACCGCTGTAGGACCTGACGTACATGCTGGACATGGGTCTCAGGGTCCGGAGAAAAGATGAGTATATCGTCCAGATATACGAAGACGAACCGATGCAGGAAGTCCCGCAAGACGTCGTTTACCAAAGCTTGGAACGTCGCGGGGGCGTTACTGAGGCCGAACGGCATGACCAGGTACTCGAAGTGACCTAACGGGGTGTTGAATGCCATCTTCCATTCGTCTCCCTTCCGGATCTGAACCAGGTGGTACGCATTTCTAAGATCCAATTTCGTAAAGATTTGGGCTCCATGCAGGGGCGTGAACACTGAATCCAACAGAGGTAACGGGTATCGGTTGCGAACCGTGATCTCGTTCAGCCCTCTGTAATCAATGCATGGACGGAGTCCGCCGTCTTTCTTGCCCACAAAAAAGAAACCAGCACCCATTGGGGAGGTGGAGTTCCGGATCAGCCCGGCAGCTAAGGAGTCCCGGATGTAGGTCTCCATTGATTCGCGTTCCGGACGTGAGAGGTTGTACAACCTACTGGACGGGTACTCAACGCCCGGGACTAAATCGATGGCACAATCGTACGGCCGGTGCGGAGGAAGAGTGAGCGCCAGATCTTTGCTGAAAACGTCAGCAAGATCGTGGTACTCCTCTGGCACCGCCGATAGATTATGGGGGACTTTGACCTCCTCATTAGCTGTAGTGCCGGGGGGAACCGAGGATCCTAAACACTCCCGGTGGCAGGCTTCGCTCCACTGCGTCACAACCCCGGACGGCCAATCAACCCGGGGATTGTGCTTCACCATCCATGGAAAGCCCAAAATCACTCGGGAGGTAGATGGTGTTACATGGAACACTATCTCCTCCCTGTGATTCCCAGATACAACCAATGTCACTGGTTGTGTCTGATGTGTGATCAATGGAAGCAGGGTGCCATCTAGTGCTCGCACCTGCAATGGTGCCGGCAGAGCCACCAGAGGGAGCCCTACTTCCCTTGCCCATCTGCTGTCCAGCAGATTCCCCTCTGACCCCGTGTCTATCAGTGCTGGGGCATGAAGGGTTAACTCCTCACAAAGGATTGTTACTGGGATTCGTGCCGATCTGCGGGGTCTTTCCGCGTGTGTGTTATGGCCCACCCTTAGCCCAGATTCTAAGGACGGGCGTTTGTAGTTTGACCGTTCAGGGCAGTCCCTCTGCATGTGCTCACAAGAGCCGCAGACAAAACACTCCCCGCGGGCCAGTCTCCTTTGTCTGTCACTTAATTTTACTTTGGCCCTGCTCGTGTCCATAGCCTCCTCAGCAGGGGGAGCTGTAGCCCCACGGGGCCCTCTGGCAGTGAAGCGTGGGGACAACGTCTTATCGGAACCGGAAGGGGGAGGGACGGCTCGTGCCCGGTCACGCCCCCCGGCCTGCTCCCGACGATGCTCAGTCAAACAGTTGTCTAAGCGTATAACCAAATCGACAAGCCCGTCAAAATCCCGCGGTTCCTCCTTCGCCAGTAGGTGCTCCTTGAGGACCGGTGACAGTCCATTTACGAAGGCGGCGCGGAGCGCAACGTTATTCCAGCCGGACCTCGCTGCCGCGATGCGGAAGTCGACTGCATACTCGGCTGCGCTACGGCGCCCCTGTCTTATCGACAGCAGCACGTTTGAAGCAGTCTCGCCTCTGTTAGGATGATCAAACACTTGTTTGAACTCCCGTACAAACCCAGTATAAGACGTTAGGAGCCGTGAGTTCTGCTCCCAAAGCGCCGTAGCCCATGCGCGTGCCTCTCCTCGAAGCAGATTGATAACATAAGCTACCCGGCTAGCATCTGAGGCGTACATGACAGGGCGCTGTGAAAAGACGAGCGAACACTGCATGAGGAAGTCCGCGCACGTCTCGACACAGCCCCCGTACGGCTCCGGAGGGCTTATGTAAGCTTCAGGGGATGGTGGGGGGGTTTGTTGAACGACCAGTGGTACGTTTGATTCAGGCCCAGGACCAGCCAGAGGAGGAGCTGCAGCAGCGCCCTGATCGTGCGCTTCCACCCTGGCGGCGAGAGCCTCCACTCTCCGATTAAGGAGGACATTCTGCTCGGTCACTAAATCCAACCGAGCCGTGAAGGCGGTTAAGATCTGCTGCAGCTCACTCAACACGCCTCCTGCTGACGCCTGCGCTCCTGGCTCTGCCATTGGCCGTTCACGCTCGAGCTGACGCCCCTCGGAATCCATGACGATTGGCCGAGAAATCCTGTTGGGAAGGTGTCGTAGCACGGACCCACAACAGGGGGCGCAAATGAACGGACAATGAGTAAACCAAAAGGTAACAATTTACTGTTGTGACAATACACAACTAAATGTACAGAAATTGCAAAGTCAATTAACACCAGGTGACGTGTGGGCAGGCTCGAAGATTGAAGACCCCGACGCGAGAGAGACTGCGTTCCACACGGCCTCCACCACCAACGGTCTGAAGAACACCGGAGCCGCCAAGTCCCGAATCCCCAGGTGACCTCTGTCTTCGGCTGTCGACCCTGGTACTGCTGGCAGAAAGCAGAGAAAAGATGAATGAGTGTAACTCCTTACACTCAGTGGTCTATAGTCTGTACACAGTTAGGAGGAGAACCTCCACCTCCGAATCACACACTCGTGCAGCTCCTGGTGTGACCACTTATCTGTAGCGCGGTTGTCGTCGTCACGCTCCACGCCACTTCCCAGATAAGGGCGAACACCACAGGATACCGGCTGCAACAAAAGTTCAGGTTATTACTCAACGTATGAGACAGCAGAGAAATTACCTTACGGTAGTCGATTTCTCGGCGAGGAGGTGGAGTCACGATCCGGCTTTTAAGTTGGTGGTGATGATGATGAACGAGTGACAGCTGGTGCAGGGGAAGAATGACAGCTGTCACTTCTTCAGGGTCCGGCGCCCTCTCGTGCTTGGAGCCCGCACTCCAAGCAGGGCGCCCTCTGGTGGTGGTGGGCCAGCAGTACCTCCTCTTCAGCGGCCCACATAACAGCTACAGTGGTACCGATTAGGTCAAAATTCATGACTCGCTCATGGACTATAAGGAAAAACTCTCTCTGATGATGAATGCTGAGGAAGAAACCTTAAGCAGACCAGACTCAGAAGGGCGACCCACTGCTTAGGTCATGCTAACAGTTACAAGGCTTTTCAAAGTTTTTACCAAGCTGAAGAAATTGCTGTAGCTGTAGTCTGCACGCACCACCATTAAAATGCACATATTTCAAGCTCATTGAGATTCACACTTTATACATGTTTTTTAAAATAAAAATATGTTTTTTGAGTGTGGCGTTTACTGGCAGTTTTAAGGCAGCAATTGCACTTATATTTTTACATAGAACCACCTTGATCATTTTTACAAAACAGAACATAAACGTCTGTTTGAATTAAGATTTATTTCAATAAATTTACAAAATACCTGTGTATTCAAGTCAAGACTCAATGTTAGTTAAAATCTTTTAAATTCAAGGCACGTTTTTTTTTTTTTTTTACAGAATTCTTCTTCTTCTTAATAATAATAATAATAATAATAATAAGGAAACGTTCTGTTGTGGATGCATCAAACAAAATAAATATTTCTGCTTCATTAATTTTATGAATATCAACAACCTTGTAAAAGGGGACGTCACGTTTGTATGTAAGTGCATTTTCACTCTAAATTCGGATTGTACGTGAATGCAGCATCACCTCATTGCACGGATTGTGCCACCAATATGGCCGGTAGCGCGGTGTGAGAATAGACAATAAAGCTCACCTTTTGACGCTTCGCCATATGAATAATGTTGTTTACATATTTATCATTCGGGTCCATAATATAGAAAGCGTTTTGTAAATATAATGGAGACGTAAAGACGTTGTGTTTAACCTTTGAACTTTTACCCAGCAGGAAAAGCAACGTGTCAGTGTTTGGCGCCCTCTATCGTGCAGAAAAAGAATAACGCCCGGATTGTTCGTGAATTTCGTTAAACTTAATGTCTAAATTAATTAAATGAGTTTGTTGTCTTTGTAGACTGTTGCTAAAAAGAGAAGATAACGTTTAACTTAAACATCTTGCATTTGCAAAATGTATAATTAGTTCAGCGCATATAAAACATTTATCAGGTGTTTATTACATAGAACCTTGTGGGCGTTATAAAAGACGTTATATTTTATATGTTGTACAATCTACGGCGACAGTCCGAATGATTGCATTAGTTTTTTAAAATACGAGAAGGAAGTACTTTGCTAACCCCTAGTGGCCGATACCTCATTAAAGGACAAGTTCACCGTTTTACAACTGGAGTAATTAAAATTGCAATAAAAGGGAATACACACTTATTATTAATATTTAAATTAACTCAAAACCACGTTTTCTTTTCAAAATATTAAAGCATAATTTTAATTACGTTCATGCATTTTATGATTACTTATACTGTTATATATTGTCGATGTTATTAAATTATTATAGGGATGATTTAATGTTGACCACGTTAGCCACAAACAAACTGACTGAAGCTGAGTTGTAACATCTGTGCAGCACAGAATTGAAATAAACAACCATGTTTACCATATTTCAGACATTTTGCACAACTTAATCTGCTTTTGAAAAAGTTCTTTGAAATCTATATTAATACAATCCATCCATAGTCAAAGTTATTTGTATTTTTAGTTGTTTGTATTGTACAGGGGTCAAAATTTAAAGTTGCTCCAATTTCAGTAAAAAATGCTGCAAATTATTATTTGGGTTAATAGGGTTCTAATAAGGAATAGTTTGCACCATCTGTCATGCTTAGTTTTCACATGTCATAGAATCCAATGGATGTTGACCTTGTTTGACCTTTACTTTGGAGACCAAACATTCAACACAGTCAAAACTATTCCATTTATTAATCCTTTTATTTCAACCAATAATTTGCATAATTTTTTACTGAAATTGGCACAACTTTAACTTTCGACAGATGTACAAACTGAAACTGACCTTTGTCACCATTTTTGTTGTTTTTACACCATAACTCCAGAACATTTCATCATAGATAGCCCAAACTATACTTTTTTGGAATTGTTATGATCAGACAAATAATGTGATATAGTTTTCAACGTGATTGGAGCATTTTTAAAGTTTGACCTCTGTGTAATTCTTCATTGACCCCTACCTGGCTACAGCTGCCACCCAGGGATGGCTATCATAAATTTTTGTGTAGGCCATGATACACTGAGGCTGGATTCTAAGTGTCGTTTTTTTCCCCTTATGTGGTACCATTAGGTCAAAATTGATGACTGGCTCATGGACTAATCAGGATCCTGTCACCAGGGTAACACAAAATGGGGGTGTGTCATTGGTGGGGTTGAGAAATGGGGGCTCCTGATTGGATGAAAAGCGGGCGATACAAAGCCTGGTATTTTCAGTGTCTTTTTTTTTGTATCGCCCTGTTTTAAGATTTGTATGGCTCTGATTTCATTGCCAGTTTCCAGGGCAGTGAAATTGATAGGACAAGTGTATGATTTATCTGCCCTATTTTTTCTTGTATCTCATGAGGGCTGGTTTCCGAGTATAGGGCAGATTTTTGTTGTAATATGTGATAAATTGCTTTTACGCCCGTATATGTCAACAACCAAGTAGGGTAGATGGATGATCTTAAATCATATATTGTTTGGCAAAATATTTATGACTGAAATGGTATTAATGGCTTCATAATGAAGTCAAACAGAAGTCATATGATGAAGTCTTACATTGTGGAAAACACCATTATAGCCATATATATGTATATTTATTTGTAGATTTATATAGTGTCACCCTATATCTGCTGGGATAGGCTCCAGCCCCCATCACCCTTAACTGGAGTAAGTGGGTATGGAAAATAAATGAATTTATATTGTGCTGTGTAGAACATGCAGGATACACATCAGCCCTCTGATGCCTTTTATTTGAAGTCTGTGCTCCTGAAGTCTGGGAGGCACTACAGAGCCCCTCTGGCCAAAGGCTCTTTTAATTAAAAAATCCTTTATACCAAATGCCATCGCCATTATGAACTCAACGAAGTGACCAACCCACAGATATAACCTGACCTGCTCTACTTGTATGTTTTATTTATTTTACTAGATTGTATTTTACTTCTTCTTTTATATTTTACTATATCTGACCTTTGTTTTTATTGTGTCTATTATATGTTTTTATGTATGACGATGTTTGTATTTTAGTGTTGTCTGTTTCTTCTGCTGGTGAGCCGAAGACAATTTTCCACCTCAGTGGACAATAAAGAATTATTCAATTCTATTCTATTCTAAATATTGAAGAGATTGAGAATCGTCATCTTCTTTTGGCTGCTCCAGCCTGAGTCTGGTCTGCTTGAGGTTTCTTCCTCAGAGGGAGTTTTTCTTTAACACTGTTGCTCTGGGGGTTGTTAAGGTTAGACCTTACTTGTGTGAAGCGCCTTGAGGCAACCTTGTTGTGATTTTGCGCTATATAAAAGAAAATAAATTGAAATTCAAATCCCGTTAATGGTCACCACAACAAACCCTTAAACTTGTCCTCTGCATCTTTTTCTGTCACTCCAACCACCTGCATGTCCTCCCTCAGCACATCCATAAACTTTCTCTTTGGCTTCCCTCTTCTCCTGCCTGGTGGCTCCATTTTCAGCATCCTTCTCCCTATATACCCTGGGTCCCTCCTCTTCACATGTCCAAACCATCTCAATCTCACATCTCTGGCCTTGTCACCAAGACAGTCCTTGATATAATTCCACCTCTACCTTGAATGCATCTGTTATTCTAACTGCACATTTCAGCACTGATACAGTGTCCTTGTACATGTCCTGCACCACCCTCACATACTTCTCTGCCACTCCAAACTTCCTCATACAATACCACAACTCTTCTCTTCACTGAAAAAAATGATACTTTGGATCAACTTAAAAAAATTGATGTAATTTGTTACAGCTAATTTTTTTTTAGTTTCTCACAATGTATATTCATGATTTTGTAAAGTGATTCCAGCAGATTTAAACTGGAAACCACAATTTTCCATTAGACCAATGCAAATAAGTACTTTGAATGAAGTGCACTGTGTTTCACTTTTTTCAGTGTTGGCACCCTGTCATGAGCTTTCTTTAAATCCAAAATTGTACAATGTTTTCTCAGTGGTGTTTCCACTAATTGTTCCCCTAACTTCCAGCTCTGCAGATCACCCTTATTCTTAAAAAATCTCAACCAGCACACCTCTGCACTTGTCAGGCATCTTCTCACTTTCCACGATTTTATGAAACAATCCGGTTAAAAACTTTTCTGCCATCTCTCCTGAACATGTCCATGCCTCCACTGAAATGTCATGTGGGTCAACTGCCTTATCACGCTTCATAGCTGTCCTAACTTCATCTTTAATAACCGGTTGCAGTGTTGTGAAAGTGTTGGAACACGGACCCACAACAGGGGGCGCAATGAACGGACAATGGAGAGAAGTAAAGAATTAGTTTTACTGTTGTGAGAAGAACACAACTAATACAACAATTAACAATTTGGAGGCGTAAGCCGAAATCTGCTGGTGTCGTGTGGGCAGGCTCGAAGGTAGGAGACGTCCGTCCTAGTTGAACCGGAACCACCCAGATCTCCTCTGCCACCGAAACCCAGAAGTACTGGAACCGCCAAGTCCCGAATTCCCAGGTGGCCACTGCCTTCGCTCGTCGGATCCGGTACTGCTGGCGGAAAAGAGCACAAACACACAGGTAGGATGCGACCGCACCCAGTAGACGGAGAGGGGCAAAGCCGCCTCCACCTCTTGTCACACTTAAGCAGGAAAGGTGAGTACTTATCCAAACACTTGGCCTTCAGTAGTCTGCTGTCCTGAAAGGGTTATCAGATATTGTCACAGAATATGCTGCTGAGGTGATTACCTTAACTCAAGGCGATATCTCGGCACTGAGGTGGAGACGCTGTCCTGCTGATATACCTCCGTACTGAGTGAAGTCAGCTGTGTCCGGTAATGGGTGACAGCTGTCACCCTGGCTGCTCTCATCAGGCGGCGGCGCCCTCTGGTGCCTGGAGCCCGCACTCCAGGCAGGGCGCCCTCTGGTGGTGATGGGCCAGCAGTACCTCCTCTTCAGCGGCCCACACACAACAGGACCCCCCCCTCAACGGGCGCCTCCTGGCGCACGACCGGGCTTGCCCGGATGGCGACGGTAAAAGTCGGCCAGGAGGGCCGGGTCCAGGATGAAGCTCCTCTTCACCCAGGAGCGTTCCTCTGGGCCGTACCCCTCCCAGTCCACCAGGTACTGAAGACCCCGGCCCATTCGACGGACATCGAGGAGCCGGCGCACGGTCCAAGCCGGTTCCCCGTCGATGATCCGGGCAGGAGGCGGTGCCGGATCCGGGGTGCAGAGGGGTGAGGTGTGATGGGGCTTTATCCGGGAGACGTGGAACACTGGGTGAATCCGCAGCGAGGCCGGAAGCTGAAGCCTCACTGCGGCGGGATTGATGACTTTGAGGATGTTGAAGGGGCCGATGTATCGTTCTTGGAGCTTGGGGGAGTCCACTTGAAGGGGAATGTCCTTGGTGGACAACCACACTTCCTGCCCAGGACGATACGTGGGAGCCGGGGCCCGCCGCCGGTCTGCATGTTTCTTCGCCCTCGTCCGGGCCCTCAACAAAGCAGAGCGGGCGGCACGCCACACCCGACGGCACTTCCGTAGGTGGGCCTGGACCGAGGGCACACCGACCTCCCCCTCGACCACCGGAAACAAGGGGGGCTGATACCCCAAGCACACCTCAAACGGGGAGAGGCCGGTGGCAGATGACACTTGGCTGTTGTGTGCGTACTCGATCCAGGCCAGGTGGGTACTCCAGGCCGTCGGGTGCGCGGCTGTCACACAGCGTAGTGTCTGCTCCAATTCCTGATTCGCCCGCTCTGCTTGCCCGTTGGTCTGGGGGTGATACCCAGACGAGAGGCTGACCGTGGCCCCCAGTTCCCGGCAAAAACTCCTCCAGACGTGTGAGGTGAACTGGGGACCGCGATCGGAGACGATGTCTGATGGGATGCCATGCAGACGGACGACGTGGTGGACCAGGAGGTCCGCTGTCTCCTGGGCCGTTGGAAGCTTCGGGAGGGCCACGAAGTGGGCCGCCTTGGAGAAACGGTCCACTATCGTGAAGACGACGGTGTTTCCCTGGGACGGCGGGAGACCCGTGACGAAGTCCAGGCCGATGTGGGACCAGGGGCGATGAGGCACGGGCAGTGGCTGTAACTGCCCTGAGGTCTTCTTGTGGTCAGCCTTGCCCCTGGCGCAGGTGGTACAGGCCTGGATGTAGTCCCGGACGTCGGCCTCCAGGGATGCCCACCAGAAGCGTTGCCGGACGACTGTCACGGTCCTTCGCACCCCTGGGTGACAGGAGAGCTTAGAACCGTGACAGAAGTCCAGGACTGCAGCCCTAGCCTCTGGTGGGACGTATAGTTTGTCCTTTGGTCCGTTTCCGGGGTCCGGGACACGGGTCAGGGCCTCCCGGACGGTCTTCTCCACGTCCCAGGTGAGGGCGGCCACGATAGCGGACTCCGGGATGATGGGATCCGGGGGATCCGACGGTTCCGTTTTGACTTCATCCTCGTGCACCCGGGACAATGCGTCCGATCTTTGATTCTTGGTCCCGGGGCGGTAGGTAATCCGGAAGTCAAAACGGCCAAAGAACAGTGACCAGCGGGCTTGCCTGGGGTTCAGACGCTTAGCGGTCCTGATGTACTCCAGGTTCCGATGGTCAGTGAAAACCGTGAATGGCACGGCTGTTCCCTCCAACAGATGTCTCCACTCTTCGAGGGCCTCTTTCACAGCAAGGAGTTCCCGATTGCCGACGTCATAATTCCGTTCAGCGGGGGTCAACCTGCGAGAGAAATAGGCACACGGGTGAAGGACCTTATCGGTCTTCCCGCTCTGGGAGAGCACCGCTCCTATCCCTGAGTCCGAGGCATCCACTTCAACCACTAACTGGCGGCTAGGATCGGGCTGCACCAGAACTGGTGCAGACGAGAAGCGCCGTTTCAACTCCTTGAACGCGGCCTCGCACCGGTCCGACCAGGTGAAGGGAACTTTTGGAGAGGTCAGGGCTGTCAGGGGGCTAACTACCTGACTGTAGCCCTTAATGAACCTCCTATAGAAATTAGCAAAGCCGAGGAACTGTTGCAGCTTCCTACGGCTTGTGGGTTGGGGCCAATCTCTCACCGCCGCAACCTTGGCCGGGTCCGGGGCGACGGAGTTAGAGGAGATGATAAACCCCAGGAAGGACAAAGAAGTGCGGTGGAACTCACACTTCTCGCCCTTCACAAACAGACGGTTCTCCAACAACCGCTGCAGGACCTGACGGACATGCCGGACATGAGTCTCAGGATCCGGGGAAAAGATGAGTATATCGTCTAGATATACGAAGACGAACCGGTGCAGGAAGTCCCGCAAGACATCGTTTACCAACGCTTGGAAGGTCGCGGGAGCATTAGTGAGACCGAACGGCATGACCAGGTACTCAAAATGACCTAAGGGGGTGTTAAATGCCGTCTTCCATTCGTCTCCCTTCCGAATCCGAACCAAATGATACGCATTCCTAAGATCCAGCTTGGTGAAAATCTTGGCTCCATGCAAGGGGGTGAACACTGAATCCAACAAGGGCAACGGGTATCGGTTGCGAACCGTGATCTCGTTCAACCCCCTGTAATCAATGCATGGACGAAGTCCGCCATCTTTTTTACCCACAAAAAAGAAACCTGCGCCCATCGGTGAGGTGGAATTCCGGATCAACCCGGCGGCTAATGAGTCCCGGATGTAGGTCTCCATTGATTCGCGTTCCGGCCGTGAGAGGTTGTACAGCCTACTGGACGGGAACTCACTGCCTGGAACCAAATCAATGGCACAATCGTACGGGCGGTGGGGAGGAAGCGTGAGAGCCAGATCCTTGCTGAACACGTCAGCGAGGTCATGGTACTCCGCTGGCACCGCCTTCAGATTGGGCGGGACTCGGACCTCCTCCTTAGCTTGGGGAGCCGGGAGGAACCGAGGAACCGAGACACTCCCGATGGCAGGTTTCGCTCCACTGCACCACTACCCCGGACGGCCAATCAATCCGGGGATTGTGCTTAAGCATCCATGGAAACCCTAAAACCACACGGGAGGTGGCCTGAGTCACGAAGAACTCGATCACCTCCCGGTGGTTACCTGACACCACCAGAGTTACTGGAGGTGTCTTGTGTGTGATTGGTGGGAGTAGGGAGCCATCTAGTGCTCGAACCTGCACAGGCGAGGTAAGAGCCACCAGAGGGAGCCCTATCTCCCTGGCCCATCTGCTGTCAAGCAGATTCCCCTCAGAGCCCGTGTCCACCAGTGCTGGGGCCTTCAGGGTTGAATCCTCATACAGGATTGTGACTGGGAGTCGTGTAGCAATGTGGGTGTGTCCCACGTGAATGTTTTGGCCCACCCCTGGCCCAGTCTCTAAGGGCGGGCGTTTGGCGTTTGACCGCTCGGGGCAGTCTCTCACATGGTGCTCTATTGAACCACAAACAAGACATGCTCCGTGGGTCCATCTCCTCTGTGCATCTGGTGCCCTAAATGTTGCCCTACTCGTGTCCCTAGCTTCGTCAGTAGGGGGAGCTGTGACCCCACGGAGCGCAGGAACAGAGGAGCGTGGGGAGGGCGGAGCTCGATTGGACCCGGAAGGGAGAGGGACGACGCGTGCCTGGCCACGCCCTTCGCCTCGTTCCCGGCGGCGTTCTTCTAACCGGTTGTCGAGTCGTATGACTAGATCGATGAGCCCATCTAAATCCCGCGGTTCGTCCTTGGCCACCAGGTGCTCTTTTAGGACCAGTGACAGTCCGTTTACAAAGGCAGCGCGGAGGGCAGTGCTATTCCAGCCGGATCTCGCCGCCGCGATGCGGAAGGCGACTGCATAGGCAGCTGCGCTCCGACGCCCCTGTCGTATGGACAGTAGTGCGGTTGAAGCGGACTCTCCTCTGTTGGGATGATCGAACACCGTTCTGAGCTCCCGTACAAACCCATCGTATGTATGAAGGAGCCGCGAGTGCTGCTCCCAGAGCGCTGTAGCCCAAGCGCGTGCCTCCCCGCGAAGCAGATTTATCACATAAGCTACTTTGCTAGCATCAGTCGCGTACATCACGGGACGCTGTGCGAAGACGAGCGAACACTGCATCAGAAAGTCCGCGCACGTCTCCACACAGCCTCCGTACGGCTCTGGAGGGCTTATGTATGCTTCTGGGGACGGAGGAAGGGACCGTTGAACGACCAGTGGAACATCACTTTCACGCGCAGGGTCCTCGGGAGGGAAAGCCGCAGCGGCACCCGAAGGGCGCGCCTCCACTTGTGCGGCGAGAGCCTCCACCCTGCGGTTTAGGAGAACGTACTGCTCGGTCATTAAATCGATCCGAGAGGTGAAGGCGGTGAGGATCCGCTGCAACTCACCGATTACCCCTCCCGAAGCCTCCGCCGCGCCTTGGTCTTCCATTGGCCGTTCAACAGCCGGTTGACGCCCCTCGGGGTCCATGACGCTGGCCGAGATATCCTGTTGTGAAAGTGTTGGAACACGGACCCACAACAGGGGGCGCAATGAACGGACAATGGAGAGAAGTAAAGAATTAGTTTTACTGTTGTGAGAAGAACACAACTAATACAACAATTAACAATTTGGAGGCGTAAGCCGAAATCTGCTGGTGTCGTGTGGGCAGGCTCGAAGGTAGGAGACGTCCGTCCTAGTTGAACCGGAACCACCCAGATCTCCTCTGCCACCGAAACCCAGAAGTACTGGAACCGCCAAGTCCCGAATTCCCAGGTGGCCACTGCCTTCGCTCGTCGGATCCGGTACTGCTGGCGGAAAAGAGCACAAACACACAGGTAGGATGCGACCGCACCCAGTAGACGGAGAGGGGCAAAGCCGCCTCCACCTCTTGTCACACTTAAGCAGGAAAGGTGAGTACTTATCCAAACACTTGGCCTTCAGTAGTCTGCTGTCCTGAAAGGGTTATCAGATATTGTCACAGAATATGCTGCTGAGGTGATTACCTTAACTCAAGGCGATATCTCGGCACTGAGGTGGAGACGCTGTCCTGCTGATATACCTCCGTACTGAGTGAAGTCAGCTGTGTCCGGTAATGGGTGACAGCTGTCACCCTGGCTGCTCTCATCAGGCGGCGGCGCCCTCTGGTGCCTGGAGCCCGCACTCCAGGCAGGGCGCCCTCTGGTGGTGATGGGCCAGCAGTACCTCCTCTTCAGCGGCCCACACACAACATGCACTTCTTGACTTACTCTCTCCACATCATCCAACATTTTCTTTCTCATAATTTCTTCCTTCATCAGCTCCTCAAAATACTCCCTCGATCTTCTCAACACACACTACTCACTTGTTAGCACATTACCATTTCCATCCTTTATCACATTAACATGCCCTTTCCCTAGCCTTTGCCACATCTGATTTACTTTACTCTTTTGACCTGCAGCTTGTTGTCCTCCTGTCTACTTTCATCATCTTGCTGGAGATCCCAAATCATTATCACCAACTTCTTTCTCCTTCTACCTTTCTGGACAACTTCATCCAGCCACCAGGTTTCTGTGTCTTCTGTCCTCTGTCCAGATATCAAACCACATCTGCACAACTTGTCCAAAATCATTTCACCTTCATCCAGTACCCTTCTCACTTCCTCACTGAATTTCACACAACAGTTTTCCTTCTTTAGCTTCCACCGTCTGATTGTTTGTTGAGATCTCTGCTCACCTCAAAATTCATCCCATAAACCACACTCCAATGCTGCCTAGCTACACTCTCTCCTGCTATCATCTTTACAGCTTCGGGTTTCTTTTAGGATGCATCTGCTACAAAGAATGTAGTCCACCTGTGTGCACTTTCCTCCACTCTTATATGTCACCCTGTGCTCCCACTTCTTATATATATATAATTTATTTTTTAATTGAATTTATTTAAAATTTATAACATTTATTTCAAATTGTTTAGTATTGTGTGAGAGAGATTGAACTAATTGAAATGGACTGCATTCATCATAGTAAAACCGTTCAATTATATTTGCAATATGTCACTAAGTACTGGTAAATTTCCTTCTCAAATGAAAATAGCCAAAGTAATTCCTCTGTTTAAAACTGGTGACAAACACACATTTTCTAATTATAGACCTATATCACTCCTGCCACAATTTTCCAAAATTTTGGAAAAAATATTTGCTAAAAGATTAAATGATTATTTACTGAAGCATAATATCATTTGTGAAGAACAATATGGATTCAGAAGGTCTCGAACTACATCACATGCTTTGATGGACTTTGTGGAAAGTATAGCAACTGCAATTGACAATAAACAATATACAATAGGTGTTTTTTTTATTTACAGAAAGCGTTTGACACAATTAACCATGGAATACTATTAAGTAAACTGCAGAAATCTGGAATCAGAGGTCTGGCATATGAATGGATAGCTAGTTATTTACAAGGCAGATTTCAGTATGTTCAATTCAATAATACAAATTCTGAACTCAGGGATGTCACATTTGGGGTGCCGCAGGGCTCAGTGCTGGGTCCTTTGTTGTTTATAATCTATATAAATGATATAAGTTGGGTGTCGAGTTCACTGAGATGTGTCCTTTTTGCGGATGATACAACTGTGTTCTGTAGCGGTGAAAATCTTGAACAGCTTCTGGACATAGTGGAGAAAGAACTGGAAAAATTTAAGGTTTGGTTTGACGCTAATAAGTTGTCACTCAAACTTGGGAAAACTAAATGTATTATATTTGGAAATAAACAGGCACCCAAATGTAAAAATTTAACTATAAACAATAAGGAAATTGAGTTAGTAACACAGAATAAATTTTTAGGTGTTATAATTGATAATAAACTTAGCTGGAAACCACATATAAATTATGTGAAATCAAAATTGTCAAAAACTATCGCCATTTTGTATAAAGCCAAAGATCTACTGCCGCAAGAAGGGTTACTTACTTTATATCATTCTCTGATGGTACCATATATGACATATTGTGTTGAGTCATGGGGAAACACTTACAAATCAAATACCAATCCAATATTCCTTTTGCAAAAACGAGCCATACGAATCATCTGCAATAAACAATATCGTGAACCAACTCATTCTCTATTTGTGTCTTTAAATGTATTAAAATTCATTGATTTGGTCGATTACATTACAATTCAAACTTTATTTCGAGCGAAAAACCAAGCCTTACCGAGACATGTCCAGAGTCTGTTCCGATTGAGGGAATCCAGATATAGTTTAAGAGGTTGTGCAATTTTTATGAAACCACCAGTAAGAACAAATGTAAAGGGTTTTTGTGTGTCTGTGGTTGGGGTGAGGAAATGGAACAAATGTTCAACAGAGGTTAGAATGAGTAGTACCTTAGTGAGATTTAAGAAACTACTCAAAAAGAACATTATGTCTAAGTATCATAAAGAAGCAAATATAATTAGATTTATATGGAATGTTCAATTTATAAGTGGGACTTATTGTATATTGAATGTGTGGGTATGTTATATGCGTATGTAGATATATAGATATGGGTAGGTGTATATGTATATGTATATAAGTGACTGTGTATATGTATGTATATATTTATGTTTGTAAAGTATATACGTATGTATATAGGTATATATGGCACAGCCCAAGCAGAGGGTCACCCCCAAGAGCCTGGTCTGCTTGAGGTTTCTTCCTTATAGGGAGTTTTTCCTCACCACAGTTGCCTAGTGCTTGCTCTGGGGGTTGGTAAGGTTAGTCCTTACTGGCGTAAAGTGCCTTGATTCGACTTTCTTGTGATCTGGTACTATATAAATATAATTATAAGTGAATAGTATATTGATGTGTATGTCTGTGTGTCGACATGTAGTAGTGAATTTATATTTATGTAAATATGACTGATTAGAATTGTTGGACTTGTACTAGCAGGGGTGGGCGCTAATAAGCTTTGCTTCAGCCCACACCCTTTCGGACTCACTAGTTTTGTCTGTGTTTGTTTGTGGAATTGTTCATTTTTTCTATCTGAATATTTTGTGTGCCGAATAAAAACTTTGTCACTTGTCACTTGTCTTGCACTATCATGGTCAAAGTGCTTTACATTGATGCCTGACATTTGCCCATTCACATCCACACACGCTGATGATCACACAAAACAGTTATTTTCATTCATTGTCTGTACGCACTTAATTTTACGGCAGTAATAACAACAACAACGACAATAATAATAATAATACACTTTCAGGATAATACATTTCAAAGTGCTTCAGACAGTGAAATAAATACCAATCAAATCAACCAATCAAATTATGTTTTATAAAACAATAAAAAAATACATAATCATAAACAAGAGAAAAACAGGTGAGTTTTAAGATTTGATTTAAAATATTGGACAGAACCTGACATCCCCTGGCAGATTACACCATACATTTGGAGCACTGTCAGCAAAAACTCTACACCCTGCTGACTTCTTCTTAACCAAGAAACTCTGAGTAAATCTGCATGTGAGGACCCCAGGGTGTGATATGGAACATAAGGCTGAATGAATTCCACAAAATAAGACACTATACACAAACCTTCAGTATTTTATAAGCCAACAGCAGGACCGTAACATCCACTCTGACACTCACGGGAAGCCACCATGGGTGTGATGTGATCATATTTCCTACTTCTGGTAAAACTCTGAATCATCTGATGACATTTAATACTCTTATGAGATGAACCAGAAAACACTTTACAATAAATGTGACACCATGCAAGAATTAGATTTGTGAGGAAAGCCACAAAAATGCCAAAGACAACCATTAAGAAGTTGTAGTCTCCAGTAGCTGTGATTATGTTATGTGTCGGACGAGGTCGGAGCACCGACCCAGCGTTTGACAGGACCCAGCATAAAATAAGCAGAGCACGGTTCAAAGGATAACACATTTTAATGAAAGTAAGTGCAATGACAAACAACTAAAAAGTCCGCGGTCTGGTAAGGTGAAAACACGGCACGCTCTCAGCAGCGCAAACGGTCCGGAGCCACAGCAGTTCGGACCCAGGGACCCCGCCGACACCCCCCAGGTGGCCGCGACAAACCGTGTCTGTGAAGAAAGAAAACATGAGGTGAGTCCAACACTCTCCACCCAGAGAGACACAGCTCAAAAGGTGCACACAATCAGCAAACACTTCCTGGCTTAAATATATATATATCAGCTTCTCACCCTGCAGGCACGGAACAACTCAGTTCAAATCTCCACTGCAGCAGAAGCTGATTAGACAATTAGCATAACGTGACAGCTCAATAACACAAGGTGTGAGGGACACCAAATCCACTGTCATTACTTCATAAAAGTCACCAAAACCAAATTACCTCAGGAAGTGTGCTGAAGAGCGTGAGACCTCACCCAATCCTCCTTCACAGACTGTGGCATCAAACCTGGAGCGGTCTCTGCGTCCGTAATGGTGAGATTGTTCTCCTGACGTTGATCTCACATGTCTCCTCACAAGGTCGAGTCTCTGGCAATCACACACTGTGCATTCAAGGTTTAAATGCAGCCATCTCTGATCAAGACAGAATACACCACAGCTGTGAGTCCTGATGACCTGCACATGAAAACAAGCCTCAGGTGTTCAGGGTGAGGTCCTAATGCTCAGCCACTCAGTCCTGAATGCATACCACCTGGTGGGAAAAACAGAAACCAAGCCAGCCAAACACCCCAGCACACAACAGATTAGACAAATTGTGCAAAGTTTTGCATTTTGCATCAACAGTTATACAGCGTCACAATGAAGTGGAGGATTTTCTTAAGAACATCTGAAAGTTCAGCTGCAGTTTGCCAGAAGACACATGGGAGATGCAAGCCTAGAATTGATCTGTTTTGTTGTATGGAAATTCTTCTCTTTTCCACTATCAAGCTGTGAGTGGTGATGCAAAACTTTCACTGAGCACAGTTTCTTCAATTGCAGCCCCTGAAGCCACCAACTCATACAGCGTCGATGACTTTGATCACTAATTTGGAGGTTAGTAAGAAACTGAACAGTACCATACTGGTTGTATTTCTTAATGATTTATGTAAATGAAGTCCAAGACATATTTACTATCCATTGACTTGGATATTTGCAAGTATCCATCCCCTTACTTGGATATGTGCATGTATCCATCCCCTTACTTGGATATTTGCAAGTATCCATCCCCTTACTTGGATATGTGCATGTATCCATCACCTTACTTGGATACGTGCATGTATCCATCACGTTACTTGGATATGTGCATGTGTCCATCCCCTTACTTGGATATGTGCATGTATCCATCCCCTTACTTGGATATGTGCATGTATCCATCCACTTACTTGACTGATGAAACGGCAGTTCGTGAGACTGGGTTATGAAAAGTTTGTTAATCTATGTGTTTGTGCCGGGGGTACGAAAATGGAGCACTTTTCGTGACAGGGGAACAAATCAATTTAGTGATGTGGTTACAAAATGTGGGGCGACATGGGAAAGTCTGGGGCGGGGGGTATGGTTAGGGTTAGAGAACAGGAGGATTATAATAGCAAAATAATAAACCGTGTCACAAAAATCGGGCACTAAACATGATGGGGCAAGGGGAAAAACGTGAGACTGGGCTGGTAAAAGTGATAATTTACTAGCGTTACACTAAAGGATGCTATTACTTATGCAACCCATCATTTTTGCTTTTAGAATTTTTTTCCGTTTATGTCATGTTGTAGAAATAATTTTTCACTGTGAGTTTAAAGGCCATCAATTTAGAATCTTTTTTAGGGGAGGTAATAGTCTAGTGGTTAAGCATTGGGCTTGAGACCAGAGGATCCTTGGTTCAAATCCCAGCCTGATCGGAAAATCACTAAGGGCCCTTGGGCAAGGCCCTTCATTCCCTAGTTGCTCCCGGTGTGTAGCGGCAGCACCCTCACACTGGGGTGAATGTGAGGCATTAGTGTGTAAAGCGATTTGAGTGTCTGATGCAGATGGGAAGGCGCTATATAAAAATGCAGACCATTTATAAAGGGACTCTTGATTTTTTTTTTTTTAATTGCTCAAGGGTTCGCATACATCTTCTTCCCATGGTCTTTGATGTGAGCAAATTCGTTCTGCTTGTATCTTTTTTAACACTACGTCACCACGGCAGAGCCAATATGGAGCAACATGTTGATGTGACACAGGTTTTACACTGTGTCCATAACACATGGAGAACGGGCAGAAACCTTTGTTCCTTGTTCACATTACCACTCTCAAAATCTAATTTAAGAAAATCCAGATTGGATCTAGCTTGATTTTATTTTTTTTGGCATTCTGACTTTTTCAAAACGGATTAAAGCCACATGCAGGTGGTTGGAAATGCGGTTCAAATCGCATTTTTGCAACTATGTTTCAATTTGATAGAGTGACACAAAAAACAATGAAGTAGATCTGGAAAGATGGAAGTTGATTTGAGGTGCCTTACCTGTGGAGTGGAATAAGTGGAAAAAAGTAGAAGAAAACAGACAAAAACAACAGAGCATGGATGAGAATTTTAAACAGTGGACAGATAAGGAAACATAGTGCCTGTTATCTGGGGATCATCAATGCCAAACAAATTAGAAGGAATATACTGAAATAAATCTATTTATCAGACTATAGTGTGGAGGAGCAGGAGTAAAGCCTGTTGCCATAGCAATCCATATGGACAAGACTATGTCAATGTGGACACGAAGATCATATCTAGTTACTTGCTAGATATAATCTGGACAGTCAATTGAGCTCTGATTGGAATCAGATTTGCAATAAATCTGGTTTGAACTTGTCCTTAGTTTTGGAAGCAAGCTCACTGACCACTTGTCCATCACTCTGTTCCAACCCAACTTAGTCAATAGGTGCTGAGAAATACCACATCCTCCTATGAACAAGAAGTTGCCATGGTGAGTTCGAAGTACCATATGCCCGGTCTCAGACCTACAAGAACAGCTTCTTCCCAGGTGCTATCCAACTATAGAATACCCTACCCAGAGAACGGATGGCAGTCACCAGTCTGGACTTCTTTAACCTCTTCTGCAGGACTGGACTTCTGCAGTCTCTGAGTCAGATCTGTGTAGAAGTCCAGTTCCTTGTACATAGAGCACCTGAAAAATGTACTTTCAGCCTTCACTGTCACTTTTGTCTACCATGTTCATGAAAGTATGGCAATATTCAACTGTTAAATCCTGTGCTGACAATGGAAGAAGAAGAACCCAACTACACTCACTGGCCAGTTTATTAGGTACACCTTGCTAGTACTTGCCTACAGAACTGCCTTAACTCTTCATTCAACAAGGTGTTGGAAACATTACTCAGAGATGTTGGTCCATATTGACTATGGTCTCCCATTCAACCAGTCTGTCCATTCTCCTCTGACCTCTGACATCAACAAGGCATTTTCATCCACACAACTGCGGCTCACTGGACATTTTCTGTTTTTTGGACCATTTTCTGTAAACCCTAGAGAAGGGGTGTGTGAAAATCCTAGTAGATCAGCAGTTTCTAAAATAGTGAGACCAGCCCATCTGGCACCATCAACCATGCGATGTTCAAAGTCACTTAATCCTCTTTCTTCCCCTTTCTGATGCTCGGTTTGAACTTCAGCAAGTCATCTTCACCACGTCTAGATGGCTAAATCCATTGAGTTGCTGCCATATGGCTAATTAGCTTTGCGTTAACAAAACAATTGAACAGGTGTACCTAATAAAGTGACCGGTGAGTGCAGATTTAACTACTAAATGTAAATTTAATTTGACATATTCTGATCTTTGTTTGGGCAACATTTTGAGGGTTAAAAACGGATTTGTTGGTGATTTATTCTTTAAATCAAAAATGTACTACAGTGATTTCCTTTCGGCGAAGCTTGCAGGGTTTATTCTAATGGCCACATGATGGCGCTCTTTGTTCAAGCTCCTGATCAGAAGAGAGAGAGAGAGAGAGAGAGAGAGAGAGAGAGAGAGAGAGAGAGAGAGAGAGAGAGAGAGAGAGAGAGAGAAAACAAAAAACGTGGGGTTTAAGTTGGTATTCTTAAACGGAATCACGCCCTGGAGCAGAAGTTCCACTCGACCCCCTCATCCGGTCTCTTTTCGTCATTTTGCGTCACAGTAAAAAGAAAGAAAGAAAAAAAAAAAAAACTGACGTGAGTCTTTGAGGGACTCTGTGCGACCTTTCAGTCTGATTCAGTGAGGAGGTGAAAAAGCGGATCCAGGCGGTCCAGAAATGCGCAGTTAGAATTTTGGACAAACATGCACTTCACAAATGTGCCATGCATTTATTAATATGAATAGTTTTACCATCTACTGCAGGTTAATGTGTGTTTTATGTAATAATCCGCAGAAGGATAAGCCGGCGGTTCCATTTATGGCTGGAAAAATTTGCCTAATTAGGGTTCATCAGCTCAGCATGGGGCGAAGAAAAAAAAAAAAAAAAAAAAAAAAAAACCTCCCCGCAAGTTTCTCTATTAATCAAAAGCAAAGCTGGAGACACCCTTTTCTTTCTTTCTTGTTTTCAGTTATGACACTTAAATCATCCCAATTTAATGATTTAAAAAGGATAAAACGGGGGATTTGTAGACTGATGGCTGTCTGAAGCGGCATCCTGCGTCACAGCCGCGTTCAGATCCGATTACGCGGCTCGTTTATTTCAACAATTTAACACATGCACAAAGGCCGAGGCCTGCGTGCGTGCGCTGGCATCGGATGACCATCAGAGAGAAAGAGTGAGGGGGGCAAAAAACTCCCCACCCTCATCATCTATTACCAGCAAATTATTGGAAACGATAAGAAAAGTGACAAAGCCAAAAAACAAAAAAAAAAAAAAAAAAAAAGGATCGCTTTCAGCACCGGACAGCTCCTGAGACCTTGGAGGCCGCACGCTCCAAGAACCTTCCGTCAAAAACCACGAAAAAGAGAGAGAGAGAGAGAGAGAGAGAGAGAGAGAGAGAGAGACCTAACTGTAAAAGCCTTTAATTGTTATTGAGGGCGTGAACAGATGTTGCCATCACATGTCTGATTTGAAAAAGGGGGAAGAAAAAAAGTTTTTAGAAGTAAAGTTGCAATGTGAAGTGAGCTGGTGTTTGGCGTGCGGGAGGGGTGATGGATGCGTCGACGAGGAAAGGAACTGTACTATTATATTCCGGGAGGAAGGCTTGATGACGTCTATCGCATCCTTAATGTGACTTGAGGGAGGAGGAGGAGAGGAGGAGGATGGATGGAGGGGAGGGTGAGGACGCGCAAATAAAAATCCAAGGCAATCGCGGCACAGGACCAAAAGGGAGGAGAGGGGAAAAAAAAGTTTCGCGCACAGCGATATGTAGGCGCACCACACTGCACTTTGGAGCATTTTTATTTTTCTTCTCGTGGTGTTCTTCCCCGGCGACAGGTGGACTCTCGATAATTGTCTCGTAAGAAGTGAAGAGAGGCTGAACTGAGAGGAGCATAAGGAGACGACGGAGGCGCTTCAGCCAGCAAAGAAGTGCCGTGAGAAAGATACAGTCTCTCTCTCTCTCTCTCTCTCTCTCTCTCTCTCTCTCTCTCTCACTCTCTCTCTCGCCCCCTTTCCCCTTTCCCCCCCTCTCTCTCTCACTTACGACCACAGCCGCGCCCGGATCACATCAGCACAGCGTTCCCTGCCTTCCTGCTATAGGTATGTGGAGGATCAGTGATGGAAAAAAGCGATATTCATGTTTTAAAAGTTATTTCTGCACACGATTAAGTGCTTAAACTCCTACAGGATGACTGGTTTATTTTTTTTTTAATAATTGTACCTCGTAAATTTATTGTGTTGAGACAAATTTGTGTTGTAAAAGCTGTTTAAAGCTGCTCTCATTAATTAATGAATCTACTTTTTCTTTAAACAGCATGGCCAGTTCGAGCAAAGCAACTTTAATCTTGCTCATCTATGGAATCCTAATGCACTACAGCGTCTTCTGCACACCTATCGGACTAAATTACCCTAAGATTAGGTAGGTGCCATTTTAAAGTAATTTTAACATTCAAACAATACCAAAAAACGCTGCTGAAATCCATTTTAAATTACGGCATTGCACTGAGATCAGCGGCAAAGTCGTAATTTTTAGCTGTTGTTTTTGCGGTTTTCGTTCTTGTGCGTAATTACGCACCAAAGGCGCCCGTTTCCATCAAACTGTCGGAAAGCAGCGCACACAAATGTGCCTGCGCTGTGAAGAAGGAAAAAAAAAAGTGCTCGTGGAGGTGTGCGCGTCCGGTGGGACGACTCACAGAACTCCCCTTATTAAAAATAAGAGACGATGCAGCTGAACGCTGTTTGGATGACGGTGGACTGGCGTCACCACAGAGAGGCGAGGAAACACGAATGGGAGCTCGATCCTTTTTATTTATTCTTCTCCCCCTCCTTCTCCTCAAAAGCATAATTGGGCGTGGCTCTAGTTTTTTTTTTAAATAATTGCAGCAACTATTTTAATATTTTTTTTTAAAATTATATCCTCAAATGTGACAGTTTTCACACAAATTATTTCGATTTTTTGTTAAAAAAAATAGCGCGTCTGCAATAAACAATTTTACGCACAAAAACATTTATCAAAAATAATGCAGAAATACAAATGCACACGTTTTATGCATTTTAAGCTATTTTAAACTCGTAATTTCCCCCCCATTTTTAAATAATTCGTTAGACACATCCCTCCCGCTGTGTCGGAATTCACGCGTTATGCAGCGGACGCGCGCCTTTGCTTTGCAGTCACGCCGCCATCAGATCAGAATTGTGATGAATGTTATCCTCCCTTCCATCCCCCCTTTTTTTTGTTGTTTTCCCAGACTTGAAAACGACGCCTTCGATGAGGACGGGAATTCTTTATCCGACATGGGGTTTGATAGCGATCGGATTGCTATACGCAGCCCAGGATCGTTAAACGACGACGGCTACTCGTTATATTACCCGCCAGAGAAAAGGTAAACCTCATTTAATACTTTCAAACCCTCACCTGGAGTCCAGATTCCACTTTTAATGACTTATTTGCGATAATGTTATGTTTTGGTTGCTTTATTTTCTTCGTTATTCGTTCAGTGTTATTTTCATACTCAGTAGCCTAAAATGTGCGAATTAATAATTTATTGTACTAAAAAAAAAAAAAAAAAAACAAAAAAAAAAAACACCAAAAACAAACAAATAAAATTTTTTGGGAGTTGCGAGCGGATGGAGACATTTTAGGCTACTTTTGATCATTTTGTCTGCGCTTTAGTCACTGATGATCTATGTGTTTTGGCGTTTTATCATCTCAGATCAGAAAGGCATGCTGAGGAAGAATTAGATAGAGCCTTGAGGGAGATCCTGGGTCAGTTAACAGCGAGACATTATCTGCATTCTCTGATGACAATTCGTGCAGGGTAAGGGCATTTCTTATAACCTGCAGTCATCACTTTTTTTTTTAAATTTAATTTAATTTTTGTTATGTTTGTCCGCTGCACACGTTCAGGTTGCTCCATCATTGTCTTTCATTTTGTGTGGGTGGTGTTTTTCCTCTCTGCAATGTTACACAATAATATTAATAATAATAAAATAATAATAATTTAAAAAACAGCTTTTTTTGATATGTGACGTGGCACTGCGTGGAAAAAGTGAGGGTCACATTTCTGAGAATGCATTAAATTACATTACATTTATATATATATATATATATATATATATATATATATATATATATATATATATATATATATATGCAGCAATTAAAAATCAGGCATCTGAATCTGCCTGCAAATGAATAATTAATGTTTTCTAAAAGCTTTTGCTTAAAAATTAAATTTAAAAAATGAATTAAATCTATTATTAATGCATCCTGAAGTAAATGAGGTGTGGAAAGCTGCTGTGTAAATTTTATTTTATTTTGTTATTGTTGTTTTGCAGTGGGGACAACAGCATAGAAGATGAATCAGAGCCCTTATCCAAAAGACATTCCGATGGGATCTTCACCGACAGCTACAGCCGCTACAGAAAGCAGATGGCCGTGCAGAAATACCTGGCAGCTGTTCTGGGAAGAAGGTACAGACAGAGAGTTAGGAACAAAGGACGCAGACTTGCCTATTTGTAGTTCCCAGAGCCCCAGCTACCCTCCTGTGTATATACATCCAGTCGTTAAATCATCCAGATATATCTGACCAACCAGTGGATTGCGCCTGTGTTCTTTCAACATGTATTTATGTATGAAGTAAAGCCATTAAAATGAATATTTTAATAATAATATTGGCTTTTTTTCCTCCCTTTTTGTACAAAAGCACTTCTTGATACCTACCTACCGAATGCACAGTTACACTTTGTGGACCAATATTTTATTTCCATGTTCAGATGTAGAAAACAGAAGAAAAATTCACCCCTCCCCCCCCCCCAAAAAAAATATGTGCACCTTCAACGTTATGCGCTTGAAAATCTTTACAAGTCATCTACATATGCAGAAAATAAATAGATTTTAAAAAGACAATCAAAGTATTGAATGTTATACTTATTTTTGTAACCAACGTTCTATTTTTTTAGTGTTGTTTTTGTTTTCTGGACAGGTCCAAAGAAGCAGTGAGCACGTTATGTGAGCCTTTACAAGGTAGAAGTTGCCCTCCCCTAACAGGGGGCTCTATGGAAACATATCCTGCTGAACCAGAATTCAGAAGGCTTTTGTTTTTTGCAGCTTCTCATTTGATGAATAACCAATGATTTTACTCCTATAGTCCTAAATTGACCATTGCAGGCCTTGCAGAGGCATTACCGCCTTTACAAACCTGTGGCAGTATACTGAAGCACTCACGTCGCTGCTAAGCGGCGACCACTGCTTGCTCACTTGCCTCAAAGTCATTCACTGTAGGAGATCGATGCATCTCCGCTGTATATCGCTAAAGAATGTGTGTGAATATGTGCAGTATAAAAATTAGACAGCACAACTATTCATCTTAATGTCTGTTTTGAGTTAATGCAATTGCTTGGGTGTGTGTGCTTAAGCTGTTTGACGTGTAACATAAGATATGAAGCATGACTGATGAGAGGCGGAGAGGGAAAGGTAGCATCCGAGTTACTGTGGTCTCAGGTCTGGAAGAGTTTGGAGCGTTTCTTATTTATCAGCGCCTGCAGAAAATGATGCCCTGTTAATTTGCTTAGGAAATGCATGTTTTTTTTTTTCGTTCCTATTGCTATGTAAGAGGTGGGTTGTGAGGAGCCCATTACAGCACCACTTGCCCTCAGAACTCATGGAAATGTGAATAGGGAGGGTTAGAAGTGGTGGGAACTGGTACTGCACTGATTTTATCATTATTATTAATTATATTTATAATAATAATTATTATTATAGACCGTCCTGCTGCTGTCAGCGTGTAGACCATAAGACACTGGAGCCCCTCCCTAACTGGCCTTTGTCCTGCCAGCATTTGTTTGTTGTTTTTAGATTCCTGTGCTATGACAGTGTTGTGGTTCGTTGTTACGACAAAAACGATCCGCGATCGATGTGACAAGTAAGTGAGGATGTGGTAAGGAAAGTGTGATATGTGAGGGAGAGAGAGATGTGTATGGAGAACAACAGAGAGAGAGAGAGAGAGAGAGAGAGAGAGAGAGAGAGAGAGAGAGAGAGAGAGAGAGAGAGAGGAGTAAGTGTTGCCTGTGAGACAAACTGCCTCTGTTTAACTGTGCTGAACCCGACCCGGGATGGGCATAAATGCATTAATACTTTGTGGTGGGCATTTGGAGCCAAGCACCCTTGTTGCTATGGAAATCACCTCAGTGGCTATTGCAGGGCAACAGAGTGCGTGCACGTAAAGGCGATCATAGAGGGTGCGCTGTGCTTCTGCACTTCCTTCTTCCAGCGTCTCAGTGCAAAACACTCACGTGTACAAGAAAGACCTCTTGAAAAACATGCCCTCGGAAGATTGGCTGAGGCAGTCCTAACTAGGGGTGCTCCCGTCTGATATTTCAGTTTGGTGTCAGCCCGATATTGGCCAAATTGACTGGTTCGGATATCGGAAATTTTTCAAAAACGAAATCAGAAACCAAGTTTTCTATTGCACATCTGAGTCATTTTGTAGACTGTGTATGTTTTCCTCTAGAGGAGTAGAATATTTGTTTCAAAGTTTGAGTTGATGTTTAGCAAAATAGATCCAGACAAATGTATTTAATACCCGATTAGTTCTTTTGAGCGAGTGCAAACAGTATTAGATAACTGTTGGTATTGGTATTGGCAGATACTGATGATTCCAGTATCTGAAAATAATGATATTGTGCCACCCCTACTCCTAAACCTAATGGTAAATTAACCCAAATGCTTGCCAGGGCCTTTTTGAGGGCATGCGAGTTTGCATCGACATTTCTAATACTTATGCTTTGGTAATGTTCTTCGCGAGACAATACACATAATACGCAAATACACTGTCTCGGACAATGTAGCACTGTTAGCACAGTGGGATAAGGATTTCAGCTACAAATATGTAGACCTAGGTTTGATTCCCAGTGTAGACAGATTTTACAGTTATAGTTTTTGGGTTCTGGTTAGTTTGAAGTTAGTGTTAATTTGGCAACATTCTTTTGAAACTGTACAAATATTTCATTTAGAATTCTTGTGTTCTCAGATTTTTCTCTTTTGAGTTTGGTTAGGTAGGTGAGTAAGAGAAGTAATTGGGCTTCGTGTTTGTGTCCTTGGACAAGACATTGTCTCTGTCCACCCAGTTGTAAATGGGTACCGGCCTTGGTTCAGGAAGTAACCTGCGACAGACAGGTGCCCCACGTATGCTGTGTCGTAGACCCGCAGCTGGTTCACGCTATGTGATCTGTTGAGAAGAACCAGCACCAATGGGCTGTGGGGCCTTTATAGGTTTGGGTAGAGAGTTCTGTGCCCTTTTTTGCTTGATTAGCTCACACTGCCATCTTTCATAAGCCCACCTCCAAACGGAGGGCTCAGCTCGGTTTGATTCTCACTCGACTGAACCCATTTACATTGGGCTCTAAACCATGCTCGGTGTAAACCACGTATGGCTTCGATCACGTAAATAAGCCTGCTTCACATGGCTAAAGAAACAGGCGAGATTGACAGAGTGTCCGTTCAGGGTCATTGAATCTGACATGAAATATCAGATGTTGAATCTCCTTCATCTTGGCATCACCAGAACGAGAAAATGTGACAGAACAGCTGGATGAGATCGCTTGCACTAGAATGGAGGCAAATTCAATTCACAGCCTTCCCGCAGAGGGATTTCCCATTGGTTCTCATTATGGAGATATGTATTTATTCAATATTATGCAAATGCAGCTTTATGCACCCCCGCAATCCAATTTGTGGCCTGTGTCTTTCTTTCCCTGTAGAAAATAGGTATCCACTCTTCCTCCAATTTGGCTTTATCCAACAGGCTGTACGTGTTTGCGTGCGTGCACGAGTGTTTATGTAAACATTTGCATATTATGTTTTTGTGTGTGTGTGTGTGTGCGCCTGTCTGTGAGCGAGTGTGCGTATTTAGTATCGGCACGGTTGAGCGGGTGACTGACTGTGGGGGTGGAACCAGCTTTTGGCTTTGGTGCCTTGCTTTGACGTGAGAAAAATAAAAACAAGGAAAAAAAAACACAAAAAACAACAAAGAAAACGCCACAAGTGACAGATGGCATTTTTAGTGGCCCTACAATGCTGCAGTCTATTAGCTTACATTACAACTTCCTTTATCGCACGGGTTTCTGCCCCACGAGTAGTAGAATTAGACATTCTTTTTAAGCATGGCCAGTGTATTGTTGAGTTAAAAAAAAACAAAAAAACAAAAAACAATGTGTATGTTGATGGAACAGGTAATATGTATATGTGTTTGTCTTTATGTGTGCGTGTGCATGAGTTTGAGGTGTTCAGTGTCTGCAAGAGTTGTGAACAATGACCAGTGTTTGTTAATGTTTTAAGGTGTTGTTGATTATTTTGATATTGGTCAGTCATATTGTCATTCAGAAAATAAGCCCCGCACTCATTTACATCAATGTGCATCAGTATCTAGACAACGAGCTACGGAAACATGACCGATGTGTTGTTCAGATTGTAGAAAATGCCTGTTGTTGATATTTCTGAAAGCGCCAAAACGCCTTACTTCAATGTTCAATCTCTTATCTATCTGATGTGTTTTAAAAGTGAACCTTAGTACAAGTGACATCATTATACACACAGAATACCTTATATGGGGTTTTACGTTTTCTCAATGTTCTGAAAGTGTTGTAAGATTTGTATGAATAAATTTTTGTAAACAACATTTTCCAATCAATGTCTAATCTTTCAAACACATTGATGAAGTGATGGGTAATAAATGTCCTGCTGGTGCAAAGACAGACTTGGTACGTCCCTGTTCACATTTTCACATTTAGTCTTGAATCTATCTTTAACTGCTTGCATGAAAACCAAATTATATAAACCTCAAGCCAAACAGAAAACACCTGTATTCTGTTGTTTTCTGGTGGGTTAATCCCCCTGTCAGGTAAAATCTGTATGTCAAAATGAAGATCTCTGCAGAAATTAAGCAGATAATCTGAAAAAAGAATTGGTCAAAACTCTAATCGTGATAAATGTTTGCAAATGTTTTTGCTAAAGGAAGGGAAAAGGTGAGGTTTGTGTGTATCGATCAGTCCTAAAATATCAATTTAAGTGCCAAAAATATGAAGAAAAAATGGAGCAAAGCACACCAGACTGAAGTGTCAGATTTAACAAAAATTCAAACCAACATCGACGTGGAATTCGCAGAGGAAAACTACGACCTCAACTGATCTGGACAGTCTGGATTCCCTCCTCCAATAACAGCCGTG
Organism: Thalassophryne amazonica; assembly: GCF_902500255.1. Classification (NCBI taxonomy): domain Eukaryota; kingdom Metazoa; phylum Chordata; class Actinopteri; order Batrachoidiformes; family Batrachoididae; genus Thalassophryne; species Thalassophryne amazonica. The sequence continues at coordinate 81,292,170 of NC_047114.1, read as the reverse complement.
TCTTTGTCATCTCTCCATCCTCTGCCTTGGAAGTGCAGCTGCGTCCCGTGGGAGAGATGGATGGGTGTGGCGGAAGATGGCGTGTATGTGATCTGATCCTCATCAGGCAGCATGAGCCAGTGCGTGTGTGTGTGTGTGTGTGTTTGTGTGCCTGCTGCACCGGAGCTCAGCTAACCTAATCAGAGAAATGTTGCATGGCAACGGTCCACAAAGGGACGCCGTTATGTATGTGTCAAGTGTCTACATGTTTGCATGTGTGGACAGGCAGTCAGAGAAGATATTTTGTGTGTGTGCATGCGTGTGTGTATGTGTATGTGTGCTCGATAGAGACTCCGCAGTGCTTGAGTGGGCTCTGATTTTGAGATAGGAACACAAGAAATCCCTCCCACATACTGTGTGAGAACAACACAGAGAGACTGAGGTGGCAAATATGATTTATGGACAAGTACCAAAACACACCAATCTCTGCACACAGATATATATATATATATATATATATATATATATATATATATATATATATATATATATATATATATATATATATTACATACACACAAAAACCACAAATCACAAAAGATGGAATGTATGAACCCAAGGCATGCCATGTTTTATGTGGTCAACTTCATTTTATTTAATAGATTTTAGACTTTCAACACATTCTAACAAAAGTTGCAAATGATTTTCATTAGTGACCACTTTCTCAAGAATTTTGGACAGAAATGCCACATTAGAAATGTGTCTATAGTTTGCCTATATCAGAGGTGGGAGAAAGTCACTGTCAAGTCATTCTCAAGTCATCAGTCTGCAAGTTCCAAGTCTCAAGTCAGCTGTCAAACACTTGGTGATCATTAGGACTTGAGACTTGACTTGGGACTTGCTGATTCATTACTTAGGAGTGACTTGATCGTGACTTACTCCCACCTCTGGCCTTTACCCTATAAGCACCAAACTAGGTTCCTTAAGGAGATGTCTTACCACGTCAAGCAAGTTCCTTTGTAGGTGAGGGAAGGTTATTGACCTTAACTTTGCAGAAAGTGCTTTTATTATTATTTATCCAGGACTCAAGGCAATACCATCATGTGGTGGATGCTGCCAGACCTGGGATCTGACCTGATCAATTCTTGTAGATAGTAATAAGTTTGTTCAACACAGAGTCACCCTCCTTTCACAAGGCAGGTTGATAGTCAGCCATTAAAACAGGTTTCACATTTAGCACCTCTTGCAATCTTCGACAAATTATTTTGCTTCTTGCAAGAGATGTGGAGACATGGATGGATCACCTTTGTTAGTCACTAATCAAGTCTTAGAGTGGTTCCTTAGTGTGGTGGATGCGATGACACGTAGCACCACTGCATAGTTCCAGACCTGACATGACCTAATCGTACCATAACTCGCAAGCTATCCTAACTGCAACTCGTGATAACCCGAATGCACCTAAGTGAAATTAGTCTTGACAGGTTTGTAAATTGAATAATAGCATAAGACATGTTTAAATTAATTAAATAATTCATTTTTGTCACCTATCCGGGTCTGGGTCAGAGTGTCAACAGATTAAGCAGTTCAATCCATGCTTTCCAAACCTTGGCCATGTCCCCTAACTCTTCTTGGGTGCTCCAGAGGCATTCCCATGCCAGCTGTGTCTTCTCCAGGGCCTCCTTTGAGTTGGACTTGCCTGGAAGACCTCTCTAAATCAAATCAAATCAAATCAAATCAAATCAAATCAATTTTATTTATATAGCGCCAAATCACAACAAACAGTTGCCCCAAGGCACTTTATATTGTAAGGCAAGGCCATACAATAATTAGTAAAAAACCCCAATGGTCAAAACGACCCCCTGTGAGCAAGCACTTGGCGACAGTAGGAAGGAAGAACTCCCTTTTAACAGGAAGAAACCTCCAGCAGAACCAGGCTCAGGGAGGGGCAGTCTTCTGCTGGGACTGGTTGGGGCTGAGGGAGAGAACCAGGAAAAAGACATGCTGTGGAGGGGAGCAGAGATCAATCACTAATGATTAAATGCAGAGTGGTGCATACAGAGCAAAAAGAGAAAGAAACATTCAGTGCATCATGGGAACCCCCCAGCAGTCTAAGTCTATTGCAGCATAACTAAGGGATGGTTCAGGGTCACCTGATCCAATTATTTTGGCACCGTTGTCCTTTCACTCACTACCTAAAGCTCATGACCATAGGTGTGGATCAAAGTGTGAATTGACTCATAAATCGAGAGCATCTCACCTTCCAGACTCAGGTCTTTCTTCACCATGATGCTCCAGTACAGTACCCACAAAACCTCAGATGCAGCAGCGCTCCATCTATCAACTGCATGCTCTGTCTTACCCCCACTCATGAAGAAGACCCCAAGATACTTGAAGCTGAGCCAGAGGAGATAGTCCACCCTTTTCCAACAGAGAACCATAATCTCAAATTTTGAGGTGCCAATCCTCATCCCAATTTTAATTTACTTTATAAAAAAAGGATGAAAAAAAGTAACTTGGATGGATCTTAAAGATTAAACAAGATGTCTGGTTGCTTGGATATCTCCCACCTGGATGATGGAGGAGTTTCACTGACAAGACTAGATTAAAAAATGATAATTAGAAAGCGCATCCAGCGTAAAACTGCTACCCCAAGCCCAAGCCACAGAGGTAAAATCTGCTTTTTCAGAATTAGACAACGAGAAATTGAATAATTTTACAAGGATTTTACTTTGCTTTATGAAGACCAAATCAAATAAGAAGAAAATATGTTGCTGACGTAGAATGAACCATGAAATGTGATATGCTTTGCATCTGAAACACACAGCTTTGGTCTTTCCTGGGGGGGGCGGGTTTGCCCTGTTGTTGTGAATGCCTGACAGATTGTCAGTTGTCAGCATCTGAGCTACCCGTGTGACATACGGAGTGTCTCCATTCTTTATTTATCTCTCTCTTCTTCCTCTTGTGACAAGAAGAAAAATGGCCCCAGTCCCTGACGAGTGGAGATCTCCCATATCTGCTATGACAGTTTGGTTTACAAACGGTGAGTGGAGCGATTCAGGTGAAATAATAGAAATCGGCCTTAATAGTCATTCGCATAAATGCGGAAATTGACGTAAAGTCTTACAAGAGTGGCCAGTTTGAACATAATGTGCATATGGGCAGGCTCACACTAAGACGCTGCACTGTTAACTGTAAGGTAAAAACTGTTCACTTTTACAATGCAATGGGATCTGTGTGTACTGTTCTCTGTTGGACATGGAACTGAGTTTTACTTTTTTACGATGGTTGTAATGTGCCATTAGCATTTGTAATGTGTTTTTGTGTCAAAGCACAGGTTGTTATACACCTTAATTTTAGATTATCACCAGTGTACATTTTCATTTCAAGTCCTCTGTGATAACTGAGGACTGTCTGAATCAACACACACTCCTCTTGCGGTTGTGTGCCGGTCAGCTCCCCATTGCTCCATAAGCGCCTGTCAAATGGATTAGCAGCAATCTTCTATTTTTTTTTTTAAGCCTGTTGTCTAATTTGTTAGAAGTGGTTGTTGAAAGTTCTCGTGGAATTAGAATTGAAAAATAATCCTCTCCTTTAGACACACCTCAATTATGTATAAGGTGTAGGCGGGACATGGGGGGATGCTATATTGACGGATTTTCTACTGTGGTACCTATGCCACCTCCACCACCCCAACCCTGCCCCCCACAGCCCCACCCATCTGCCTTTATCACATGGTTCTCCATCTGATTGCCACTTGAAGCAAGAAATGTTAAAAACAATTTATTGATCCGATGATCATCATGTGTTTATTTACATCCAATCCAAAGTCCGTATCCTTGATGTCACTTCGGCGTTAAGAAAGCAGCACTCACAAGAGAGATGATGCAATCTCTGCCACCCTCCGCCTCCACTCATGAATGATTCAGGGGTCAGGGCTGGGAAATGGGGGGATGCAGTAGGGTGGTGGCGCTGGTGGTGGTGTTGCACGCCCTCCAAGCCTCCCTCTTCGTCAAATCCCTTCTTGTGGTGGGCACTGTCATTCCTACCATTAAGCAGCAGGCGCTCTGTGGCTCCCCTGGGAGCAGTGAGCGAGAGGAAAATAAGAGATGTGGGCGAGAGCTTGGAGACGTGGGTCACTGATCAAGACTTACTTCTGCCTTGGAGGGAAACACTTTACCTGTACTGCTTGAATAATCATGGGTAACCAACACCATCCATCATTTATTATGAGGCTGTTTGGCCGGAAAGGAGAATGACCATCTCACAAGTGATTTTCTCTGTCACAGTCTGCATGTCTCCATGTTGAACAACACCCTGGGCATTAAAGGTTTTAATCTTATAAAATACGTGCAGTATTATGTGCACTGTGTAAGGAGTACAAACCTCAGCCAAGCATTTCTTATTGACAAGTGCGTTCAGTGTCATTACATGTTGAAAACTGTTGGTCCAAACTTTTAAAAGCATTTATGTGTCTGAGTCAAATTATTGCACCTGCAGGTGGCGCTTTCTTGGAGATCGAGCTTGTAAAGCTTGACATTCAATAAATACTTTTTGAGGAGCTTTCTTTTATCATCCTTTGTTATCCATATAACATCCTTTTTGGGCAAAACAGTGTCAAGACAAGTCTAAAAGGAATTTTTTAAAACAAAGTTAACCAAGTTCATGTGGTTTTGGTCATTTCAAATGTCATCACCAGGTTGGTTTTTACATTGCACACACTGTACATCCCTGGGACTCCTCAATTAATACTTAAAGACCTCACTTCAATGCTGGAACTACATTTTTTTGCACTGTATTACAAAGCCATTCTAAAATTACAATTTATTATTGTTATTATTATTAAGAATACAAAATGAGAGTCCTCCATTGGGTGTCTGTGTACTCAGGGGCAGGGTGAGAAGCTCAAATATCCAGGAGGGACTAGGTGTACAGCCTCTGCTTCTTCTCATTGAAAGGAGTCAGCTGAAGTGGTTCAGGCATTTGGTGAGGATTGCCACCAGGCATGGGAAGAGGCCTCAGGGAAGACCCAGGATACCCAGGAGGGATTATATTTTCCATCTGGCTTGTGAACGCTTTGAGATTCCACAGCCAAAAATAGGGGAGTGTGGCATGAGTTGATTGGTCTGCTGCCACCATGATCTCCTGGATAAGTGGCTGAAAATGAATGAAGGAAAGAACAGAAGAAAAACGAGAAACTCCAGGGGTCCTGTCTTCAACTGGCACAATCAGTGCAATGTGCAGTGCAAGTTAGAGGTGGGCGGATCGATCCTAATATCGATAATATCGATACCAACGCTGGTATTGATATTGAACGATCCTCGTGTAAAAAGATCGATACTCAAGCTTTTTTCTCTCACACATGCACTGACTGCTGCACACGCAGATGAATCAAAGTCTACTCTCTGTCTGTAAGAGCATCACTGAGCTGTCATACACAACACAGAGCAGCGCACCCTTGTATTGTGGTTTGTCAGCCCTCTACCTCAGGAGATTTTGTTTTAAGTTGTGTTGAGTGATATTTTTTTAAACAAAAATGTTGATTGTGATAATAAATTGTTTTGTTGTCACGTACAATGTTTGGCGAAATTCTATCCTAGGTCTTTTGGATCCTTTGGATCCATGAAGCTTAAATATGAAAAAGTATCAGTATTGGTATTGATATTGGTGATACTGGGCCTGTATTTACTTGGTATCGGATCAATACCAAAATTCTCGATATCGCCCACTTCTAGTGCAAGTGTGTTTTGTAGTTTCCACCTGATGCAGTTGTGGTTTTCACACTTAATGCTTTTTAAATCATGAGTCTACTTGCACTTATCTGGGCACCCAAAATTGTCTGTTGGTCCAAAAATGAGATGTGGTCAGGTACAGTACAGTGCATTGGTATCGTGTGGAAGCAGAAAATGACTGCGCTACAGACTAGAATAACCAGGTAAAAAATGGAGTGCAATGTTTTAATACAGTGCTTTACTCAGGGCCTGGTACATCCTGAACAGGCTACAGCTGTGGCAGGTTTGTCCATCTCAATGAAACAAACGTGTCTTTACGCTCACCAGGACATCTAAAAAAAAAAAAACATCAAAAGGTGACAGGATCATGGTAAAATGGTAAATGGACTCCATTTATATGGCGCTTTTTCCCATCTGAACAAGAACCTGAAAGCACTTTACACTGATGCTGATGCTTCACATTCACCTACCAACACTCACATCAGGGTGTTGCCATGCAAAGCACTCACTACACAGCATGAGTAACTTGAGGATTAAAGATAAAGATCAACTTTATTTATCCCAAATGAAATTATTTTGCTAGAGTATACAGTAAACAATGGTTAGTATACAAGTACAGAAAGTAGTACAAGAGTTGTATTAAACAGAATCTATCAATCAATTGTTTTTCTTTTTTTACAATAAGTACAACAAATGAATGTGAAATAACTCAAAGATATATTGCGCAAGATGTCTGACAATATTGCACATAACTGAATAGCTGAATAACTGTTTGTTATGTATTCATCCTGCAGAAGGGGGAGGAATTATACAGTCTGATTGCCACAGGTAGGAAAGACCTCCTGTGGCGTTTTGTGGTCTCAGTCTACGCCTGAAGGTGCTCTATCAAGACGTCAGTGTGGCATGCAGGGGGTGGGAGGTGTTGTCCAAGCAGCTTCCTCAGCATCCTCCTCTCTGACACCTCCAACACAGACTCCAGCTGAACCTCCAGGACAGAGTCAGCTCTCCTGGAGAGCTTGTTGAGTCTGCTCGTGTCAGCTGCCTTCAGCCTGCTGCCCCAGCACACTACTGAGGACCTTGCCCAAGAGCCCTCAGTGATTTTTTTGTCCTGAGAAGGGTTTGAACCAAGGATCGTCTGGTCTCAAGCCCACTGCTTAACCAATTAAAGTGAGTTTGGACTTTTACTTTTACTTTTAGATTGGATTTTATTCATTCACTGTCAAGATTAGTCATGAAGCTGTTTATTGGACAACTAATGGTACCCGATAGGGTTGGGGTGACTAATGAAAATCATTAGTCGACTAGTCAGGTACCATTAGTTATTGACTCGTCGGCGACTAAATCGGACATTGAATGAATTAAGCCCATTTTGAATCTTCATGATGAAACTCAAATGTGACATTTATTTTAACAAATATTAGCCAAAATCACAAATACAAAAAACAGCATTAGCATGAAGACAATACCTGCATTCATTTACTAGACATAGTCGACCCATAAATTCACCTGCCAACCACTTTTTTCACTGAGTGAAGGGGTGGTGGCAGCTCCAACAGGTCTGTTCTATTAAGGGTTAAAAGAAATGGATTTTGACTAGTTGACTAATTAAAAAATAGTCAACTAGTCAGATGTCATCTAGTTGTAGTCGACTATTATGAACAGTCATCCCATCCCTAGTACCCTACTATTCAACTAATGATTTTCATTAGTTGCCGAACACTATGTACTTCAAACATAAGTATCATGAATACAGAAGCTTGAATGGTTGAATAGATTTTGTCACATCTCTCTCCAGTGTACTGCATCGAGGTTGCCTTAGGACTTCTAGCAAGCATATAGTTAACAGGCTTATCCAGAAAAGTTCAATTACCCCTTCTCAGCAGTACTCATTGGTGAGACCAGTCCCTTGAGCTTGAGGCATCGTGTTCTTTCACATTAAATGAGTTTCTACAAATGTGGAGGTGCTTTTCCAATCAGCTTCTCAGACAGACTTGAACCGACACCTCCTGTGTTCCATGTCTTCCCCAAGAGTTCTTTGACATTAGCAGAGGGGGGCATGCAGCAGCAGGTGGGGCCTTCTGGTTTGGAGTGCAGGGCTTTGACTGCAGTAAGTGAATGTGGCATAAGACTTGTGCCATAGTCAGCGTACCAACAAAGTTCCACACATGATGACCTCAAGTGTTCATTGTGAGGCATACAAAAGAGGACTTTTCAGATTTAGCACTTCTTTCAGTGCCTGTAGCACGTTCTTATTCTGGACTGGATGAGCCTGTGCAAACACTGAATAATGTATTTTTTGCGGGTGGGTGTGAAAGCTCAGTGTGAGATTAGTGAGGAGAAACATGCTCTTTTTGTTCTCTCTCTCTCTCCTCACCTCTCTCACCTGCCTCCGAGTGAAACAGAAAGACTCCCAATTATCGTCTCCCCCTGCAGACATCCACTGTTGCATCTCTTTCCACATCATTCACCATCGCTCCTCTAAAGTTGTGACAGATATGCTGAATGAGATGAGTGTTAATGAATGGAGAACAGCCGAGAGGAAACAGAGAAAAAGAGGGATGGATGTTGGCATCATGGATCATCTGCTCGTAAAAGTCAGATTTGCATGCTAACATGCGGCTCGTCTTGTGCTTCTGGCTCCCTTTGACTGAGCACAAGTTTCTTGACGTTTGTTTGATGGCTTAAAGAAAAGAGAGAAATGTTCATATGACTGTCCTGTAATAGTGAAAGGTGTAGGACATTTATGTTTTAGCAGTGGTGGACACACTTCAGCTAGTCAGCTAATAGCTAATTAGCGAAGCTCAGTTTTTTGTTGAGGTACAGCTTTTTAGCTAACTTTGAAAAATGTTAGTGGACCAAGTAGCATCCAGTAACTTTAGTTCTCACAAGTTTAAGCCAAACTGTAAACCTCAATCGCATATTTTGACCACATCCAGGAAGTGCAGTTCCTTGACTGCAGTGGCAGCGCCAGGAAAGTTTTGTTGGGGGGGGGGCTGGAGTAAAAGTTGGAGGGGCTCCACAAAATGTCGTTGAAATTAACAATATATAGTAAATTGCTTTATAAATACCATGGTATATGTTTTAGTCACCCGTGCTCCTCTAAAATGTGATATAAATGCAGACACACATCACTTAGAATCATGTGCTTTGTGATCCACAAACACAAATTTCTGATTTGTAACTTGTGTGTGGGTTTTTACAAATAAATGTTTATTTGCAAAACTGAAAATTCTGTTTGCGAAGGGTGATTCAGCATTGGTGGATCACCGAATACACACATTCATCATTTTGCTCAGTTACACAACATTGAGACATTCTCAGCGCAAAACTGCAGTTGAGATCCACAAATATGTCAGTCGCTATTCACATTATTGGCAGAATTATTTGGGGGGCTGGGGGGGGCTTGGCTCATTATTGGGGAGGCTTAACCCCCCCCAAGCCCCCCCTTGGCGCCGCCACTGCTTGACTGGCTGTTTATGGCTGGCACCAAAACAAAGCACATTCTCTTAGGACTCAATGTTAAAACGTCCAACTTTAAAGTAGAAATAAACATGTTTAGAGCCTGGTACAAAAATCATTTTTTGGTCTCTGTAGAAGGGTTTTACATCCATGACAACTATACAGGGGTGAATTTTTTTCCCAACTTTTTTGTTAAAGACGTTTTAAGCGATAGAACTCTGTATGACTGTGGGCGTGGTTCCTTTAAATGACATTGGCTGAGCACAGTGACTCCGTCTCTCATATCCTCCGACTGTAGCTTAATGTCCGCTTGATGTCGAGCCGATTGCTGTGTAGTTGCTGTGCCAATTTGTTTAGAGTATTTTATTGCAAACACCTGGAATAATCAGGCTTAGTGTGTGGTCAAATGTCTTAATGGATGATCTCAGACGTCGAGTGAAACTCTCATTGGGTTTAATGTTGTGAAGCAGCAGGACCTTCGTGGCCGGGACGACAGTGGGGATCGAACCCACGCGGCTCGCACAAAAGAGCATTCCTCTACCAGGTCAGCCAAAGGGGAACTCCCCGTTAGCCAAGCTAGTGGGAACGTCTTTACAATTGGGACCCGGGACTTTCATCCCGCTACACATCTCCCCACCATTTTTAACTTCGTCCCAAAGTCACAGGTGCATGTTAGCATACTCTGTGATCCACATCCTGTTCGTGATGCCAGATTGAAGCAGCAGGACCTTCGTGGCCGGGACGACGGTGGGGATCGAATCCACGCGGCTCACACAAAAGACCGTTCCTCTACCAGGTCAGCCAAAGGGGAACTCCCTGTTAGCCAAGCTAGCGGGAACGTCTTTTCAATTGGGACCCGGGACTTTCATCCCGCTACAGTTGTATGCTACTGTTCTGAAACGGTAGCACAGCAACAGCACAGCTGTTCCAGTTGTAGCACCTGTAATTAGTACTTTTAGTGGCTGTTGGTAGCTTCATCAATTAGGTCCACTTAATGTATGATTGCTGAGAAAATACCTGGCTCATAACTTTTAATGTCCATACCAAAGTAACTCGTTAAGAGAACTGCCGCGCAGTCCCCCAAAATATGATTTAATAAACACCCAAACCAATGCTAGCCTGTCAGCTGGTGTTTCAGACTCAAAGAGAGGAGGTGTGTTCAGGCTTTTGTTGTCATACACTGAGCCACCCACGCCCCGCCCCTTTATGCACTAATGAGTTCATCGTGAATCAGTTCAAGTGGACCTTTCAACATGGTGACGCCCAGACAAGTGTTTCAAAGAAATGCCTGTTCTGAGTCTCTATAGAAAACCAATGGATGATGTCATGCAGGCTTTGTCCAGTATATATGTACAGTCTGTGGTTTAAGCCAGTTGATATAAAAAAAATATATAATAAAGTTATTGGTCAAACTTGTTTGTAAACCTTAAAATCATACCTGTTTGTTCCTAGTGGAGGTTACTCAGTAATCTAATAAGTGGGATCAACACATCGCGCAAAGGCAACGAGTCACCTTGAGGAGTAGCAGGAAGTCAAAATGATTTTACGTGTATATTAAATTAGGGAATAACCCCGTTGTGTCTGATGATTTGCGGAAGTTCATGCTGGTTATACGGTCGCAAATAGATGTTTTACGTAAAGCTAAATTTGTGACCGTATAACAGCCTGAACGTCCGCAAATCATCAGACACAAGGGGGTTATTCCCATTCTAATTCAATTCCATCATTTGCATGGTTTATTTTTCTGTAGGTAATTCGGTCAGCGAGGCTTACCGTCGAGGCGAGGCAGCATCACTCCAACAGCAGTCAGAGCGTGGAGTAATCCATCAAACGTGAAAATCCATCAAATGTGAAACGGTAATTCTGTATCAGAATCCACATCAAGTCTTTCGTATGGTAGCTTAAATTCACCCATTTCGGCGTTGGTATGCGACTTTCTCTCGCTCTCAGCTAACAGCGCTAACAGCTAGCAGTGCGCACAGCCAGTGTCCTGTCGAATTGTCCGTCTCATTGCATAAATCAACAGTTCCGCATTCCAACAATATTGCGCATTCGGAGTTGCGCGGAGGGCAGGAATGACATTTGACAGGAATGACAGCTCATCAGAACACCGGTCAGGGCGCGGAGTAATACATCCAAATGTGAAACAGTCTAATATTTTGCCACCGTTATCCCGATATTATACGGTCTGAAATCTCACACGCTTAACCAATCAGATTTGTGGAAAAAATGTAATTGGATTAGAATTATTAATATTAACTATGAAAAAAATGAATAATATTAATTATTAATTTAATACTTTCTGTAGTGTGAATGAACTGTATGCTGAATGTAAACTACAATTTAATTCATACACAAAGGTAGCGTTCAGGTTAGCTGTGCACGCCACTGTGATTTAAGGGCACAAATCCAGGCATCTTTGGACAACAAGGCCACAGTTATTGCTTGAAGACCAGGTTGCTGCCAAATTAAACTTTTTTCCGCTGATTTGCAGGTTTAAAGGAAAACACTTCAACATGTTACCACGGCATGGCTGATTCATAGTTGGAAGAGTTTCTTGCTTTAACATCCCATTCCCTTTGTAAAATGCATCTTTACCCATTCTTACAAACACCTTACGCTGACAAGTGCAGAGATGTTGGAGATTTCTTGATCCCACGCCTCACACGCTTGCAGAAATGGCACACTTTGAGAACGCTAGTGTGCAAAGCAGGTACAGGCTTTCCCCTCTTTTTTCAAAGGGATTCAAAAGAAGAGGTGCTGCTTGTCACTGAGCAACACATCATTCTCCACGAATCATCTGCGACAGCACTGTAATCAGTGAAGCTGTGCAACATGCAGAGAGAGGGGTGAGGGTGAAACACAGGCAGGCGAAGCAACCGATTGAGTTCTTCAGTCGCACCTGTTAGCGACAAAAGCCACATTCTCTGAAGATGAGAGTTGACATCATGTAAAAGGTTAGAGAAGTGATCTTGTGACAGGGCAGTCATCGGTTTGATCCCCTGACCAGTGATTAATTTGTAAAGTGGGAGGTCCCGGAGCGCAGAGGATGGGTGGCTCCGGTGCAGAAAAAAAAAGAAGGGCGGGGGGCTTGCGAACAACGCTGTGCACCACACCGAAAATAAACGGGGCATGTATTGTAGGCTTAAGTCACACCAAATCCGGATAGAGTACAAATTCCTGTTTAATGATGTACAGTGGTCCCTCGTTTATCGCGGGAGTTACGTTCTCCGCGTTCACACCGGGCGCAACGTGAGCGACAGCAGCCACAGATTGCCATGTAATCCCTATGTAAGGATGCGTTTTGGCGGCAAACAAGTAAAGCAATTTTGAGCGTTTTGTGCGTTTGTGGCGTGATATTGCGTCACGTCACATCGTGTTGCCCTCCTCCCCAAGTTGAAAAATCTGAAATTTTTTGTCTCGTCGCGCCACGATGACCAATCAGGGACTGAATATGTAGTGACGTGGAGATGTCTGGAGTTTGACTGAAGATGTGAACATGTCCTGTTTCTGGTAGCAGCCTGTGAGCAGGACTTATGTCTCTTTTGTCCTTTATTTCACAATCATGACAGAGTTTTTGGAGCGAGCAGCAGCCCCACAGCAGCGGGGAGCGGAGTTTCTTTTTTTTTTTTTACGTGTGCGTGCGAGGGAATCATCCATGGAGATTATTTTACTTATTAACTACACAGATGTATAATAAAGCAAATGGTGACTGGTTTCTAAAGACAATTATGACAGAGTTTTTTTGGGAAAGAGCGAGGAGCAGCCTCACAGCAAGCAGCGGAGTTTCGTTCTTTCTTTCTTTTTTCTTTTTGTTTTTATGCGCGCATGAGCGAATCATCTATGTGGAGAATATTTTATTAATTAACTACACAGATGTATAATAAAACAAATGGTGACTGGTTTCTAAACACAATTATGACAGTTTTTTGGGGGAAGAGTGAGCTGCAGCAAGCAGTGGAGTTTCTTTCTTTTTTTTAAAATTGTTTACATGTGCGCGCGTGAACGGGACAGTTGGTCCTCAGACTGGGTCCCACAGAGGTGGAAGGACCGCTGACAGCGGCCGTCATCCAAACGCAGCTCCTTCAGCAAATAATGATACTCTCTGTATTGGGAGCTTTTCACAACAACTCGCTCCGTGTGATCAAGGTCCGTCATGATGACTTGACGCCGAGCGGAATGGAAGCTCCTCCTATTTGATGACGCACCGGGACGAATTTTCGCAGCGAAAGTCCACCCAAGCAGAGCGACACACCGGGCGAAGGAGGCGCGTCCGTCGCCACGCGACCCACGCGAATTTGTAGTGTCTGATCACGCCCGGTGTGAACGCGGCATAACCTGCGATAAACGAAATCCGTGAAGTAGCGCTATTTTTTACACTTATTATAGATGTTTTAAGGCTGTAAAACCCCTCACTACACACTTTTCTCAAAAAGGCATTAACATTTTCTCACTTTTCTCTCTTGTGTAAACACACTCTTTTTTCTTCTGTGCGAGAACATTATAAACAGACACACACAGAACACAATGCGTGGCTCTCCCTTCACTCACTGCCTCCGGGGGTACGGATGCGGGACCTGCAAAGAATCCAAGTCCTCTCTCGGTGGCCACAGAGCTCTGCGGCTACGGTCAACATCTGGATCAAAACAGCGAGCATAGCCTCTTGACCTGTTGCCAGATTTGGCGCAATTCCGCACAGCAGACAGGAGGGCGGTGGTGTGATTGGTTAGTCAAGAGAGGTGGCGGATCACGGATCCAGTATAAATAGCTGGCGGAGCCAAAATCAGAGGTTCCGGAGCGCGCGTCCGAGGTTCTGGAGCGCGCTCCGGCTTGCTCCCCCTCAAATTAAGCCCTGCCCCTGACCGAATGCCATAAATATGGGGGAGATCAATCAATCAATCAATCAATTTTTTTTTTTATATAGCGCCAAATCACAACAAACAGTTGCTCCAAGGCGCTTTATATTGTAAGGCAAGGCCATACAATAATGATGTAAAACCCCAACGGTCAAAACGACCCCCTGTGAGCAAGCACTTGGCTACAGTGGGAAGGAAAAACTCCCTTTTAACAGGAAGAAACCTCCAGCAGAACCAGGCTCAGGGAGGGGCAGTCTTCTGCTGGGACTGGTTGGGGCTGAGGGAGAGAACCAGGAAAAAGACATGCTGTGGAGGGGAGCAGAGATCGATCACTAATGATTAAATGCAGAGTGGTGCATACAGAGCAAAAAGAGAAAGAAACAGTGCATCATGGGAACCCCCCAGCAGTCTACGTCTATAGCAGCATAACTAAGGGATGGTTCAGGGTCACCTGATCCAGCCCTAACTATAAGCTTTAGCAAAAAGGAAAGTTTTAAGCCTAATCTTAAAAGTAGAGAGGGTGTCTGTCTCCCTGATCTGAATTGGGAGCTGGTTCCACAGGAGAGGAGCCTGAAAGCTGAAGGCTCTGCCTCCCATTCTACTCTTACAAACCCTAGGAACTACAAGTAAGCCTGCAGTCTGAGAGCGAAGCGCTCTATTGGGGTGATATGGTACTACAAGGTCCCTAAGATAAGATGGGACCTGATTATTCAAAACCTTATAAGTAAGAAGAAGAATTTTAAATTCTATTCTAGAATTAACAGGAAGCCAATGAAGAGAGGCCAATATGGGTGAGATATGCTCTCTCCTTCTAGTCCCCGTCAGCACTCTAGCTGCAGCATTTTGAATTAACTGAAGGCTTTTTAGGGAACTTTTAGGACAACCTGATAATAATGAATTACAATAGTCCAGCCTAGAGGAAATAAATGCATGAATTAGTTTTTCAGCATCACTCTGAGACAAGACCTTTCTGATTTTAGAGATATTGCGTAAATGCAAAAAAGCAGTCCTACATATTTGTTTAATATGCGCTTTGAATGACATATCCTGATCAAAAATGACTCCAAGATTTCTCACAGTATTACTAGAGGTCAGGGTAATGCCATCCAGAGTAAGGATCTGGTTAGACACCATGTTTCTAAGATTTGTGGGGCCAAGTACAATAACTTCAGTTTTATCTGAGTTTAAAAGCAGGAAATTAGAGGTCATCCATGTCTTTATGTCTGTAAGACAATCCTGCAGTTTAGCTAATTGGTGTGTGTCCTCTGGCTTCATGGATAGATAAAGCTGGGTATCATCTGCGTAACAATGAAAATTTAAGCAATACCGTCTAATAATACTGCCTAAGGGAAGCATATATAAAGTGAATAAAATTGGTCCTAGCACAGAACCTTGTGGAACTCCATAATTAACTTTAGTCTGTGAAGAAGATTCCCCATTTACATGAACAAATTGTAATCTATTAGACAAATATGATTCAAACCACCGCAGCGCAGTGCCTTTAATACCTATGGCATGCTCTAATCTCTGTAATAAAATTTTATGGTCAACAGTATCAAAAGCAGCACTGAGGTCTAACAGAACAAGCACAGAGATGAGTCCACTGTCCGAGGCCATAAGAAGATCATTTGTAACCTTCACTAATGCTGTTTCTGTACTATGATGAATTCTAAAACCTGACTGAAACTCTTCAAATAGACCATTCCTCTGCAGATGATCAGTTAGCTGTTTTACAACTACCCTTTCAAGAATTTTTGAGAGAAAAGGAAGGTTGGAGATTGGCCTATAATTAGCTAAGATAGCTGGGTCAAGTGATGGCTTTTTAAGTAATGGTTTAATTACTGCCACCTTAAAAGCCTGTGGTACATAGCCAACTAACAAAGATAGATTGATCATATTTAAGATCGAAGCATTAAATAATGGTAGGGCTTCCTTGAGCAGCCTGGTAGGAATGGGGTCTAATAAACATGTTGATGGTTTGGATGAAGTAACTAATGAAAATAACTCAGACAGAACAATCGGAGAGAAAGAGTCTAACCAAATACCGGCATCACTGAAAGCAGCCAAAGATAATGATACGTCTTTGGGATGGTTATGAGTAATTTTTTCTCTAATAGTTAAAATTTTGTTAGCAAAGAAAGTCATGAAGTCATTACTAGTTAAAGTTAATGGAATAGTCAGCTCAATAGAGCTCTGACTCTTTGTCAGCCTGGCTACAGTGCTGAAAAGAAACCTGGGGTTGTTCTTATTTTCTTCAATTAGTGATGAGTAGAAAGATGTCCTAGCTTTACGGAGGGCTTTTTTATAGAGCAACAGACTCTTTTTCCAGGCTAAGTGAAGATCTTCTAAATTAGTGAGACGCCATTTCCTCTCCAACTTACGGGTTATCTGCTTTAAGCTACGAGTTTGAGAGTTATACCATGGAGTCAGACACTTCTGATTTAAAGCTCTCTTTTTCAGAGGAGCTACAGCATCCAAAGTTGTCTTCAATGAGGGTGTAAAACTATTGACGAGATACTCTATCTCCCTTACAGAGTTTAGGTAGCTACTCTGCACTGTGTTGTTATATGGCATTAGAGAACATAAAGAAGGAATCATATCCTTAAACCTAGTTACAGCGCTTTCTGAAAGACTTCTAGTGTAATGAAACTTATTCCCTACTGCTGGGTAGTCCATCAGAGTAAATGTAAATGTTATTAAAAAATGATCAGACAGAAGGGAGTTTTCAGGGAATACTGTTAAGTCTTCTATTTCCATACCATAAGTCAGAACAAGATCTAAGATATGATTAAAGTGGTGGTTGGACTCATTTACTTTTTGAGCAAAGCCAATAGAGTCTAATAATAGATTAAATGCAGTGTTGAGGCTGTCATTCTCAGCATCTGTGTGGATGCTAAAATCGCCCACTATAATTATCTTATCTGAGCTAAGCACTAAGTCAGACAAAAGGTCTGAAAATTCACAGAGAAACTCACAGTAACGACCAGGTGGACGATAGATAATAACAAATAAAACTGGTTTTTGGGACTTCCAATTTGGATGGACAAGACTAAGAGACAAGCTTTCAAATGAATTAAAGCTCTGTCTGGGTTTTTGATTAATTAATAAGCTGGAATGGAAGATTGCTGCTAATCCACCGCCCCGGCCCGTGCTACGAGCGTTCTGACAGTTAGTGTGACTCGGGGGTGTTGACTCATTTAAACTAACATATTCATCCTGCTGTAACCAGGTTTCTGTTAGGCAGAATAAATCAATATGTTGATCAATTATTATATCATTTACCAACAGGGACTTAGAAGAGAGAGACCTAATGTTTAATAGACCACATTTAACTGTTTTAGTCTGTGGTGCAGTTGAAGGTGCTATATTATTTTTTCTTTTTGAATTTTTATGCTTAAATAGATTTTTGCTGGTTATTGGTAGTCTGGGAGCAGGCACCGTCTCTACGGGGATGGGGTAATGAGGGGATGGCAGGGGGAGAGAAGCTGCAGAGAGGTGTGTAAGACTACAACTCTGCTTCCTGGTCCCAACCCTGGATAGTCACGGTTTGGAGGATTTAAGAAAATTAGCCAGATTTCTAGAACTGAGAGCTGCTCCATCCAAAGTGGGATGGATGCCGTCTCTCCTAACAAGACCAGGTTTTCCCCAGAAGCTTTGCCAATTATCTATGAAGCCCACCTCATTTTTTGGACACCACTCAGACAGCCAGCAATTCAAGGAGAACATGCGGCTAAACATGTCACTCCCGGTCTGATTGGGGAGGGGCCCAGAGAAAACTACAGAGTCCGACATTGTTTTTGCAAAGTTACACACCGATTTAATGTTAATTTTAGTGACCTCCGATTGGCGTAACCGGGTGTCATTACTGCCGACGTGAATTACAATCTTACCAAATTTACGCTTAGCCTTAGCCAGCAGTTTCAAATTTCCTTCAATGTCGCCTGCTCTGGCCCCCGGAAGACAATTGACTATGGTTGCTGGTGTCGCTAACTTCACATTTCTCAAAACAGAGTCGCCAATAACCAGAGTTTGATCCTCGGCGGGTGTGTCGTTGAGTGGGGAAAAACGGTTAGAAATGTGAACGGGTTGGCGGTGTACACGGGGCTTCTGTTTAGGGCTACGCTTCCTCCTCACAGTCACCCAGTCAGCCTGCTTTCCCGGCTGCTCGGGATCTGCCAGGGGGGAACTAACGGCGGCTAAGCTACCTTGGTCTGCACCGACTACAGGGGCCTGGCTAGCTGTAGAATTTTCCACGGTGCGGAGCCGAGTCTCCAATTCGCCCAGCCTGGCCTCCAAAGCTACGAATAAGCTACACTTATTACAAGTACCATTACTGCTAAAGGAGGCCGAGGAATAACTAAACATTTCACACCCAGAGCAGAAAAGTGCGGGAGAGACAGGAGAAGCCGCCATGCTAAATCGGCTAAGAGCTAGTAGCTACGCTAAGCTAGCGGATTCCTAAAAACACGCAAAGTGAATAATGTGTAAATAATTTAGAGGTGATTCAGCAGAAGGAGTGCTTTAGTTAAGGCACGTAAAGATTACACTGGGAAACAAATCGTAATCTAGATAACTAGATCAATCTAACTGCGCAGATTAAACAGCTAACAGATACAGAAAAACACCGCTGTGCTCCGGAACAGGAAGTGATACAATACCGCAGTGAGAGCCAACCACCAGTAGAGGCAAGCAAGAGTCACAGAGAGAGAGAGAGATGGGTCATACACAGCACTTGTTTCATCGTAATCTCCAAATTGTCCCTGTTGTGCTGCTGAGAGCTTCACATGGCAGTTCTAGACATCGATGGATGAAGATTAGCCATCATTGAATTAAATGCTGTTTTTTTCATGTCAGATGATTACAAATGCAGTTTGAACGTGTGTGTGTGTGTGTGCATGCTGTTACCAGTATCAGTGAGGTGAGGTCTGGGAGCATCACGGGTGCCGTGTCACCTCATCATCCACATTATGGAACCATCTTGGGTGCTGAATAGAAACCGCATAGTCTTAAGATTTAATTTGCTGTTTCCATCCATTATTTACTGTATTGTTATGTTTTTTTTTTTACCAGCACCAAGGCAGATTTTTTTTTTTTTTGGTTTATTGATAAAGAGGATACTTTAAAAACCTATAGGTGAGGAAAATTAATTTGGTGGATGGGTGCCACAGTGGGAAAAAAGGGGAGAGAGAGAGAGAGAGAGAAGGAGAGAGAGAGAGAGAGTCTGGTGACTTCTTTTTCACTACTCAAGACCTGCAGCCTACTCGCTGTTTTTTTCTGGAGTATAAGCTGCAGTTTGTCTGACAAGCCGTGGCAATGATCAACACTCTTTGATTAGTTTTAAATGTGTCTTAAATTATTTTGTGGCTTTGTCGTTTTTATGACATTTTATGTTCTTTTATGTCTTTTTATTGTCTGTGTATGTCTTGCTAATGCACTTTTGAGCTCCTTGCACCATTTTTCCAATGTGGTTTTAATACTACAAATGGCAAATAAACTTGAACTTATCTATTTTTTTTACTAGTTGGGATGTCCTGCAATTTATATTCCATTGCAATATATATATATATATATATATATATATATATATATATATATATATAATAAACAAATAAATGAATGAATAATATTAATAATAATCACATATTCACGATTAATAAAAAGTTATTCATATAAGGCTTTCCAATCAAAGCAATAAACAAAATAAACTCCAGTAATGAAAGCACAAATGCCAGTAATGAAAGTATACTCCAACAATGCAAGAAGAAGAAAAAAATCCTAATTTAAAGAGCTTGGTGTGACTTATACTGTACTTGTGTGCGACTTATGCTTGGTGAAAAAAAAGAGTAGTTTGTTTTTTTAGAAATGTGCTCTTCTGACTGCTTCACGACTTAAGTCCTGTAGCCTGAAGACTTCTTTTTCACCACTCAAGTCCTGCTGGCTGCTTACTTTTTTAAAAACATTTGATGTCCTGTACTCTAATGACTTCTTCATGACTGAAATACTTTTGCTGATTGTATGCTGAGTTCTTTTGTCACAAAATATGTGGGCAGATGACTTCTCTTTCACAAATGAAGTCCGACAGCCTGCTGACACCGTTTCCACATTTGAAGTCATGTAGCCAGTTGATTTCTTTGTCACCACTGAAATACTGCAGTCTGCTGACATAATTTTTCATGTCTGAAGTTGTGCAGACTGCTGACTTGTTTTTCATCCTTGAGATACAATACAGGCAAAAAAAAAAAAAAAAAAAAAAAAAAAAAATCTGTTCTGGATAAACTTTTTAAAAAGATACAGGAATGCTCTCAAATGAGGGGCCTTGAGTTGAGGGCATTCATTTATCATGTACGTACCTTCATCAGCAGTTATTAATATTTAGAAACATTTGTAAAATGGGGCACTGAGTTGAATAATAATGGTTTCATAACCTCACTTGACAACCTGGTGTGTACACTGTGTTGCACAATGACTGATTATGTTTTGATGAATTATAGCCTAAGGCTAAATTATAATTATTGGAGATGAGATGCATGCAACTTGCCAACATTTGAAACAATAAAAAAAGGAATAATAAAAATGATAAAAATCATTTCAGTACATCATGCAATAGAGATTCAATACAATTAATAATTGATTTTGCATGATAAAACAAATATATATATGTATATAGTGGTTGAAAACAACAGGACTAAGGTCCTGGGGGATTTCAAATTCCAGACAGACAAGCTGCTGCTGGCCAACCAACCAGACATAGTGGTGGTTACCAGGGGAAAGAAGACGGCAGTTGTGATCGATGTGGCAATCCCAGCTGACAGCAACATCAGAAAGAAGGAGCATGAGAAAGTCAAGAAGTACTAGAAGGAACAACTGCAGCAGATCTGGAAGGTAAAGTCCAAAGTGGTCCCATTGGAAATCGGAACACTAGGATCTGTAGCCCCCACAATAGAAGAGAGAGTCCTATAGATTCCAGGCGCAACATCAGAGGGTTCTGTTGAGAAGAGTGCAATTCCAGGAACAGCTAAAATACTGCACAGTATTCTCAAGCTCACATGCCTCTGGTAGAAGACCTGAGCTTGAGGACCACACTACCGTCCCCAAGGGGTAGAGGGATATATATATATATATATATATATATATATATATATATATATATATATATATATATATATATATATATATATATATATATATGTGTGTGTGTGTGTGTGTGTGTGTGTGTATACACACAGTGCATCTGGATTCACAATGCTTCATTTTTTTTCCACATTTTGTCATGTTAAAGCCTTATTCCGAAATAGAGTAAATTCATTTTTCCCCTCAAAATTCTACTCACAATACCCCATAATGACAAGGTTTTATTTTATTTTATTTTATTTTTTGCAAATTTATTAAGAATAAAAAAAAAATCACATGTACATAAGTTTTCACAATATGTTGCTGATGCACCGTTGGCAGTAATTACAATTTCAAGTCTTCTTGAATATGATTCCACAAGCTTGGTGCACCTATCTTTGGGCAGTTTTTCACATTCCTTTCAGCAGCACCTCTCAGACTACATCAGGTTGGATGTGGAGCGTCGGTGCACAGCCATTTTTAAATCTCTCTAGAGATGTTTAACTGAATTCAGGTCTGAGCTCTGGCTGGGCCACTCTACAACCCCTGGCAAAAATTATGGAATCACCGGCCTCGGAGGATGTTCATTCAGTTGTTTAATTTTGTAGAAAAAAAGCAGATCACAGACATGACACAAAACTAAAGTCATTTCAAATGGCAACTTTCTGGCTTTAAGAAACACTATAAGAAATCAGGAAAAATAATTGTGGCAGTCAGTAACAGTTACTTTTTTAGACCAAGCAGAGGGAAAAAAATATGGACTCACTCAATTCTGAGGAAAAAATTATGGAATCATGAAAAACAAAAGAACGCTCCAACACATCACTAGTATTTTGTTGCACCACCTCTGGCTTTTATAACAGCTTGTAGTCTCTGAGGCATGGACTTAATGAGTGACAAACAGTACTCTTCATCAATCTGGCTCCAACTTTCTCTGATTGCTGTTGCCAGATCAGCTTTGCAGGTTGGAGCCTTGTCATGGACCATTTTCTTCAACTTCCATCAAAGATTTTCAATTGGATTAAGATCCGGACTATTTGCAGGCCATGACATTGACCCTATGTGTCTTTTTGCAAGGAATGTTTTCACAGTTTTTGCTCTATGGCAAGATGCATTATCATCTTGAAAAATGATTTCATCATCCCCAAACATCCTTTCAATTGATGGGATAAGAAAAGTGTCCAAAATATCAACGTAAACTTGTGCATTTATTGATGATGTAATGACAGCCATCTCCCCAGTGCCTTTACCTGACATGCAGCCCCATATCATCAATGACTGTGGAAATTTACATGTTCTCTTCAGGCAGTCATCTTTATAAATCTCATTAGAACGGCACCAAACAAAAGTTCCAGCATCATCACCTTGCCCAATGCAGATTCAAGATTCATCACTGAATATGACTTTCATCCAGTCATCCACAGTCCACGATTGCTTTTCCTTAGCCCATTGTAACCTTGTTTTTTTCTGTTTAGGTGTTAATGATGGCTTTCATTTAGCTTTTCTGTATGTAAATCCCATTTCCTTTAGGTGGTTTCTTACAGTTCGGTCACAGATGTTGACTCCAGTTTCCTCCCATTCATTCCTCATTTGTTTTGTTGTGCATTTTCGATTTTTGAGACATATTGCTTTAAGTTTTCTGTCTTGACGCTTTGATGTCTTCCTTGGTCTACCAGTATGTTTGCCTTTAACAACCTTCCCATGTTGTTTGTATTTGGTCCAGAGTTTAGACACAGCTGACTGTGAACAACCAACATCTTTTGCAACATTGCGCGTGATGATTTACCCTCTTTTAAGAGTTTGATAATCCTCTCCTTTGTTTCAATTGACATCTCTTGTGTTGGAGCCATGATTCATGTCAGTCCACTTGGTGCAACAGCTCTCCAAGGTGTGATCACTCCTTTTTAGATGCAGACTAATGAGCAGATCTGATTTGATGCAGGTGTTAATTTTGGGGATGAAAATTTACAGGGTGATTCCATAATCTTTTCCTCAGAATTGAGTGATTCCATATTTTTTTTCCCTCTGCTTGGTCTAAAAAAGTAACCGTTACTGACTGCCACAATTTTTTTTCCTGATTTCTTATAGTGTTTCTTAAAGCCAGAAAGTTGCCATTTGAAATTACTTTAGTTTTGTGTCATGTCTGTGATCTACTTTTTTTCTACAAAATTAAACAACTGAATGAACATCCTCCGAGGCCGGTGATTCCATACTTTTTGCCAGGGGTTGTAGGTCGTTCACGGAGTTGTCCTGACTAGTCAAAGTCAAAGTCAAAGTGTCTTTGTCTCCCTAAGGAGAAATTTGCCTTGGACAGAGTCTGCTACACAACAACACATCCAGTACATAGCACCCATACATTAAAAACAACAACACAGTAAGTCAAAGGATAAAATATAAATACACAACATTATTAACATCCCCACAGCATGATGCTGCCACCACCATGCTTTCAATGCTTGGCATTCAATCTTTGTCTCATCTGACCAGAGAATTTTGTTTCTCATGGTCTGAAAATCCTTCAGGTGCCTTTTGGCAAACTTCAGGTGGGCTGCCGTGTGCCTTTTAATAAGAAGTGGCTTCTGTCTGGCCACTCTACCATACAGGCCTGACTGGTGGATTGCTGCAGAGATGGTTGTCCTTCTGGAAGGTTCTCCTCTCTCCACAGAGGAATGCTGGAGCTCTGACAGAATGACTATTGGGTTCTTGGTCATCTCCCTGACTAAGGACCTTCTCCTCCGATCGCTCAGTTTCAATGGGTGTCCACCTCAAGGAAGATCCCTGCTGGAGCCAAACTTCTTCCATTTACAGATGATGGAGGCCACTGTGCTTATTGGGACCTTCAAAGCAGCAGAAATATTTCTGTACCCTTCCCCAGATTTGTGCCTCGAGACAATCCTGTCCCAGAGGTCTACAGACAATTCCTTTGACTTCATGCTTGGTTTGTGCTCTGACATGCACTGTCAACTGTGGAAACTTATATGTAGACAGGTGTGTGCCTTTCCAAATCATGTCCAATCAACTGAATTCACCCCAAGTGGACTCCAATTAAGATGTAGCAACATCTCAAGGAGGATCAGTAGAAATAGGATGAACTTGAGCTCAATTTTGAGCTTCATGTCTTGTTTACTTTTTATTTTATTGTGGTGTACAGTCACTGTACAGTCCCCAAATTTCACTGTAACTCCCCCCCCACAATGAAAATAAAGACTCTGCTATTCTATGCCAAATGCTGTAGCTACTTATTTATATGTGATTTCTTAGTCTTTTGTCCATCCATCCATCCATCCATCCATCCATCCATCCATCCATCCATCCATCCATCCATCCATCCATCCATCCATCCATCCATCCATCCATCCATCCATCCATCCATCCATCCATTTTCTTCCATTTTATCCAGAGTCAGGTCGCGGGGGCAGCTGCTCAAGCAAAGCCGCCCGGACCTCCCGATCCACACACACCTCCCCCAACTCCTCCAGGGGAACCCCGAGGCATTCCCAAGCCATCCTAGAGATGTAGTCCCTCCAGCGTGTCCTGGATCTTCCCCGGGGCCTCCTCCCAATGGGACGTGCCCGGAACACCTCTCCAGCGAGGCGTCCAGGGGGCATCCAGAAAAGATGCCCAAGCCACCCCAGCTGGTTCCTTTCGACACGGAGGAGCAGTGGCTCGACTCCGAGCTGCTCCCAAGTGACTGAGCTCATCACCCTATCTCTAAGGGAGCGCCCAGCCACCCTGCGGAGGAAACTCATCTCGTCCGCTTGTACTCGCGATCTCGTTGTTTCAGTCATGAGCCAAATCTCATGACCATAGGTGAGGGTCGGAAAGTAGATTGATCGGTAAATCGAGGGCTTTGCCCCCCTGCATAGCTCTCTCTTCACCACAACAGTCCGATACAGCGACGCATCACTGCAGACGCTGCAGTGTCTTTTGTATTTTTAGTCTTTTGTATTTTTAATAAATTAGCAAAAATCTCTCAAACTTTTTTTCACATTGTCATTATGGGGTATTGTGTAGAATTATTATTATTTTTTTTTTTAGGAAAAAAAAAGAATTTCATCCATTTTAGAATAAGGCTGTAAATAACAAAATGTGGAAAAAGTGTGAATAATTTCTGGATTCACTGTTTATTATTATTATATATTATTATATATATATATACACACACACACACAACAAGCATATATACACGTACTGTGGACACACTTCCCATTCAATTGAATGCGAAAGTTAGTTTGATTAGTTTAAATAATCCAAATGTTAAATGAAAATTAGTCTTTATCTGTACTTCCTAATTTTATCCTGTGTTGCGAACAGCATGATCTGTGATTCTGAGCAGGTCATTAACAGTTAATCACTTGCTCCATGGTGCATATTGATGTCATTAGACCCGTTTAAGCTTCTCCTGCCAATCCGCCACCATCCACACCTTCAGGTCATATTCCTGAGCTGCAGCTGACTGCACAATAACTAGACATGTGCTTAAAACAGCTGTCACTCAGTGCAGCCTCAGAGACGTTGATCACAATGACTCCAGGATGCAGAATATTCACCATCTGCTGCTCATGTCCCAGAAGCAGAGCGCAGAGCCATCTCACTTCCACTTTTTGGTGTAGGAGGAATCCAGTCACTGACTGGTAACAGTTTGTGAACATCTTACGGCCACGCGGTGAAACATGAACCAGCACATATTGATACAAATCAAACTCCGAAGTGAGACTCCAGTACACAGAATTAATAACTTTATACATTAAGTAGGCACAGTTTCCTTACAGCACAAATCCTACAGTGCACCAACATACAAAACCATTTCATTCTGTATTACATCATCACAAGTTGAAAGATACAGTGAGGTACATAAGTATTTCGACAATAACATCATTCTATCACAGTGCTGAATCACGCAGTCAGCAAGCGATAGTGTGCAATAATCAAGCAAGTTTATCTGTTGAGCAAGAGCTACAACCATATTTTTGCCAGAATACTGCCTGATGTCTTAGCTTCACATTTGACAAATACCCAGTCAGTAGACAGACTTGTGGATAGTTTAAACTCAGTGCTCAAAACTACACTCAACATGATTGCACCACCTGTTAAAACCATGCTCCCCAAAATCACAATCACCTTGGTTCAATGATTATCTGCGTGACCTCAAGCATAAAGCAAGAGGTCTAGAACGGAAATGGCGTCGTTCAAAATTAGAAGTATTTCACCTTGCGTGGCGTGATGCTATCTTAGACTATAAGCATGCATTATTGGCTACAAAGCGGACTTACTACTCTGATTTGATCAACAAATCAAGCATAACTCAAAGTTCTTGTTCGACACAGTGGCAACACTTTTGCATGGACAACCACCTCTAGTTCGCTCTCCTTTTACAGCACAAGATTTCCTGGATTACTTTGAGAAGAAAATAGATAACATTAGGTTGAACATATCCCAGCATGCCTTAACCCAGCCACTATACCCTGCTATTAAGGTGGGCGCCACTACTGAGGTATTACCTAGATTTACAGAATTTGATAGTATCTGTCTAGACATGCTGACAAAACTCATAATGTCAACAAAAAGCACAACCTGTTTATTTTATCCTATACCAACAAAACTGTTTAAGGACCTGTGGCCCACTCTTGGGTCGACTGTGCTGGAAATTATAAATCTTTCTTTAACTTCTGGATCTGTTCCTAAATGTTTCAAATCTGCAGTGATTAAACCATTACTTAAGAAACCTAATCTTGACCCTAGTGTATTAACAAACTATCGGCCGATATCAAATATGTCATTTTTCTCTAAAATTCTGGAAAAAGTGGTGTCACGACAGCTCGTAGACAATCTTACTGAGAATAATCTCTTTGAGCCACTGCAGTCTGCTTTTAGAAAATATCATTCCACAGAGACAGCTCTCACTAAAGTGGTGAATGATCTTCTGCTTACAATGGATTCGGACACCACTACGGTTCTGTTGCTGTTAGATCTCAGTGCTGCATTTGATACAGTGGATCATCGTATTATACTTCATAGGCTGGAAAATCATTTTGGGATTACTGGAGTGCCCTTGCATGGCTGACGTCATACTTGACCAGTCGTTCTCACTGTGTTTTGTACAGTAACACTACCTCTAACCTTAGTGACATGAAATTTGGGGTTCCACAGGGGTCTGTCTTAGGCCCCCTGCTTTTCTCCCTTTATATAGCACCCCTTGGGCACATATTGCGGCGTTTTGGGATTACCTTTCACTGCTATGCAGATGATACTTAGTTATACATGCCGATAACTGCTGGTAATCTCGTTCACATAAAATCCTTAGAAGATTGCCTTGCAGCAGTGAAAAGTTGGATGTCTAGAAACTTCCTACTTTTAAACTCTGATAAGACTGAAATGATGGTTCTTGTTCCAGTGAGACATCGACATCAATTTGACCAGTTAACGCTCAGCCTCGGCTCGTGTGTCATACATCAGACTGACAAAGTGAGGAACCTTGGGATAATTTTTGATCCTTCGTTGTCCTTTGGCCTCCACATTAGAAATATTACTAGGACTGCTTTCTTCCACCTACGAAATATAGCGAAGATTCGTCCCATCCTGTCTATGGCTGATGCTGAGACCCTGATCCATGCATTTATCTCTTCTAGATTGGACTACTGCAATGTTCTATTTTCTGGTTTACCGCAATCTAGCATTAGGGGTCTCCAATTGGTTCAAAATGCGGCAGCCAGACTTTTGACACGAAGCAGAAAGTTCGACCACATTACACCCATTTTGGCATCCCTTCACTGGCTTCCTGTCCCAATGAGATCAGATTTTAAGGTTCTGCTACTTACCTATAAAATTATTCATGGACTGGCACCTCCCTACCTAGCTGACTTAAGTAAATCTTACGTACCGGCCCGGGCTTTACGTTCTCTGTGTGCAGGACTACTTTGTGTTCATAGGGTGAATAAGAAGACTTTGGGTCACAGAGCTTTCTCTTATCGTGCCCCTGTTCTGTGGAATGATCTCCCTGCATCAATAAAACAGTCAGATTCTGTGGTGATTTTCAAGTCCAGACTTAAGACGCACTTATTTTCCCTTTCATATGGCTAGCATACTGCTACAGTTTTGTTTTACGCTTTTTACTCTTTTAATTCATTTATTAGTAATTGGAGCGGGCTGCGGCCTCAACTTTACCTAAATTCTGGGTCTTTTAGTGAAGGTTAGGGCTAGTGGCCGGCGATCACCTTAGTACTTCTCTGTTTTTCTTGTTTAATGCTGGCAAATTATACAGTATTTTTTGTCTTTCTGATGCCTGATTCTGTTTTTTCTCTCTGTTTAAGGTGCAGCTCCATCCAGAGATGGGAGTTGTATTTGTGTTGGCGATCCTCCTGTCCTGTGCGCCAATAACATTTCTTGTATATTCGTCCGTGAATTGTTCTGTGAATTGTTCTGTAATTTATGTTTGTAGCATGGCTCAAGCAGAGGGTCACCCCTTTGAGTCTGGTCTGCTTGAGGTTTCTTCCTCAGAGGGAGTTTTTCCTTACCACTGTTGCTCTGGGGGTTGGTAAGGTTAGACCTTACCTGTGTGAAGCACTTTGAGGCAACTCTGTTGTGATTTGGCGCTATATAAATGAAAATAAATTGAAGTACAAAAGTTGAAGATTACAAGTAGATACCATCAAGTTTTGGTCTGGTCTTCAAATGGTCTTCAGCTTGTGTGACACATTAAATGCAACCCCTCCTCCTCCACCTAAACAACAAAAAACAGGTATGTTCTTTTGCATATCATCAGCATGCTAGTGACATGATTCAGTAACTACATATAATCTGACAAAGTGGAGCTTATAAATAGGGAGGATAACAGTGGACCCACAAATGATCCCTGAGGTACTCCATATTTCACTGCAGAATATTTACAAATGACCTGAGAGTTAATACCTCAACCACGATAGTGGTGCACCACAAATGCCAAAATACAGTCAGGTTTATATGTATTTGGACAGTGACAACTTTTTCAATAAGCCTCACAGTGAAGTAAATCAAGGATGTTGTAATCGTCATGTTTGTCTGTGTGTGTGTGTGTTTTTTTAATTGTCTGTGGCAATATCTTCAAAATACAAAGAAAAATTTCAGTCAAACTCAGTGGACCATCATCTCTCAACACAGGTCATGTTAATGTCAAGGTCAAATCAGACATCACTGTCAAAAATACCCCCTTTTGGACAATTTTGGGGAACCAAGTAATGTGTCATTGAAGAACATATCAAAATCTGGTCTCTCAAGCATCCATGATTACTGAGCTACAGTGACGGGTGACTTCACTGGGGTACAAGTTCAAACCAGATATTTTAAACAAAAATGTTCAATTGGATGAGACACAAACTTGGGGTTGGTGAGTAATTTAAGGTCCACACATCCTGGCCAGATTTATTGGTGACTGAGATCTGAGTACTGGGTGATATTGGAATCTTTGGGTGTTACCATTTCTGATCATTTGAGCCAATACTAACTTGCATCTTGTAAATACCAAAATAAAGACTGCATGACCAGTGAATTCTTTGAGATGGCATAATATCCATCAACAGAAGAACAGGTGGAGTACAATGTACTCGGTGTACTTTTAAATGTTTGTGTTTTAGTTTGTCTTTCAGCTTGTTGCGTTTGTGAACAGGTGGTGCAGTTGTTGACCATTTTGAACAGCAGGTTTAGTGGAAAATCAACTAAGTGCACATTGTCAACAGTCGGACTGCGCGCTCCAACTAGAGGGATTCCAACTCCTCCGCGAAGACAGAGACCGAACACTCTCTGGTGGAAAAACTAGAGGTGGAGGACTCTGCTTCTATATCAACAATGCCTGGTGCTCCAATGTGACTGTGATCTCCCAACACTGCTGTCCCTCTCTGGAATATCTCCTCATAAACTGCAGACCGTTCTACTCTCCACGTGAGTTTAACTCTTTCATACTTTGCTCTGTGTATATTCCACCGAGCGCGGACGTGCACGAGGCCGAGCGCGCGCTCGCGGATCAGATTATGAGCGTGGAGAGAGACTTTCCGGACTCTCTTGTTATAATTCTCGCTGATTTTAACAAAGGGAATCTCAGTCAGGAATGACCAAAATACAAACAGTTTGTTAAATGCCCAACCAGAGAAGGGAGCACGTTAGATCATTGTTACACGACAGTGAGCGGCGCCTACCGCGCGGTGGCCCGTGCAGCTTTGGAACTCTCAGATCACGTGATGGTCCACTTGATCCCCACGTACAGACAGAGACTTAAACTCTCTAAACCTGTTGTGAGGACGTCTAAAGTGTGGAGCAATGAAGCTGTGGAGGAGCTACGCGCGTGCTTGGGCAGTACGGATTGGGATATGTTTGAGGCTTCAACAGACAGTCTAGATGACTACATGGACACTATGACGTCAAATATTCATTTCTGTGAAGATAGCATCATCCCACAGTGTACCAGGGTGAGATATAACAATGACAAGCCCTGGTTCACACCTAAACTCCAGCAGCTCCGTCAGCAGAAAGAGGTGGCTTTCAGAGAAGGAGACACAGCCAGCTATAGAGGTGCAAAGTACAGATTTGGCAAGGAGGTGGCAAAGGCTAAATCCATGTACAGTTCACGTCTGCAGCAAAGGTTCTCTGCCAACGACTCGGCCTCTGTGTGGAGGGGGTTGAAAGAGATCACCAACTACAAGCCCAAAGCACCTCGTTCTATTGACGACCTCAAGCTGGCCAACGACCTGAACGTCTTCTATTCACGGTTTGAAGACAAGGACTCACACCTCCCCACCCCCCACACAACTGGATATTCAAACACTCTGGACCTCCCCCCTCTCACTGCTGCCCTCCCCACTCCCCCTGTTGTCCTCTTGGTCCAAGAGGAGGACGTGAGGAGACATTTCAAAAGGCTGAATCCACGTAAGGCCCCGGGCCCAGACTGTCTCTCCTGCCACCCTGAGACACTGCGCTGATGAGCTGGCCCCAGTCTTCACGGGGATCTTCAACACCTCCCTGGAGTCATGCCATGTTCCAGTCTGTTTCAAGTCCTCAATCATAGTTCCAGTCCCCAAGAAACCACGCATCACTGGACTTAATGACTACAGGCCTGTGGCTCTCACGTCTGTAGTCATGAAGACCTTCGAACGCCTGGTTTTATCTCACCTGAAGTCCATCACCGACCCCCTCCTGGACCCCCTGCAGTTTGCCTACAGAGCCAACAGGTCTGTAGATGACGCCATAAACCTGGCCCTGCACTCCATCCTGCAGCACCTGGACTCCCCAGGAACCTACGCTAGGATCCTGTTTGTGGACTTCAGCTCTGCATTCAACACCATCCTTCAAGCTTTGGTCCAGGACAAGCTTTCTCTGCTTCACGTGCCCAACTCCACCTGCAGGTGGATCACAGACTTCCTGACGGACTGGAGTCAGCGTGTGAGGCTGGGAAAAAATGTCTCGAACACTCGGGTTCTCAGCACAGGATCTCCACAGGGCTGTGTCCTTTCCCCTCTGCTCTTCTCCCTGTACACTAACTGCTGCACCTCCAGCCATGACTCTGTAAAGCTCATCAAGTTTGCGGACGACACCACCCTCATCGGACTCATTTCGGATGGGGATGAGTCTGCCTACAGGAGGGAGGTGGACCGGCTGGTGACCTGGTGCAGCAGCAACAACTTGGAGCTCAACGCCCAGAAAACAGTGGAGATGATCATGGACTTCAGGAAAGCCACAGCCCCCCCGCCCTCCCTCGCCCTCACCAACAGCCCCATCACCACTGTGGTCTGTCACCGCTTCCTCGGCACCACCATCACCCAGGACCTCAAGTGGGAGTCACCCATCAGCTCCCTCATCAAGAAGGCCCAGCAGAGGATGTACTTCCTGTGGCAGCTGAAGAAGGCCAAGCTGCCTGTCCAGCTGATGGTGCAGTTCTACACGGCCATCATCGAGTCCATCCTCTGCTCCTCCATCACGGTGTGGTACGCCGGGGCCACAGCCAGGGACAGACACAGACTGCAGTGCATTGTGGCCTCTGCTGAGAAGGTGATCGGCTGTAGCCTTCCATCTCTCCACGACCTACACGTCTCCAGGACTCTGGGCCGAGCAGATCGGATCACAGCTGACCCTTCTCACCCTGCACACGGTCTGTTCAAACCACTCCCCTCGGGCAGGAGGCTACGGTCCATCCGGACCAGAACCTCCCGCCATAAGAACAGTTTCTTTCCCTCTGCCGTTAGACTCATGAACTACTCATAACTCAGTCACCTTAAGCTTAACTGTGTCACTTTATCATCTTATCACGGGTCACTTTAGACAGTGTACTTTGGTTTTTTCCTCCCACTGCACTGTTTTTTCTGTTTCTCTGTTTTTCTGTTGCACACAGCCTTTCATATTTCATATTTCTTTTTTTATCTTAGATTTTATCTTATTTTGACACATATGTTATATTTTATCTTAGCATTTTATCTCTTCTTAATGTTGCACCATTGTACCGAAGCAAATTCCTAGTCTGTGAATCCTGTTCACTGGCAATGGCAATAAACTTCTTCTGATTCTGATTTGTCAGTTCTGAAACACAATGCAGGTCTGGGATTGTGTAATTTCAAGCATTCAAGGGGTACAGTGTGGCACATTAAGAGTCAATACCTTTTAAATTTCTAACTTTAGTCCTTAGTGACTATAGTTTCCATCTGGATGATTAGCAACTCTGCCAAGTCTGTGTGGACTTCAGTCTGTCAGAGTCAAAACCAGAACCAGACAGAAAACAATATGCAGGGCTCAGAAAAGTGCCTGAGGTTCAGAGTAGGGGGGCGAGTGAGAGTGTATCGATCTTTGGTAGCAACAACCTCCTCTGTCAGCAAATTTCTATTTCTGGATCCAGCGTATCTCAGAAAGCCAACTTGACGTGAGGTGTAGGAATGACATTGTCTCCTCTTCAGTTCTGTCCCAGTACTCCAAACCATATTGTCATTTAAGGTAAATTTGGGCTAGGCTAAGATAAGAGACTTTCAAAGATAAAAGTTGTGGGTGTAGTGATGCGGAAGCTGTTGTGACTGCCAGTTAATTGCTTCACCTCTTGGGTGTATTCCCACTTGAAGCCGCCTCGTCAAACTGTGTGACACCTTTCCTGCCTAGAGAGCATGAAGGATACCTGAAGGTAATAAGCAAAGCTTTTCTTCATGTCAGCAGACACTGAAGCGTAGAAACCGGAAGCGAACCAACTGACTCAAATTGTCAAATCCTTCCCTCAATGCTTTGGCTGATAGATAAGTCTCCTGAGAGGCACTTGCTTGTGTTCACGCTATTGGATCTGCATTTGGTGCCAATTTGGTGTCTGAGACAAACATGTTCCACTTTATCGCTTTAACAAAACGCCCAATTAAGTGGCGTGTAAACAGACGTAGAGGGAATCATTTTTACCCGACCGACCATAGCCCTCTCTGGAGAGAAGCTCTGGACAATCAATGAATTCTGATTAAATCGACAACAGCGACAGCAAGGCCACTGCCAGTGAGACTCCCCCCGGTCTACGAGTGATGTTGCCTGATTCATGAAATTCTTTCAACTCATTCATACTCCCATCAGGCAGTCATCGTTCCCGAGCCTTTGGGTCAGCCGCAACAAATTTAGATGTTGACACACAGATTCTACCAGTTAAGAGGAGGAAACGATTCACACTGTGGGTGGACTGAATGTGGCCCGTGTGTGTCCACACCTGACTCCCTCCAATTATACGTGACAGATGCTTGGCGCGTGCACAAGCACATTAATACTCTGTGGCATGGAATTAAATCTCCATATCTGACAATACCCCCCACAACCTCCTCAGTGCCTCTTTCCTTTGTTCTCTGGGTGTGCATGACCAGATGTGGCCCTACTACAAATTTAATCAAGATGACAAGTTGTGAGTGTAGTGTTGTGGTTGTGTATGCCAGGCTTTGGGATGGTAATTGAGCACATAGATTGATAATCTTCCATGCATATGTGGAAATCTACCTACGTGTGCATGCTAATGATGGTGTAAGTTACACCCTATAGATTGCGTTCTCTAAACCACCTTATTAGCAGGCGTCATGTGTCAGCAGTTAATCCCTTGCTGTCTCTCATGGGATGCCCTGCGCTCCCTACACTCCTGTCACCCCCTCGTCAGTACTTCCACAGATGGGTCCCTTTATTTCCCCTCAGAATACTAAAACCGGGCACTGAAGGGTCCCAAAGGGGCTGGTTTAACCCCTTAACACCAACACTGGGGCTGAATGGTGTAATGATGCAAGTGGTGTATGAGGGAGGATCCTAACAACAAAGACACAGCAGCTAATGCAAACAAAGATTTCCTCTATGGTCTTAGAGGCTGCTTTTGACTGCATGAAGTTCTTGAAGAGTACGTCTGTTGCAGTACTTCACAATGTTGAAATCAAAGCAGGTTTTGATGAGATGCTGACAAAGAATCTCATAAAGTTATGAGCTGGACTTGAGCAACTTAGTATTCATGTCTCGGGTTTATTGTGGCGACGTCGTATGCCAAGAATCAGAAGGGAAATTAATACGATATAATAAAAATGGAGAATATTACACAGTTTACTTAATGCACATCAGAAAGCAATATGGGGGCAAAATATATCTCATATCATTATCACATCAATCCACAGCCTACAGAAAAGTACGGAAAAAAGAAGGATATGGTGATTGTGCGACTACAGTATCTCATTATAGAAAACGTCTTCGAATATCTTGGCACTATAGCATATAGCAAACACCGCCCGAAGACAAGTCGCTCGGCTCAACTGGGAATGTCAGAAAGATATTGGAAGGAAGATGTTGAGGGAGAGATTTTAAACAGCTTTGATGTCCTGCTAGTAGTATTACTTGGGGTCAGGCTACACAATATTAAAGAGAAATTCTGAAATAATTTGAAGTCAGGGAGAGTTCAGAGTGGCCCCCATGGTATTAATAAGATATTGTACTGCATTGATAAGTTGTAGTTGTTGGTGAGTGATCCGGATTAATGGGATGTGTTCCAGTGTTGTATAAAGTACCGGAAAATCACACTTAAGTAAAAGTACAGATACCCATTAAAAAATGACTTTGGTAGAAGTTCAAGTCACTGATTGAAATGCTACTCAAGTAAAAGTCTTAAAGTATGTAGTATTTATTGTACTTAAGTATGACAAGTAATGTACAACTAAATGTACTCAAGTATTGAAAGTAAAAGTACAAGTAAATGTTAATAATCAAAAATGGACTTTTTTTTTATCTTACAAAGTTTATCTAGGCTTGTAAATGACTGGTAGTATTAGTCAAAATACTGAAAGTTGTGCACATCACACAAAAACACTTCAGAAGGTTTCAAAACCTAAACGAGAGTAGGCTACTCATGTTCACAGGAAAGTTATTTATTTCTATATGTATTTATTTATTTTCATTGTTACATGGTTTTATCTTTTCTCTTATGTTTTGTTTCATTAGGTTCTTTTTGTCTTTCTCTAAAACTGTATTGTAACATTATTAGTCTATTATTATTATTGTCTATTACTATTACTATTGTTGTTGCTATAATATATGAATAAAACTTAATTAAAAAAATTACAATTTGACTCTTTTACGACAACGAACGCTGAGCCATTAATTATAGAGAAAACAAATCAACACAAACGTGCTGATGCGAACAGCTTAATGCTAATTTTATAATTGAAAATGCCATAGACATACTAACGCTTTAGCATTGGCCCCGTTTTTAAGTTATAAAATACATCTATCAACTGTTTCAGAAGACCATAACAGGTCGGTTTAACATAAAAATATTAAATATTACTCACAGACATATGCTCTTCGGAGTTTTAGCGAGGAAAAATTAGAATAAAGCAAAATTAAACAATATATTCACGAATCGTAGATCGAATCACTGCTTCCATCTGCGAATCACTGCTTCGATTGATTCAAGGTTCAAAGCAAACCACGCTGCAGAAAAGTTTATTACAGACCCGCTGGAGGTCTGTAATCAATGTAGAGAAATTAACATTTTCCTGACAAACACCCCCCAAGTGCGCAACTGCAAAAAAAGCCTACCGGACATGCCTCATGACAAATCGGCCTGACTTCGTTGCGGTCACTAGTTGTCTCTCGGTGAAAACACCATGACTTTGTGTGTGTGTGTGTGAGTTGTTTGTAACAAGTAACGGAATGGCGCATAGAAAATGTATCGGAGTAGAAGTATACAATTAACGTCGGGAATGTAGTGAAGTAAAAGTGAAAGTAAGCTGAATTAAAAAAACTCAAGTAAAGTACAAAGTCTCCCAAAACGTACTTAAGTACAGTAGTGAAGTATTTTTACTTCATTACTATACAACACTGATGTGTTCATTATCCAATGATTGTTTATCCACAGGCGTACTTTGGTTGAAATCCAGATAATGATAAGGATTTGGTAGACAAGAATGAGGATGGAAATTTAATCTTGAGCTTAATTCACAGTTTTAACAACAGTCAACAACAGTCAACTGTCTTTCTTAAATCTACAGGCCTAGGCCTAGGTATTTGACAAAGGGGCAAAATATGCTGCTGATAAATGAAGCCAATGTTGAGTAACTCCCCATAGAAACCCATGTTAAAATGTCAAATGTTCGAGCAGAAATAAACAGGTTTACAGAAATGGTACAACAAAACAAAACATTTTTTCTTCTATAGCGCTAGTTTTCCCATTCATGACAACTGTATGGGGGTGATTTTTTTTGTTTTAAATAACTCATCAGTTTAAGATATTTTAAATCATAAATGTATGAACAATTATAAGCATGGTTGCTTTGAGTCATACATGCGCACCAGCAAGAATCCAGACTCCAGCGTTCTGTTTGAAGTGGCTGTTAGCTGCTTTGGACTCAACCATGCAGACATGCACTTTCTGAGGCTTCTGTGCTCCAGTATTCCACTGAGTGAAATTTTAATTTTATTTAATTGGTATGTTAGCGTTGTTAACATCAATAAGTGGATATCAGTAGCTTGGTGACATTTGGTCAACTGTAGTGCAGCAGATAAGTGAAACAATCATGCAAATGGTGATAAAAGCATCAAATTCGGCAGAAATACTCCTTAGACACTCCTCTTTTGAAAAAAATGATTGGCCACTTGAATTTTCAATTGGTGGTCAGGTAGGGGTCAATTGAAGAAGTACACAGAGGTCAAAATTAAAAGATGCTCCAATCATATTGAAAAATATTCCACATTATTCGCCTGGTCATAAAGATTCCAAAAAGGTATAGTTTGGACCATCTGTGACTGAATTCTATGGAGTTATGGGATGAAAACAGCAAGAATGGTGACAAAGGTCAGTGTCAAAAGTTAAAGTTGCTCCAGTTTTGGTAAAAAGTGGTGCAAATTATTGGTTGAGCTAATAGGATTAATAAATGGAATAGTATTGACAGTGTTGAATGCTTGGTCTCCAAAGTAAAGGTCAAACAAGGTCTACGTCTATTGGATTCTATGACATGTGACATATGTTACCCCATAACGTGATAAGTAAGGGTGATACATGGTCCAAACTATTCCTTTTTAGAACCGTGTTAACTCAACTAGTAATTTGCATCACATTTTACCAAAATTGGAGCAACTTTAACTTTTGACCCCCTGTCAAAATGACCTACCTAACCACCGATTGAAAATTCAAGTGGCCAATCAGTTTTTTCCAAAGAGGATTGTCTGAGGACTATTTCTGTTGAATTTAATGCTTTTATCACCATTTGCAGGATTCCCCTCTAAATATTCTCTTATCTACAAATGTTTTAATATCCATCTCAAGCCACCCGTTATGAAAACCACCACCCAGTCTGCAAAAATATGCATTAATCAAACACCCAAACCAGAGTTAGCTTCTTAGCCTGAGCTTGTTTGGGATCTCCAAGAAGGAGGTATGTCTGGGTTTCATTTGTTGCACCTAGGTCACGCTGGTCTTGCCCATGCTCCACCTGTTTATCCATTTATGGGTTGACCAGGAGTTAGATGGAGGCAGGCAATGCCAAGATGGCACTATTTGGAACTGCCATATTTGAGCCATATTTGAGTGAAAAAAAATTTAATATCAGAAGTGTTAAATGTTTGTGACTGACAAATACTTACAAATCATCATAAAAAACTGGAAACAATTAGCAGCTGAATAAAATATTAACATGGTTGTGTGATTTGATGTGAGCCAATAGACCTAAGTTTTGGAAAATAAAATAAATAAATAAAAATAATAAAAGCTCATGTCAAGGTATACGTAACTTCAACCACACCTGCTCCTAATGATCAACTTGATGATCAGATTATTTAAAGCAACACACCCAGACTTGGCCAGCAGGTGGCAGAAAAGTATACGGTATTTTTTTCAGAAGCAAAACAAAAAGTTACTTTTAGGACTGAACTGGTGCATCAAAGTCAAGTCAAGTCAAATTTAGCAGCATGTACTGGTGGCGCGCTGCGTCTCATCCACCACACCACAGAACTGCCCCCAGGTCCTGGATGTCAACTGCTCAGGCAGACAATCAGTCCCCTCCCACCTTCTGAAACAAACCGCCTGTCTACTGCGTTCCCCTTGGACTTCACCAGCTGTTGGCGTCCTCAACACTGTGTGCTGGATTATGCACACAGAAATGCACTACGTGGCCCAAATGTCATCCATTAAATCACCAAATTTGCCTCAGTTCATCCTCATTTTTGACTATTCTGTTGCATAAAAGTTTACCAGTTGTGACAGGGTTTAACCATAATGCTACGCCGCTTTAATCTGGAGTTGTCAGAATGAAAACAATTGTCCCTTTACAACAAGAGCAATTGGAGATTCTTGACATCGCCAAGGGTTGATGAGAACTCAGAATAACAGATGTGTGATTCACATTGTGACCCGGACTTTACCTGGATCTGGATTCCACAACACAATGCAACACCTGCATACCAACCCAGAATGATCGGACTGATCAAGATGTTGCAATCTGATATTTAATTCACAAGTTGAAACAAAATAGTCTCTTCCTGGTCTTGGCTTTACATCGTGATGCCGTATCCATGAAGTAGTTTTGACGTAATCCTTAAAAGGTGTACAAAGTGAAATCCTCAACCAGAATCCGGATCCAGATGGCCTAATATCTATCTGTGGTGAAAATTTGATCAAAATCCATTAAGTAGTTTTGATGTAATCCTCAAAATCTGACAAAGTGAAGCATACAAATTGAAATCTCGATCCAGAATCCAGATCTGGATCCCTTTCAAAATTCAGTGGAGTCTTCCATGCCCTAATATCTATCTGCGGTGCAAATTTGGTGAGAATCCATGAAGTAGTTTTGATGTAATTCTTAAAAAGGCTATGTAAAGTGAAATCTTGATCCAGAATGCAGATCCAGATCCAGATCACCTCCAAAATTTAATGGAGACTTCTATGGCCTAATATTTATCTGTGGTGAAAATTTGATCAAAATCTGTTAAGTAGTTTTGATGTAATCCTCAAAATCTGACAAAGTGAAGCATACAAATTGAAATCCCGATCCAGAATCCAGATCTGGATCGCTTTCAAAATTCAGAAGAGTCTTCCATGCCCTAATATCTATCTGTGGTGCAAATTTGGTGAGAATCCATGAAGTAGTTTTGACGTAATTCTTAAAAAGGCTATGTAAAGTGAAATCTTGATCCAGAATGCAGATCCAGATCCAGATCACCTCCAAAATTTTATGGAGTCTTCTATGGCCTAATATCTATCTGTGGTGAAAATTTTGTCAAAATCCGTGCAGTAGTTTTGACATAACCCTGCTAACAGGCAGACAGACACACAAATAAATAATTGCAGATGATTTTAT
Organism: Thalassophryne amazonica; assembly: GCF_902500255.1. NCBI lineage: Eukaryota > Metazoa > Chordata > Actinopteri > Batrachoidiformes > Batrachoididae > Thalassophryne > Thalassophryne amazonica. The sequence goes on along the minus strand of NC_047114.1, from coordinate 81,252,246 downwards.
TACGTCCTTGGTGACGTAATAAGAAGAAACATAACACCACTTCACCACATGCAAGACACAAAACAACCACCTTGGGTCCTGGATGGCAACCAGCCAGGCAGACAACCGGCCCATCACCAGCTCTCACAAGTAACCAATGGCATCCCATAATAATAAAATAAATAAATAAATAATAATTATCCAGTGGAGAGTTCTTGCCCAAGTGAAGGTGTATACGTATCTCTGGGTCTTCTTTATGAGTTGGAGGGTAAGTTGGAGTATGAGATCGATAGATGGTTTGGGGTGACATCTGATATTTTAGAGGCTCTGTACCGGAGCATCATGGTGAAGAAAGAGCTGAGCCAGAAGGTGAGGCTCTCAATTTATACTCTTATCCTCACCTATGGTCATGAACTTTGGGTAATGATTGAAAGAAAAAGGTCGCAGATATAAGCAGCGGAAATGAGATTCCTCTGTTGGGTATCTGAGCTTTCACTCCGGGACAGGGTGAGAAACTCAACTATCCAGGAGGGACGTGGAGTAGAGCCGGTGCTTCTTTGCATCGAAAAGAAAAATCTGAGGTGGTTTGTGCATCTGGGGAGGATGCTCCTGGTCACCTTCCTAGGGAGGTTTTCCAGGCATGTCCAACTGGAAGGAGGCCTCGGGAAAGACCCAGGACATGCTGGAGGGATTAGGTTTCCCAGCTGGTTTAGGAAGACCTCAGGATACCCCGGGAAGAGTTACAGGAGTTGGCTGAAGACAGGAACGTGTGGAATAAGCTGCTTGGTCTGTTGCCACCGCCACCCAGACCCGGGTAATCCATAGAAACTGAATAAATGAATGAATGAGTAATAATAATAATAATGATGATGAAAACTCAAACATTTATAATTTCACTTTTGTTGCTTCTCCTCTTGGCAATTGTCCTTATGGCTGTACATATCAGAAGAACTGCGTGTGATCTTCTCAGTCCTCCAAAGGCCTGGTTGCAATAATATGGGACATTTGTCTGCATGGATATTACATTTTTATCCACTGTTAATTATTGATTAGAATGCATTCTCATTTTCTGTAATGTGCTTTGTAGATGGTGCAATCTCTATTCTTTTGGGTGTTTTTGTTTGTTGCTGTGGATGAGTTTGAGGGATGGCAAGCGTGGAGGAATTCCTCCCTGCTGGCTTCGGCACAGCCTGACTTGTCTGCCTGCAGAAGCAACAGATGGCCGCGGTCTTGGGTTGCTAGGAAACTGGTAATCAAATACTTAAATTCAGATTGATTTGGGAATCTGATGTTTATTAAAAGCGGGGTGAAGTCTTTTGTTATTTCTATTGCAAGATGTCTAATTTCTCCTTCTTATTTTGGTTGGTAAATATTTTATTGCCCTCAGACTTGGATCCAGTCTTGGCGTTGCTCTGTGGACAGGTGGTGGTTGTGTGTGCACAAAGCTGTGAATGATAACACACAGACACACTGGAAAAATATGAATGGCAGCAAATTAAAAAACATTCAGTCATCTGGTGCTTGTGTATTTAGGCCTAAGGTAGTGTGAACAATATTCCTTGGTTTTAGGCTCTACAGGTTGCCGCTCATTCCAAGTGCCAATACCAACCCTGGAAAAATGAGAAGGGTAGGCAGAAGAAGATGGTTTGTGGTGGCATCTGATGTTTTAATTCAAAGCAGGTGTAATCACAAATTAGATTTCCATACGGGATCGGTGATGGCTGCCACTGGTATTGTTGTCCGGCAAGATCAATGTGGATTGTGTGCTACTGTTGGACAAATATGACATCGTGGGGGAGAGCATATCCAGATGCAGCAGGAGAGGAAGGTTAGAAGTGAGGAGATGAGAGTCGGAACTTTGACTGTTGGCAGTATGACGTAAAAAGAGAGCGTTAGCTGTCTCACAGTGAAAAGTAGTCATAGAGTGTGCGTGTTTGTGTGTGTGTGTGTGTGTACACAAGAGAAAAAGTGGAAGTAAAGTTAGGCCAGGAACACGGTGGGTGGGTTCATACTGTTCTACCATAGTGTGGATTGGAGGAGAAATGAAGAGGCCCTTTTGGACCTGAGGCTCACTGGTGCTCCAGGATTCCATATCTTGAAGTAGTTGAGAGTCTACGACTCCCCCTGGACAAGATGCCAATCCAACTCATGTTAATAAGCGAAGTGCGCAATCTGCTCATGCGTGGGTCAAACGGGATCAAAAATTCCAGCTACCAAACACACACCGCTACCATTCAATTTCGTACGCGGTAGCATTAGCGGACTGTAAAAGTTAAGGCTTACAGGGATTGTTTCAAAGGCTTTAAGCCTTAAGCGACGCATACAGTAATGACAGGTGCGCACTGTGCTTTTTTTTAAATGCTTGAACAGAATTTATAGGCTTGCAAGTTGGCTGAAAACACACGATTGCAAAGCTCCGCTGAGTCCACCCTAAGACGGAAAGAAGAAGAAATGTGGTCGTAAACCTCCGTTCATTCTACACAGTTTCCCCACAGAAAAGAAAGATCCAGACGGATGTAAAAGACGGACTAAAATTGTAAGTTTCTTGCACACATTTATTTTGTCAACATCCTGAAACCGTGCTGCCGTTTTTGTGCATTGGCTTATTACTGTAATGTCGCGCCATGAATGACGTAATATTGTAATATTGACATGTTCTATAAACAAACTGCATGCATGCACATATCATTGTATGTCTGTCAACTTATCAAAACAAACGTGACACCAAAGAGGTCATATGTGAGACCCACCTTCCTTGTAGTCATTATGAAGCTGGTGGAGTAGTGATTTCTCATCCCTGCTTAGCAAATATTCTGCAATATCCACAGATTTGACTCTGGACTTTGTCTAACCATTTGTCTGTTGCCTTCAAGGGGTCAGAAATTTCTTTATCTCCAATCAACAAGAACTGGTCATTTTTGACAGCAGCTCTCTTTTCCTCTTTTGTCGGCACCAGCGGTAGTTTCTGTAACGATGCAGCACACAAAAGCGCAGCCAGCTCTTCTTTCCATTTATGTCCACTGCCATACGCAGTCCTGGTTGTAACAGGCAATCCGCAGAGCTTACAAAAACGCTTTAAATCATCAACTTTCCAGCGGTTGAAATGGTCCAAATCATAGCATTCCTCGCTGCTTTCTGCCATCTTTGAATGTGGATTGGTAGCTGAAAAATTTAGCGTACCGATAATGCACCGCACAGCCCGAGATGTGCACTTCGCTTATTCCCCTATCAAGGCAGGTACACATTTACAGCTTCACTGTAAACCCGAACAAGTTAGCAGAACTCAAAAATATTGAGGCAATCAATTGCCTCAATATTTTGAGATCATAAACTTGTTCCGAAGTTTCGATTATATGCTACTTGTACCTCTTGATTACACTTAAATTAAAGTGTTCAGTAAGTCCCTTCGACTGCTCCCTTGTTTTTCATTCAGGGCCACCACAGCAGATTGGAGGTGGATCTGCATGTTGAGCTGGCACATGTTTTACGCCGGATGCCCTTTCTAATAAAACTCCACATTACATAGAGAAATGTGGCAGGGGTGGGGTTTGAACCAGAAACCTTCTGCACCGAAACCAAGCACACTAAAAACTTGGCCACCATCTCTGCTAACGGGTTCAATAAGTCAACTCAAATATTTTCATATATAAATACTTAATTTTTTTAAGTTGTGCTAAAGTTATGCTTTGAAGTTTTGCTTACTTAATAAACAATTCGTTCAAGTCAATCAAAAATTCTGAGTTTAATTTACTCAAAAAGCAAGACCATATTACACAAACTTGAAATTTTTAAGTAAGTATAACATTTTCTTAAAACTTTGAGTTTACATGATTTAATTTTTTTTAATTAATTTGAACATTCGTGTTTAGAGCTTGATGGACTGAGACAATTGCCCAAGAAAACAGACAGGCTACATGAGTGGGAATCAAACCCATGTCTGTATGCTGCTAACGCAACTCATTAGCTCAGTGAGCGACTTGGTCTAGAGAAAATTACTAGAAACGCCTGCTTTGACCTTAGACCTCCACAAAATGGCCCCTTGCTGCACTTCAACCTGCCCATCTCCACATCTCTCCAGCCACTGGAGACCTCAACACTGCACAGAGAAACATGCCACATGGCCAAAATGTTGTAGCCGACGTCCTCTCACAATGCATTTTATAGTCATTATGTTAGTCTCCCTAAGTAGCTGCTCATTTTACACAAAGTCATGCCATTAGTACCAAAATATCCTCCAAAGAGACCTAGTACCAAAGACATCCAGTCGTCACCTTAGGGGTTTTACAACCATATAATGAGACAAGCGGCACTACAACCCCAAAGACTTGGACCTTCGTTCTGCTGCAAAGATATCTACATCGTCAAACACCTTGGTCCAGCAACCTCATGACTTCCTAAGCTCTTCCCTGGCCCCTCTTGATCTCAAAGGCTGAGGACCCAGAAGCATGAATGTCATTGCCAACATAAGTGAACATCTCTACAAGTTCAAGACTTTAATGGTATACAAATACACATCTGATGACCGAGTCCAGGAAGTCATTAACATCCTGGATCTTAGCCTTGAGCCAGGGCAATCACAAACTCAGACACTCTGATCCCTCACTCAGCTTCTCAAGTGCTGTAATCAGATTATCCAATCATTTTTTTTCTCATCAGCAAAAGCACCTAAGTCACTGGTTTCTACAACCCTACCCAAACAGTCAGTCCATGAAAGCACTGAAGAGTGTAGTGTTTTACGTTTGAGCCAGGCTAACTGCCCCCTTCATTGTATTTCATTAACAGGTCAGCAAATTTGATCTGTTAAAGGCATAAACTTTCCAACATCAATAATCAATCTTGAAACACATGTTCATTGTCACTTCAGTGGGTGCACATTTCTAGTAGTAGGTTAGACTCCCCTTTTACCTTCAGACTTATTTCACAACTGCCTTAATTCTTCATGGCAGAGATTCAACAAAGTGGTGAAAACTTTCCTTGGAGATTTGCATGATAGCAGCATGTAGCTGCAGGACCATCACACCAACCAGCATTAATTACTGATACAAGGCCTGATGGATCCATGTTTTCATCTTGTTCATGTCAATTCTGATCTTACCATTTAGACTGTCACTACCTTTCTATCAGCTAGAAGCAACTGGACAATTCACAAAATGCTTGGGACTCCAGCGAGGGCAGTCCCATCCTGTCCCCACCACCCCAGCCTCCACACTTGCCACTCCTGCCACTCTTTCCCTGTCTGAGAGGCCGTACGGCACCTGCAGCTGCAGCAGCTCCCACCCCCCAAGCTCAGCTGCGCTGTATTTCTGCTGCGGCCTACACTCACTTTGCCTCAATTCGGATGACGGACGGTTTGAAATTTAGCGCACATAAACTATCAAATGTATATGTGCAGTTGTTTTAATTCTGATGTGTGCCGTTATTACATTCATCTAGTAATAATTGTTGATTAATTGTATTTTTGAGGTAATTGGGTGTGAAGATAATTTTGTCGCACTTGTGTAATGACAATAAATCATCATTCATTCATTCATTCTTCTCTGACATCTCGCATCAACAAGACTTTTTTGCCCAGAGACCTGCCTCTGAAAGGATGTGTCTTCTTTTCTGGAGAATTCCCTGTAGACACTGGATGAGGATGTGTGTGGAAATCCCAGTGGGTGCTCAGGCCAGGCCATCTGGTAATAACAACAACATATAGTCACTTATAACAACAACATAATAACCTTTCTTTCCCATTCTGATGCTTGATTTGAACTTCAGCAGGTCCTCTTGACCATGTCTTGATGCCTAAATGGATTGTGTTTCTGCCACATGACTGGCTGATATATGTGCTTTAGTGAGTGAAAATGTTTTGGTGATGGCCTGTAAGGTAGTTGATTGAGCACCAGGAGAAAAAGTTTCCCAATTTCTCAACAGCAGAGTGCAAAAATATCTCCAAGCCATGGAAAATGTGCTCATTTGTGTGTAGAAATGAATCTATTAACAATAAATTGTATTAAGTTATTACATTATGTATATAAATACATTTGAACTCTTTGCAGGATGTTTCCTTCCTCTTGATGAATGCATGCTGAGATGGGCTGTAATAAGCTGCATTCATTCATTCTTCTATTTTTAAGCATTTTTTTTTCTTATACTGCAGAAATTTTAGAACTCAGCTCAGCAGTCCTGTTTGCAGAGGTGCCATGACACGAACACAAACAAAAAAGCATGAGAGGACACGTACTGACAAGCACATCTGTCTGCAGATGGTGCAGTTTGGTGCTTGAACTCTCAGCAAATGGTATATTTGTTGATTTTTCCAGGATTTAAGAGTAGAAATCTGTAACTTTCAAATGAGTGGTGATATATAATGTTTCAGTAGGCCACTGAAGTTTTTTTTAGGGGAAGATGTATTGTCAAAAAAAAATAAAATTGTACAAAAATTACATTTTTTATCCAAAAATCCCTTTGGCAGGAAAATTACGGCCCATTTTAGGGTAGGGGTTAAAGGGGCCAAAACAGTGCCATAGTCAAAATGTGGATTTTCACCTTTGAATATCTTTGTGTGCCCTCAGTAAGCCTCATTGATCTTATGATATATGAATGAATGGATGGAGTTCTCCCATTTAGCATTATATTTTTCAAGGCTAACTGAGGGCACCGCCTATAGGTGGCCGTTCAAGTCACAACTTTTGGCATTTTGGGCTACATTTGGGACCCTCCCAGGGTCTGCGACCTGAATAAGCCTTGGTCATTTATGCATATTTGGATACACTGGGACAACTTCTTTCCAAATTTGCATAAATGGCGGTGGCTTAGTTAGGGCAATATTTGCATAGGTGGCGCTCTTTATGTTAAGAACGCGATATTTGCCGATTTTCATTTGGCCATATCTCGGTGCACCCCCTATGGATTTCAGTGAAACTTGTTTTATTATGTTCCTCTGTATCTCTGCTATTCAGGATTAACCCACAAGGAGGGTTAATGAGGCAAATAGCCTTTCTTCAGGACGCAGGCCCTGGGAGGGTCCCAAATGTAGCCCAAAATGCCAAAAGTTGTGACATACATTCATATATCATAAGATCAATGAGGCTTACTGAGGGCGCACAAAGATATTCAAAGGTCAAAATCTACATTTTGACTGTCACTGTTTTGGCCCCTTTAACCCCTACCCTAAAAAGGGCCATAATTTTCTGCCCGAAGGGATCTTTGGATAAGAAATGTAATTTTTGTTTGTTTGGACAATATATCTTCCCCTAAAAAAGCTTCAGTGGCCTACTGAAACATGATATATCACCACCTTCTATAAGCCATTCCACAGTTACAGACTATGGCTCTTAAGGATGCTGTGCTGCTGCTGTGCCGTAGCTCCCCCCAGTCAGTGGGACAGATCTGAGCTGATATAACAGTTCCTTGGTGAATCCATAAATAGTCCTGAAAAGAACACAGACAAACTTAGAGGGAAAACATAGCTGTGCATAGCTGGTTTTGGGACTCATTGTTTGATGTTCTCTTTCATCTAAAAATAAGCCTGCGACAGTATTCCTCATGTCTCTGTTCTCTTTTTTATTTCAAGTGTTGCAGAAACAGGAACCTTTTGAGGGAGGGATGGGAGGTAGAATATGCAGATTCATTTGTAGTTTCATATACAAAATGTGGCTGCATATTATTTCCTCTAAATAAAAGCTAGTGTTTCATATTAGCCATAAAAGGAACATTTATTCATTCATTTTCTAAACCTGCTTAGTCCAATCGAGGGTCACAGCGAGGCTGGAGCCTATCGCAGCTGTCACAGGGCGAGAAGCAGGGTACAGGCAGACAAACTCACCCACACACACACACACACACACACACACACACACCTACGATCAAGTTAAAGTTCCCATTTCACATAACCTGCATGTCTTTGGAAGTGGGAGGAAGCCGGAGCACCTGAAAAGATCCGGCATGAACACAGGGAAGATATACAAACTCCACACAGAAAGGTCCGGGCAGGGAGTTGACCCCAGGACCTTCTTGCTGTGAGGCAACAGTGCTAACCACTAATCCACTGTGCCACCATAACAGCAAATCCTAATGTTATTCAATGATAGGTTATGATGATGTGCCTGCACCCTTTAAACAAATCTGGATCTCCCAGGGTGGTGCAGGCCTGCTGAAACTGGTGAAGATTATAAAAGGCAGTTCAAACAAGAAAATACAAACTCTACAACACAGATCAGGACAGAGTCATAAATACAAAAAGTGCATGATTGTTTTAGCCACACATAGGAAAAGTAAAAGGAGATATATTTCATGTTCAGAAAAAGCAGAGTGTGCTCTGTGTGCCAAATTCTTTTTGAGTTTTGGAAGCGAAAGGAGGTCTGCTTCCTGGCAGCACAGAAGCCGGACGATATGGGAGGATGTACACCAGCTGCCAAGAAGCGGCACGCCCACTTTGTTTCATAGGAAAATTAGAGCACACTTTGAGAACACACATACTTCTGCCAAGGCCCAACAGGCCTCTGCTTATCTGTCTGTAAGTGGACATGAAGGCTTATGGGGATGCTGTGTCACCAAATCGCTCATAATAATGGGAATAACATCACTGAGAAACATTGCCGATATTGATATTACTATTGTTGTGCTTTGATTTATTAGTTATTTTGCTATTGTTGCTCAGCGGGGTGACCTATAATGACAAACACTTGAGGGAGTTTTTCTTTACTACATTTGCTGCTCAGGAGGTGGGTAAGGGTAGACCTTACTAGTGTGTAGTGCTTTGGAGCAACTTATATTGTGATTTGGCTCTGTATAAATAAATTGAATTGTTAATGGCAAATGACCATTAATCTTCATCTACCTGTTAATCAATGTTTCTGTCAGGTGTCTTGCAGGAATCAAACCTAGATGCTGTACACATTGAAAGCACAGGAGATTGACAGTACCAGATATATAGCTCATGGATGGATACTAGAAGCTGAACGTACAAATTGATCAGAGAGATGTAAGTGCAGCATGGGAGTGAATTGCACTCAGGTAGATGAGCTAAACTGGATCAAACAGGGCAGGCAGGACCATGATCTTATATAATAACTGGAATGGACTGGCAGGCAAGTTGCCAAACAGCAAGGATAACCACAAACCACAATGGCAGACTGACAAGGAAAGCACTGGAGACTGGTGATGACAAAACACAAGGTGTGTGATTACTGGGTGCATACAGTTGTGTAAACAGAAACAAGACGGAGTAAGTGACACACTTACAAAGATGAACTGAGAGAAACACAGAGCACGTGAGTGCGATCAGAGCGGCACTACTGTGAGAGCAGGTTAAAACTACAGGGGAGAAGTGATCCAAAACACACGGTACATCAAATCCCACAAGAATGGCATAAACAGACAGATAATCAGTGAAACCCAGCAGTTTCATTACTGTGGGCTGACCTCGCCTCATCACCTCATCTTTTTGAACTATCCAGTTGACAATAAAAAGAGACAAACCAAGCAGAAACCAAATAACAGCACATTAAATCTGATCTACCTGAACAATGAGCCAAAAAAGCACAACAGGTTTTACAATAATATAGCTATTGTTACTCATTGCCAGTAGCATTTTGAAGATATTTATTAAAGATGCATGACAGACTAGGAAAAGAGTGTAGCACTCTTATCTGAAATAATAATAAAAAAAAGCACGACTAAATGTCTTGCCATTATTCCCAAAAATAAATGGCTTCCAATTTCTCTCTGCAACAAAGCAGATTTCAAATAAATGGGAAATAATGAAATTGTTATTTTTATTATCTGGCACACATAGCACACAATCATCAGCATAATAGTCATACATGGATGTATAGAGACAAATATTCAGAGGACTGGGAGAAAAATCTTGCGAAAGATCATATTTTCACAATAACACTTTTTAAATTTAGCACAGCCCTGCTGCACTGAGCTCACAGCATTATATCAGATACTAGAAGTGAAGCACAGTAAGTTCTGATTTATAATTACCCGGGCGGTTGCTTGAGAACAGCAGGAGGTGTGAGCAGTTTCTTCCATGGAGAACTAGAGTTGTGTCAGGAAGGGCATCCCCTGTACAACTTGTGCCAAATCCCAGCGTGGACCACTATATCCACTGGGGGAGGCTGAATGCAAAATGAACAAGAGCAAACAGAGATTTCTGCTGTCCACCAATATGAATCTGGATCACCTCCAAAATTCAGTGGAGTCTTCCATGGCCTATGTATCTGTGTTAAAAATTTTGTCAAAATCTGTGAAGTAGTTTTGATGTAAACCTTCAAAATGTATATAAAGTGAAACTTGATCCAGAATCCGGATTCAGATCCAGATCACCTCCATAATTTAATGGAGTCTTCCATGGCCTAATATATATATCCGAGGTGAAACTTTGGTGAGGATCTGGGAAATACTTTTGACATAATCCTTCACAGACTTTATAAGGTGAAACCTGATCCAGAATCCAGATCCAGATCACCTCCAAAATTTAATGGAGTCTTCCATGGCCTAATATATAATCTGTGTTGAAAATTTCATCAAAATCCATGATGCAGTTTTGACATAATCCTGCTAATAGTAATCCTTCAAAATCTATATAAAGTGAAACTTGATCCAGAATTTGGATCCGGGTCAACAACAAAATTTAATGGGTTCTTCTAAGGTCTAATATCTATCTGTGGTGAAAATTTCATCAAAATCCTTGCAGTAGTTTTGACGTGATCCCGTCCTTGGTGGACGTAATAAATAACATGAATAAGACTTTAAACAAGTTTAATTTTAGTCATTTAGCGATGATCAGGTTACTATTCTGGCTTTACCCTGCTGGTCTCCTACAGCCTCCCATTTCTCTACAATAGGACAAGTGGATATAAATATTTGATTAATGGGTGGGTGAGATCATTTGAGAAAAAAAGAAAAAAAAACCAAGCCCAGAATCTCAAAAGCTGCTGCAGATCAGAGTCCAGCTGATTGTTTCAACCAACTACAAGTGGCTCAAATTGTACGATGGTTTGTTTTATTTACAGTGAAAAATCTTTTTGCACAAAGTTTCAGAAAAGTTTCATCACCTTATTGGTTTCTCCCAATACAGAACTGTCATGGTTTCTTAGATTGTTTGCTTGTTTCTTTTAGTTTTATGTCAGTGACGAGACAGTTGTCACACAATAATAATAATTTATAATTTCTTAATTTATATAGCGCCAAATCACGAGTAATCGCCTCAAGGCGCTTCACAAACATTTAAAAGCAGAATAAAATGAAATAAGATTAAAACACAATAAAAAATTTTAACCGTAAAAGGTAAAAGAAGTAAAATAAATAAAACGAATAAAAAAAGACACACAAGACAACAAGACTGTTCATTGGCTGGAATTTGTCTCATGCATTGAACATGAAATTTCTGCTCATAACTGCTAGTAATTTCATAACATTACCATTACAACACCAAATCAACTTGCAAATATTTTCTTTGATTGATTCAGACGGTAGTAAAATCAGTGGTGGGCACAGCTAACCAAAAAGTTAGCTTTGATAACCATTAATCCATTAACTGAAAAGTTATCTTATATGACGCTAAACCGATAAACAGTTAAAAAAATTTCTCTTTGTTACAGATAACCGATAACTTTTAGTATTGATTCGGACACAGCAACATCAGATTACACTGTCGCAGGGGCTGCTGGGTAAATTCAAGGATCACAAACACAAAAACAAAGCAGGAAAAATGAATGAATAAAAAATAAAACCCCAAACACTGTCATCATCTTTCAAAAGCAGTAAAACACAGTATTAGAAGTCTCAGTTTATCTCGGTATTAGATACACCGTCATTTACAAACTAAAAGCTGCTGCTTTTTTCCACACGGTTTGAACCCTGCAGCTTAAACAACCGAAATACGTCCATTAATGCATTGATTGGCAGAGTAAAAGACACGTAGTAAATATAAATTCTTACCTGTTAGTTTCAGTGGGATTCATTAAATTCTGAAGAAAATATTCCACATAAAGTGTCCTGATTATCCAAAATGGTGTGTAAATGGTGAAGAAAAGTCCCTCACAGCTGCGCCGTGAGATCTCTTCTCTCCCACAGAGTCTTGATGATTAAATTATCTCATGCTGCAAATAAATAAAATAAAATAAGGCAAAAATTAGTCCATTTTGTTTGTGTTGAGCGGACGGCAACAGTGTAACATCCAAAGTGAACCTGAAGTACACTACCTACAATGCTCCCTGCGTCAACCAGCCAATCACATCTTGCACTTAATGATGACGTCATCAGCAAGCGACAGCCAGTCTGCCATAAACCACTGATCTACACGACAGGGATTGAAATTTTGATTTTAGGGTTTACAAACGTTTTTGACTGTTAAACTTTGCACACTTTAACAGCAAAAAAAAAAAAAGTTAGCGGACTGAAAGTTGTCAGAACTAAATTTATTGGAAGATAACTGGTCCGATGATGGTTTTAAAACTTATCTGAAAAGCTAATTCGCTAAGGAAAACATTAGCTTCGATAATTAGCGGTTATTGGATTAGCTGAACTGTGCCCACCACTGAGTAAAATAGGAATTTCTAACATGCTAAAGTGAGTCACAACTCCATCTATAAACCAGTCAGATACAAGCATTCAGTACTGGTGGCCCCTTGTGCTTCCCAGAATGCACTGCAGCCCCAGAAGTGTTCCGGCATCTCACATGTAAACAGTATCTAGCGAGGATGTGGATGGTATTGATCCAGCGACTTCATTGGCGATTATGATGATGACACCTTCTTCCAAGTTGAGAGGGTTATCTAGAGGAGTTGTAGCACCTGTGATGGACTTCTGCTGTGCCCCATTGTTGTCTTGTTGTCCATACTGCACCAGGTTTGTTTATAGTGTGCCCTGTACTGGAACTCTGCGAAACAGCGACTAGGGAGCTGCAGCACATGTGGACAAGGATGGCAACTTAAACACATTCTAATTTTCATTCCCAAATCATCACATTTCAATGCAAATCTTTTTTTTTTTTTTTTGCCTGAAAGTCAATACTGGATGAGCTAGGTAGAGCCTTCATGCCATTTTCCTAAGTGCAGGGAACACAAATCCTAACCATGACCATAAAGCTGCACAGCCTTTCAGATTTCACAAAACTGACATAATTTAGTTTTTACTGAAACCCATGCATTATAATGTAGGTTTATTTTTGTAACATGTTGCAAAATTACAGCTGTCTCACAATGCATTAAATTCATACATACATCTTGAACTGCTTATGTGGGGCTGGGTCGAGTGGGCAACAGCTCCAGCAGGGCACCCCAATCTTCCCTTTCCCGTGCCACATTAACCACCTCCAACTGGGGGGATCCCAAGGTGTTCCCAGGCAAGTGTGGAGATATAATCTCTCCACCTAGTCCTAGGTCTTTCCCGGGGTCTCTTCCCAGCTGGATGTGCCTGGAACACCTCCCTAGGGAGGCGCCCAGGGGGCATCCTTCCCAGATGTCCGAACCACCTCAGCTGGCTCCTTTCAACACAAAGGAGCAGTGGTTCTATGCTGAGCTCCTCACGGATCACTGAGCTTCTCACCCTATCTCTAAGGAAGACACCAACCACCCTCCTGGGAAAGCCCATTTCAGCCTCTTGTACCCGTGATGGAGTTCTTTCGGTCATGGCCATAGGTGAGTGCAGGAACTAAGACTGATTCTTATCTTGAGAGCTTCACCTTTTGGCTCAGCTCCCTTTTCGTCACAACGGTATGGTGAAGTGAATACAATACCGACCCTGCTGCGTCGATTCTCTGGCCAATCTCACGCTCCACTGTCCCCTTACTTGTGAACAAGACTCCGAGGTACTTGAAGTCCTTCATTTGGGGCAAGACCACGTTCCCTACCCGGAGTAGGCAATCCATCAGTTTCGTGCTGAGAACCATGGCCTCAGATTTAGAGGTGCTGATCCTTATCCCAGCTGCTTTACACTCGGCTACAAACCGACACAGTGAGTGTTGGAGGTCACCGGCCTTTGAAGCTAACAGGACCACGTCATCTGCAAAAAGCAGTGATGAGACCCTGAGCCCACCAAACTGAAGACCTTCCTCCCCCCGACTCTGCCTCAATATCCTGTCCATGAATATCACAAACAGGATTGTTGACAAGGCACAGCCCTGGTGGAGGCCAAGCCCCGACTTATTGCAGAGGACCCAAACACATCTCTTGCTTTGTGAGTACAGAGATTGGATGGCTCTAAGAAGGGACCCCCTTACTCAATACTTTCACCGTATCTCCCGGGGTACCGGATCATACGCCTTCTCCAAGTTCACAACACACATGTAGACTGGACAGGCATACTCCCAGGCAGCCTCCAGGATCCTTGTGAGAGTGAAGAGCTGGTCGGTTGTTCCACGACCAGGACAGAGCCTGCATAGTTCCTCTTCAGTCAGATGTTTGACTATCGACCAAACCCTTCTTTCCAGCACCCCGGACTAGACTTTACCAGGGAAGCTGAGTAGTGGGATGCCCCTGAAATTGGCACACACTCTCTGGTCCCCCTTTTTTAGGTATGGAGACCACCACCCCAGTTTGCCACTCCTGTGGCATTAAATTTATCATTATTTATATTGCACCAATTCAGGCACTTTACATATGGAGCAAGTGTAGAAATGTTTGGTGCACTTGCACAATTGCAATGTGAAAACAAACTAAATTAAGGGTGTGAACATACACTAAAAAGCTTTCATAGTTACAACAAGCTACATTTGATGAGAATATAGACAGTAATATGGTCACCAGAGTGCTGTGTTGCTCTGAGAAGCATGTATTTCTTTATGTGTTATGTGATTTTTAGACTGCAAAATAGTGTCTTTTAAGTTGCAAAATCTAAACCTTTTTGAGCTTTTAATATTTCAGTTTTTAAAACATTCTGGACTCTAAATTGGACCATGGGGATGTACTACTAGCCTGCTTGTTGCTCTCCCCCTCAACCTGCCTGCTAGCTGCTCTCCACCTGGGCCTGGCCGCTAGCTGCTCTCCATCTAGGCCTGCCTGCTCTGGCACTAGCTGCTCTCTACCTGGGCCTGCCTGACCTGCAGCTAGCTGCTCTACACCTGGACTTGCCAGCTAGCTGTTCTCCACCTGGGCCTGCTCGCTCTGCTGCTAGCTGTTCTCCACCTGCGCCTGCTCACTCTGCTGCTAGCTGCTCTACACCTGGGCCTGCTCGCTCTGCTGCTAGCTGTTCTCCACCTGGGCCTGCTCGCTCTGCTGCTAGCTGTTCTCCACCTGGGCCTGCTCGCTCTGCTGCTAGCTGCTCTCCACCTCGGCCTGCTCGTTCTTCTGCTAGCTGTTCTCCACCTGGGCTTTCCTGCTCTGCTGCTAGCTGTTCTCCACCTGGGCCCGCTCGCTCTGCTGCTAGCTGTTCTCCACCTGGGCCTGCTCGCTCTGCTGCTAGCTGCTCTCCACCTCAGCCTGTTCGTTCTGCTGCTTGCTGTTCTACACCTGGGCCTGCACTTCCCAGCTGCTAGCTGCTTTCCACCTGGGCCTGTCTGCTTGTCAGTGGCAGCCCTCGTGTTCGATCTCCTTGTGTAAAGACCGACGAGGCATAAGACCTGCAAGTCTACCTGTGCAAGTCCACCGAAGCAAGGACACCGACAAGGAACGTAATTATATCACTTCTAACCTACACGGACAATGTCCTTCCAGAAAATCCCTGTAATCTACAAGAGACGCAAGACTTTCTACCAGACCTACCAACACAGAAACTTGTCCAATCTCCGGCCACTGCACCCCAACACCACTGCAACCAGCTCCTTCACTGTTGGACTCTGGAACTGCCAATCTGCTGTCAACAAAGCTGACTTCATCTCAGCCTATGCCAGTAGCCTCTCTGTAGACCTGGTGGTATTAACAGAAACTTGGTTGAAGCCTGAAAACACAGCTACCCCAGCAGCACTGTCCTCTACCCACTCCTTCTCACACACCCCGCATCTAATACAACGAGGAGGAGGAACGGGGATCCTAATCCACAATCAATGGAACTACGCTCCCCTGCTGCCCAACAATAACTACAGCTCCTTCGAATACCACACCATCAAGGTGACGGCTCCAAGCAAGGTGTCTGTAGTTGTGGTCTACCGTCCCCCAGGACCTGTAGGTGATTTTGTTGACGAACTGGACACACTGATCTCCTTCATCCCAGACCTGGACTGTCCCCTACTTGTCCTCTGTGATTTCAACATACACCTAGACAAGCCATATGCCTCAGACTTCAAGGCCCTGATGAACTCATTTGACATTCAATTAGCCAGCTGGTCTCCGACTCACAAAAATGGAAACCAACTTGACCTGATCCTGACTAAGAACTGTCAAGCAAATGACATGAAGATCACACCATTGCACATGTCGGACCATTATTTCATCCATTTCACAATCTGCCTACCTGAGCTACCAGCTAGCCCTCCTCCTGTGGTCACATACTGACGTAATTTACGCAAACTGTCACCTACTCGCTTTGCATCAGTGGTCGCCTCTGCCTTGCCTCCGCCCAGCACACTCTCCTCACTAGATGTGGATACTGCTACTGAGTCACTCAACTCCACACTGAACTCCTGCGTGGACAACCTGTGCCCTCTAGCCACTAAACCTGCATGATCTTCCCAACCCCAACCATGGTTGACTGAAACCATCCGTGCCCTACGTACTACCCTCAGAGAGGCGGAAAAGAAGTCGCACAAAACCTGCAACCCATCTGACCTAGAAAATCTACAATCTCTACTGGCCTCCTTCGCCACCTCTGTAACAACTGTCAAGATGGCCTACTACAACGACAAGATCAGCAACACTACAGACTCACGTAAACTGTTTTCTACCTTCAAATCATTGCTCAACCCTTCTCCCCCTCCTGCTGCCACAGATCTCAACCCAGACAACTTTGCAACTTTTTTCACTGAAAAGGTAGCAAACATCAGCAAGCAACCCAGACAGAGCTTTAATTCATTTGAAAGCTTGACTCTTAGTCTTGTCCATCCAAATTGGAAGTCCCAAAAACCAGTTTTATTTGTTATTATCTATCGTCCACCTGGTCGTTACTGTGAGTTTCTCTGTGAATTTTCAGACCTTTTGTCTGACTTAGTGCTTAGCTCAGATAAGATAATTATAGTGGGCGATTTTAACATCCACACAGATGCTGAGAATGACAGCCTCAACACTGCATTTAATCTATTATTAGACTCTATTGGCTTTGCTCAAAAAGTAAATGAGTCCACCCATCACTTTAATCATATCTTAGATCTTGTTCTGACTTATGGTATGGAAATAGAAGACTTAACAGTATTCCCTGAAAACCCCCTTCTGTCTGATCATTTCTTAATAACATTTACATTTACTCTGATGGACTACCCAGCAGTGGGGAATAAGTTTCATTACACTAGAAGTCTTTCAGAAAGCGCTGTAACTAGGTTTAAGGATATGATTCCTTCTTTATGTTCTCTAATGCCATATACCAACACAGTGCAGAGTAGCTACCTAAACTCTGTAAGTGAGATAGAGTATCTCGTCAATAGTTTTACATCCTCATTGAAGACAACTTTGGATGCTGTAGCTCCTCTAAAAAAGAGAGCTTTAAATCAGAAGTGCCTGACTCCGTGGTATAACTCACAAACTCGTAGCTTAAAGCAGATAACCTGTAAGTTGGAGAGGAAATGGCGTCTCACTAATTTAGAAGATCTTCACTTAGCCTGGAAAAAGAGTCTGTTGCTCTATAAAAAAGCCCTCCGTAAAGCTAGGACATCTTTCTACTCATCACTAATTGAAGAAAATAAGAACAACCCCAGGTTTCTTTTCAGCACTGTAGCCAGGCTGACAAAGAGTCAGAGCTCTATTGAGCTGAGTATTCCATTAACTTTAACTAGTAATGACTTCATGACTTTCTTTGCTAACAAAATTTTAACTATTAGAGAAAAAATTACTCATAATCATCCCAAAGACGTATCTGTTGTGTGGGCCGCTGAAGAGGAGGTACTGCTGGCCCACCACCACCAGAGGGCGCCCTGCCTGGAGTGCGGGCTCCAGGCACCAGAGGGCGCTGCCGCCTCACAGGAGCAGCCGGGGTGACAGCTGTCGCTTATCACCGACGACAGCTGTCATCAATCATCAGTGGTATATCAGCAAGACGGCATCTCCACCTCATTGCCGAGATATCGTTCTACCTGAAAGGTAATATCCTCAGCCTGACTGCTTGATAGAAAGCTTTTTTTTGTGATTTTTGTGAGTGATAACAGACTTTTTCTCCAACGAGAGGTGGAGGTAGCTTCCCTGCCGTGCAGATTGCTGGGTGCAGACGCACCCACGTTTAACTGTGTTTTTGTTCCTCGCCAGCAGTACCAGGTCCGACACGCGGAGGCAGTGGCCACCTGGGAGTTCGGGACTTGGCGGCTCCAGTACTCCCGGGGTCTGGTGGCGGAGGAAATCGTGTGGTTCCGGTTCTGCTTTGGACAGGCGTCTCCTATCCTCGAGCCTGCCCACACGACACCTTGTAATTTGACCTTTGATCTATTGTGTGATCTGTTGTGTTTGTTGTGCACGTTCGCAACAGTAAAGTGTTGTTATTTGACCTATTCCATTGTCCGTTCATTTGCGCCCCCTGTTGTGGGTCCGTGTACTTACACTTTCCCAACAGTATCGTTATCTTTGGCTGCTTTCAGTGATGCCGGTATTTGGTTAGACTCTTTCTCTCCGATTGTTCTGTCTGAGTTATTTTCATTAGTTACTTCATCCAAACCATCAACATGTTTATTAGACCCCATTCCTACCAGGCTGCTCAAGGAAGCCCTACCATTATTTAATGCTTCGATCTTAAATATGATCAGTCTATCTTTGTTAGTTGGCTATGTACCACAGGCTTTTAAGGTGGCAGTAATTAAACCATTACTTAAAAAGCCATCACTTGACCCAGCTATCTTAGCTAATTATAGGCCAATCTCCAACCTTCCTTTTCTCTCAAAAATTCTTGAAAGGGTAGTTGTAAAACAGCTAACTGATCATCTGCAGAGGAATGGTCTATTTGAAGAGTTTCAGTCAGGTTTTAGAATTCATCATAGTACAGAAACAGCATTAGTGAAGGTTACAAATGATCTTCTTATGGCCTCGGACAGTGGACTCATCTCTGTGCTTGTTCTGTTAGACCTCAGTGCTGATTTTGATACTGTTGACCATAAAATTTTATTACAGAGATTAGAGCATGCCATAGGTATTAAAGGCACTGCGCTGCGGTGGTTTGAATCATATTTGTCTAATAGATTACAATTTGTTCATGTAAATGGGGAATCTTCTTCACAGACTAAAGTTAATTATGGAGTTCCACAAGGTTCTGTGCTAGGACCAATTTTATTCACTTTATACATGCTTCCCTTAGGCAGTATTATTAGACGGTATTGCTTAAATTTTCATTGTTACGCAGATGATACCCAGCTTTATCTATCCATGAAGCCAGAGGACACACACCAATTAGCTAAACTGCAGGATTGTCTTACAGACATAAAGACATGGATGACCTCTAATTTCCTGCTTTTAAACTCAGATAAAACTGAAGTTATTGTACTTGGCCCCACAAATCTTAGAAACATGGTGTCTAACCAGATCCTTACTCTGGATGGCATTACCCTGACCTCTAGTAATACTGTGAGAAATCTTGGAGTCATTTTTGATCAGGATATGTCATTCAAAGCGCATATTAAACAAATATGTAGGACTGCTTTTTTGCATTTACGCAATATCTCTAAAATCAGAAAGGTCTTGTCTCAGAGTGATGCTGAAAAACTAATTTGTGCATTTATTTCCCCTAGGCTGGACTATTGTAATTCATTATTATCAGGTTGTCCTAAAAGTTCCCTAAAAAGCTTTCAGTTAATTCAAAATGCTGCAGCTAGAGTACTGACGGGGACTAGAAGGAGAGAGCATATCTCACCCATATTGGCCTCTCTTCATTGGCTTCCTGTTAATTCTAGAATATAATTTAAAATTCTTCTTCTTACTTATAAGGTTTTGAATAATCAGGTCCCATCTTATCTTAGGGACCTCGTAGTACCATATCACTCCAATAGAGCGCTTCGCTCTCAGACTGCAGGCTTACTTGTAGTTCCTAGGGTTTGTAAGAGTAGAATGGGAGGCAGAGCCTTCAGCTTTCAGGCTCCTCTCCTGTGGAACCAGCTCCCAATTCAGATCAGGGAGACAGACACCCTCTCTACTTTTAAGATTAGGCTTAAAACTTTCCTTTTTGCTAAAGCTTATAGTTAGGGCTGGATCAGGTGACCCTGAACCATCCCTTAGTTATGCTGCTATAGACGTAGACTGCTGGGGGGTTCCCATGATGCACTGTTTCTTTCTCTTTTTGCTCTGTATGCACCACTCTGCATTTAATCATTAGTGATCGATCTCTGCTCCCCTCCACAGCATGTCTTTTTCCTGGTTCTCTCCCTCAGCCCCAACCAGTCCCAGCAGAAGACTGCCCCTCCCTGAGCCTGGTTCTGCTGGAGGTTTCTTCCTGTTAAAAGGGAGTTTTTCCTTCCCACTGTAGCCAAGTGCTTGCTCACAGGGGGTCGTTTTGACCGTTGGGGTTGTACATAATTATTGTATGGCCTTGCCTTGCAATATGAAGCGCCTTGGGGCAACTGTTTGTTGTGATTTGGCACTATATAAAAAAATTGATTGATTGATTGATTGATTGACTAATATATATAATATGTCTGAAATTCGATTTGCGTTTATTAAATTCCATGCAGATTAAATGTAGCAGACACGGATTATTTGTTATAATTGTTTTAGCAAGTTTTCAGGGTATCGTGCATGCAGTCTCTTATTAACGTGACAAAAAGCATTAAAAAATTACATTTTTGTAGTATAATATTCATATACAATTGTCATCATGTGGATTCGCTACGTTGTTTGACTGCAATGACTCTCTGGTGCGCAAGGGATTATGGGATACGTCAATAGGGCGAATTCACATTTTTATGTGTGTCCACAACAAATCCACACAAGTTTATCCAATTCTGCAAGACTGACTTTTCACGGTTTTAGAGTATCCCAGAATCCTTTGCGCGCTGGGGAGGGAGGCTTGATAATGGGTCAGCTTAATGCTAACTTTAACACTGAAAATGCCATAGACATGCTAATGCATTAGCATCGGTCTTGCCTTACAATATAAAGCGCCTTGGGGCAACTGTTTGTTGTGATTTGGTGCTATATAAAAAAATTGATTGATTGATTGAATTGATTGAATTCTTTGACCCTCCCTCCTCCTCTGAATACTCACAGGAAACCACACCCACTGCTGCAACACTCTGTGAATTTACTCCACTCTCTGAAGGTGATGTCTCGAAACTCATCACCAAGAGCCGTCCCACTACCTGCCTACTGGACCCAGTGCCTACAAACCTGCTTCAAGACATTGCTCCAACAGTGGTCCCAGTGATTACATTCATCATGAACTTCTCACTGTCCTCTGGCACCATCCCCTCTGCCTTCAAACAAGCAAGGGTAACACCGCTACTGAAGAAGCCTACACTCAACCCAGCACAGGTTGAAAACTACCGCCCTGTCTCACTGCTTCCCTTCCTATCTAAAACCCTGGAAAGGGCAGTTGCAAAACAGGTTTCCAACTTCCTAAATCAGAACGGACTACTGGACCCAAAACAATCCGGCTTCAGAAGTGGACACTCAACTGAAACCGCTTTATTGTCAGTAATTGAAGCTGTGAGGACTGCAAGAACAGAATCCTCTGTCCTCATCCTACTAGACCAATCAGCAGCCTTTGACACAGTCAACCACAAGATACTCCTTAGGATACTCACAACCATGGGAATCACTGGTGCTGTCCACTCCTGGTTCAACTCCTACCTTTCTGGACGCTCCTTCAATGTGTCATGGCAAGGAAAATTGTCTTCAACTCACACCCTCACCACAGGCATACCCCAAGGATCAGTACTGGGGCCCCTTCTGTTTGCAATGTACACCACCTCCCTGGGACATGTCATTCGAGCACATGGGTTCTCCTATCACTGCTATGCTGACGATACCCAGATGTACCTGTTGTTCCAACCAGATGACTCCACGGTTTCAGCACGCATCTCAGCCTGCCTCTTCGACCTGTCAACATGGATGAAGGAACACCACCTACAGTTGAACCTGTTCAAGACAGAGCTTCTAGTGATCCCAGCTAAAGAGTCAATCCGTCACAACATCAACCTCAAGATGAGCTCTGCCACTGTGGCCCCAAACAAAGTCGCCAAAAACCTTGGCGTCATGATCGATGACCATCTGGCATTGTCCAACCATACTGCATCAGTCGCCCGGGTCTGTCGATTTGTGCTGTACAACATACAGAAAATCAGACCCTACCTGACCCAACACACAGTGCAACTACTGGTTCAGGCCATGGTTATCTCCCGCCTGGATTATTGCAACTCCCTCCTGGCAGGTCTACCTGTTTGTGCAATAAAACCACTGCAGATGGTCCAGAACGCGGCGGCGCATGTGGAATTCACTCAACCCAAAAGGGCCCATGTTACTCCTCTATTTATCGAGTTGCAATGGCTACCGGTGGCTGCCCGGATCAAGCACAAGGCCCTAACCCTTGCCTACAAAATCACCTCAGGAACGGCCCCAGCTTATCTGAAGGACATACTAAGGCCGTATGTTCCTGCCAGAGAACTGCGCTCCTCCAATACAAACTGCCTAGCCGTGCCCCCTGCTTGCTCTAAGCGATTCCAGTCAAAATTGTTCTCTGTCACTGTCCCTCAGTGGTGGAACAAACTTCCAGAAGCAACAAGACTAGGATCATCTCTCTCAACCTTCAAGAAGCAAGTAAAGACTCTCCTCTTTCGTGACTATTTACTGCACTGATGCCTGAGCTAGCCCAGACTACAATTTCACTGATACTTACTGGACTGGTAAGCACTGAAAGCCGAGATAGACATGTCCAAACTTGTCCTCTGACACGCCGAAACGGAGGTGTTCCTTTGTCTCGCTTCCAAAGTGAATCGGTCTTTACGTGCGAAGCCTCCGCGCGGCTTTCCATGACAAAATCTCTTGTTAAAAGTGAAATCTGCCAGAAAATGGCTGATGTCCAGCTCTTGTGATAACCAGAGAAAGAGCACACGACGGTCTCGTATCCACAGAGCCATCCGTTTAGAAATGGTCCGGTGGCTTGTGCCGCGTCGTCGCAGCTCGGAGCGCGGCGCGCCGAGCGTCCTTAAAGGGGTCCTTAAAGGTGTAGTAACAGACCTTATTCTCTGTGAAGCCTGTAAAATTTTCACCGAAAGCCAGATAAATTTTTCGAATGGTTTCCAGGTGCCAGTCTCTAACAGCTTCTGAAAAAATTCTGATGGAAAAAAAGTCCTTTTCATTCCACCATTTCCAGACAATGAAAATCCGATGAGGGGGCGGGACCACTCCTTCCCAAGGCATGCTCACAGGCGAATGACGTCACCGACAGGCGTGGAAAAACTCACGCATGCGCATGAGGGTTCAAGCATGTCTGACGTAAAAACATATGAATGAAATCCATGTAGTTTTTGAAAAAAAATAAAAAGGACCGTTACTTTATTGACAGACCTCGTATTTTTGAAAATTTCCTCTGTAGACTTTGGAGAGATAAAGTTCTCTTCTCCCCAAAGAAAGGATGCAAAACATTCTGTCTCAGGATGATTTCATCCTTTTCAAAAAACCATTAGACAGTATCAAAAGCATATGTCAGATGTTCAGGTCTCTGGAGATGTTCCACCGTGGCAACACATCATCAACCTGGTGACACATCCAGTCCCATATGTGCCTTTCATGGACGGATAAACCAAAAGGCAAACTTTCAAATTGCTCTGAAATGTTGGAGTAAAACATCCCTTACAGATAAAAACAGCAGAAAGGCACTTTGTACATACTAGAGGACAAAATCTCTTTTTCCAAAATCTCTTTTCAAGCCCTGGATAGTGCCTATCAGTCTCACATTTACAAGTCTCGGAGTAAAGTAAAAAAAAAAAAAAAAAAATGACGTGTTCAAATATGATATCGTTTTTGTGAAGCTCACAGGGAGCCTCTGGTTTTATAATAAAGAGCAATCTAATAAAAAATACCCAGTGAGAGGAAGGAAGGTCACATTGCTACAAAGATCCCATGGCAGTTGGTACAGAGCTGGCTCACATGACACGCACCGAACGCACAAATGCAACTGTGAAAAGACTCACAAAAAAAGTCATGCTTTTGAGCTCCGGTGACCACAATTTCATTTTTAGTAACAAACAAAAACAGGGAACATCTTTGATACATGCAAAAAAAAAAAAAAAAATGCAACTATAAATGAGAATGTTAAAATTTAACAGTTTGTATTCCCACCTCTGGTGTCAAAAAGGACACTGGATGGAGTATTGCTATAGGATAGAATAGAAATGGAACTTTGTGTAAAATACGATGAAAATCTGTTTTGCAGCTCTCCATAAAATATATATAAAAAACATGCTAAAAACAGTAAAAACACAAAACATGTCATTTTAAAAGTACTAATATAGAGTAGAGTAATATATTCAAACTGATGGATTTAATGGGGGGATGACAGAATTCACATGTTTTGCGGAGCAAGGGGTGGGCGGTTCTTTCATGATTTATGCTTCTGCAACTCCATAACTCTGTAGCCACACAATGATGTCGACATGGGCATGACCCTTTCGATGTTCTACATGGGTGTTGTAATGCAAGTTACCGCCAGAATAGTACAATGTAGAGAACAAGGCAGGGACTGTCTTTTTGCCTGCTCTGCCACTATTTCTGGTCATTTTTCTCCTCCTTTTTCTGGATCAATTTGTCCCTCAATGATCTCCACTTCTTTATACAATCATCAACCTCCAAACTAAAGTTGCATGCAATGTTCCTCCATGAATTGTGAGTCATTTGCGCGTCTTTGTAGTGTATCATCTCTGTGTTGTAAAGTTAGTCATATTTGCAGATTTGATCCATGATCGAAATGTAATCGGCGTGCGCACTGCAAAAACTTCTAAAAATGATGGAAGAGGAAGGAGTGAAATTGGAAAAATGAGCAATCACTGCGCTTGTGGTCTCCATCATTTTGACGCGTATTTAAAATTTTTGGGATGGGCATGTCAGGTTATGTAGTGGGGCTTGGAGAAGGTGCACAGCGACACAGAGGGCTCTGTGTCGTTGTGGAGATGGAGAAGCAGAAATCAGGCTTTTGTCTGTTGGAACTGCATTTGCTGGTCCTGTATCTCTTCCCTGGAGAGGGGGTGTGCAGGTGATGTCCCCTCAGGATGGTATTGTGGTCCCAATCACGAGTTGCTCTCACCACCTGTGTCAGAACCTACCTGCTCTGCTTTGCCCTAACACACTGTACAGCAAGAAGTCAACAGGCTCTCGATGGTTACATGATAGGTTTACCAGCACTTGCTGAGGTAGATGGAACTGTTATAATTTCCTAAGGAAATAAAGTTTCAGCTAGGCCATATTTACTTATCAACAATATCAATAGACCATGTGAGGTCTGCTGAGATGTGGATCCCTAGAAACTTGAAGCACCAGGTAATCTCTCCCTCCACACCCAGCCCTGCCTCACATAATTTTTTTTTCATGATACGGTCATGAAATGTATTACATTTTTGGATGCAGTCACCCTTCGCTTACTAATTTAACCCTACCCTAACGGCTTAGACCCTTTGTTACCCCAAATTTTGTGATGGCATCATGAACAAATAGAATAAAAATCACTTTTTGTGATACCATCACGAACTTGGCATGAGATTGGGTTGCCTTGGTTTTTCTGAAGTCCATGTTCATTTTTTTGGTCTCAGTGGTGTTGAGATCCATGTTGTTAAGTTGTAATCATCCTGTCTCTTCCTTTGTCCATTCATCAAGATTGTAGATCCACCTATCCATTTTCTAAAGGTGCTTATTCCACTGAAGTGCCACAGAGGGCTGGAGCCTATCCCAGCAAGCCTATCCAAGCACTCAGATGGGCCATCGGTGTAGTACAACCTAGATTCTAGATGTCTAACTACCAGTTAACTCAGGTTTTAAGATCTACATGAAAATTCTAAATGTTCCGTGAGAATAAATTAATTAAAAACAGCTGATATCTCTTTGCAAAAGCTAGTTTCCCCGTTAGTCATCAGCGCTTAACCAATAGGAAACATATGCATTCCTTACAATAATCAAGTTCTCACTCATCTGTTGCTGTTTAGAGATTGCGGACCAGACCTTCCTCCATTTTATCATGATTGGGACATATCCCAAAGACTGGAAAGATCCAGAATTGGGTGTGGCCAAAACCGAGTGCAACACCCACCACCAAGCACCAAGAGACACAGACAAGAGAGATAGGGACAGAAAAAGAGCAGGCAGGAAAAAACCCAGCACCGAGAAAACCATAAAAACCTAAAGCACAGGTACAAAGCATGACATATAGTGCATCTGGAAAGTATTCACAGTGCTTCACTTTTTTCACATTTCATTATTTTACAGCTTTATTCCAAAATGGATGAAATTCTTGTTCCCCTCCTCAAAGAGCGCTCTGGAGCAGGTTTTCATCCAGGATGTCTCTGTTCATTGCTGCATTCATTGTTCCCTCAATCCTGACTAGTTTCCCAGTTCCTGCCACTGAAAAACATCCCCACAGCATGATGCTGCCACCACCATGCTTCACTGTAGGGATGGTGCCTGGTTTCCTCCCTCCTGGAGTTCTGACAGAGTGACCATCAGGTTCTGGGTCACCTCTTTGACTAAGGCCCTTCTCTCCTGATTACTTGGTTTAAACAGGCGGCCAACTCTAGGAAGAGTCCTGGTGAATCTGAACCTCTTTCATTTAATGATAATGGAGGCCACTGTGCTCACTGGGACATTCAGAGTAGTAGAAATGTTTCTGTACCCTTCCCAAGATTTGTGCCTCCGGACAATCCAATCTCGGGGTTTTGCAGACAATTTGTTTGACTTCATGCTTGGTTTGTGCTCTGACATGCACTGTCATCTGTGGGACCTTACGTGTCCAATCAAATGAATTTTCCCCAGGTGGACTCCAATTAAGCTGTAGAAACATCTCAAGGATGTTCAGTGGAAACAGGATGCACCTGAGCTCAATTCTGAGCTTCATGTCAAAGGCTGTGAATACTCATGTACATGTGGTTTGTTAGTTTTTAATATTTTTAATAAATTAGCAATAAATAAATAAACAAAACAAAACAAACATTTTTCATTTTCATGTTGTTATTATGGGGTGTTGTGATGTTGTGAGTAGATTTTGAGGAAAAAATGAATTTACTCCATTTTGGAATAAGGCTGTCACATAACAGAATATGGAAAAAGTGAAGCGCTGTGAACACTAAGTGCTTCACTCCAGCAAGCTGCTGGCAATTACTCCCAGCAGCATTGTGTATCTGATTTATTTTATTTTCAAGTTCTCATTATCGCATTTGTACTGTTGCTGTAGAGGTGTTGGCCTCAGCTTGACTCAGGAGCACATGTTGCTTGTGTCTAGCTGAGCAGTAACAATGTCGTAGAAGTATGCTGGCGTCTAATTGCCTGGCAAGAACAGAATACAAGTTGGCATGTTTCATAAAAGGATTGTTTTTTTTTCCACTGGAGATAGCTCATTTCCCCAAGGTTAAGCTTGTTCATTGGATCTCGCCATTTATCCAGACAGTATTATTGTATTGTCAAACTGGGCCAGTATCATTGGCTACAACAGCTATTTTATAGTGGGTTGTTCAACGTTTAAATGCCGACATGTTATGCTAGTTAAGGCTAAACCTGCATTTTCACAACACTCCTGTCAAGACCACATACATTCATTAATGTAAAATTTCATAAACTGGGGTGCTATGCTGAAATGAGCCTTTCGTAGTCAGGAGTAGCAAATATCTCTAGATTGGGCAGTGTTTATTAAATAGGTAGCTGACATTTCTGTGGTAAGGGTGGTAATAAATTAAGAAATGCTTGTATAATGAGTTGGAATGGCATGCCAGTCCAGAATGTTTTTAGAACCTTAGACGTCAACAGTTTTTAGAAGAGCTCAACCCTTTTAGTTCTTGTTAATTATGTAATTTTTGAATGTTAATTTACTGTCTTGTTTAGGTTCTTGTTATCATATACACACTATTACTATTTTATTTCTACTTCTATTTTGTCATTTGATTTTTAAATGGACCACAATGGAAATAAGTGCTTTCACTTTCTGGTGTCATCCATGCATTTTTAACATATTTATAATTATATTATGCACCTACATTGAATTTAAAATCACTCACCACACTCACGCTTTTAATATAAAGATGACTTACTGCCCCCTGCTGGATTGATACGTGAGTCCAGAAAGTATGCATGCATGCACAGCTGCTATAAGCAGGTGCTTTTAATTTGACAATCAATGACAGTGGCTGAAGACATTAAGACCACTACACATTTCACTCATGGTACCAACATGAAACTTAAGTCACCCATGGTAACAGCAACATGAGACTTATCTAAACTGACTAAACCATTCGAGCTACAAAAACACAATAAATCAATAACACTAACAAAACTGTTAAACTAACAAACCACAATAACATTTAAAACCTCAAAACCGCCAATTCCCATGGTGCACTGCAGCACAGCATCCATTGTTTATTGGTTCACTAAAATGGCTAATTTCTCCCAAAAAAATTTGTCCTATCAACTTTCCATTTTTGCAGCGTTCATCCTTGACCCAAAATGCATAAGCATGCCAAACAGCAAATGTCAGCTTTCCCCTGTTTTTGTATGATGGAAGCCATACACATGCACACACAGGCCATTTGGCTATTATAATATTGATTATGAAGATGTTCCAAACATGTTTAATTATTCCTGCAAGCCCATACTAACTTGTGTCATATTATCAATAAGTAACTCCACTGAGATGAACCTTGAGATAGAAGTTTGTTGTTTTTTTTTACACCAACAGATGTTTTGTCTGTTTGTAGTTTGAACATTAGTCAATGTTCTCTCTATAAACCCTCATCAGCCAAGCCCTCAGTGCCTGAATACATCCTGAGCTGGCATGGAAACATCTTGGATCAGGGAGGGGAATGTTCAGCCTCTGGGCTGTACGCAGCCCGTGAGATCCGTTGATTCATCGTACAAAGCAAATAAGAAATTAAATTTTAGAAATACAAAGGCATTCCAGACGGTGTGTGTACTTTTTGTTCCTGAACAGTAAATAACATTACACCACCCCCTCCTACTCTTAAAGCAGCTCCTGAACGGGATCCCTTTGAGAACTGCCAGTTCTGCTCGGTAGCTACATTTCTATTACATACAGAACTTCCTTCAAGCCATCCACGTCCAGAAAACAATGTGCCACTGATGATCTGACACTCCAGTGTTAGTGCTGCCTCAAACCTTTACATCTGCACAAAGTAAAACACGTAGCAAAGCCCAAATTAATGGTAAAGTTAAGAATTCACAAAGGATGTACCACAGCAACATAAACATTTTAAAAAACAACATGATGATCAAATGAATTTAAGATGTAGAAGGGTGAAGGTGAGATATAAAGATTAGTGTGCTATTATTTGTGACTATAGTGACTGTAATACTGATTTGTACAAGTATTTCAGATGGGAACATACACCTTGGCTAAAAATTTTCAAAGTCAGTTCATCCCAATTAAACATTCATTCATTCATTTTCTGCCACTTATCTGAGTACAGGTCATGGAGGCACCAGACCATGCAGCTCATCCCATAATTCCCTATCCTTGGTCAAGTCATGTAACTCTTCCCAGGTGACCCTGAGGTGTTCCCTAGCCATCTGGGAAATCTAATCCCTCCAGCGTGTCCTGGGTCTTCCCCAGGACACACTTCTTATCAAGGTGGAGGGGTTTGTGTGCTCCAGTGATCCTGGGAGCTGTGATGGACCCTTGGCAAATTGGTCCCAGTTGAGGAGACAGACAAAGGACAATCCAATTGGCCCTTTATGACAGTCCACTTGGTTAAGGGATACCGTGGTCCCCTCCTGGTGCCAGGCCTGGGGGTGGAGTGCTTTCCTTATAAACTTCTTCCTCCTCTTCTTCTTCTTATTATTTTGTTCCCCTGCTCCTCCCAGCTTGTTTTCCACCAAACTCTGATGGATGATGTATTTTGTGCCCCGTTCCTCAATGGTATGAAGTCTGCTTGGTCCCAGAACTAATAATGAAACTAAATAATAAACTAACTAATGAAAATAAATCATATATCCTACTATCTATTAAGACCTCTGAGTCACTTTTAAACACTTTGAGAAACACTTTTCAGTTAGAATATGATATTAATTTAAAATGTGATATTTTACCAATGACCACTGGGCATCACTCACAGACCACCAGCGGTTCATGGACCAATGTTTGAGGAAAAACTGATTTAGAGCAAGAAGGTCCTGAGTTCATGGCCATCCTCAGAGCCGCCAACCAACATGCAACCCCGAGACAATGGGCAGGTTTTTGTTTCTTTCTTCCTTTTTTAAGTGCTTTTGCCTGTGTTCTATTGATGCCCATGTATTTCCTTCTCAGGATTTTTTTTGGATAAAAGCCGTTTCTCAGACACAGTTAATGAATACAGTGCTCAGAAGCTTGATTACGAACATTTTTTAAATTTGACTAAAGTTGTAAAAAAAAAAAAAAAAGAAAGAAAGAAAAACAACTTGTCTTTGAAATTGTGCAAAAGCAACAAAAATCAGTTGGTTCCACAAAACAGCTTCCGTCAGGTTGATTCAGCTGAGGTGACGTCATCTGGTTTGTCTGACTGAAAGGGGAAGAGAGTAACAAATGGGGGCGTGTAACGTCTCATTAATGACCAGTGGGAATTGTGCTCATTCTTGGTCAAAGGACCATGTTTTACCACTTTGTGTTCTAGTTTACATGATTTCATGGTTTTCAACCAGCCATACATTTTATACCTCACTGACTTATTTAAACACGAGGCTTCTGTGAATATTACAGGCAGCGTTTAGAAGGGAAACCCCATGAGACAACAGATGATTCATTCAAGACTGAAAAAACTATTAGATTTTCTATTTCTGAATAGCATTTTTATACATCATATAAAAAGTAAAAATATTAATGTTAGTCTTTTTCTTTTGAACATGTTTATTCCTTCGTTACATGTTAGATACACTCAAAAACTGACTCATTGGATTGGATTTCCATTTAATAAATATATGTAGTCCCAACTAAATTAAATTATCTTGCATGGATTTGTTTTTATTTGAGTTGGGGCTACATATATTTATTAGAAGGAAATTCTGCACATAACTGAATCGAGGTCATCCATTGAGTCTTTTTTTTTTTTTGGAGTGTAGGTATCAGTCCGATATTACCCCGTTAAAAAAAAATTGGCTAATAATACAAAGCATTAAAAAAATGTAAATGTAGTCTGTTAAATGGCCCTATCCGGTTCCTACACAAGTATATGCAAAAAAAAAAAAAAAAAAAAAAGATATACAGTATAGGTTTGGGAAGGCCATTACAGTTTGTTTGAAGGATATAAACATTTTTTTCAGAATTTAATGATAGTTATTTTTGTATTTGGGGGACGTAGATAAGATTATTATTGGAAAATATTCAAGACGTTTGAGTTTTGATTACATTGTACCAATAAGAGTGTCTGCATTTCCCATGGTACTTAAAAACAACAAGCACAAAAATGTATTACTTGTCAAGCAGGCATACTGATTATCTATTACAAGTGCAGGAGTGTAAACAGGAATTTCAAATGTGAAAAATATTTAACTGCTTGATGACTTCAACACCTTGAGATTGGACAAATTTTGCGATGAATAAATTTTCTGGTTGAGTGATTAGGATGGGGTTACTGTGGTTCCCCCGCCCTTTCTTGTCTTGCTCTGCAAACTTATCTAGAGTTTGAAGCTGAGTTGTAGGATCAGGTGCTTAGGGATCTCACAGCGCCCCCTGGTGGCACCCCTGTTCATTATGTGTGGAGAAATTAAGGTTGTGGTAAAAGTCAACAGTTAGATTACTCTGCAGACGTAAAATCCAAATCAAGACATTGTGATGTTGGGTGGTAGGTTTTCCGTGCTGTGGCACCTCATAGTAACCCCTAGCAACACCCTTTTTAAAAGTTATATTATCTGCTGACTTAGAGTCCACATTCTGAAACTTTGTTTTTGAAAGTAACTTGCCCTGGATAGGGAATGAAAACAATTGACCTTCTTTCTATTTTTCCTGAATAGAAGATTGACAATCTGTCAATGACAGTGATTCATTCCGTCACTGGGTGGTACCAGTAGGAGTCCAAATAACAGCAGATGGCAGACTGCATACCTCTTCAAAGCCAGATGACCAGTGTAACAGCATGAGGCAGTGCTACAGTGATTCATTCTCATATTAGTCATATTACTGGACTGGAAGAGTACCAGAAAGGTTTACCTGGCAAGGACTTTGAAACGTATTTCATTTCATTAAATAAATCACCGGGAGCAGTTTCCGCTGATGTGTCATCAACACAGCTCACAGTCTAAACAGGTTTAACAATGCAGACACACATCATTGGCAAAAAGGCACTACATTCCTATTCCTCCAGCGTTAGAATAACTTTAAAAATGCATTATTGTAAGTAAACCACAGGATAAAAAAAAAATGACTGGACAGTGTAAAAGCATAGGCTTGAGTTATGTCTTTATTGGAAAATCACAATGTCTGCAGCAAAACATCATGATGGATAATGAAATCATTGGGGGGGGGTTACTTTCCACATACCTTAGTTTACCATGCCTTAAGAAATTCCCCTTTTAAAGTACTTTCTTTCAGTATAATGCCCATGTGTTGCATATCAAAACTTTCAGAACAATCTCAGCTTTTTGAGAGATAATTGTGTAGAACACTGTGGAAAAATATGATCTTTTAATAGAAATATGATGAAAAGTTGACCAGGATGCAAGAGAGTGTCATTTGGACTCCAATGTCTCAATGTCTACTCAATTACTATTTATTTATGTATTATATAATATTACTAATTTAACATAACGGGACAAGTAACAGTGCACTAAGGTTGATTTTCCCAAACAGATCTCAGAGCTGTCGGAGCGGCTGAGTCCTCCTCACTGTTCAGCAAAACACAGGAAAAGCCAGTTTTTCAGATTCAGAAACCATGGCGCACATCTGCACAACTCCAGGCAGGTGAACTCTTTTTGATATCTCAGATGAAGTTTTTTTCTGTGCACAGCAAGAAAATTATCCACTAGCTTGCATACTACTGCAGACACTGGGCAGCTCCATGTCGAGCAGCACAATATCCTCCCTCAAGTCATACTGCTGGAGCGCACGAACTGCCCACCTCGTTACAGCCTGTGTATGTCTCATGATGGACCGACACATCTCCATATATCTCCAGGCAGGGGAACTCTTCCTGATAACTCATTTTTTTATGTGTGGCATTAAAATTAGATATGAGTTGCTCACCACTGCAGCACCGAGCACCAGAACACACCCCAGGAGACTTCTCAGATAGCCAGCCATTCCAACCAGTACACAGTGCATCTTAGCTGTTTCACATACAAATAAACACTCGCTGCCATTCTTTCCATCCCATTTGTGTACTGTCTGGCTGACAAACCTTAACTCTGCGGAAATCCCTCATCTGAACAAATAAATATATTTGTATTTTAACATGAACTAGAGGTGGGTGGATCGATCCTAATATCGATACCAATGCCGGTATTGATATTGAATGATCCTCGTGTAAAAAGATTGATACTCAAGCTTTTTTCTCTCCCACACGCACTGACTGCTGCACAGATTCATCAAAGTCTACTCTCTGTCTGTAAGAGCAGCGCTGTGCTGTGTCACACAACACAGAGCAGCGCACCCTTGTATTGTGGTTTGTCAGCCCTCTACCTCAGGAGATTTTGTTTTAAGTTGTGGTGAGTGATATTTTTTTAACAAAAATGTTTTGTATTTTGTTGTCACGTACAATGTTTGGCGAAATTCTATCCAAGGTCTTTTGGATCCTTTGGATCTATGAAGCTTAAATATGAAAAAGTATCGGTATCGGTGATACTGGGCCTGTATTTACATGGTATCGAATCAATACCAAAATTCCTGGTATCGCCCACCTCTAGCTTGAACAATGAATCAGAGTGTGTGTGGCAGACTGGGGGTGTGGCATCACAAT
The DNA here is from genome assembly GCF_902500255.1 of Thalassophryne amazonica. Classification (NCBI taxonomy): domain Eukaryota; kingdom Metazoa; phylum Chordata; class Actinopteri; order Batrachoidiformes; family Batrachoididae; genus Thalassophryne; species Thalassophryne amazonica. The sequence goes on along the minus strand of NC_047114.1, from coordinate 81,218,147 downwards.
GGTCAAATCACTTCATTTATATCAAGTATTAACAAATAGAAACAGTGAGGTGCTGCGTGGTTAATCTGTGTGGAGTAGAACATTTAGCATATTTAAAATAGTTTCTCCACACAACAAGAAAAGAGGATTTTTTTGGTTTTTATGATTGCATATATTACCTGTGTTTGCCTTGCTTTCTGGCCACATGTGTAGGAGTGTTAAGTCTCTGTATATTATTAACAGGACTCCGAGGGAGCAGGTCGATAAAGCCCTGGCCCACCAGGAGTCCCCTGAAGTCCTACACACCATCTCACAGTCTGGTCCTTCTGTAGTCGTCTTCAGTAATAACTGGGATCGCAGCACAGCACATCCTTCATGGTGATGGGGGTGATTCTGGGAAGCCGAGTACACAGTCAAAGCTAAGCCTACAGTGAACTACTGGCTTCCACGGACGACGAACGACCAAGTTCTTTTAATCTTGGAGCAACAATTTGTACTTTTGCTCCTCCAAAGATTCAGTTTAAACCACATCTTCCATGTCAGTGCGTCACTGCAGTGACTGAAATCCTCAGAGTTTGGCAGCACATGTAGAACAAATCAGTTTTTAAATTAAGCTTTCAATTCATACAGTGGCATCTACTTTTTTTTTTTTTAAAGGTTACTTTATACTTTTATACTTTAAGTAGGTTTTGGAGCACATACTTTTTCACTTTTACTTGAGTAAAGAGGTCAAGTTGATACTTCAACTTTTACCAGAGTGTTTTTAAACTGCAGTATCTATACTTCTACTTAAGTAACAAATGTGTGTACTTTTGACACCACTGTCTCTGGATTTATGGATTTATAGATGTTGTTATTGCGTTTATTTTATGTAAACGTGAGAATCACAGGCCGTCTCTCCATTATTTTCAGTGGGAGCTGCTGTGAGTTGCGGTCACTTCCTGATCATGTCGTTCTGGGGGAAAGTGAAGTTTGCTCTTTAACGTCTTGATTATTGTCCTTTACAACACTGTTTGTCCTCTTTGTTCCAGACTACTCATTCAAAGCGCATATTAAACAAATATGTAGGACTGCTTTTTTGCATTTACGCAATATCTCTAAAATCAGAAAGGTCTTGTCTCAGAGTGATGCTGAAAAACTAATTCATGCATTTATTTCCTCTAGGCTGGACTATTGTAATTCATTATTATCAGGTTGTCCTAAAAGTTCCCTAAAAAGCCTTCAGTTAATTCAAAATGCTGCAGCTAGAGTACTGACGGGGACTAGAAGGAGAGAGCATATCTCACCCATATTGGCCTCTCTTCATTGGCTTCCTGTTAATTCTAGAATAGAATTTAAAATTCTTCTTCTTACTTATAAGGTTTTGAATAATCAGGTCCCATCTTATCTTAGGGACCTCGTAGTACCATATCACCCCAATAGAGCGCTTCGCTCTCAGACTGCAGGCTTACTTGTAGTTCCTAGGGTTTGTAAGAGTAGAATGGGAGGCAGAGCCTTCAGCTTTCAGGCTCCTCTCCTGTGGAACCAGCTCCCAATTCAGATCAGGGAGACAGACACCCTCTCTACTTTTAAGATTAGGCTTAAAACTTTCCTTTTTGCTAAAGCTTATAGTTAGGGCTGGATCAGGTGACCCTGAACCATCCCTTAGTTATGCTGCTATAGACATAGACTGCTGGGGGGTTCCCATGATGCATTGTTTCTTTCTCTTTTTGCTCTGTATGCACCACTCTGCATTTAATCATTAGTGATCGATCTCTGCTCCCCTCCACAGCATGTCTTTTTCCTGGTTCTCTCCCTCAGCCCCAACCAGTCCCAGCAGAGGACTGCCCCTCCCTGAGCCTGGTTCTGCTGGAGGTTTCTTCCTGTTAAGGGGGAGTTTTTCCTTCCCACTGTAGCCAAGTGCTTGCTCACAGGGGGTCGTTTTGACCGTTGGGGTTTTACATAATTATTGTATGGCCTTGCCTTGCAATATGAAGCGCCTTGGGGCAACTGTTTGTTGTGATTTGGCACTATATAAAAAAATTGATTGATTGATTGATTGACTAATATATATAATATGTCTGAAATTCGATTTGCGTTTATTAAATTCCATGCAGATTAAATGTAGCAGACACAGATTATTTGTTAGAATTGTTTTAGCAAGTTTTCAGGGTATCGTGCATGCAGTCTCTTATTAACGTGACGAAAAGCATTAAAAAATTACATTTTTGTAGTATAATATTCATATACAATTGTCATCATGTGGATTCTCTACGTTGTTTGACTGCAATGACTCTCTGGTGCGCAAGGGATTATGGGATACGTCAATAGGGCGAATTCACATTTTTATGTGTGTCCACAACAAATCCACACAAGTTTATCCAATTCTGCAAGACTGACTTTTCACGGTTTTAGAGTATCCCAGAATCCTTTGCGCGCTGGGGAGGGAGGCTTGATAATGGGTCATCTTAATGCTAACTTTAACACTGAAAATGCCATAGACATGCTAATGCATTAGCATCGGTCCCATTTTTAAGTTATAAAAAAACATCTATCAACTGTTTCAGAAGACCATAACTATTTTAGGTCAGTTTAACATAAAAAAAAAGGTAAATATTACTCACAGACATATGCTCTTTAGGGTTTTAGCGGGGAAAAAGTAAAATGAAGCAAAATAAAATAAAGAGCCAACAAAGTAGCAGATCGAAGATCGAAGCACTGTTTCACTGGTTCAAGGTTAGAGTTGCCAACCGTCCCTTGAAAAATGGAATTGTCTCTTATTTGGAAATAAAAGTGTGCGTTCCGTATTGACCTGAAACGGGACGCAGTTTGTCCCGTATTTCTTTGAGAATCAAAAAGTCTGTAAAATGTCAATGGAATTGACTGGCGTTTTATAGGAAACTTACGGTAAATATGATCCCAGCCTTTCTCCTGCTCTTCACCAATGAGCTGACAGACACGAGTTGACGATACAGAATCATTCTTATCTCATTGGTTGAGGGACATCTGCTCGCAAGAAGATCCCGGTCGAGAATCATGAGCCGACGATGGTCGTCGGATGACCATAACAAAGTAGCATGGCTGATACCGACACAGACACCGACACTGGCACTGCAGATACGCCTACGAACAGTCATTACTCCTTCTCAAAAAAAAACAAAAAAACAAAAAAGAAAGCAAAAATACATGGGCAAATGGGAAAAGGAAAATGGCTGGGTGGAAAAGGTGCGCGACAACAGCTATAAGTATTGTAAGTATTGTTTACTTGAAAACTGTTTATTTCGAACATTTGATACAACAACAATTACAAGATAGATCAGTAAAGACAACAACAAAAAAGTTCCTACTGTGTACCCAACATGTCCGAAAAGGGGTAGGGTGAAGCATCAGCTTATTTATCCCTACCCCTTCTTCCCCACAACCAGTAATACCCTTTGCCACATATACACATAGATTCCTACACACCTAAACCGATATCAATATATATATATATATATATATATATATATATATATATATATATATATATATATATATATATATATATACACACATCAACATACATACACATATATATACACAAACATAAATATACACCTACACATACCTACTTACATACAAAATACTATATATTTACAAGCCGAAGCAAAAAACAAAAACACCCTAACCCTCATTACCCTTCCTCCTCCCTATACCTAGAAAAAAACATATTTTTGTACCGCTGTTTGAACTGGTTCATGCTTGGACATTGCTTGAGCCCCACTCCCAATCTGTTCCACATCCTCACCCCACAGACAGAAATACAGAAACCTTTTAATGTTGTTCGTGCCCACTGATGCTTTAAATTAAATTTCCCCCTCAGACTGTAATCCCCTGATCTGTTAAAAAACATATTTTTAATATTTGCTGGAAGTAAATTGTTTATTGCTTTATACACAATTTGTACTGTTTGAAAATGAACCAAGTCTGTGAATTTTAAGAATTTGGATTGTAAAAATAGTGGATTTGTATGATCTCTATAGCCAGTATTATGAATAATTCTTATAGCTCTTTTCTGCATTACTGATAGTGATTGTGTTGTACCTTTATAAGTATTACCCCATACCTCTGCACAGTACTGTAAATATGGTAAAACCAGTGAGCAGTAAAGAATGCGGAGTGAGTTGTGGTCCAGAATATGTTTCGCTTTGTTTAGAACTGAAATGCTTCTTGACAGTTTACTTTGTATATGTTTTATATGAGTCTTCCAGTTTATCTTATCATCTATTATCACCCCCAGAAACTTATTTTCATGTACCCTTTCAATATCTACCCCCTCGACTTGTAACTGAACCTGTATGTCTGTATTACAATAGCCAAATAACATGTATTTTGTTTTACTTAAGTTTAATGATAATTTGTTTCTGTCAAACCATATTTTCAATTTTCCCATTTCTATACTGATCCTCCTCAGTAACTCCTGCAAATCCCCCCCTGAACAAAAAATGCTCGTGTCATCTGCAAATAATACTAATTTTAATATTTTGGAAACATTGACAATATCATTTATATAAATTAGAAACAGTTCTGGACCCAATACTGACCCCTGTGGGACGCCACAAGCATTGTCCAAGCATGATGATGTATATTCCCCCAACTTCACAAACTGTTTTCTGTTACTTAAGTAGCTTCTCACCCAGTGCAACACCAACCCCCTAATCCCATACTGTTCAAGTTTATTGATTAATATGTCATGATTGATTGTATCAAAAGCCTTTTTAAGGTCTATAAATATTCCAACTGAATGTAATTTGTGGTCTATGGCGTTTGTAATCTCCTCAACTGATTCTATTAATGCAAGTGATGTTGAACTATGTGCTCTGAATCCATATTGACTATCAGTAAGTAATTTATGTTTATTATGAATTTGTCTAATCTATTATTGAATAACTTTTCTAATAATTTGGAAAATTGTGGAAGCAAAGAAACAGGTCTATAATTTGTGAAGTGGTGTCTATCCCCAGTCTTATACAGCGGCACAACCTTAGCTATTTTCATTTGATTGGGAAATTTACCGGTTTGAAATGATAAGTTACAGATGTATGTTAATGGTTCTACAATCCATTCAATGACCTGTTTTACCACCACCATATCAATTTCATTTAAATCGGTAGATGTTTTATATTTACAATTATTCACAATGTCTATAATTTCTTTTCCATCCACTGCTGTGAGGAACATTGAACAGGGATTTCTTTCTATGAGATTATTATCCCAATCCTCAGGTTGGGAATCGGGAATTTTTTCTGCCAAGCTTGGTCCAATATTTACAAAAAAATTATTAAAACCGTTGACTACCTCATCCTTATTTTCCTTCTTGACATTATTATCAATGAAATACTGAGGGTAACTCTGTTTTTTATTACCATTTTTGATAATGCTATTTAATATATCCCATATTCCTTTAATATTGTTTTTGTTATTATATAATATGTTACTATAATATTCCTTCCTACATACCCGTATAATATTAGTTAATCTATTTTTGTATTTCTTATATCTATTTTCTGCCTCTTTAGTCTTTAGTTTTATGAATTCTCTATACAGTGTATTTTTCTTATTACATGCATTTCGTAACCCTTTCGTCATCCATGGTCGAGCTTGGATTTTTTGTTTTCTGTAGTCTTGTTTAATTGGACAATTTTTATCATATAATGATGTAAATATTTGTAAAAAAGTTTCATATGCACTATCAACATCACTTTCACTGTATACCTTTTCCCAGTTTTGCTCCTGTAAATCCTTCTTTAGTGTGTTCATGTTTTCCTCTGTCCGCACTCGCCTGTATTTTATTTTCTCCTCTGGCTGATTCCGCCGATGGTTTCTATTATAAACGATGAAAACTGGTAGATGATCACTAATGTCATTGATTAATAATCCACTCACAGTGTTATTCTCAATATCATTGCTGAATATATTATCAATTAAGGTAGCACTATGGGATGTAATTCTGCTTGGCCTGGTGATTTTTGGATATAAACTCATACTGTACATTATACTGATAAATTCATCTGTTATTTTATGCTTATTTGGATTGAGCAGATCGATATTTAAGTCACCACAAATGAACACAGTTTTTTGATTAGTTTTTGAGAACATTTTTCCCAGTCAGTGAATGTTTCAATACAAGATCCTGGTGCTCTATTTATACAGCTAATACATTTTTGCTTTTTTCTTCACATATTTCAATAGTTATACATTCTAATAAGTTATCAATCACAGTTGTCATATTGTCTACTATTTTATAATCCATGTTCTTATCCACATACACAGCCACTCCTCCTCCACTCTTATTCTTTCTGTTTACACAATTAAATTCATATCCATCCAGTTCAAAATCCATTCCTTTATCTTCATTGATCCATGTTTCTGATATAGCAATTATGTTAAATATTTTTTTAAACTGACTTAAATATTCTTTAATGTTGTTAAAGTTTGCATATAGACTTCTGCTGTTGAAATGGATTATTGATAATTTGTTATCCGTTCTAATGATCCGATTAAACTGTTCATCTGTATAATAGCAACAACTGTCATTGATATTTGAGAAGAAATTATTGTCCGGGTCTATATCGTGCTCCAAGTCCAGTACATTGTGGTCTGTGTATTTAAATGTTCTCAGTTCTACTTTTCCATGATCAGCAATCCTTTGAGTTATATCCTTCTTGTCTCCAGATGTAGATGAATAGGTAGTAGATGAATAGGTTCCTCTGGTCTGTGTCATGGTGTTGTGATGTGTTTGTGTCCTCATACCTTATTGGTCATATTTGTCCAGATCCTCGATGTTCCTGATTACCATAACCTTCGCTTGTTCTGGTGTTCCATTCAATTTGATAAATGTTTTGCAGTTGGATGTCCATGTCTGTTGAATTTTTCCCTGCTTTTTTAAGAAACGAGCTTTCCTGGCGATGTCTGCGTTTCTTTTGGTCAGATGTTCATTGATGAATACGTTTGTTCCTTTGAGTTTCCGTCCCTGTTTTAACAATGCCATTTTATGTTTTCTGTTGACAAACCTCATTATAACTGCTCGCTTGTCTCCATCCTCTCTCCTGGGCAGGGGGTGGCACGCTTCAATGTTATTACAGTCCATTTGAATACCTTTAGATTGCAGGAAGTCAGCCACCTGTTGTTCCACTGAGCTGGCCTCCTGCTCACTGGCCTCCCCTCCGCTGTCATCTGACACCGCCCGTGCGTAGGATCGAGGTTTAATATGAATTCCTGTAATAATAACGTCGTTCATCCTTGTGTACTGTTCCAACTCCGTAACACGGTTCTCCAGGTACACCAGACGCCGGTCTTTCTCGGCATTCTGGATCCGGAGAGCCTTCACTTCTTCCACCAGCTCCATAATGGATTTCTGCTGCATTTTAACCACAGAGATTTCCTCAGACAAAAAGTCCAGGGACTTCTTGATATCGTCTCCCTCCTCCGCCGTCAGTGCCTTCTTCGGACCCATGGTCAGATAACTCCGCGCTGGCGCCTTGGGCCTCGGTAAAGCCGCGCCGATGGAACTGCGCTTTTTCAGACTTTCACTGTTACATTGTTTTGGATGATTTTTTTTAGTTAAATTATACACTTTTAAGTTAAGCAATAACACGACAGAGAAAGATTTATTTTTAAAGAATTTTTTTCTTATACTTTGAAGCAGGAAGTATAAAAAAAAATTCTTTAAAAAATAAATCTTTCTCTGTCGTGTTATTGCTTAACTTAAAAGTGTATAAATTAACAAAAAAAATCATCCAAAACAATGTAAGAGTGAACAGGAGCAGGGGTGGTGGCCAAGTGGTTAATGCGCTTGGTTTCAGTTCAGAAGGTTCCGGGTTCAAATCCCACCCCTGCCACATTTCTCCATGTAATGTGGAGTTGCGTCAGGAAGGGCATCCGGCGTAAAACTTGTGCCAATTCAACAAACAGATCCACCTTGGATTTGCTGTGGCGACCCCAAGTGCAAACAAGGGAGCAGCCGAAGGGACCTACTTTATACTTTGAAGCAGGACAGGATGCTCATATTGAAATTGTGAGTGAAAATTTATTTTGCACTAAAAATAAATTGCTAAATAATAATTTGTTTTCCACATGTTCATATCATAACACATGCATATGTGCATCTACTTAAATTCAGGGTCAAGTCAATAGTCAAATGGTTAAAAATCGTTTCACACACACGCTGGGAAGGGTGAAGCCAATGGTCAGTTGGCCGGTCCATGGAAATAGAGACTGGAATGGACGTCACGTGACTAGCGGCGTGCTGCACGACGGCCATTACTGAGGGTGGAGAGAGACCTTGATCCTGTTAAACAGAAGTGATATGAGGAGAAAAAAGGCAGCCAGTGCTTCACCATCAACTGCACAAACCACAAAAACAAATTCTCCAATACTAAAATGAACTGTACAATAGCCTTAATGTAATTATGTAAAACAAATGTCTATTTTAAAGTCTTTATGCCACAATTTAATATCAATATACTGAGACTATAACTCAACGCCATAAGTTCTTTTCATTAAGCTGCGTTCACATGCGGAAACAAAAATGTTTAAATATATTTATGTCTATATACTTGCAGTTGTTGTTTAATATGATATGTACATGGTGATCACAGGAGGCATTTAAATTTTAACAGTGTGGTTGGAGGGGATGGAGGAGGTACTTTTTACCCTGACTGAGGGTCAAAAGTCATAAATTCTGAATGGCTTTATATCTACTTGGAATAAAATGTTAGTAAAAATCATATATATGTTGTCATTAAAAGACTAGCAGTAATATTACAGTGGAAAAAGCAGAAAGGTAAATGAGCACAATGGCAAGACTTCAGATTAATATTTTAATACATAAGGATTTTTTTATCCAGACATGTATAGGTTCGTTAGACCTTTTAATTAGCATGAATACAACTTACAAGCGTCATTTATAATTATCCATCGAGAATTATGATGACAGGAAAAAAAAATCACAGTAAATGAACAGAATGGAATATTTTCCACAAATTTCCACACTTTACCTAAAACATTTTTTCTACCTAGACATGTATGGGTTCATTAGAAAGAGCAATTAAAGGGCTTTAAAACAAGCCTACTTTTATTAAAATCTGTTTACCAAATAGCGACAATAAAGCAAGAAAAGCAGCACAGTTTGTCATAATTTCCCAAATTTCTGCATTTTACATAAAAGTTTTTTTTTTCACCCACACATGCATAGGTGCATTGGAAAGAGTTTCAAAGGGCTTCGAAACAAGCGTACATTTATTAAAATCCATTAAGAAATAGTGATGCTAGTGCAAAAAAAGTGGTCAGTTTATTATTGATGAGCTGCACATTTTCACCCTTAGTAATGGCGCCATCCTGTCCTGAGTGACGCTAATAGATAGAGGCGCGCATGTCCATTCCAGTCTATATTTCCATGGGCCGGTCAGCCCTGCCAGTGAGGTGTCCTTTATTTATTTTTCAGAGAGTTGGCAACCCTATTCATGGTTCAAAGCAAAGCTACGCTGCAGAAACGGTTGATTATACAGTCTGTATAATCAACTGTATAATCAATCTCGGACTCTCAGCAAGAACGTGATTACGTGCAATATAATTCGCTGCAGGGTCTGTAATCAATGCAGAGAAATGATCATTTTCCTAACAACCACCCCCAAAAACAACGGCCAGTCTGAAGGACCGATAAGGGAATCATTAAGCAAAAAGGCTATTGATGTCGATGGATCAAATCATTTCTTAAAGTAAGGAAAAGAACTGGTTCATGACACGCAACCCTAACAGCAACGCACTTTTTTTTTTTTTTATAAAACTCAAGTTAAAAACTCAGAATTATCTTAGTTAAACACCTAAATACATATTTCGGTTGAACTCACCTCCGTAATGACGCAATGTTGCAAACAAGTTGCTTGTCCTCTACACCACCCGCACGTTTACGCTTGTTTACACTGACGACAAAATCTCGGCCTCCCCAGCGAGAACTTGATTATGCGTGAAATTTGACACCCTAAAGGCATCAGGGAAGGCTTGGAAAGAAAATGATGTCTGGTTTGCAATCTCAATGGTACAACTGCGGTGTGGACACGGGACTTTTAAGCAGTTGGCACTGCTAGCTTTAGCAACATCTATGTTTACTGACTTATTGACTGTGGCTGGAGAAATGAAAGAATCAAAAGACGTAAAGGTGACAATGACAATCAGATGTTTAATGAATGAACTTTGTAATATGTTAGGTTCCAAAGCCCTGCTGAATCAACAGGACAATATTCTCCATGGCAGCTGTGTGCAGCATAAGAGGTCAAATCGGCACGATGAAGTTGTTTTGCAAGGTATGTATTTATTATTTATCAATTTTTAAAGCACATTATGAATCCTGTTGCTCTCATGCTAACGTGAGGTGTGATGTTAGCACCTTGGCATGGCACCTAATGCCAAGCTAGTTATACAACATATATAAAGTTTAAGTTTCAGTTTAGTTTAATTAGCTTATAATGCGCAAAATCACAGCAAAAGCCGTCTCAAGGCGCCTTACATAAAACAAGTCAACATAAAATTGAATAAATAAATAAAAATGTGTTGGGGAAAGTGTAGTGACACGGACCCACAACAGGGGGCGCAAATGAACGGTCAATAGATGAGCCAAAAGGTAACAATTTAATGTTGTGAATGTGCACAACAAATATACAGACAATCTCAGAATCTGATAGCAGTCAATACACAAAGGTGACTTGTGGGCAGGCTCAAGGATAGAAGACGTCTGTCCTGAGAAGAGCCGGAACCACACGATTTCTGCCGCCACCGAACCTGGTGAATACTGGAGCCGCCAAGTCCCGAATTCCCAGGTGATCACCGTCCCCGACTGTCGGCTCTGGTACTGCTGGTGAGGAGCACAAACAGTGAGATGTGGGTGAGTGCACACCCAGTAACAAAAACAGTCAGAAGGTGGAAAGTCACCTCCACCTCTAATCACACACTCGTGCAGCTCCTGTTAACCACTTATCTGGTTGGGGTGTGAAGCGAAGCCGTCACTGATCACACCAAAACGCCAATCCCACAGATAAGGCAACACCCACAGGAAAACGGCTGCAAAGAAGTTCAGACTATAAAGTCAGTGTTAAGTTCAGATACAGCAGAGAATATTACCTTCACATGTAGATGATATCTCAGCAATGAGGTGGAGATGACGTCCGGTCTTTATGGAGTGAGATGGTGTAGTGTAGATGGGTGACAGCTGTCAAGAGATAATGAGTGACAGCTGTCACCCCCGGCTGTGTCCGTGGCGGCAGCGCCCTCTCGTGCCTGAAGCCCGCACTTCAGGCAGGGCGCCCTCTGGTGGTGGGCCAGCAGTACCTCCTCTTCTGGTGGCCCACACAACAGGACCCCCCCCCCCAACGGGCGCCTCCTGGCGCCCGACCAGGCTTGTCCGGGTGACGGCGGTAGAAATCGGCCAGGAGGGCCGGATCCAGGATGAAGCTCCTCTTCACCCAGGAGCGTTCCTCGGGTCCATACCCCTCCCAGTCCACCAAATACTGGAACCCCCGGCCCATCCGACGGACACCCAGGAGCTGGCGCACCGTCCAAGCCGGCTCCCTGTCGATGATCCGGGCAGGAGGCGGCGCCGGTCCAGGAGCACAGAGGGGTGAGGCGTGGTGAGGTTTGAGCCATGACACATGAAAGACCGGGTGGATCCGCAGTGAAGCCGGGAGTTGGAGCTTCACTGCGGCAGGACTGAGGACTTTGAGGATTTTGTATGGTCCGATATATCTGTCCTTGAGTTTCGGGGAGTCCACCTGGTGGGGGATGTCCTTCGTGGATAGCCACACCTCCTGCCCGGGCTGGTAAGCAGGGGCCGGGGATCGCCGGCGGTCTGCATGGGTCTTCGCCCTCGTCCGGGCCTTCAACAAGGCAGAACGGGCAGAGCGCCACACCCGATGGCACTTCCGCAGGTGGGCCTGGACCGAGGGCACACCGACCTCTCCCTCCACCACGGGAAACAATAGGGGCTGATACCCCAAACACACCTCAAATGGGGAGAGGCCGGTGGCAGAGGACACCTGGCTGTTATGCGCATACTCGATCCAGGCCAGATGTTCACTCCAGGCCGTCGGGTGTGCGGACGTCACACAGCGCAGGGCTTGCTCCAATTCCTGATTGGCCCGTTCTGCCTGTCCATTGGTCTGCGGGTGATACCCGGATGAGAGGCTCACAGTGGCCCCCAGTTCCCGGCAGAAGCTCCTCCAGACGTGTGAGGAGAACTGGGGACCACGATCAGAGACGATGTCGGTAGGTATCCCATGCAGACGGACGACGTGGTGGACCAGGAGGTCTGCAGTCTCCTGGGCCGTGGGGAGCTTCGGGAGGGCCACGAAGTGGGCCGCCTTGGAGAACCGATCCACTATCGTGAAGATGGTCGTCATGCCCTGGGACGGAGGGAGGCCCGTGACAAAATCCAGACCGATGTGGGACCAGGGGCGATGAGGCACAAGAAGTGGCTGAAGAATTCCCTGTGCCATCTGATGGTCTGCCTTGCCCCTGCCACAGGTGGTGCAGGCCTGGATATATTCCCGGACATCGGCCTCCAGGGACGCCCACCAGAAGCACTGCCGGACCACTGCCACGGTCCTTTGCACCCCTGGATGACAGGAGAGCTTAGAACCCAGACATAAATCCAAGACAGCAGCTCTTGCCTATGGTGGGACGTAGAGTCTGTTCTTCAGCCCTGTTCCGGGGTCCGGGCTCCATGCCAGGGCCTCCCGGACGGTCTTCTCCACGTCCCAGGTGAGGGTGGCCATGATAGAATTATTCATAATACTGGCTATAGAGATCATACAAATCCACTATTTTTACAATCCAGATTCTTAAAATTCACAGACTTGGTTCATTTTCAAACAGTATAAATTGTGTATAAAGCAATAAACAATTTACTTCCAGCAAATATTAAAAATATGTTTTTTAACAGATCAGGGGATTACAGTCTGAGGGGGAAATTTAATTTAAAGCATCAGTGGGCACGAACAACATTAAAAGGTTTCTGTATTTCTGTCTGTGGGGTGAGGATGTGGAACAGATTGGGAGTGGGGCTCAAGCAATGTCCAAGCATGAACCAGTTCAAACAGCGGTACAAAAATATGTTTTTTTCTAGGTATAGGGAGGAGGAAGGGTAATGAGGGTTAGGGTGTTTTTGTTTTTTGCTTTGGCTTGTAAATATATAGTATTTTGTATGTAAGTAGGTATGTGTAGGTGTATATTTATGTTTGTGTATATATATGTGTATATATGTGTATATATGTATATGTGTATATATGTGTATGTATATGTGTATGTATGGTGATGTGTGTATGTATATATGTATGTGTATGTGTATATATGTATATATATATATATATTGATATCGGTTTAGGTGTGTAGGAATCTATGTGTATATGTGGCAAAGGGTATTACTGGTTGTGGGGAAGAAGGGGTAGGGATAAATAAGCTGATGCTTCACCCTACCCCTTTTCGGACATGTTGGGTACACAGTAGGAACTTTTTTGTTGTTGTCTTTACTGATCTATCTTGTAATTGTTGTTGTATCAAATGTTCGAAATAAACAGTTTTCATTCATTCATTCATTCATTCATTCATTCATTCATTCATAGTGGACTCCGGAATGATGGGCTCCGGTGGATCCGACAGCTCAGTCTTGACCTCATCTTCATGCACCCAGGACAAGGCATCCGATCTCTGGTTCTTGGTCCCGGGGCGGTAGGTGATTCGGAAGTCAAAACGCCCGAAGAACAGTGACCAGCGGGCTTGCCTGGGGTTCAGCCGCTTGGCGGTCCTGATATACTCCAGGTTCCGATGGTCAGTGAAAACCGTGAAAGGCACAGACGCTCCCTCCAACAGGTGTCTCCACTCCTCAAGAGCCTCTTTCACCGCAAGGAGTTCTCGATTGCCAACGTCATAGTTCCGTTCAGCTGGGGTCAACCTGCGAGAAAAGTAGGCACACGGGTGAAGAACCTTATCGGTCTCTCCACTCTGGGATAGCACGGCTCCTATCCCTGAGTCAGAGGCGTCCACTTCAACCACAAACTGGCGGCTAGGGTCGGGCTGCACCAGAACTGGTGCAGACGAGAACCAGCGTTTCAACTCCTTGAACGCGGCTTCACACCGATCCGACCAGGTGAAGGTGACTTTTGGAGAGGTCAGGGCTGTCAGGGGGCTAACTACCTGACTGTAGCCCTTAATGAACCTCCTGTAGAAATTTGCGAAGCCGAGGAACTGTTGCAGCTTCCTACAGCTTGTTGGTTGGGGCCAATCTCTCACCGCCGCGACCTTGGCCGGATCAGGGGCAACGGAGTTGGAGGAGATGATGAACCCCAGGAAGGACAAAGAGGTGCGGTGAAACTCACACTTCTCGCCCTTCACAAACAGCCGGTTCTCCAACAACCGCTGCAGGACCTGACGTACATGCTGGACATGAGTCTCAGGGTCCGGGGAAAAGATGAGTATGTCATCCAGATATACGAAGACGAATCGGTGCAGGAAGTCCCGCAAGACGTCATTAACCAAAGCTTGGAACGTCGCGGGGGCGTTAGTGAGGCCGAATGGCATGACCAGGTACTCAAAATGACCTAATGGGGTGTTAAATGCCGTCTTCCATTCGTCTCCCTTCCGGATCCGAACCAGGTGATATGCATTCCTAAGGTCCACTTTGGTGAAAATTTGGGCTCCATGCAGGGGCGTGAACACTGAATCCAACAGGGGTAAAGGGTATCGATTACGAACCATTATGTTGTTCAGCCCCCTGTAATCAATGCATGGACGGAGTCCGCCATCTTTCTTGCCCACAAAAAAGAAACCTGCACCCATCGGGGAGGTGGAATTCCGGATCAGCCCGGCAGCTAATGAGTCCCGGATGTAGGTCTCCATTGATTCGCGCTCAAGACGTGAGAGGTTGCACAGCCTGTTGGATGGGTACTCAGCGCCCGGGACCAAATCAATGGCACAATCGTACGGACGATGCGGGGAAAGGGTGAGCGCCAGATCCTTGCTGAAGACGTCAGCAAGGTCGTGGTACTCAACCGGCACCGCCGTCAGATTGGGAGGGACTTTAGCCTCCTCATTAGCATTTACACCGGGAGGAACCGAGGATCCTAAACACTTCCGGTGGCAGGTTTCGCTCCACTGAGTCACAACCCCAGACGGCCAATCAATCCGGGGATTGTGTTTAATCATCCATGGGAAGCCCAAAATCACGCGGGAGGTAGAAGGAGTTACAAAAACCTCAATCTCCTCCCGGTGATTCCCAGACACTACCAGGGTTACAGGTAGTGTCTTGTGTGTGATGAAAGGAAGAAGAGTGCCATCTAGTGCTCGCACCTTCACTGGCGAAGAAAGCGCCACCAGAGGGAGCCCTACCTCCCTTGCCAATCTGCTATCCAGCAGATTCCCTTCTGACCCCGTGTCCACCAGTGCTGGAGCTTGAAGGGTTAAATCCCCGCTCAGGATTTTAACTGGGAGTCGTGTTGACAGATGTGTATGACCCACGTGAATGTTTTGAACCCCCTCAGCCCAGTCTCTAAGGGCGGGCGTTTGTGTTTTGACCGTTTGAGGCAGTCTCTCTGCTGATGCTCACTCGAGCCGCAGACAAAACACTCCCCGCGGACCAGCCTCCTCTGTCTGAATGTGGCCCTGCTCGTGTCCCTAGCACCGTCAGCAGGGGGAGCTGTAGCCACACAGAGCGCTGTGGCTGTGGAGCGTGGGGAAGACAGCTCTCTTTCGGACCCGGGAGGAAGAGGGATGGCTTGTGCCTGACCACGCCCTTCGCCTCGCTCCCGTCGGCGTTCTTCTAACCGATTGTCCAATCGTATAACCAAATCGATAAGCTCAGCCAAATCCCGCGGTTCCTCCTTAGCCACCAGGTGCTCCTTCAGGACCGACGACAGTCCGTTTATGAAGGCGGCGCGGAGCGCAGTCATATTCCAGCCGGATCTCGCAGCCGTGATGCGGAAGTCGACTGCATATTCGGCTGCGCTGCGGCGCCCCTGTCTCATTGACAGCAGCACGGTAGACGCAGTTTCGCCTCTGTTAGGGTGATCAAAAACAGTTCTGAGCTCCCTCACAAACCCAGTATAAGAGGTGAGGAGCCGTGAACTCTGTTCCCAAAGCGCTGTAGCCCAAGCGCGTGCCTCACCTCGAATCAAATTAATCACGTAAGCCACCTTGCTGGCGTCAGACGCGTACATCACGGGATGTTGTGCAAAGACGAGCGAACACTGCATAAGAAAGTCCGCGCATGTCTCCATACAACCTCCGTACGGCTCTGGGGGGCTTATGTATGCTTCAGGGGATGGTGGGGGGGGTCGTTGAATGACCAGTGGAATGTCTGTATTCGGCACCGGGTCGGCAGGAGGAGGAGCTGCAGCAGCGCCCTGAGCGCGCGCTTCCACCTGCGCGGTGAGAGCCTCCATCCTGCGATTAAGGATGACGTTTTGCTCGGTTATCAGGTCCATCCGAGCGGTAAAGGCGATGAGGATGTGCTGCAACTCACCAATCACGCCTCCAGCCGACGCCTGCGCACCCTGCTCTTCCATTGGCTGTCCAACAGATGGTTGACGCCCCTCGGGATCCATGACGTTGGCCGAGATATCCTGTTGGGGAAAGTGTAGTGACACGGACCCACAACAGGGGGCGCAAATGAACGGTCAATAGATGAGCCAAAAGGTAACAATTTAATGTTGTGAATGTGCACAACAAATATACAGACAATCTCAGAATCTGATAGCAGTCAATACACAAAGGTGACGTGTGGGCAGGCTTGAGGATAGAAGACGTCTGTCCTGAGAAGAGCCGGAACCACACGATTTCCGCCGCCACCGAACCTGGTGAATACTGGAGCCGCCATGTCCCTAATTCCCAGGTGATCACCGTCCCCGACTGTCGGATCTGGTACTGCTGGCGAGGAGCACAAACAGTGAGATGTGGGTGTGTGCACACCCAGTAACAAAAACAGTCAGAAGGTGGAAAGTCACCTCCACCTCTAATCACACACTCGTGCAGCTCCTGTTAACCACTTATCTGGTTGGGGTGTGAAGCGAAGCCGTCGCTGATCACACCAAAACGCCAATCCCACAGATAAGGCAACACCCACAGGAAAACGGCTGCAAAGAAGTTCAGACTATAAAGTCAGTGTTAAGTTCAGATACAGCAGAGAATATTACCTTCACAGGTAGATGATATCTCGGCAATGAGGTGGAGATGACGTCCGGTCTTTATGAAGTGAGATGGTGTAGTGTAGATGGGTGACAGCTGTCAAGAGATAATGAGTGACAGCTGTCACCCCCGGCTGTGTCCGTGGCGGCAGCGCCCTCTCGTGCCTGAAGCCCGCACTTCAGGCAGGGCGCCCTCTGGTGGTGGGCCAGCAGTACCTCCTCTTCTGGTGGCCCACACAACAAAATGAATGAAAAAATTCAAATACATAAATAAAAACAGAAGTAAAAGAATAAAACTAATAAAAATAAAAACTATTCATAAGCAAGAGAATAAAAATAGGTTTTGAGTCTTGACTTAAAAATGTCCACGGACTCAGACTGCCTCAAAGTTGCAGGAAGACTGTTCCACAGGGTGGGTGCATGATACGAAAAGGCTCTTTGACCTGCTGACTTCTTCTTCACCCTGGGAACACAGAGAAGTCCCGCATCCTGCGACCGCAAAGCCTGGGCCGGCACGTAAAGTTCCACCAGATCAGCCAGATAAGATTGTGCCAGTCCATGAACAACCTTATAAGTCAATAGCAGAACCTTAAAATCTGCTCTCACAGAGACAGGGAGCCAGTGCAAGGATGCCAAAATGGGTGTGATATGTTCAGACCTTCTGCTATGTGTCAGAAGTCTGGCGGCAGCATTCTGAACCAGCTGAAGACCCCTAATGCTGGACTGTGGTAACCCTGAAAATAGAACATTACAATAATCTAGTCTAGAATAAACAAAAGCATGAATCAGGGTCTCAGCATCAGCCATAGACAGGATGGGGTGGATCCTCGCTATATTTCTCAGATGGAAAAAAGCAGTCCTAGTAACATCCCTGATGTGCAGGTCAAAAGACAACGTGGGATCAAAAATTACCCCAAGGTTCCTCATTTTGTCCGTATGATGTATGACACATGAACCCAGGCTGAGCGCCAGCTGGTTAAACTGATGCCGATGTCTCGCTGGACCAAGAACCATCATTTCAGTCTTATCAAAGTTTAAAAGTAGGAAGTTACTAGACATCCAACTTCTCACTGATAGAAGACAGTCTTCCAGGAATTTTATGGGAGTGAGATTTCCCGCAGTTATCGGCATGTACAACTGAGTATCATCAGCATAACAATGAAAGGCAATCCCAAAACTCTGCAGTATAAGCCCAAGGGGTGCCACATACAGGGAGAAAAGCAAGGGGCCTAAAACAGATCCCTGTGGAACCCCAAATCTCATGTCAGCAAGGTCAGAGGTAGTGCCATTATACAAGACACATTGAGAACGACTGGACAGATATGATGTCAACCAGGCAAGGGCACTTCCAGTAATCCCAAAAAAATTCTCCAACCTATTGAGCAAAATATGATGATCCACGGTATCAAACGCAGCACTGAGATCTAACAACACCAAAACCGTAGTGGTTTCTGAGTCCATTGCTCGCAGAAGATCATTCACTACTTTAGTGAGCGCTGTCTCTGTGGAGTGATATTTCCTAAAAGCAGACTGCAGCAGCTCAAAAAGATCATTCTCGGTAAGATGATCTACAAGCTGCCGTGAAACCACCTTTTCTAAAATTTTGGAACAGAATGATAGATTTGATATCGGCCTGTAATCTTTCAATACATTAGGTTCCAGATTAGATTTCTTAAGTAATGGTTTAATCACTGCTGATTTAAAACATTTCGGAACAGATCCAGAGGTTAATGACAGATTAATCATTTCCAGCGCAGTCGGCCCAAGAGTGGGCCACAGGTCCTTAAACAATTTTGTTGGTATGGGATCAAATAAACAGGTTGTGCTTTTTGTAGATGCCACAAGTTTCATCAGCACGCCCAATGAAATACTATTAAATTCTGTCAATCTAGGTAACACCTCAATGGTAGCGCCCACCTCCATAGCAGGTTTTAATGGCTGGGCCGAGGCATGCTGAGATATGCTCAGCCTAATATCTTCTATTTTCTTCTCAAAATAATCCAAGAAATCCTGTGCTGAAAAGGTAGAATGACTAACAGGTGGCTGCCTGTGAATAAGAAATGCGACCGTGTCAAACAAAAACTTTTGAGTTATGTTTGTTTTTTCTGATCAAATCAGAGTAATAGGTCCGCTTCGTGGCCAGTAGTGCATACTTATAATCTAAAATAGCATCCCGCCACACAAGGCGGAACACCTCTAATTTGGAACAACGCCATTTCCGTTCCAAACCTCTAGCCTTCTGTCTGAGGTCACGCAAATAATCATTGAACCAAGGTGACTGTGCCTTAGGAGGGCGTGACCTTAAAAGAGGAGGTGCAATCTTATCAAGTGTAGTTTTAAGCGTTAAATATAGACTATCCGCGAGGCTGTCCACTGATTTAGAATTCTCCAGATTCAAAGCTAAAATATCAGGTAGTCTGGCCTCAAGTTCAGTCATAGTTGAGGGTTTAATACGACGCCGCAGTTGTAGACAAGGTTGTTGTTCCACTAAACGCGGCAGCGTAAATGTAAACCTGATAAGTGAATGGTCAGAGACTATAGATGTGAGAGGCAAAATGTCAATATTTGTGACAGCAAACCCACGTGCAAGAACCAGATCCAGGGTATTTCCACTAATGTGTGTTGGGTCCTGAATGCATTTCTGGAATCCTAAAGCATCCACAATTTGCATAAATGATTTGCTAAGGGGATAAGAGGGCTTATTTATATGAATGTTAAAGTCACCAATAATCAAAATGTTATCTGCACTAGTTGACAAACTTGAGGTGAATGCACCAAATTCATCTAAAAAAATCAGAATATGGGCCAGGAGGCCTATAAACAGTGACAAAATAACAAAGCTGAGCTCCAGTTTTATGACCCTGACAGTACTTAGCATCATGGGCATAACGGAGAGTCAGATGCTCAAAGGAATTATATTTGTGACCCCCAACAGCTAATAAAGAAAACCTAGATTTGTAAATAAAAACCACTCCCCCGCCTTGCTTCACACCATGAGACACGTGACTAAATGTGTATGCTGGTGGGCAGGCCTCATTCAGAGGAAGGAGAGTTGTGGGTTTGAGCCAGGTTTCACACAAGCCAATCATATCCAAATGATGATCCATGATTAAATCATTAATCAACAATGATTTTGACGACAATGATCTGATGTTCAGGAGACCCAGGGTAAGGACCTCAGTGGGGATGACAGTCTCACTGTTCGGAACCCGGTGAAGCAAGCTCAGGTTCCGAGAGTGCCACTGGCGCACATCAATCCGGCGAAGATGTGGACGGCCGGGCTGACAGTCCTCAGAGCCGACCAGCGGCACCACACAGGCTTTAACCGGATCCACAAGGCGCCAGGGCAGCACAGATCCTGCCAGAATTTTGTGCACAGCTCGTCCGGAAGCCAAACAGCAGGCCAAACAGAGCTTCAGCTTCACCAGACGTCCACTTCGTCTCCCGCGGCGACGACCACGCTTTAGGCCAAAAGGCAGCGCAGGAAAAGCCGGCACAGAAAAGCCGGCACCTCCGATAAAAATGGGGACGGAATACCACACCGCACCACAAACCGGGGGCTGGAGATCCAGCAGAGCTTGGCGATCATACACCCGCAGTGCCTCTGACTGAAAAACAGCATAAATTAAAAACAATAAAATAACAAACAGACTGGAGAGCAGCAGACGAGCAGCCAGACACAACGGCGCCATCTTGGCACTATAAAGACTGCAAGTAAGTCTTATATAGGCCCTGAGGCCTGTTGGTGCTGTTGCTTATCTCCAAATTCTGTAGCATCGGAAAAGATACCAGTCCAATGCAGATTACTTCCCCAGCCGAGGCCAGTACCCATTTGCAGCTGGGTGGACTGAGACAGTGGACATTAAGTGTCTTGTCCAAAAACACAGACAGGTAGTGTGAGCAGGATTCAAACCCTGGTGTATGTAATGGCAAGCCAGCAAATTAGCCACCAAGTTAGCTACTCTATAAAGACTATATAAAGACTGTAACTTTACTAAAATAAGCAGTGATGCAACACGACAGCATTTGCCAATTATGAACTGCAGCTGGATTAAATATATGTAATTTAGAAGCACCTTGAAACCTGTTTCTCAGTATTTTCCTGATAATTGCTCTAATGATTCAATAGATATTGGCTAGCGTCAAAATAAAGTTTTATTAATCAACTTATATTTCATAAATACTTTGAATAAAGAAACTTACTAAAATAGTTTGCTGTTATTTGGGAGATTTAAAATACTACATTTATTTAACTTAAAGCTATGGGGCCTTTCAAATTTCACAAAATTGAGAAAATTTAGTTTCTACTGAAATCTAAGCATTTTAGTGTTTGTTTATTTTTGTAACATGTTGCAAAATTACAGCTCATTTTAATGACAAGGATATATTTATGTTGGGGAAATTCAACAGTGAATGTCTTTTCCGTCATCGCCGTCATGCAGACTAACTACAGGAGGGAGCGCGTGTGCACATGCATGAGGTTTTGAGATTACCTGTGACCCATCTTATGTTACCATCCATAAGATTTCTTGTAAATCACTTCCAGATCTATGAACTGTTGGTCATTGCATCTGATCCCTTGAATTTCCCCCCCTCGGGTGTTGAAATTCTAAATTGTTTCCAGACAGCATGAATTTTGATCATATTGGCAATATAATATGAATCCTTTATCTAAATGCTCAAGAATTATAGCAGTGCCAAAGAAAATTCCTTTTATGACTTAAATCTTAAGGAAACCCATTGGCAATATACATTTAATACATTTACTAAAATGTATATTTAAAAAAATTTAATTGGGGTAATTTTGGCAAGATTAGTGTGTGGGCCACTGGCCCACACTAGTGATTGGTGATTGTGATATTAGTGATTATGATAGTAGTGATTGGGCCAGTGGAATCATTTGTCTTCAAATGAATTCCTGTGCATCATTTTTCACTGGGGAAGTCGTCATAACACAGAAAATGCTCTAATGTCTCCTTCTGTGCAGCTTTAATGCGGGCAGAAATCTGGCTCTTTTATTCCCTTTTATACACCTCTGTGTGGGATTTATTTCTTTGTGCATTTATGACTTTGCCTCACAAAGTCTCGGCACTGTAGGACGTTGAAAACCTGTTGAGCCTCTTTAAGCTCAGTGATGTGCAGCTCTCACCCAAAAACCACGAATACTCACCTTAAATCCAAAGTACTTACCGGCTTCATCTCAAATCTTAAAATTCGCCTTCGGAATAGGGACAGCATGGTGATTAAAAACAAGAAAATCAGATATTTAATAGTTACCTGCTTCATGGGAGCAACATAATCAGCGTGAAGCTGCAGCATGTCGGGGAAAAAAGTGAAATGAAGGTGACTGTAACCAATAAAAGCTCTAAGCTCCTGATGTATGCAAAACAGTCAGATTGAAGATAATGAAAGATTAATGAGTAAATCTCTTCCCATGAATATTTGAGGAGGGGAAGTCTGTTTAATACATGATCACCCTGTGAAAGGCTTCCTGTACATGCCACTGCCTCATTCGCCAATTCAGGGAGGAAGCTTATTAGATTTTTCAGTCGGATGGCATTTTCATTGCCCTGCTCTCCAATAAGCCTCTTTCATAAATCATTTTATATCATTTTCTATTTGGCTTGTATACTGAGATGCAAATATGTGGGGGAAAATATGTTTGCTTTAGACATAAAAAAGAGGAATGATGGCGTTTCATGCTTTGTTGTTTTGCTGCGTTATTATTTAAAAGAAGACATTTAGAAATAAATCTCATTCACAGTGTAATAATAAAAAACAAACATTAGAGGGATGATACATATTTTTCACAGTGGAGATACAAGTTTATATTATATATTCATTTATATTCTGAATTTGTGGTGGGCACAGTTAAGCTAATCAGCGAATTAGCAAAGCTAACTTTTTCATTTGCAGATTAGCTTTTTGGCAAACTTTAAAAACTGTTTTCGGACTAATCTTCCTCTAAATGCAGGTGTGCTAACTTTAAGTGAGTTAAGTTCTTTCTAATAAATATTAATGGTCAAAAAAGTTTGTCAAAGCTAAAATCATTGTTCATGTTTGAGCCTGTTCAAGGCAACAAACAAGAGATGGAGTATGAGGTCGAGCCAGACTACATATAATTATTAGGTTGTTAAAATTATTATTACCGGTGACAGGTTAGCGGAGCCGTACAAGTACGGCTATAAGTACGAGCACATGCAGTACTTTTTAGTACACATTGATACTGAGTACCGATACAAATACTTAATGATACCATTACAGTTTTATGATGACTTTGAAATCATCATTTATTCATCAGTTGTTCCTTACTTTTTGACTGTAACTGCTACCAATATCATTAGCTTTGTTTTTATTTTCAAACATTTCACTTAAATCATGTAACTTCACTTTTTGACTACAACAAATTGTCCTTTAACATTAATTGTGTGTTTCTTAACAAACATGACACTGGAAGACATCTCACTTAAATGTAACCTGTGGACTTCAGCACTACAAAATGTACAACACCTATAACAGAACTGAAACTGTCCATCAATAACTATTTATTTCTGTGAGGACTAAAAGCCTTTTTTGAAAATGTGAGGGACAGATTCATTTTGATGAAAAGAAGCTTCTCTGTGTTATCAGTTCTTTTTTTTATCTACAGTGTGTGACACACTGAGCAAAATAGCTTTTCACTCTCCACACTATTTTTTTTTAACTTTTAATTAAATACATACTGGTGTAAGAGTGTTCCATGATGCATAACACAAAATGGCTGACGCACATCCAAAATGTCCTTGTAACTATCTGATCTTAACCTAACTGCTTTTCAAAATAGCTGACGCACAAAATGTCCTTGCATTTGGTAAAACTGTCAGATCCTTTTACAGATGTTTAATTGATAAAACCAAAGTATTCATGTCTATTTGGAAAAAGAATCAGCATGATGGAACACTGTTTTATTACATGACACTACATACGTAAACACACACTATAAGATTTTTACATAACTACCATCACCGCGAACAGACACCGCCCATTTTCACCACTCTGCAACCAGCTCACATGAACACTAACTCAAGCCAGGTTAAGGACTGCCCATATGGGGGTGGCTTAGACTGAAGTAATAAAACTTAGAGAACAAAGGAAGTTGGGGTTCTTTGTTCCTGGTGTTTGCATGCGATCAGCGCTGAGACAACTGTATCTGTGTAACAACTCTTTACAATACAACATCTAAACTTTGAAGGCCATTTCCTGTCCAATTCTTTTTGGAGGTCTCACCATGATAAAAGAACCTAACACCGGTAACATACACAAATACAAACTGTAATTTTTTTTTTTTTTCCAAAGGAGGAACATGTAATATTGATGAACATGGCGTGCGCGAGCACACACACACGCACATGCACACACTGTTGCGCGACATCTCTGCGACACACAGAAGCAAAACAGAGTAATTTTAACATTATTTTATTTTTCTTTGTGGATCATGGGATAATTTCCCTCACATTCATTCAGAATTGCCCATTGTCTGTGGTAAATGAGCAACTCTTAACTTCTTGCCCAAATTGTGGATTGTGGAGGTGAGTGGGGCGCAGCTCCACGGACATTCCACAAATAGATTACACACCTGTCCTGGACAGCCACACCAAGGGCTGAAACACACCAACGTGATGGATAATCTCCGCTGCTGAAACCCTGATTGCAGTTCTGAGAGAGGAACTGGTGCAAGTGCTGAAGTCACGGAAGAACTTTTTTTCAGCCACACGAGAAATTACAGTATTTTTCAGATGTTCTGTTCCAATTAACTCAGGAGGCTTTGTGTAGATTATTTTTTTCAAGCTTGTATGATGATGAATTCCACTGAAACAAACAGATAAGACTTTTTATTTACTCTGTGTGTGAATTTACTCCGCATGATAGACAGCGGCTTTCAGCTAATTAATGGACAGCATTGACGGACATATTTGGCTTAAGAGTAAATTATATGAAAGCCTGTAATAATCCATAAATTAGCCGCATCATTGTTAAAGCCAGTGTTCAAAATGTATGAAAAATGTAGTGGTTTATAGTCCGGAAATTTCAGTGCGTGTGCATGAAAATCCCACACTGAGAGGTAGACTTCACGATGCTGTAAAGCGGTATCGGGTCAGAGTATCGGAGACATTTTATGATTACATGTACAAGTAAATGAATATGGGATCGGGCCGATACCCGATACTGGTATCGGTGCATCCCTAGTTGCGACTGTATAACAGCACATGGGGTGTGCAGCCAGTACATTCTGAGTGCCAGGCCCAAGTCTGGATAAATGAGGAGGGTTGTGTCAGGAAGGGCATCCAGCGTAAAACAAGCCAACCCATCTATGCAGACTAAGAATCGAATTTCCATACTGGATCGGTCGCGGCCCAGGTTAACAACATCCGCCACTGGTGCTGTTGCCCAACAGGGTGCTGGTGGAAATTGGACTACTGCTGGGCGAAGATGACGAAGAAGAGGAGGAGAACGTTTCGACAAACAGCGGGAGAAGAAGAAAACTAGAAGGTTGGAAATGAGAGTGGGGACTTTGAATGTTGGTAGTATGACTGGTAAAGGGAGAGAGGCTGATATGATGGAGAGGAGAAAGGTAGACATATTGTGTGTGCAAGAGACCAAGTGGAATGGAAGTAAAAGCAGGAGCATCGGCGGTGGGTACAAGTTGTTGTACCATGGTGAGGACAGGAAGAGAAATGGTGTTGAGGTCATTTTAAAGGAAGAGTATGTTAAAAGTGTGTTGGAGGTTAAGCGAGTGTCTGACAGGGTGATGAGTGTGAAGTTGGAAATTGAAGGGGTGATGATGAATATCATCAGTGCATATGCCCCACAGGTAGGTTGTGAGATGAAGGAGAAAGAATATTTCTGGAGTGTGTTAGATGAGGTGGTGGAGAGTGTGCCCAAGCATGAAAGAGTGGTGATAGGAGCAGACTTCAATGGGCATGTTGGTGAAGGGAACAGAGGTGATGAGGAAGTAATGGGTAGATATGGTATCAAGGATAGGAATGGGGAAGGACAGATGGTAGTTGATTTTGAAAAAAGGATGGAAATGGCTGTGGTGAATACCTTCTTCAAGAAAAAGGAGGAGCACAGGGTAACATATAAGAGTGGAGGAAGGTGCACACAGGTGGACTACATTCTTTATAGGAGATGCAAGCTAAAAGAAATCAGAGACTGTAAGGTGGTGGCAGGAGAGAGTGTCATTAGACAGCATAGGATGGTTGTTTGTAGGATGACTTTAGAGGTAAACAAGAAGAGAGTGAGAGCTCAACAAATGATCAGATGGTGGAAGCTGAAGGAGGAAAACTGTTGTGTGAAATTTAGCGAGCAGGTGAGATAAGCACTGGTTGGAGGGGAAGCAATTTTGGACAAGTGGAAAAGTACTGCAGATGTGGTGAGGGAGACAGCTAGGACAGTACTGGGTATGACATCTGGACAGTGGAAGGAAGACAAGGAGACTTGGAATGAAGAGGTCCAGGAAAGCATAAGGAGAAAGAGGTTGGCGAAAAAGTTTTGGGATATTCGGAGAGATGAAGAAAGTAGACAGGAGTAGAAGGAGATGCGGTGTAAGGCGAAAAGAGAAGTGGCAAAAGCGAAGGAAAAGGCATATTGTGAGCTGTACAAGAAGTTGAATAGTAAGGAAGGAGAAAAGGACTTGTACTGATTGGCCAGACAAAGGGACAGAGCTGGAAAGGACGTGCAGCAGGTTAAGGTAGTAAAGGATGCACATGGTAATGTGCTGACAAGTGAGGAATGTGTGCTGCGAAGGTGGAGGGAATATTTTGAAGAGCTGATGAATAAAGAAAATGAACGAGAGAAAAGGCTGGATGATGTGGTGAGAGTAAATCAGGAAGTACAAGAGATTAGTAAGGAAGAAATGAGGCCTGCTATGAAGAGGATGAAGAGTGGAAAGGCAGTTGGTCCAGATGACATTCCAGTGGAGGCATGGAAATGTCTAGGAGAGATGGCAGTAGAGTTTCTAACCAGATTGTTTAATAAAATCTTGGAAAGTGAGAGGATGCCTGAGGAGTGGAGATGAAGTGTGCTGGTTCCCATTTTCAAGAACAAGGGTGATGTGCAGAGCTGCAGTAACTACAGAGGCATAAAGATGACCAGCCACAGCATGAAGTTATGGGAAAGAGTAGTAGAAGCTAGGCTTAGAAAACAGTTGAAGATCTGTGAGTGGCAATATGGTTTCATGCTGAGAAAGAGCACTACAGATGCAATGTTTGCTCTGAGAATACTGCTGGAGAAGTACAGAGAAGGCCAGAAAGAGTTACATTGTGTGTTTGTGGACTTAGGAAAAGCTTATGACAGAGTGCCAAGAGAAGAGCTGAGGTATTGTATGAGGAAGTCTGGAGTGGCAGAGAAGTATGTTAGGGTAGTGCAGGACATGTACAAGAATAGTGTGACAGCGGTGAGATGTGCAGTTGGAATGACAGACACTCATTTAAGGTGGGTGTGGGATTACACCAAGGATCAGCTCTGAGCCCTTTCTTGTTTGCAGTGGTGATGTACAGGTTGACAGATGAGATCAGACAGGAGTCCCCATGGACTATGATGTTTGCAGATGACATTGTGATCTGTAGTGAGAGTAGAGAGCAAGTTGAGTCTAGTCTGAAGAGGTGGAGATATGCTTTGGAGAGAAGGGGAATGAAAGTCAGTAGAAGCAAGACTGAGTACATGTGTGTGAATGAGAGGGAGCGCAGTGGAATAGTGCAGTTACAAGGAGTAGAAGTGGTGAAAGTAGATGAGTTTAAATATTTAGGGTCAACTGTTCAAAGTAATGCAGAGTGTGGTAGAGAGGTGAAGAAGAGAGTGCAGGCAGGGTGGAGTGGGTGAAGGAAGGTGGTAGGAGTGTTTTGTGACCGAAGAATATCAGTAAGAGTGAAGGGGAAAGTTTACAAGACAGTAGTGAGACCAGCTATGTTGTACAGCTTAGAGACGGTGGCACTAACAAAAAGACAGGAGGTAGAGCTGGAGGTGGCAGAGCTGAAGATGTTGAGATTCTCTTTGGGAGTGACAAGAATGGACAAGATTAGGAATGAATATATCAGAGGGACAGCTCAGGTGGGATGGTTTGGAGACAAAGTCAGAGAGGTGAGATTGAGATGGTTTGGACAAGTGCACAGGAGGGACCCATGGTATATAGGGAGAAGGATGCTGAGAATGGAGCCACCAAGCAGGAGGAGAAGAGGGAGGCCAAAGAGGAGGTTTATGGATGAGCTGAGGGAGGACATGCAGGTGGTTGGTGTGACAGAGGAAGATACAGAGGACAGAGTGAGATGGAAACGATTGATCTGCTGTGGCGACCCCTAACGGGAACAGCTGAAAGACAAAGAAGAAGAACAGCATAACCATCCGCAAATCAGACACAAAGGGGTTATTCCCATTCTAATTGAATTTCATCATTTGCACAGTTTATTTTTCTGTAGGTAATTCAGTCGGCGAGGCTTACCATCTAGCCGAGGCAGCGTCTCTCCAACAGTGGTCAGGGCAGAGTAATCCATCAAATGTTTAACGGTAATTCTGTATCAGAATCCACATCAGTACTTTCGTATGGTATCTTAAATTCACCTATTCCGGCGGTGGTACCTGACTTTCTCTTGCTCTCAGCTAACAGCACTAACAGCAGTGCGCACAGCGGGTGTTCTGTCAAATTGCGTGTCTTGTCGCATAAATCGACAGTCCTGCGTCCCGACTATATTGCGCATGTGCAGTTGTGCAGAGGACAGGAATGAAATTCGACAGGAATGACATCTCATCAGAACACCGGTCAGGGCGCAGAGTAATACATCTACATGTGAAACAGTCGAATATTTTGCCACCGTTACCCTGATATTATACAGTCTGAAATTTCACACGCTTAACCAATCAGATTCGTGGGAGAAATGTAATTGGATTACAACCCCAATTCCAATGAAGTTGGGACATTGTGTGAAATGTAAATAAAAACAGAATACAATGATTTGCAAACCCTCTTCAACCTATATTCAATTGAATACACCACAAAGACAAGATATTTAATGTTTAAACTGATAAATTTTATTGTTTTTGTGCAAATATTTGCTCATTTTGAAATGGATGCGTGCAACACGTTTCAAAAAAGCTGGGACAGTGGTATGTTACTGAGTGTTGTTAGAAGGAAAGGTGATGTAACACAGTGGTATCTTGTCTATGTGGTGTATTCAACTGCATATAGGTTAAAGAGGATTTACAAATTTACATTTTACACAACGTCCCAACTTCATTGGAATTGGGCTTGTAGAAAGGAGTAGGTCAAATTCAAACTGTCAGGCAACAGTGACAACCACGAGGCAAATGTGCTGCTGTCTTTATATTATTAAAGATATAAACATAAATAAATAAAATTCTGGGCTGTGAGGCCATTTTATGACTTCATTACATTTCATTTGTCCAAAATATTGACAAACAATTTGGCGATCAGTATAAGCTCTCTAGCTACACTGATTTCAGAGGTATTGTGACTAAGGCAATCTTGTTTTTAATGATTTTTTTTAAAATGAAATATGACTTCATATTATGGCTTCTTCACAAATTCATGATGATGTCACTCATACCAGTCAATCAAATATTTTACTGATCAATAAGAGGTTTTAATGCAATCTATAGCCACATTGGTGGTGGAAACTATGGCAAACATGTTTTTTGGGGGTGCTGTTTGTCATGACCTTGATGTTTGACCAATTTGCTCCAAAAGTTAATCACTCTCACAAATAATATGTTTGGTGTAAATTAGTTCAGTTCACACAAACACAAACAAATACAGTGCCCTGTTCATTTGGTAATGCACAGGGTAAAAATGACTCCAACAATTACAAAATCATGGATTTTATCTATGCATTCTCTTTATCTGTTCAATATGCACACAGTCCCATCGTTTCAACATTTGCATCCCAAATGAATTTCATGCCATCGATTCTTCAGCTTTGAGGGCCACACTTGACATACCAGAGCTCTGCAGCTCGTGGCTCTAACTGTTTTTGTGACTGGCACACGGAGAAGATCAATGGATTAGTTTCCACGAGATTGGTGTTCTTAGGGGTCGTAGACGTGCCTGCACATGCTAAAAATGGGATTACAGCGAGGCAGACACGCGCTCTCTTGGCCCAACAGGCACCTGCCCGTCCCATCTCATGGCTTGAGATGGTGAGAAATGGGGAACACTACCAGAAGAGTGCTCTCACATCAGCAACTCAATCACACTGAGTCAACATCACAACTCGTACTGTCAATCATGCTTGCCCGTTTAGGTAAACACCCATAAATCAGACACGACCACATGGTTACTTGCACATCTTTGAATCAAGGTTTCACGCACACTTGGCAACTACATTATTAGGTGCACCTGTTCAGCTGTTTATTAAAGCAAACTTCTAATCACATGACAAAAATCCAATACGTTTAAGGGTGATTCTTAGACTATGGGCACTTATTATGTCCTTTGATCATATTGTATGAAAAACAGAAAAAAGGGGAAATTTGACACTTTTATAGTTATCTTTACAATGAAAGTGTGTTAAGAAATTTGTTCTAGTAGTCTATGATGACTTTTTCACCTTTTTTCAGCATCATTATATGCAAATATTGCAGTTTTGTGCTTGTCCCACACCCAGACTTTTGATCTTCAATGATAAAAATGAATGGTAAAGAAATGTTTTTTCTAATGTTTTAAAATATCTCTGAATAAAATATCAGTAAAATAATCAAAACATAATTGGGGTATTCAATGTCATACAACTGTTGTGATTTTTTAAACAAAATGTAGTTGTCCCACACTATTGCCGTAATTTCCACCACAACACTGTAATGTCCCTTTAAACAGTTTGCATGAAAGATTGTTTGGGTAGTTTCTATGGAGATAAACAGTGACATCAGAGCACATGTATATAGCGCCAAATCACAACAAACAGTTGCCCCAAGGCGCTTTATATTGTAAGGCAATGGTGTGGTGGAAATTACATTTACAAGGCCAATCGTGCCCGTAGTTAAAGAATCACCATTAAGCTTGTAGACATGGTGAAGAAGTTTAAATCGAGTTTCAGAACGAGGAAGAACAGTGATTTAGGTCATGTTGGAAACAACGTTGTTGATGCTGGAAAACTGGTCTGAGTATTTTAATTGTAAATGGACTGCATTTATATAGCGCTTTTCCATCTGAATCAGAAGCTCAAAGGGATTTACAATGATGCCTTGCATTCATCCATTCACAGACACTCACACTTCAATGTCAGGGTGCTGCCATGCAAGGCAATCAGCTGTACACCGGGAGTAACTGGGGGATTAAGGATCTTACCCAAGTACCCTTAGTGATTTACCAGTTTGGTGGGATTCAAATTAAGGATCCTCTGGTTTTATTAAAAAAACAGAAAAAGAAGTAAGTCCTATATAGGCCCTGAGACATGTCAGCGCTAATCTCTGGATTGCTTGGCTTCAAGCGAATGAGAGTCAACGACTCCACCTGGATGAGACACCAGCCCGACGCAAGTTACTTGCCCAGCCGAGGACGGTACCCATTTTCAACTGGGTGGATTAAGACAATGTAGATCATCTTATCCAAGGACACAGACAGGTAGCGTGAGCAGGATCTGAAACCAGGTCTACATATTGGCATACCAACTCCTTATCTTGATGTCCTAGTCTTATGTCCAACTCTTAACCACTACACAAATTGTCAAATTAACACTGACAGTGTCTGTATATTTCTCACTGACCCAGTGTGGACCCATATAGACACTGTCAGTGTTAATTTGACAATGGTGATTTTGCCATGTAGTCTACCACCTCCTGAAACACACAGAACCATCTCTAGGATCTAAGAGTAATTAAATCTTATATAGGCCCTTAGGCCCATTGGTAGTGGTGTTTAGCCACAGATTCTGTAGAGTGAAACAGATTAAAGTCTATGACATCAATCCAAAGCTACTAACTTCCCAGCAACGGTACCCATTTACAGCTTACTTCCCAACAATGGTACCCATTTATAGCTGGGTGGACTGGGGCAATGCAAATAAAGTGTTTTATGCTAAGACACCAGGCAGGTTGCATGACCGGCTATGGCTCATGCTACCTGTTATATTGGTAGCCTAACTCTTTACTGCACTGAACTACCTACTCTACAAAGTTTTACAGAGCAAGGTCTGTTGATTAGGAATGTCCAGATTGGTTTAAGCTGACAGAAAGGCACCAAAAACAACCAGCCAACAACAGGAAACTGATACTACATTGGCCATGGGCTCACCAAAATTAGACAGTGGATGACTGGAAAAATCTTACCTGGTTTGAGACCTTGTGCTGTGAAATTCAGATGGTTGTCAGAATGTGGAAAAAACAGCATGAAAACATGGATTCAACCTGCATTATATCAACAAATTCAACCTTGATGTTGGTTGTTTTATGGCAATGTCATGCTGCAGTCATGTTAATATCGACCAAAATCTCCTGTTGGGTTGACCATGCCACCAATAATAAAAACAGTTCTGAATGCAAAAGGAGGTCCAACCCAGCACATGCAAGGTGTGTGTGAAACAGCTTGCAGTATTAGTCATGATGTGTGTTTGGGAGTGATTTTCCATTAAGCTGTTACACTGATTACACCTGGTCTTCAACAGGTCTCAGCTTCACTACATCTAAATTCTGGGTCTGTTAGTGAAGCATATGGCTAGCAGCTGGTGATCACCTTAGCAATCTCTTTGCTTCCCTGTTGATTTACTGCTGGTGAATTAATGCCTCAGGTGAAGTTATTTTCTGCAGAGTCTTTTGTTTCTGTCTGAGTGTTGTGTGGGCCGCTGAAGAGGAGGTACTGCTGGCCCACCACCACCAGAGGGCGCCCTGCCTGGAGTGCGGGCTCCAGGCACCAGAGGGCGCTGCCGCCTTATGGGAGCAGCCGGGGTGACAGCTGTCACCCATCACTGGACACAGCTGTTCCACTCAGCACAGAGGTATATCAGGAGGACGGCGTCTCCACCTCAGTGCC
Source organism: Thalassophryne amazonica (assembly GCF_902500255.1). Classification (NCBI taxonomy): domain Eukaryota; kingdom Metazoa; phylum Chordata; class Actinopteri; order Batrachoidiformes; family Batrachoididae; genus Thalassophryne; species Thalassophryne amazonica. Next base: position 81,184,967 of record NC_047114.1, on the reverse strand, counting down.
GAGATATCGCCTTTAGACTGAGGTAACGTTCTCTGCATTTATATTCTGACTAACTAGCTAAAAGACTTGTTAAACCTTTTCAGGACAGCTGATTACTGTAAGCTAAATTGCTTGGATAAGTACTCACCTGCCTGCCATATTGTGACTAGAGGTGGAGGCGGCTTCTCCCCTCTCCGTTACAGGGTGCTGTCGCATCCACGCCTGTGTTGTTGCTCTCTCCCACCAGCAGTACCGGATCCGACGAGCGGAGGCAGTGGCCACCTGGGAATTCGGGACATGGCGGTTCCAGTATTTCCAGGGTTCGGTGGCAGAGGAGATCTGGGTGGTTTCGGTTCGACTGAGACGGACGTCTCCTACCTTCGAGCCTGCCCACACGACACCAGCGGATTCGACCCCAAATTGTGATTGTTGTATTCATTGTGCTCGTTTCACAATAGTAAACCTTGTTATTCACCTTCCTCCATTGTCCGTTCATTGCGCCCCCTGTTGTGGGTCCGTGTTCCTACACTTTCACAACACTGAGGTACTGACAACACCAATGACTGATCCTGGCCCTGCAGCCCAGGGTGCCAGACTAACTTTGGGATGCCACGCCTGTTGCATCAATGACCAGAGGTCCTGCCCTGCAGCCTACTGGTCCTGGACATAGACGCCTATGTATTAGAGACCCAAGATGGACTTTATTTTCAATCAAGGACTCTGTTTTTGTTGCTCTCTGTAAAGAAATTCTTGTATAATCTGTAAAAACCTTCCAATTGTTAGAATGACCTTAGCTGTGGGACACCCCTCTGGGTCTGGTCTGCCTGAGGTTTCTTCCTGATTATCACCAGATGGAGTTTTTCTTTACCTCTGTCGACTGTGTGCTTGCTCAAGGGGTTGGTAAGGTTAGACCTTACTCATGTGAAACACCTTGAGGCAACTTTGTTGTGATTTGACGCAATACAAATAAAAGAAACTGAATTAAAATAGAAATTAAACTGCACAAAATGCACACTCATGTGGAGCATCATCTGGTGGTAATTTGTACCATGGGACTCAATTGGATTAGCCTTGACTTAATTACTTTAATAGATAAATTAGCTGATATTCACTGACGTGTCTTTTATGTTCTGATAATTCATTTGGAAAAAAAAAAGCAACCAGCTGTGCTGCCAACCTAATCATGTTAATGCATTGGAATTGGGGTAACATGAATATCGCAGCCCAGTCTTACTTTTTTCATGATACAGTCACGGAATGCCTCACATTTTCGGGATGTGGTTGTTTCAGTCACTGCTTTTAATCCTGATTCTAACCCTAACCTCCCCCCCCCCCCCCCCCACCCACCAATGCCACAACAAATTACGTGGTGATGTTTGCATCACAAACAAATAGATTAAGCTTTTCATGATGCCTTCACAAACTGGCATGATGTGTTGAATATTGGCAGTTCTGCTTTCAAAATTTACAGATGTAATTTATTTATTTTGGCTTCTCACTTTTTAATTGGTGTCAAACTGTTGATTTGACACCAGTTGCCCTTTCTGTCACAATTTCAAATGTACATAGAAAATGGCGCACAGAAGATCTTGAAGTGGGATTTCATTATTATTATTATTATTATTATTATTATTATTATTATTATTACTATTATTACCTCCGCTAAGGAGGTTATGTTTTCGGTCGCGTCCGTTTGTTTGTTGGTTGGTTTGTTAGCAGGATTACTCAAAAAATCCTCAACGGATTTCAATGAAATTTTTACCAGGGGTGTATCTTGGCCTAACTTAGAAGTCTTTAAATTTTGGTAATGATCCGGAACACGATCTGGATCCAGTAATTTTTTTTTATGGATTCTTTATTATTGCAGGATAGGGCCAATTTCAACATTTTTGCATCTAACTTCATGAAGACAGGTCACAAAGGCTGAACAAAAATTAAGTTACGACACAACAATAATTTAGCATTTGTTTTTCTGCATTGAATAAATGTATTAGAAAATAAAAAAAAAAACTTGTGTAGTTTATGCAGTTTCTCTTTATAGATACATTTGCTGAAGATCTAAGGGTTTAACGCTCTGGGGCCGACGCGTCGTATATGACGGCTGAGACCAAGCTTTACTAAATTAGAAATAACTTTTTATTAATGATATGAGATAGAAACTTACTTTTTTGCTGAAAAGTTAACTCTGCGGATTTTCGAGCAACCGTCCACCATCTTTGTACTCCTCATAGAAGCTGTGTGATGATGTGAGCAATGTGAGTGTCCAATCAGAATTGGTTCACCATCACATGCTTTTCCAAAATCCAATCATTCGGCAGATTCACCTCACGTGACACTAAAGATTGTTTTTAAGAGTGATGTGTTACTAGTTTATTATAGTTTGCTGTGTTTTGAATAAATGTGTGTGGAAAATTATTTTCCCCTTATTTTTGCATTTCTTATGTCTGATTGTAAATCTTTATTAATAAAACACAACAATAGCATATATATTTTGAAAGTACAGGTTGTCCGGGAAAAAAGAAACATAAAACTTGATTTATGTCAGGCGAGTGAACTGTCCAAAAAATGCCCTCGGACCTCAGAGGGTAACCACTGAATCTGAAACATGACAGTAGATGTGTGAAACAATGTGGAATAAGTCTCTTTGCCAAAGGGTATTCCATGTGACGTCAGTGACCCTATGGCCTTGGCGGAGGTTTGCGCTCTCCGAGTGCTTCTAGTTATTATTATTAGGCAAGTACACGAACCATTTCAATAACTGTTGCATTCAAAAGTTAAAGATGGAGGGTTTATAATTCATATAGACTAAATATAGATTTAAAAAATCTATATCTATCTATCTATCTATCTATCTATCTATCTATCTATCTATCTATCTATCTATCTATATATTTGCTTGTTTATTGTGGCTGATTGTCTAGAATAGAGATATGAAAAAGTGCCAGCTGATGCTGAAAAAACATGACTCCTGCTGGAGGTAATAAATTACAGCAATCAAGACTGTGTTCAGGAAATTGGGTGGTCCTTGGATGGTCTTAGTCAGTGGGGGGCATAGTTCCCGATAACCGATAATTATCGAAGATAATGTTTTTCATTATCGGATTATCTTTTCAGATAACTTTAATAAACATTATTGGACTAATTATCTTCCGATAAATTTTTGTCCGATAATTTTTAGACCGTTAACATGGTAAACAAAGTTAACAGCTACAAACATTTATAAAACTTAAAATCAGTTGAGCACCAACCTGTTAAATGTTTCGTAGTAGATGTGTAGTTCTACCGTCTGCAAACAGAGAAGAGCTGCTTCTAGAAAAAAGCGCTCTATCCTCTGCAATGAAAGGAGAACTGGTCCCCAAAAAAATAAAAAAAAATCTTATTTCTTTTAAACCATGCTGATACGTGGGCAATATCACCCAAGTCATCCAGAGGCATACATTTTTAACTTATGGTTAAAATTTTAACCAAACTAATTTCGGACAAGTTATTTAAATTAATGTCATGTCTGAAGTTTTATAAAGTGAAAATATCACATATATGTTTTAGTTTTAAAGTGATGCACTAATTGTTACAGTTTTAGGGTGGACATGCTGTGCCAAGTGCATTATGGGTATGACAGGGTAATCTCAGTATGTTCACGACAGTAGAAATGCATGTCAGACACTCTGATCAGGCTCCACGGACAACAACATAAAACTCTAGTGCCTAAAACTCTCGTGAATATATTCTCTGGGTTAATAGATGTTGTTATTGTGTTTGTGTTTATTAAATTCCACGCATCTTAAATGTAGCAGTCACGGATTATCTGGAATTTTGTTGTGGCACGTTTTCACGGTCTCTACTGCCATCTACTGGCCAGTAGTGTTCATGGCAGTATTGGCCCTGAAGCTGGGCTGATATTTTCAATCACTGTACTCGGTTCCAGCTCAAACTGTACCATAGAACCGCACGGTGTAAAAGTTCAGAGCGCCCGATTTATGTTCTCTCAAAAACCACACATCGGACTCGTGTTTCCAAAAGCAAAATGTAAACAGAAGCTTTTTCAAAAATTTAATTTATATTTCTTATCTTTTACAAAAACTCTTGATGAGAGGCATTAAAGTAAAAAAAACAAAAACATTACAAGACAGGTCTGCGGTGTTTGCACAGGCACAGTGCAAGAGGTTGGACGCTTGTAGCACTTCAGCAGCGGGATACCCTCAAGACGGCTGACCAGAATATCAAACAGGCTTGATTTTCATCCGACCATACGATCGCCGATCAGGAGGTGGTTGTGAAATGTTAAACGCAGCTCGTTACTCCATGAATGCTAAATGATGCAGGACGCGTGATTAACCTGAAACTCGGTGCGATCCAAACAATTCTTACACGAATGAAAAATCAGATGAAAAAGGGCCAAAACCCGTACAGTGTAAACCCAGCTTAAGTACTGAAAATCTGGCACCAGTAGATCATGGCAGTGTTCTATTTATTTTTGACACTGGTTATATCAGACGGTTATCTAATTACAACTTGGCTTTTTTTTTTTTGAAAATGCCTTTTTTTTTTTTACAAATTAAAAAAAATGGAATATTTTACAAAAGCACATTTATCTGTAAACACCAACACACGACACACGTCACATTAACGTATTGGTTTACATAATGAATGAGTCAACCAATCAGTGTTAGCGGAGGCACATTTTACCCAGAATCCTTTGCGATCTGTCTGTGTTCGTTACAAAACTTCAGAATTAGTGCATTATTCAACATTAAAAGATACATGTTATATTTTAACTTTGTACAAATGACAGAATTGACATTAATGGAGTTATTCTATCAGTATTCATTTTATTTATACACCAAACCATAACTCAGCACTGCTTTATTTTCCAAGACCTCTGCCTGATGGCAACATTGTGATTGAATAGATAGTTGAGCTTTGTGGCTCCTCTCAGCTTGCTTCTGTGCTGAGAGCCATATACTAAACAAGAGCTTCCAGCAGGGGGCAGGATGTTCAAAGACAGAAGTGCTGACTCATTGTTTGGGTCTGTTGTCGCTTTTGATGTTACCAGAAGCGATCGTGGTGTTAAAACTCAAAATCAGCTTGTTAGTAGTTGCAAGTGTAGTGTAACTTCCGATACATTTTTGGGTGGTTTATCGGTTTAACTTTATAAAAGATAACTTTTCAGTTATCTAATTATCTGTTATCAAAGTTAATTTTTTGGTTATCTGTGCCCACCACTGGTCTTAGTGACATCTGATCACGCTTCAGTTCAACCTTGGGTTATGGGATAGGGGATGTCCATTTCAAATTAGGTAAAAATCCGATCAATTTTGTTCAAGTGATTGAGCAGGAGATGCACTGATGAGTTGGACCCGCCTTCTGGTCTGGTGGCCATAAAGCAGATCCCTCTATTAATGGAAGAATCTGGATATTCTTCACAGCCTGATAAACACAAGTTATGCCTATTATGTGATATATGCATTTTTCACTTTTCCATCACATCAGATATCTAGTAAGATTATATAATTCCAGTTTAATATACAGCACAAGACATATTTTATCCCGCCCGGTGCTGAGATCAATCTGTGACAAAGCTACAAATGGTTGTTGCATCATGGGAAACCCAAAGCTATGCAAATGATGAATGTCTTTAATTAACATAATGTAGAGATGCACACCTGAGGAAAACTAGGTGGAAATAACATTATGCAAAATTTTGACTCCCCCTACACACAAGTGAGCAGAACAACAACCACACTGATCCATGTGCACAAACATGTAACCTCACTAGCCTCCTGTCACGACCCCTTCACAGTCTAATTTTTTTTTAAATCTTTGCTTGGCTTAAAGATCACAGAGATTAGGGAAAGGACCACTGACAGCAGATGAAAGTGGTGCAGGGATTCTTTCTCCTTTCTTTTCATGCCATCAAATTGGTGGTCGGGACTTCTGATTCCCCCGTCTTCATAGCAGAGTATGAATAATGCAGCAGTGCGGGGTTGTCTGCCTGACAGAATGAGTAGATAAAACAGCTGGGAGAGACCGTAGGAGACATCACCGTGCCCAAAAACAGACTGGAGCAGCTAAATATATGCACTGCCAAAGGTCCCTGCAGAATCTTCCATTCAGAGAGGGAGACAGGCAGGACAGAGACAAGAACTTCATTCGGGCCAAAACGTCTGTATATTTGAGTGCGTATGCATGTTTGTGTGTGCAGACACAGTGTTCACTGTCACTGCACCAACAAACACACCTGGAGTTTTTTGCAGGTAGTGCAGGGTAGATCTACCAAGAGGCACACATGGTGCACTACAGGAGTGATAAAATCGAAGCTAGCCAGATTGTTGTCCCAGTTTGTGCAAAAGGCTCAGTATGTCACTATGCTTTTTACGCTTTTAAATTCATTCTTTTAGGAAACGGAGCAGGCCGCAACCTCAACTTTATCTAAAGTCTGGGTCTTTTAGTGAAGCTTAGGGCTAGTGGCCGGCAATCACCTTAATATTTCTTTTGTTCTTCTTGTTGCTTAATGCTGACAAATTATACTATATTTGTTGTCTTTATGATGCCTGATTCTTTTTTCTCTCTGTTTGAGGTGCGGCTCCATCTGGAGGAGGGTGTGGTGTCTGTTTCTTTAACACCAGCTGTGTCCTGTGCACAGGCAACATTTCCTGTATATTCATTTTGTGAATTGTGTTGGCAGCATGGGCCAAGCAGAGGATCACCCCTTTGAGTCTGGTCTGCTTGAGGTTTCTTCCTCAAATCAGAGGGAGTTTTTCCTTTACACTCTTGCCTGTGTGCTTGCTCTGGGGGTTGGTAAGGTTAGACCTTACTTGTGTGAAGCACCTTGAGGCAACTGATTTGGCACTATATAAATGAAAATAAATTGAAATAAACTGAAATTGACAAATCTTCTGATGTCATATCTTCTTCATGCATTTGTGTAGAGTGTCAGTGTGGGTATTTGTCAGTATATTGGTCAAGGACACCTTAATATTTAACAATTTGACCTTACCAATCCTTTGATTAAGGCTTGTATCTCACAGAGCAGCAAATACTGATGAATGTTGCAATTTTTGGATTCGCCAACGTTTCTGTCGAATGTTGTTGAAAATCAATGTTTGTCTCGGTCATCAGCGACACGTAGTGACAATTAGCAATATTTGGCGAACATTAGTGACTGTTAGCAAGTGTCAGTGATGGCGTTTACAATGGTAAGCATCTATTTGCATACTGTGATGGCCCTTTTCCCAACTCCTAGTAAAATACCAGGTGAATCAAACCGTCCCCAGCATTGAAATTTCTCTTGACCACTGGGGAAGACAGAGCTCAGAAGACGTGCCCGTAGAAGCTAAATAAAATATGGTAATGAATTTATGTATGTCAGGCTGAGGCCCAACATGCTACTGCTCTTGAGGAAGAACTGCTTTGTCTGGCTGCTGTTGTAGCTATCCTGATGCAGAAGAAAAGGACAAACAATGAATAAAAGAAGAAGAAGGTGGGTCAGAGAGTGATTGTGAACCAAAAAAGAATTTTAGCGACACGTGTTGCAACTGTTTGCAAATGCTTAAAACCATTTTATAAATGTTTGCAACTATTTGTGGAAAAATATTCAAAGTTTCTTTGCAACGAGAAAAACATTTTTGACACTAAAACGTGTTTGTGACGTGTTTTACCACCTTTAACCCGGACGAAATCTAAAATTTACATTTGTCAGTATTTGCCGGTCCGTGAGATACGGGCTTTCTACCAACTGACCCAGTCAGCATGATAATAATAATAATAATAATAAAAAATGTCTGTTTGTCTGGAACAAGCTAGATCTTACAAAATGAATGAATGAATAAATGAATGAATAAATACATTTCCATCATATTTATATAATACTAGCATGAGGTGCAACAGTTCATAAAAGATTGGTTTTCTTTTGGCTGGTACAGTGGGGAAAAAAGTATTTGACCCCCTGTCAGTTTTGCAGGTTTTCCCACCTACAAAGAATGGAGAGGTCTGTAATTTTTATCGTAGGTACACTTCAACTGTGAGAGACAGAATCTTAAAAAAAAAAAAAAAAAATCCAGAAAATCACATTGTATGTTTTTTAAATAATTAATTTGCATTTTATTGCATGAAATAAGTATTTGATCCCCTACCAGCCAGCAAGAATTCTGGCTCACACAGACCTGTTAATTTTTCTTTAAGAAGCCCTCTTATTCTGCACTCTTTACCTGTATTAACTGCACCTGTTTGAATTTGTTACCTGTACAAAAGACACCTGTTCACACACTCAATCAATCACACTCCAACCTGTCCACCATAGCCAAGACCAAAGAGCTGTCTAAGGACACCAGGGACAAAACTGTAGACCTGCACAAGGCTGGGATGGACTACAGGACAACAGGCAAGCAGCTTGGTAGAAGACAACAACTGTTATTATTTATTAGAAAGTAGAAGAAACACAAGATGACTGTCAGTCTCCCTCAGTCTGGGATTCCATACAAGATCTCACTTTGTGGTGTAAGGATGATTCTGAGAAAGCTCAGAACTACACAGGAGGACCTGGTCAATGACCTGAAGAGAGCTGGGACCACAGTCACAAAGATTACATTAGTAACACATGATGCTGTCATGGTTTAAAATCCTGCAGGGCAGCAAGGTCCCCCTGCTCAAGCCAGCACATGTCCAGGCCCGTTTGAAGTTCACCAGTGACCATCTGGATGATCCAGAGGAGGCATGGGAGAAGGTCATACTTTTGTCCACATTTATTTTTATATGTATTTGTAAATACCATTATTGTAGGTTTAACTGTGCTATTATACTTTACGAGGTCTATTAGAAAAGTATCCAACCTGATTATTTTTTTCAAAAACCATATGGATTTGAATCACGTGTGATTGCGTCATACAAGCTTGAACCCTCGTGCGCATGCGTGAGTTTTTCCACGCCTGTCGGTTGTGTCATTCGCCTGTGAGCAGGCTTTGAGTGAGGAGTGGTCCACCCCCTCGGCGGATTTTCATTGTCAGGAAATTCCTCCACACATCTGTCTCAATGTGCTGAAAAAGTGCTGATTTCCACGTCTTTTCACAATTCCTGTGCTAGTCTGACGACGTCCCGGATACACAGCATCCAGTTTGGAAATGAACGGCACATTCCACTGTTACAGGAGTTTTTGTCATGGAAAGAGGAGCGGAGGCTTCGCGCGTCACGGCGGTGCCGCATGGCGCACAGAAACGCCGTGATGAATCCTCACAGGACATGCTCTGGCATGTCCAGGCACATCCACAATTTCTCGGATAATCACTCAATGGAAAAACCACCGACAGCTGTCTGAATGCCATCTCAAAGCCGTCCTGTGAGACCAAAACAGAGGTGGTTTTGTCTCACTCCAGTAGCGAATCCATCGTGACGCGCAAAGCCTCCGCTCGGCTTTCCATGACAAAATCTCTTGTTAAACGTGAAATCTGCCGGAACATGGTTGATGTCCAGCTCTTGTGATGACCAGAGAAATGGCACACAATGGTCACGGATCCAGACAGCCATCCATTTAGAAATGAAATGGTTGTTCAGCCTGTCGATGGCGGCTTCGGAGTGCAGCGCGCCCCACAGCTGCTGGGGGCTGTCCTTAAAGCGACAGTAACACTCCTTATTCTCTACCAAGCCCGTAACATTTTCACCGAAAGCCAGATGAATTTTTCTAATGGTTTCCAGCTGTCATTCTCTAACAGTTTCTGAAAAAATTCTGATGGAAAAAAAGCCCAAATCATTCTGCCATTTCCTCACAATGAAAGTCCGCCGAGGGGGCTGGACCACTCCTCACTCAAAGCCTGCTCACAGGCGAATGACACAACCGACAGGCGTGGAAAAACTCACGCATGCGCACGAGGGTTCAAGCTTGTCTGACGCAATCACACGTGATTCAAATCCATATGGTTTTTGAAAAAAATAATAAGGTCGGATACTTTTCTAATAGACCTTGTATACACTAGTTACCATTTTTGTTTATCTTGTTAGCTTGCTAGGTACGGTTGGCTTATTAATGGCTAATTTAGCCCTTCTAATTAGAACTAGCTTATTTTTGTTATTTACAATTTTATTTTACATGGTGTAGGTTATTAATGATTCTTGTGTTCTTTAAAATATACTCAACAAAAATATAAACGCAACACTTTTGGTTTTGCTCCCATTTTGTATGAGATGAACTCAAAGATCTAAAAGTTTTTCCACATACACAATATCACCATTTCCCTCAAATATTGTTCACAAACCAGTCTAAATCTGTGATAGTGAGCACTTCTCCTTTGCTGAGATAATCCATCCCACCTCACATGTGTGCCATATCAAGATGCTGATTAGACACCATGATTAGTGCACAGGTGTGCCTTAGACTGCCCACAATAAAAGGCCACTCTGAAAGGTGCAGTTTTGTTTTATTGGGGGGGGGGGGGATACCAGTCAGTATCTGGTGTGACCACCATTTGCCTCATGCAGTGCAACACATCTCCTTCGCATAGAGTTGATCAGGTTGTCAATTGTGGCCTGTGGAATGTTGGTCCACTCCTCTTCAATGGCTGTGTGAAGTTGCGACGACAAACTGGAGTCAGGTCGAGACCCCGATGATGACGACGAGCATGCAGATGAGCTTCCCTGAGACGGTTTCTGACAGTTTGTGCAGAAATTCTTTGGTTATGCAAACCGATTGTTTCAGCAGCTGTCCGAGTGGCTGGTCTCAGACGATCTTGGAGGTGAACATGCTGGATGTGGAGGTCCTGGGCTGCTGTGGTTACACATGGTCTGCGGTTGTGAGGCTGGTTGGATGTACTGCCAAATTCTCTGAAACGCCTTTGGAGATGGCTTATGGTAGAGAAATGAACATTCAATACACGAGCAACAGCTCTGGTTGACATTCCTGCTGTCAGCATGCCAATTGCATGCTCCCTCAAATCTTGCGACATCTGTGGCATTGTGCTGTGTGATAAAACTGCACCTTTCAGAGTGGCCTTTTATTGTGGGCAGTCTAAGGCACACCTGTGCACTAATCATGGTGTCTAATCAGCATCTTGATATGGCACACCTGTGAGGTGGGATGGATATCTCAGCAAAGGAGAAGTGCTCACTATCACAGATTTAGACTGGTTTGTGAACAATATTTGAGGGAAATGGTGATATTGTGTATGTGGAAAAAGTTTTAGATCTTTGAGTTCATCTCATACAAAATGGGAGCAAAACCAAAAGTGTTGCGTTTATATTTTTGTTGAACATATAGTACCTTAGTTCTTAGGTTTCCATTTGATAGCATATAGATTATGCTTTTTATTTTCCTAAAGTATGTTAGCAGAGTTACTTTAGATAGATAACAATACACATTACATCATAGCTTCTGTTTCTATAATAAAATACCATGACCATGACCAAATCTTCTCCTGTAATAATATTTAGGTTTTAATACCTACTCCTGTACCATATTTATTGTATATATTGTTTATTACCCTTAATATTTAAATATAGTTATATATATGATGTGTTATGTGTCGGATGCAGTCGGAGAACCGACCAGCGTTTGACAGGACCCAGTATAAAATAAGCAGAGCACGGTTCAACGGATAACAGAATTTAATAACATAACAGTGAGTGCTAAATTACTAACAAATAAGTGCGCGGTCTGGCGAGGTGGAAGAACGGTGCGCTCCCAGCAGCACAAACGGTCCAGAGCCAGAACAGTTCGGACCCAAGGACCCCGCCGACACCCCCCAGGTGGCCGCGACCAACCGAGTCTGTGAAAGAAGAAACCATCATGTGAGTCCACCACTCCACACACAGAGAGACCACTCAAAGGTGTACATAAACGGCAAACACTTCCAGGTTTAATCACCAATCAGCTTCCCACCCTGCAGGCATGGAACACCCAGTTCAATTCTCCACTGCAGTGGAAGCTGATTAAATGACTAACATAACAGCTCAATATAATAAGGTGTGAGGGACACCACATTTACTGACTGTACTCATGTTAGTCACAAAACCTAAAGTACCTCAGGAAGTGTGCTGACGAGCGTGAGACCTCACCCCCTCCTCTTTCACAGACCATGGCATCAAACCTGGTATGGTCTCTGCATCCATGATGATGAGATGGTTCTCTAGACGTCAATCTCACCCGTCTGGTCACAAGGTCGAGTCTCTGGCAAATACACACTGTGTACTCCAGACTTAAATGCAACCATGCCCCAATCCATAAAGATGCACCACAGCTGTGAGTCCTGATGAGCTGCACATGACCAGCCTCAGGTGATCAGGGTGAGGTCCTAATAACTCAGCCACACAGCCACTCAGTCCTGAACGCATGCCACCTGGAAGGAAAAACAAAAGACAGAAAACAGAAGACAGAAACAAAAGCCAGCCAGGCACCCCAGCCATACAACATGATGTTTATCTTTCTTATGGTCTTATTATTTATTATTATATAGACTTTTTTCTTGAGCCGCTTGGGTGGGTAGGGAGAGTTTCCATGGGATAAAAAAGCTTTTCAACCTACCATTCCTGGTTCTCAAGACCAGGCTCTACTCTACTCTTTTCTACTATTCTATTTTACTCTTCCTTTTTAGATATACCTTAGTATACTAGCATAGTTCCACCTTAGAATTGGAATATAATATATAAGATATACCTTACTGAATTTTCATGTGGTCAGATGAGACCAGAATAGAGCTTTTTGGAATCAACTCCACTTACCATTTTTAGAGGATGAGAACAACCCCAAGAAAACCATCCCAACCGTGAAGCATGGGGGTGGAAACATCATACTCTGGGGGTGCTCTTCTGCAAAGGGGACAGGACGACTGCACCGTATTGAAGGGAGGATGGATGGGGTCATGTATTGGGAGATTTTGGCAAACAACCTCCTTCCCTCAGTAAGAGCATTGAAGATGGGTCATGGCTGGGTCTTCCAGCATGGCAATGACCCCAAACACACAGCCAGGGCAACTAAGGAGGGGCTCCGTAAGAAGCATTTCAAGGTCCTGGAGTGGCCTGGCCAGTCTCCAGACCTGAACTCAATAGAAAATATTTGGAGGGAGCTGAAACTCCAAACCTGAAAGATTTGGAAAAGATCTGTATGGAGGAGTGGAGCAAAATCCCTGTTGCAGTGTGAAAACTTGGTCAAGAAGTACAGGAAACGTCTGACCTCTGTAATGGCAGACAAATGTTTCTGTACCAGTTGTTAAGCTCTGTTTTTCTGATCAAATACTTATTTCATGCAATAAAATGCAAATTAATTATTTAAAAATCATCCAATGATTTTCTGGATTTTTTTTAGATTCTGTCTCTCACAGTTGAAGTGTACCTACGATAAAAATTACAGACCTCTCCATTCTTTGTAGGTGGGAAAACCTGCAAAACTAACAGGGGGTCAAATACTTCTTTTCGCCACTGTAAATCTGCATAAAAATGTGGTGGTCCTGCATGTACAGTGGTATGCACAGTTCAGCTAATCAGCAAAACCTTTTTCTCATAGGGATGCACGAAAATATCAGAAAAACATAGAACAGATCCAACATGAGCCTTTTGCCATCATTTTTAAGACACTTGGCTAACTGTGTTGTGATTCATTGGAAAAGTGCATTATGGGAAATACAGTTTATATGAGGTTTTTAACAATGGAAAATTTATTATGTTTCATTTTGAACTGTGGATGTCGATGTCACTATGGCTTCCTTCTAGCAATGGCATGTTTTAACCTATAGCCCTTCCTATAGAATTGTATAGTAAGTCAGCTTGCTCAATCCTCCGGACCGGAATGTCAGTATATATTCATAGAGAACTTCCATTTACCTTGTTGTTGCTTTGCGTAGGTGCATTTCTGTTGAGTTCAGACAGTGCTCTAGTACTGATCTGCACATGCATGCGAGGAAGTTAGCACATTCACATGCTAAACTAGGGGAACTGCGGCCACTACCTTTGCACCCCCCGGACTAAACCAAACCAACTATTTTAGGTTCCTTAGATGACCCCAAAACACAATCAGGATGTTCCCAAAAATAAAAACTGGCATCAAGCCAGTTATCCAAGATGGCCACCAAAATAGGGTTTTTCTCACTAAAACACCTTTAAACAAAATTTAAACAACTTCCTACTATGTATTTTAATGATAAGGTTCTATTGGTGGCCATTTTGGACACAATTTTGAATCTTAAACCCATGAATGAATTGAGTTTGCTGTGACTTGCAATGGTCTTCCTATTGAATCTCTGTGATATTTAAGTTGTTTATATGTTGCTTAAAGGTGTTTTAATGAAAAAAAAAACCAACAGATTTTGGCAGCCATCTTGGACACCATCTTGGCTAACTGGCTTGAGGCCAGTTTTTATTTTTGGGAACATCTTGATTGTGTTTTGGGGTCATCTGAGGAACTTAAAAAAGTTGGTTTGGTTTAGTCCTGTGGGGGGGTGAAAAGATAGTGGTCGTAGCTCCCCTAGTACTATATTACATAGAAGTTCACGCTTCACGCTTATGTGGGCGTGTTGAGTTTCTTGCTTGCATCTTCAAATCACTACAAGATAGCCACCTTTTTTGTTGTCAAATCACCTTTTTCTCGTCTCTAAACTGCACAGAAACACAGCAGCGCAATGACAAGGTAAATGCAAGTTTTTTGAGAATATTTATTGAATTTCTGGCCCTATGCACAGAGGGTTGTGCACACCGAGTTAAAATAAATGTCTGTAGGAAAGACTATAATTTAAAGCCTGGCATTGTTACAAGGAGGTGATACAAGCAGGGCTACGGTGCCTTTTAATAAAGCAGAGGTTTTCATTTCTTTGTCAGAAAAACAAACATGCTGTTCTAAAAATCAGCTGAAGTTTTCTGTCAGCCTCATTTAGCTGAAGGTGATGGCAAAGGATTAAATAGAATATCATAGCACCTCTGAGTTTCTCCAACACCAGTCTGAGACCATGATTCAATTTACAGATTTATTATCACCTTCTTAACTAAGCAGCTGGTGTTCTGGCCTCAGCTCATACCAATTTAGGACTTTCCAAACTTACACATACACATGGAATCAGTCAGCTATCTTCGTGATATCACAATGTTTTGTTCAGCGGAGAGTTGAGTGTCATAGTGCCTTTGATGGATCACAGAAAACACCAGGTAAAGCTGGACTTTTAGTCAAGTGAGGGTTTTCCCACCCTTTTAGGTTGGAAAGAAATATATATTTTAGCTATTTTCTTGTATTATTTCAATTCAGTATGAGGAAGAGTAACATTTTCATTGTGAGGGAACACCAGTTATGACATTTTGGTCCTGTGGTGTATTTTTGTGGACATGATCCAGTATGTGTCTCAGGTGTCTCAGTGTTGAGGACTCCAGCAAACGCCAACATTTCACCTCATAGATGGTTACCTTTAGGGGGTGATGATGGACTGGTTGTCTGCCTGGTTAGTTGCCATCCAGAACCCAGAGTGGTTCTGTATTGTGCTGTTCTATTGAAAATTGAAGTGCGGCACCAGCATACAATTTACATCTCTCTTAAGCAATTTTAATTTTTCACTTTATTTTCATTTACGAGGTCTGTTAGAAAAGTATCCAACCTTTTAAATTTTTTCAAAAACCATATGGATTTGAATCACGTGTGATTGCATCAGCCAAGCTTGAACCTTCGTGCGCATGCGTGAGTTTTTTCACGCCTGTCGGTTGCGTCATTCGCCTGTGAGCAGGCTTTGTGTGAGCACTGGTCCACCCCTCTCGTCTAGTTTTTATTGCAAATAAATGTCTGAACGATTTGGAGCTTTGCTGCATCAATTTTTTTCCAGAAAAAAAGAAAAAAAAAACAAAACAATAAAAACAACAACGTGAGACTGGGCTGCTTTGGCATCTGATTCTGTTTTGTTTCCTCACCAGAAAACTTTGTTCTATGAATCGCAATACAACAAGCACTTGGCAGGTGTCACTCTGTTTAACTAAATTCATGTTGTGCCAACAACACACTCATGACTAAAGAAGAGGTTAAATTACACCCATTTTGTCATCTCTTCACTGTGTTAATAAATTATTTAGAAATACGTATGTCATATAATATTATTGATTTCAGACTCTCTAAAACCCATGTGAATACACTGTTGCATTTCTGCTGGGGTTATGTGAGGTTAAGAGCGATGACTGTCAGCAAATTTGCACTGGATCAATATGTTCTTGATATCTGCACAGTAAATTTCTGTACTTTTGTCTGCACCAAAAGTCTATCTTGTAAAAAAAGCTAAGTGCCTTTTATTATCTTATCATGTGAAAAGATGTAAACAGCAGGCAGCGGTTCCACTAACATAAGGCTCTGCTTGTCACGTCTTTCAAGATTGACCTAGTTAGCCACATGGCCTAAACATGACATGGTATTTTCTGATCACATAAGCACACGCACTTCTTTACCAATGATGTCAGTAGGTGTCTGTAAAACCTTAATGTAAACTGTGTTCGGGGTCTCATTCCTGAACGAGCTCCTGCGTGACCTCGGGACGGTGAGAACACCAGATCTGGTATGATTAACTCCACATGAAATTAAATTAAATGGTCCTTTTTGTAACAGTCTTGCTGATTCAGGATAGACCCAAAGAACCCAGGGTCTAAAAACTGGCTTCCTGTGCCTCTGAGATCAGATTTTAACGGTTCTGCTGCTAGCCTATAAAATTGTTCATGGACTGGCACCTCCCTACCTAGCTGACCTAATTAAACCCTATGTACCAGCCCAGGCTTTGCGTTCTCAAGGTGCAGGACTACTTAGTGTCTCTAGGGTGAATCAAAAGTCTGCGGGTCACAGAGCTTTCTCTTATCGTGCTCCTGTTCTGTGGAATGATCTCCCTGAATCAATAAAACAGTCAGATTCTGTAGAGACTTTCAAGTCCACACTTAACACGCACTTATTTTCCCTTTCATATGACTAGCATACTGGCATAGTATGTTTCTATGCTTTTTACTCTTTTAAATTCATTTTATTAGGAAACAGAGCGGGCAACGGCTTCAACTTTATCTAAACTCTGGGTCTTTTAGTGAAGCTTAGGGCTAGTGGCCGGCGATCACCCTAGTATTTCTTTTGTTCTTCTTGTGACAAATTATACTGTATTTGTTGTTTTTCTGATGCCTGATTCTGTTCTTTTGTCTCTGTTTGAGGTGCAAGTCCATCCAGAGATGGGTGTGGTGTCTGTTTCTGTATCCCTCCTGTCCTGTGCACTGGCAGCATTTCCTGTATATTCATTTTGTGAATTGTTCTGTAATTTATGTCTGTAACATGGCCCAAGCAGAGGGTCACCCCTTTGAGTCTGGTCTGCTTGAGGTTTCTTCCTAAGAGGGAGTTTTTCCTTACCACTGTCACCTGTGTGCTTGCTCTGGGGGTTGGTAAGGTTAGACCTTACTTGTGTGAAGTGCCTTGAGGCAACTTTGTTGTTTCTGAAAATAATTGAAATTAAATCCAGGCCTTGTGCAACCAGTGACCTCCTTTGTGCCGGGTTTGTCTGCCTTGTCAATATTGAAGTGGACATGGATATGTCCCAAAATCATGCATACCATACATTATGTGTCCCCTCTCAAGTGTCATGACACGTGGAGGCATGGCTCAGAAAGTGGTTGGACACGTATGGAGACTCACTGACAAAGGCATAGGAGTAATAAAATGCCTTTATCGAGAATTCAGTCAGAGGTTCAGTACACAGGGAAGGCAGTCAATGAGGCGGAGGCAACAGGCAGGTGTAAGGCAAAGGCATGGCCAAAAACTTGCAGGGTTCAGAAACACGCAGAGACAATGTTCCAAGGGCTGAGGCAAATGTGAGTTCTTAAAAAACAAAGCAATGTCCAAACACAGCTTGGCAAACAGGACTATGACAAAAGGGCTGGGATGAAGACACATGGTACAATGAACTGGCAGTAGAAGATAAAACACACAAAGCTTAAATACACAGCAGATAATCAAGGCATAATGTGACACAGGCGTGAGGAACATTCAGGAAGGAGGCATGGACAGATGATACAAAGATGAGAAAAGACTGATGTGAGGCAAGAAAGTTCAGTGACAAATGGGGTGAGACAATGACACAAACAAAACGGGGCGTGGACGAATTAGTACAAAGATGAGGAAATAATGGTCAGGGTTAAGAGAGTTCAGTGACAAAAAGGGCGTGACAATGACACGAACAAAATGGGGCGTGGACGAACGAGTACAAAGATGAGGAAATAATGGTCAGGGTTAAGATAGTTCAGTGACAAAAAGGGCGTGACAATGACATGAACAAAACGGGGCATGGACGAACGAGTACAAAGATGAGGATATAATGGTGAGGGACAAGAGAGTTCAGTGACAAAAGGGGCGTGACAATGACATGAACAAAACGGGGCATGGATCAATGAATACAAGATGAGGAAATAATGGTGAGGGACAAGAGAGTTCATTGACAAAAGGGGCGTGACAATGACATTACCTTAAACCAACAATAAACAAAATAAAATACGTAAACACAGATAGCAAAACCAAGAGTCAAAACATTCACATAAAACAAACAAAGGGGAAAAAACTGAAAAATGACCAAGACAACAAAGGCTAAAACAGAAACTAGAACGGAAATCAACACATGGTTAACGTATGATAAGCAGAAAATAAAACCAGTGACTAAAGTACAAACCAGTGATAAAAAAAAAAAAAAAAAAAAAAAACGGGCCAAAAGGGATCAATGAAAGAAAGCCAGACGCAGACGGGGCAAAACTATGACACAGACCCAGGTAGGGGCAAACCATGACATCACGTTAGAATCCCGAATGCACATCATAACAAATTACAAGAACCGACATCTATACTGAAAATTTGTGTCAGCATTCCTAGATAATATTCTTTTCCAGTAGCTGTGTCATTTCTCTGAAGGGACACCCCCATTCAGCCTCCTAAGTTTCCAGAAACAAATAATGCTCATTTTCTCTATGCTTGTTTTTATAGCGGCTTTAATCTGATGCTCTCTTACCCAGCCCTTGAGCAATTAGTGAGTACGATTGCGCCAGTATGCTGACAGGGTGCTTGATAGAACAGCTTTGCCAGTAGTCATAAGGCTAAAGTGCTGACGGCATAAGCAGCCATTCATGGGGGCAGTTTTTACATGAATTATGCACACACAGGAATTATACGTTAAGTCCTGCATTTTAAGTGCAGCAGCTGGAAGTATGCTAACTCACAGCGAAGCTAAAAAATAAAAACAATCATTGCACAATTTTACAATACACTGTGTATGAAGTTATTAGCCTTGTCATTGCTTTATTAACCCTCAAGTAACCAAGCTATTTTAACAACTAATATATTTCTATACACACACACACACACACACACACACATACACTGCCATTTGGCTGGAATTACAAATGACCCCATTTGGTCGCTTGAAGGTAAATGTTCACATGATTCCTATTTCAAATATGACACCTGCATTAATGATAATTTTCAGTCTTAAGGACATGTTGCACATTATTTATTGTCCCAGTTAGCAACACAACATCAAAGTATTCATGATTGTAAGTCTATCTGTGCACATGCGGTAACAATTAGTGGTTGCTGATGTATTTTATTGCCAATTATTCCTCTCGTTCAGCGAGCTAGCAGGCAAATGTCTGGAAAATGTCTTACTCATCATTTCCTGTGATGTACAGTTCAGGAAAGGCAGACACATCTCGATGGCCGACAGAGTGAATCAAATGAAACGCTGCTATGTCCGATGACGAAGCTTCTGAGCTTTCATTTGAATGTCATGGCTCGGATTTATATTGAATATGCAGAGAGAAGACGACACACTTCACCCCGAAATGCTTAATTTTTTCAGAGTCTGTCGGATTTTCTATCCTAATATGCTGCTGTCTGATGCAGGACGCTATTTTACTGTTGCCAAGAACATGCACATGGAATGTCTCCACAGTGCTGCTTTTATAGGCTGCCTGAATATGGAGATGCATTTATTACATTGGAAACAAGTCAAATACCTTATTTTCATTTGACTTTCTATCTAACATGCCAGAATCATGAGAGAATTTTGTGAGGAGCTAACGGCGGAGCTGCTGTGCGACATTGTTCTCTGGCTGGCAATTGTGCAAGATCCATGTGTGAGGACTTAAAGTGGACATGGACATTGTTTTACGACTGGTGATCGCGCGTGATGACTTCTTTGGTGGAGTGGACTTCACATTTTTAATCTTGGAAATCATTCTGCAAGTGGGTGAGTGCCCTGTTCAGTTTTTTCCCTTTTGTATTCAGTTGTCCATGGTGGAACTGGTAGGCTTTATTTTTATTTACCTTTGAGAGAGTCTGTCGAATTTTGGATCTTGATGTGTGTGAAGAAGTTTGTTCTATAACAGAATAGCACTCTGTTTTATCTCCGTTATAGCTCCCATAGCTCCCACCGTGAACATGCATGCAGAACTCTATTTTTCAGGCTGTCTAATCACAGATGTATTTCTTAGATTTTTGACAAATATATCGATGACAACACTTGACAGCTGAACCTCTAGCAGACTGTTTTTAACAGGCTGCATTCATGATGAACGTGCGTGTGCACTAAGTCTTCTCAGAGTGGAGAGTGGCTGCCCATGGTTTGAAAGTTGTTTTTGGTTTGCCTAAAGAATATTGTTCAAATTTGGCTTGGGTGTCCCTTTACAAAATGGGGGGGCATTTTGTAGTGGTTCATTCGCCACCTTTTTATCCATTCATGAGGTGGCCAGAATTGGGCAGAATCAGCCACTCCCAAGATGGCGACATCCAGAGCCACCCCACTGGAGGGTTAAGCCCTAACTTCAGAAAACCTATTGGGTTTCTATGTTCTTTTCACATTCTATGGCTTACACCTGCAGACTAACACATTTTCACCTAGTTAAAAACCCAACGTAAAACATGCTGCTTAAACATCTCGACACATGAACACATTTTAATTGAGAACAGCACACAGACTGTTCTGACACGTTTAGCAAAAAAATGAAGTGCTCCTCATTTTACTGTACAAACTCTAAATGGGTTACACATAATGTTAGAAGTGTTTTTCATTCCTTGAGAAACCATTTTCCACCAGCCTTTTTCTCAGTCCCAAAGAAACATTTGATACCATGCTCATAATCAGATAAGATGGAGTGCACCTGAAAATCAAAGACATTTGTAATGCATGAGATGAACGTTTGGTGGAAATAATTTAGTCAAAGGCCCGCCGTGTGTCACAAATCTGCTTTTCTTGGAGTCACCTTGACTGAAATATTTTCAGCAAACTTTAAATGAATCTTTGAAGAAGTTGATAGAGTGAGTGCAAAGGTTAGAAATACAGTAATAAGTTGTTCTGAAATAGAAACACAACATCCTTCATGGCACGTATTACCATGGTAGCAAGTCACAGAAAAACATCAGATGAAGTAAACATCTTTGCTGCTAGGTTCTGCTTTTAATCCTTAAGAATATTGAAACAGACTTATCTGTGTATTTATCAGTTTCATGTCATAGACTAATTTAATTTTCTGGTTCATGAACATCTACAAGAATAAATAAAATCCAGGCAGCTGTCAGATTTCTCTCTGTCTGCCACAGACACTGGCTGTGTCTACAGACATCAGTGTGGTGCTTGCTAAAGGTTTATAGATGCTGCATGTCTCTGTAGTTTAGACAATACAAGTTTCAGACTGGGAATTGGTATCGACAGATACTCAACATTAAATTACTTTTATTTTTTAACTGTGGCCTACTTTTAGATTGATTTGGGTTCAACTTATCACTTGGACCTAAAAAGATTATAGTCTCTTCAGAATTTACTTTGTTCACAAAAACCATTGTGGGCTAAAGAGTTAGATGTACGAAATGTTCGGGCCAATCAGAAAATACCACAATAAAACATTTCTTGTGGACAATGAATACACTAAACTATTCTTAGACATGTTAGAAAGCATGCAGCATTTTGCTGCGGCGGTACACGTGTGTATTTACCTCAGTAAAAAGGTAAAGCAAAATTCTGTTGTGACTGAGTAGAAAGGCAGCTGCTTACCTTAGTATAAGGTACGTAGTATATCCAGTAGTAGTATATCCCGTAGTATAAGGTGACGTGGAGCAGTCGGGTATGTCCATACAAGGCAAACACTGATGAAAAGCTTAGTTTTTTGGGTGGGGGAGTAATACTGAAGTATTGAAGTCTATTTTCAAACTCAATAATGAACATCTACATAATTTTGAAAGTACAGATGAGCCAATTGAGTTTAATTGATGTCCAAATTAATTTGAACCAAAACATACTGATACACATATGGCAGTAAGTTATCTGTTCTACCATTAAGACTCAAGAGACTAGAGACTGTTAAACATTTATTCCACAGATATAAATTTTAACAAGAGCAATCCGAGATTTCCAACATCCACCAATCTAGATCTTCCATGCCCTAATGTTGATCTATCTGTGGTGCAAATTTGGTGAGAATCTGTGAAGTAGTTTTCACATAATCCTTCAAAGCCTATATAAAGTGAAATCTTGATCTAGAATCTGGATCACCTTTGAAATTTAATGAAGTCTTCCATGGCCTAATATCTATCTGTGTTGAAAATTTAATCAAAATCCGTGATGCAGTTTTGACATAATCTTGCTAACAGTAATCCTTCAAAGTCTATATAAAGTGAAACCTGATCCAGAATCCGGATCAACTCCTAAATTTAATGGATTCTTCCACGGCCTAATATCTATCTGTTGTGAAAATTTCCTCAAAATCTGTGCAGTAGTTTTGATGTAATTCTGCTAACAGTCACACAGACGATTTTATTATGTCCTTGGTGCACATAACACATGAAAGCCAGTCTTTGGGGCAGGTCTATCAGAAAAAGCCAGGGGTGGACAGGAACCAACTGGGGCAGTAAACAAGAACCAAGCAAAGGGGGATTGAGAGGAGGAGGCAGAGGCAAGGCCAGCAACCAACAGGAGGTAGCATAGTGGAGAAGGTGCAACCCAGGCCAGCAATAGGGACCAACCAGAGACGGTGGGGCGGAGGAGGCAAAGTTCTAGACAGCAGCTGCAAGCAGCAGAGGGGTGAGTCAGGACTGACATCTTTAAATGGCTTTGAAGTTTCCTATTGTTTGAGGTTGATGACTAAATTGTGGACCAGCTGCTTCTGATTAGAGATACAGATGTTACAAATTAGCAGATGTGAATGAAAGCTTGAAACCTGAGTCAATCTGGTAGAACTTGCACTATGTAACATTTCTTGCATTGCGTGATGACCTCGTCATGTAGATTTGCAATGGTGTCCCCCAAAAATTACCTTAGACAAACAAAACCCATCAGTTTCAAATACTTTTTATTTCTACTGGCACTGTTTTACTTCCATACACTGACATTATGCCATTTTGCAACTTTTAGCATCAAATGGACCTGTGGCAGCTTCCTCTGAGAAGAAGTTGAAAGAGACAATGTTCTGACACAGCTTGCAACCATTCCTCAGTATCCATCAATATTCTATATCTGCTTACTCCAATTCCTCAGTGTACTTGGTTCAAATAAATTTGAACAGCCATCAAATTCAATCATATCTGTACTTTTAAAATCATTTGAATAGTCATGACTTTAAAAAATACACCACTAATTCTTTAGTTAAAAGAACACACCAATCATTTGATTTGTGTTGACTTGCTGGGCTGCTGCAGCTCTGCCACAGATGAATGCTGAGGTAAGCAGCAGCCTTTCCAATCAGACGTTTAAAAACTGTCTTTACATTTCTTGAGATATCTATGCACACATACCTCCGTATGGAAATGCTCCATGCTTGCTGAAACATCTGATGAAAGTGGCAACAAGATATCTTCCTCTAGACTTCAAACATCAGACAGAAATAATAACATGTTTGCTGACTGACAGATATCCCAAAGGTTACCGGTTTGAAGATGGAAAGTAAGCAACACTACTTTTTTTTTTAAAGTGTACATTATACAGATGACTGACACTGCTGGGAACTGAACGGAAAGTTCACCAAAGCTGGTTTCTGCAGTTCTTTCACCAGCCATGATGTTATAGCTGAGAGTCTATGGAATGTTTACACCCAGACACAGCAGTCACACCCATGGGGGTAGTTCTGATTAGAATTGGACCAAACTTGGTGGAATTTTTTTAGAGGCCAGCAAGAGATATTTTATTTGGAAGAAAAAAAAAAAAATCAGTTAAGAGTCAAGGTCACAGGCCAAGCTCAAAATTTGGGCACAATGTTTTTGTATAGGACAAAATTTAAAGAGTATTCCTCGGAATTAAATGTACATACAGTGCATCCGGAAAGTATTCACAACCTCATTTTAAAATGGAGTAAATTTATTTGATTCCTCAAAATTCTACACACAATACCCCATAATGACAATGTGAAAAAAGGTTGAATTTTTTGCAGATTTATTAAAAATAAAAAAAACTGATAAATCACATGTGCATACATATTCACAGCCTTTGTCATGAAGCTCATCATTGAGCTCAGTTACATCTCTAGTTACATACATATGTTTATGTATGTCTACATATAAGGTCACACAGTTGACAGTACATGCCAGAGCACAAACCAAGCATGAAGTCAAAGAAGTTGTCTGTAGACCTCTGAGAAAGGATTGTCTCAAGGCACAAATCTGGGGAAGGTACAGAAACATTTCTGCTGCTTTAAGGTCCCAGTGAGCACAGTGGTGTCCATCATCCATAAATGGAATAAGTTCAGATCCACCAGGACTCTTCCTAGGGCTGGCCACCCATCTATCCTGAGCAATCTGGGGAGAAGGGCCTTAGTCAGGGAGGTGAACAAGAACCCAATAGCCACTCTGTCAGAGCTCCTGAATTCCTCTGTGGAGAGAGGAGAACCTTCCAGAAGGACAACCATCTCTGCAGCAATCCATCAATCAAGCTTGTATGGTAGAGTGGCCAGAGGGAAGCCACTCCTTAGTTAAAGGCACATGACAGTCTGTCTGGAGTTTGTCAAAAGGCACCTGAAGGACTCTCAGACCATGAGAACCCTTTTGGTCCAATGAAACAAAGACTGAACTCTTTGGTGTGAATGCCAGGCATCATGTTTGGAGAAAACTAGGCACCATCCGTACAGTACATGTGATTTCTTAGTTTGTTTGTTTTTTTTTTTGCAAAAGGGAATAAAAAACTCATGGTATTATGGAGTATTGTGAATCCATTTTTGGGGGAAAAAATTAATGTACTCCATTTTGGAATAAGGCTATGACATAAAAAGTGAAATGCTGTGAATACTTTTCGGATGCAGTATAAATACATGAATGTAATGGTGTTTTTCACTCTGTATGACTTTATCATATGACTCACTATGATTTCATTCACACCAATGCTTTAAATCATCCATCTAGGATTTCTTGGAACGGTGAAATATGCAAAAAGATTTTTGGACCATGTTTTCACTTATGTTTAACCAAACTACTCCAAAATCTAAATAATTTCTAGATATCTATTCAGGTAGTATTTCCACCAAGTTTGTGAACGAGATAACGCAAAAGCAGCTGGATGAGTTGCCCTCAGACACATGTGGCAGTGAAAACAATACCCTGCTATTCCCGCTTTGCCTATATGCAACCATTGATGTCTTAAGGCCCGGTCCCACTGGGGAGAGGATTAATTGCACATGAATTCAGTATACAAATTTCGGGTGTTTGTTGTCTTCCGCAACAAAATTGGCCAGGAATGACAAATTTCTCAGTATGAATTACGGATATATTAATAATGTATTGTGAATAAATGACGAACATTCACAGATGTATAATGCATGTATTGAGGAAATGGATTGGATGCATTGCGATTATCACAGACGTATTATGGATGTATTGAGAATGCATCGCACACGTGTTGCAGAGACAGTGGTTGTATTACGCATGCACGGTGGTCATAAAAGAAGCGCACTTGGGCCTTTTGGCATCGCTATTCACACCAACACCACAGCCTCTGGAGCAATTGCTGGACTTAAGATAAGACTTTATTGATCTCACAGAGGAGAAATTCACATGTTATGTCAGCTCTTAAAAAACACACAAGATGGGTGCAAGTAGAGGAAAATGTTCATCAAAGAGCGTGTGCAAGGATAAGCAATAATAATAATACTTGTAACAGTACAATAAAATGAGGTAGAAATAGAATATATATATATATATATATATATATATATATATATATATATATATACACACACACACACACATACATACGAGGTCTGTGAGAAAAGTAACGGACCTTTTAATTTTTTTCAAAAACTATAGATTTGATTCATATGTTTTTACATCAGCCAAGCGTGAACCTTTGTGCGCATGCGTGAGTTTTTCCACGCCTGTCGGTTGCATCATTCGCCTGTGGGCAGGCTTTGAGTGAGCACTGCTCCACCCCTCTCATTGTTGTTTCATTGCGAAGAAATGGCGGAATGATTTGGGCTTTTTTTTCCATCAGAATTTTTTCAGAAACTGAAAGAAACAGGCAGCAGGAAACCATTCAAAAAATTTATCTGGCTTTCGGTGAAAATTTTAGGGGCTTCACAGAGAATAAGGAGTGTTACTACAGCTTTAAGGACGGCCCACAATGGCGCACGGCGCGCCGTGCTCTGAGCCGCCATCGAGAGGCAGAAACCACCACATCATTTCTAAACGGATCGCTGTGTGGAGCCGGGACCATCGTGTGCAATTTCTCTGGTTATCACAAGAGCTGGACATCAGCCATTTTCCAGCAGATTTCACTTTTAACAAGAGATTTTGTCATGGAAAGCCGCGGGGAGGCTACGCGCGTCAGGACCGATTCACTGATGAAGCGAGACAAAGGAACACCTCCGTTTCTGAGTGTTAAAGGACAAGTTGGGACAAGCCTATCTCGGCTTTCAGTGCTTACCAGGCGAGTGAGTATAAGAGAAATTGTGGAGAGCTGGGCATGTCCCAACTTGTCCTCTATAATACTTGTCCTCGGATTTATAATGCATGTATTGATGAAATGGATTGGACGCATTGCGACTATCACAGAAGTATTATGGTTGTATTGAGAATGCATTGCGCACGTGTTGTAGAGACAGTGGTTGTATTACGCATGCACGGCATCTGCATTGTGGTGATAAAAGAAGCGCACTTGGGCCTTTCTGCATCAATGTTCACACCAACACCACAGCCTCTGGAGCAATTGCTGGACTTAAGATAAGACTTTATTGATCTCACAGAGGAGAAATTCACGTGTTACGTCAGCTCTTAAAAAAACACAAGATGGGTGCAAGTAGAGGAAAATGTTCATCAAACAGCGTGTGCAAGGATAAGCAATAATAATAATAATAATAATAATAATAATACTTGTAACAGTACAATAAAATTAGGTAGAAATAGATGATATATATATATATATATATATATATATATACATACATACAGTGAGGAAAATAAGTATTTGAACACCCTGCAATTTTGCAAGTTCTCCCACTTATAAATCATGGAGGGGTCTGAAATTTTCATCTTAGTTGCATGTCCACTGTGAGAGACATAATCTAAAAAAAAAGAAAAATCCGGAAATCACAATGTATGATTTTTTTTTTTTATAATTTATTTGTATGTTACTGCTGCAAATAAGTATTTGAACACCTGTGAAAATCAATGTTAATATTTGGTACAGTAGCCTTTGTTTGCAATTACAGAGGTCAAATGTTTCCTGTAGTTTTCCACCAGGTTTGCACACACTGCAGCAGGGATTTTGGTCCACATATCTTCTCTAGATCTTTCAGGTTTGGAGTTTCAGCTCCCTCCAAAGATTTTCTATTGAGTTCAGGTCTGGAGACTGGCCAGGCCACTCCAGGACCTTGAAATGCTTCTTCTTAGTTGCCCTGGCTGTGTGTTTGAGGCCATTGTCATGCTGGAAGACCCAGCCATGACCCATCTTCAATGCTTTTACTGAGGGAAGGAGGTTGTTTGCCAAAATCTCGCAATACATGACCCCATCCATCCTCCCTTCAATACGGTGCAGTCGTCCTGTCCCCTTTGCAGAAGAGCACCCCCAGAGTATGATGTTTCCACCCCCATGCTTCATGGTTGGGATGGTTTTCTTGGAGTTGTTCTCATCCTCTAAACATGGTAAGTGGAGTTGATTCCAAAAAGCTCTATTCTGGTCTCATCTGACCACATGACCTTCTCCCATGCCTCCTCTGGATCATCCAGATGGTCACTGGTGAACTTCAAATGGGCCTGGACATGTGCTGGCTTGAGCAGGGGGACCTTGCTGCTCTGCAGGATTTTAAACCATGACAGCATCATGTGTTACTAATGTAATCTTTGTGACTGTGGTCCCAGCTCTCTTCAGGTCATTGACCAGGTCCTCCTGTGTAGTTCTGAGCTTTCTCAGAATCATCCTTACCCACAAAGTGAGATCCTGCATGGAATCCCAGACCGAGGGAGACTGACAGTCGTCTTGTGTTTCTTCCACTTTCTAATAAATAATCACAACAGTTATTGTCTTCTACCAAGCTGCTTGCCTGTTGCCTCTTAGTCCATCCCAGCCTTGTCCAGGTCTACAGTTTTGTCCATGGTGTCCTTATACAGCTCTTGGTCTTGGCTATGGTGGACAGGTTGGAGTGTGATTGATTGAGTGCATGAACAAGTGTCTTTTATACAGGTAACAAGTTCAAACGTGCAATTAATACAGGTAAAGAGTGCAGAATAAGAGGGCTTCTTAAAGAAAAATTAACAGGCCTGTGTGAGCCAGAATTCTTGCTGGTTGGTAGGTGTTCAAATACTTATTTGCAGCAGTAACATACAAATAAATTATTCAAAAATCATACATTGTGATTTCCGGATTTTTTTTTTTTTTTTTTTAAGATTGTGTCTCTCACAGTGGACGTGCACCTAAGATGAAAATTTCAGACCCCTCCATGATTTCTAAGTGGGAGAACTTGAAAAATCACAGGGTGTTCAAATACTTATTTCCTCACTGTATATATATATATATATATATATATATATATATATATATATATATATATATATATATATATATATATATATATATATATATATATATATATAAACATGATTGGGAAAAAGAGATAGGAGCATCTTATTTACAATATGTGAAGTGGAATTTAGATGTAATAAGGTGACATTAGTGCAGGGATTTGTAAACATGTTGTTATTGCACATGATTTGTGGACTTATTAATATTGCACATATTATTGCATGTGGTTATTTCACCACCAGTGTTATTGTACAGTCTGACAGCAGCAGGGAGGAACGACCTGCGGTATTGTTCCTTCTTGCATTGAGGGTGCCTCAGCCTGTCACTGAATGAGCTGCTCAGCTCCACTACAGTCCGGTGCAGAAGGTGAGAGGAGTTGTCCATGATGGACTTGGACAAGTTGATTGGTATGTTGTTGGATGGCAGCAACTATCACACTACGACTTTTGAGATCCATAACTACATCTGTACGTCTCCACAGCTGGACTGGCAATGACTGCCAAGTATGTCGATTTCTGCCACATTTACGAGGTCTGTCCGTAAAGTATAGGTCCTTTTTATTTTTTTCAAAAACTATATGGATTTCATTCATATGTTTTTACGTCAGACATACTTGCACCCTCGTGCGCATGCGTGAGTTTTTCCATGCCTGTCGGTGACGTCATTCGCCTGTGAGCACTCCTTGTGGGAGAAGTCGTCCAGCCCCTCGTCGGAATTCCTTTGTCTGAGAAGTTGCTGAGAGACTGGCGCTTTGTTTGATCAAAATTTTTTCTAAACCTGTGAGACACATCGAAGTGGACATGGTTCGAAAAATTAAGCTGGTTTTCAGTGAAAATTTTAACAGCTGATGAGAGATTTTGAGGTGATTCTGTCGCTTTAAGGACTTTTCACGGTGCGAGATGTCGCACAGCGCTCTCAGGCAGCGTCATCAGCCTGTTTCAAGCTTAAAACCTCCACATTTCAGGCTCTATTGATCCAGGACGTCGTGAGAGAACAGAGACGTTTCAGAAGAAGTCAGTTTCAGCATTTTATCCGGATATTCCACTGTTAAAGGAGATTTTTTTAATGAAAGACGTGCGGACGGGTCCGCGCGTAGGGACGCAGCCGACGCGGCGCGGCGGCACAGGAAAAACACCTCCGTGTTGATAACCATTTGTTAAAATCCAGTTGGCTTTTGATGGCTTTCAGTGGAGTGAGTATATGAGAAATTGTTTATCAGCTGGAGATGTTCCAACTTGTCCTCAAGGCTTCCAACAGAGGTGTTTTTCCTGTGGCGGAGCATCGCGGCGGCTGCGAGCCGACGCTGCAATCCGCCCGCATGTCTTTCATTAAAAAAATCTCCTTTAACAGTGGAATATCCGGATAAAATGCTGAAACCGACTTCTTCTGAAACTTCTCTGTTCTCTCACGACGTCCTGGATCAACAGAGCCTGAAATGTGGAGGTTTTCAGCTTGAAACAGGCTGATGATGCTGCCTGAGAGCGCTGCGCGACGTCTCGCACCGTGAAAAGTCCTTAAAGCGACAGTATCACCTCAAAATCTCTCATCAGCCGTTAAAATTTTCACCGAAAACCAGCTTAATTTTTCGAACCGTGTCCACTTCGATGTGTCTCACAGGTTTAGAAAAAATTTTGATCAAACAAAGCGCCAGTCTCTCAGCAACTTCTCAGACAAAGGAATTCCGACGAGGGGCTGGACGACTCCTCCCACAAGGAGTGCTCACAGGCGAATGACGTCACCGACAGGCGTGGAAAAACTCACGCATGCGCACGAGGGTTCAAGCATGTCTGATGTAAAAACATATGAATGAAATCCATATAGTTTTTGAAAAAAATAAAAAGGACATACTTTATGGACAGACCTCGTATATAGTACTTTGAAGTGTTTGTTATGCATTCGCAAATTGTCCGCAAATCAGATGCAAACGCTTTATTTGTGGCCACTCTGTGTGCATTCACTACAACTTATTTTAGTTCCTAATAGGCATGCTATATATCCGTCTTACACACTGTCCCAGTCTGCTGCCAAGCCACAATCCCCGTCAGTTGCGAATATACAGCACATAGATTAAGTATGTATTGCGTATGTCATCCACAACCAAAATTTTGTGCAGCTCCAAAATCCTGGCAACGGAAAAACGTGCCTCTGCGGATAATCGGCCGACCCATACAAGCATGTTTCATGGATATTGCGGATGTTTAGCGAATATAAACCAAGTTTGTGCGCAATTCATGCGCAAATCTTCCTAAAAGCCAGGGACCGGGCCTTTAGCAACAATATTGGATATATTTCAAATGTGCCACCAAATAAAAACTCTTCTACAAGAGACCGTTTTCCTGATTGCATAGTGTTGCCTCCACCCTTTCTACCACAACGCATTGTGCAAAGAATTAGCTGTAATAAATTTTTCCTGCGTGTGACACATTAAACCGATATTTCTACAGTTCTATTTTAGAACCTCAGCTGCGGCAGAAAGACCCTCCAGTTAAATTTACTCCATTTGAGGTGACTTATTCACTGCATGTTGAACTCTCACTGTGCATGAAAGACACTGAAAAAAAGGCAAAATCTGAGAAAATAAAAATCATACAATACACCAATAAGGATGTTGCAGTAGAAGGCTGAAGGGCTGGAGTGAGCCATGTTCTCACTCTGACATTCATACATGATGCCTGACACATTAAAATCACCTGCAGGCCCTCCTTTGCCTTTCACGCTCTGAATGTGCAGCTGCCTTCTGTTTTTAATGGAAAACTTTCAATTATTCAGCACCATCAGCTGCAATCCAGGGGTGTGTAACCAACGTAACATACAGCATGTGTGTGCAGGCATGTGCACAATATACAAGGCGTAAGAGAAAGGAAATGAATCGTAGGTACACAAGAGTAATGTTTCCATTCTTGTACTTGCAGTAAAAAATTTATTCCACTGTTGCGCTTGTTTTTTCCTCCCACCTCTATATGAGACCCAGACTTGGACCTAACGTCCCCTGAGTGCAGCTATAAAGCAAAGCAGGACTCACTTTTCACAGTAAATATCTTCCTCTAGACTTCAAACATCAGACAGAAATAATAATATGTTTCCTGACTGACACATACCCAAAGGTTACCGGTTTGAATTCCAGAAACAGGTTTGAGGATGGAAAGTAAGTAACACTACTTTTTAAAAAAGGAACTGGACATTATATATGATTGACACTGCTGGGAACTGAATGGAAAGTTCACCAAAGCTGGTTTCTGCAGTTCTTCCACCAGCCATGATGTTATAGCTGAGAGTCTATGGAATGTTTACAACCAGACACAGTGGTCACACCCATGGGGGTATCGTTTCTGACACTATATGGAGGAAAAAAAGGAGTTCTGATTAGAACTCAAGCAAACTTGTTGGAATTGTTTTAGAGGCCAGCCAAAGAGATTTTATTTGGAAAAAAAAGAATCAGTTAAGAGTTAAAGTCACAGGCCAAGCTCAAAATTTGGGCACAATGTTTTTGTATAGGACAAAATTATATAGTATTCCTAAGAATTAAATGTACATACAGCGCACCAGAAAAGTATTCACAGCACTTCACTTTGTCCATATTTTATGTTACAGCCTTATTTCAAAATGGAGTAAATTTAATTCCTCGAAATTCTACACACAATACCCCATAATGACAATGTGAAAAAAGGTTGAGATTATTGCAAATTTATTAAAAATAAAAAAACTAAGAAATCACATGTGCATAACTATTCACAGCCTTTGCCATGAAACTCAACACTGAGCTCAGTTGCATCCTGTTTCCACTGATCATCCTTGAGATGTTTCTACAGCTTAACTGGAGTCCACCTGAAATAAAGTCAGTTTGTTGGGCATGATTAAGAAAGGCACACACCTATCTACTTATAAGGTCCCACAGTTGACAGTGCGTGTCAGAGCACAAACCAAGAATGAAGTCAAAGGAATTATCTGTAGACCTCCGAGACAGGATTGTCTCGAGGCACAAATCTGGGAAAGGGTACAGAAACATTTATGCAGCTTTGAAGGTCCCAGTGAGCACAGTGGTCTCCATCATCCATAAATGGAAAAAGTTCGGATCCACCAGGACTCTTCCTAGAGCGGGCTGTCCGTCTAAACTGAGGGATCGAGGGAGAAGGGCCTTAGTCTGGGAGGTGACCAAGAAATGGTAAATGGACTGCATTTATGTAGCACGTTTCCATTTGCATCAGACACTCAAAGCGCTTTATAAATACTGTGAGGATGCTGCCATACAAGGTGCTCACTACACACTGGGAGCAATAGGGGATTAAAGACCTTGCGCCAGGGCCCTTAGTGATTTTCCAGTCAGGCTGAGCTTTGAACTGAGGATCTTCTGGTTTCAAGCCCAATGCTTAACCACTAGACCATCACCTCCCCCAATGACCACTTTGTCAGAGCTCCAGCATTCCTATGTGGAGAGAGGAGGACCTTCTAGAAGGACAGCCATCTCTGCAGACAATCCACCAATCAGGCCTGTATGGTAGAGTGGCCAGACGGAAGCCACTCCTTAGTAAAGACAGCCCACCTGGAGTTTGTCAAAAGGCACCTGAAGGACTCTCAGACCATGAGAAACAAAATCTTATGGTCTGATGAGACTACAGAGCCCTATATAAGAACTGCAGTCTGCACTCCCAGTGCTGACTACTGAACGTGAATGTCCCTTCATGGACAGCGACATGACACGTCCTCACCGGGCAAAATATTGACAAACTGCCCGGATGTTAAATGTTTCATGTGCATTTTCAATGCGGATACGCAAGTGAACACAGATGGAAAAAAGCTTGCAAAATATGTGTTAAAATATCATTCTGACCTGGATATTGAGCCAGTAAAATTAATTTACATTAAATTGTGTAAGGAAAGTATTAAACGTACCCCCACACATTCCAAAATATTAGTGTTGAAAGTTACACGGATCTGATCTGTTCTAGACTGAGACATTCAGCTGCTGCAGTGTCAGCGCTACATGACTCAATCCATTACAATATATAGAATAAATTATTCACTTTGAGTGGATTCCAAATACGTTCTCACATACGTTCGCACAATGCAGACGAGACACCTGCAGCTTAAAATAAAGCCTAGCTTAGTCGAGAAGTTGTGGTTCCATTTTGTACAGCATTTGTCAAATAGCAAAACCATACAGAACTGTTGTGTGGGCCGCTGAAGAGGAGGTACTGCTGGCCCACCACCACAAGATGGCGCCCTTCTTGAAGTGCGGGCTTCAAGCACGAGAGGGCGTCGTAGCGACCAGGAGTGACAGCTGTCACTCATCATCCGTACCAGCTGTCACTCATCCACTACTCATCACCACCATAAAGGCCGGACTGCAACTCCACCTCCCCGCCGAGAAATCAGCTACCATTCAGGTAACTTCTCTGCTGACTTAACACTGACTAATAGTCTGAACTTCTTTGCCGCCGTTTTCCTGTGGTGTGTCCTTATCTGTGGGATTGGCGTTTGGTGTGATCAGCGACGGCTTCGCTTCACACCCCAACCAGATAAGTGGTTAGACAGGAGCTGCACGAGTGTGTGATTGGAGGTGGAGGTTCTCCCTCCCAATTGTATACAGACTGTGGGATTACTGAGTGTGCAAACTCACACTCATCAGGACTGTCTCTGTTCTCTGCCAGCAGTACCGGGTCTGACTGCTGAAGACAGCGGCCACCTGGGGCGCAGGGCTTGGCGGCTTCGGTGTTCTTCAGCTCCGTTGGTGGTGGAAGCTGTGTGGGATCCGGCTCTTCTCTCGCCAGGCGTCTTCTATCGTCGAGCCTGCCCACACGTCACCTGGTGTATGATTGACAGTCACCATATTGTTATTGTCTGTACGTCGTTGTGCGATTCACAACATTAAATTGTTACTTTTGGCTTATCCATTGTCCGTTCATTAACGCCCCCTGTTGTGGGTCCATGTCACGACACTTTCACAACAGGATTTCTCGGCCAGCGTCATGGATCCCGAGGGGCGTCAACCATCACTTGAACAGCCAATGGAAGAGCGAGGTGCACAGGCGCCAGCAGGAGGCATGTTTGGTGAGCTGCAGCACATCTTACGATTGTGCCATTGATTTGATACCGTGTGCTGAGTACCCGTCCAGCAGGCTGTACAACCTCTCACGTCCGGAACGCGAATCAATGGAGACGTACATCCGGGACTCGTTAGCTGCCGGGTTGATCCGGAACTCCACCTCCCCGATGGGTGCTGGTTTCTTTTTTGTGGGTAAGAAGGACGGCGGACTCTGTCCATGCATTGATTACAGAGGGCTGAACGAGAGCACGGTTCACAACCGATACCCGTTACCTCTGTTGGATTCAGTGTTCACGCCCTTGCATGGAGCCCAAATTTTCACGAAATTGGATCTTAGGAATGCTTATCTCCTGGTTCGGATCCGGGAGGGAGACGAGTGGAAGACGGCATTTAACACCCTGTTAGGTCACTTTGAGTACCTGGTCATGCCGTTCGGCCTCACCAATGCGCCCGCGACGTTCCAAGCATTGGTTAATGACGTCTTGCGGGACTTCCTGCATCGGTTTGTCTTCGTATATCTAGACGATATACTCGTCTTTTCTCCGGATCCTGAGACCCATGTCAAGCATGTACGTCAGGTCCTACAGCGGTTGTTGGAGAACCGGCTGTGTGTGAAGGGCGAGAAGTGCGAGTTCCACCGCACTTCTTTGTCTTTCCTGGGGTTCATAATCTCCTCCAACTCCGTCGCCCCTGATCCGGCCAAGGTTGTGGCGGTGAGAGGTTGGCCCCAACCAACGAACCGTAGGAAACTACAACAGTTCCTCGGTTTTGCAAATTTCTACCGGAGGTTCATCAAGGGCTACAGTCAGGTAGTTAGCCCCCTGACAGCCCTGACCTCCACAAAAGTCCCCTTCACCTGGTCGGATCGGTGCGAAGCCGCGTTTAGGGAGTTGAAACGCCGGTTCTCGACTGCACCGGTTCTGGTGCAGCCCGATCCCAAGCGCCAGTTCGTAGTTGAAGTGGACACCTCTGACTCAGGGATAGGAGCCGTGCTATCCCAGAGCGGGGAGTCCGACAAGGTTCTCCATCCATGTGTCTACTTTTCCCGCAGGTTGACCCCAGCTGAACGGAACTATGACGTCGGCAATCGGGAACTTCTTGCGGTGAAGGAGGCTCTTGAGGAGTGGAGACACCTGTTTGAGGGAGCATCGGTGCCATTTACGGTTTTCACGGACCATCGGAACCTAGAGTACATCCGGACCGCGAAGCGTCTGAACCCCAGGCAAGCCCGCTGGTCGCTGTTCTTCGGGCGTTTTGACTTCCGGATCACCTACCGCCCCGGGACAAAAAAACAACGATCTGACGCCCTGTCCCGGGTGCATGAAGAGGAGGTCAAGACCGAGCCGTCAGACCCCCCTGACACCATCATCCCCGAGTCCACTGTCGTGGCCACCCTTACCTGGGACGTGGAGAAGACCGTCCAGGAGGCCCTGACACGGAGCCCCGGACCCAGGGACAGGTCCGAAGGACAAGTTGTACGTCCCACCAGAGGCCAGGGCTGCGGTCCTTGACTTCTGTCACGGTTCCAAGCTCTCCTCTCATCCAGGGGTGCGAAGGACCGTGGCAGTGGTCCGGCAGCGCTTCTGGTGGGCGTCTATGGAAGCCGACGTCCGGGAGTATGTCCAGGCCTGCACCACCTGTGCCAGGGGCAAAGCCGACCACCACAAGGCCCAAGGCCTCCTCCAGCCTCTGCCCGTGCCTCGTCGCCCCCTGGTCTCATATTGGCCTGGACTTTGTCACGGGCCTCTCGCCGTCCCAGGGCAACACCACCATCTTAACGATAGTGGACCGGTTCTCCAAGGCGGCCCACTTCGTGGCCCTCCCGAAGCTCCCGACGGCCCAGGAGACTGCAGACCTCCTGGTCCACCACGTCGTGCGTCTGCATGGATTCCATCAGGACATTGTCTCGGATCGTGGTCCTCAGTTCTCCTCCCAGGTCTGGAGGAGTTTCTGCAGGGAACTGGGGGCCACCGTCAGTCTCTCGTCTGGGTACCACCCCCAGACGAACAGGCAGGCAGAGCGGACGAACCAGGAACTGGAGCAGGCCCTCCACTGCGTGACCTCCACGCACCCGACGGCCTGGAGTGACCATCTGGCCTGGATCGAGTACGCTCATAATAGCCAAGTCTCTTCTGCCACCGGCCTCTCCCCGTTTGAAGTGTGTTTGGGGTACCAGCCCCCATTGTTTCCACTGGTGGAGGGAGAGGTCGGGGTGCCCTCGGTCCAGGCCCATCTGAGGAAGTGCCGTCGGGTGTGACGTACCGCCCGCTCTGCCCTGCTCAGAGCCCGGACGAGGGCTAAGGCCCATGCAGACCGCCGGCGTTCCCCGGCCCCTGCATACCAGCTTGGCAGGAGGTCTGGCTATCCACTAAGGACATCCCCCTGCAGGTGGAATCCCACAAACTCAAGGACAGGTACATCGGACCTTTTCCCATCCCTCAAAGTCCTCAGTCCGGCCGCAGTGAAGCTGAAGCTGCCAGCTTCACTGCGGATACACCCCGTGTTTCATGTGTCAAGACTCAAGCCCTGCCATACCTCACCACTGTGTGCCCCGGGACCAGCGCCGCCTCCTGCCCGGATCATTGATGGGGAGCCCGCGTGGACGGTACGCCGGCTCCTGGACGTCCGTCGAAAGGGCTGGGGGTTCCAGTATCTGGTGGACTGGGAGGGTTATGGCCCCGAAGAGCGCTCCTGGGTGAAGAGGAGCTTCATCCTGGACCCGGCCCTCCTGGCCGACTTCTACACCCGTCACCCGGACAAGCCTGGTCGGGCGCCAGGAGGTGCCCATTGAGGGGGGGGGGTCCTGTTGTGTGGGCCGCTGAAGAGGAGGTACTGCTGGCCCACCACCACAAGATGGCGCCCTGCTTGAAGTGCGGGCTTCAAGCATGAGAGGGCGTCGGAGCGACCAGGAGTGACAGCTGTCACTCATCATCCGTACCAGCTGTCACTCATCCACTACTCATCACCACCACCATAAAGGCCGGACTGCAACTCCACCTCCCCGCCGAGAATCAGCTACCATTCAGGTAACTTCTCTGCTGACTTAACACTGACTAATAGTCTGAACTTCTTTGCAGCCGTTTTCCTGTGGTGTGTCCTTATCTGTGGGATTGGCGTTTGGTGTGATCAGCGACGGCTTCGCTTCACACCCCAACCAGATAAGTGGTTAGACAGGAGCTGCACGAGTGTGTGATTGGAGGTGGAGGTTCTCCCTCCCAATTGTATACAGACTGTGGGATTACTGAGTGTGCGAAACTCACACTCATCAGGACTGTCTCTGTTCTCTGCCAGCAGTACCGGGTCTGACTGCTGAAGACAGCGGCCACCTGTGGCGCAGGGCTTGGCGGCTCCGGTGTTCTTCAGCTCCGTTGGTGGTGGAAGCTGTGTGGGATCCGGCTCGTCTCTCGCCAGGCGTCTTCTGTTGTCGAGCCTGCCCACACGTCACCTGGTGTATGATTGACAGTCACCATATTGTTATTGTCTGTACGTCGTTGTGCGATTCACAACATTAAATTGTTACTTTTGGCTTATCCATTGTCCGTTCATTAACGCCCCCTGTTGTGGGTCCGTGTCACGACACTTTCACAACACAGGACCATGTATTATGGTAACAATGAATCCCAATGATTTCATTAGCATGACTCTGTGACAAAAATGTAAGGAGCGGGTGTTGCACTCTGAGTGACCCTTCCTAATTAAACACTCTACCACAATAATCCATTCGCCTCCATCTGTGCTGTCTTCAAAGTCACTGCACACTCTGGTTCCAAGGTTTCTGTGCCAGAAGATGCTCAAACTGATGAGCCCTAGGACTTCAGTGATCTCTGAGATCATTACCATCAGAGAGGAAGATCTTGGAGAAAAAGCCTCCACCTCATTGTGGCAGGTAGAATTGGAGTGAAACACTCAATGTCAGGGTCAACACAAATCATCGGTCACCATGTACACTAGTGGGGCAGCACAGCAAAACAATTGTTCATTTTGTGATGAAAGCATGGAATTTGGCACACATATTCTAAATGAACTATTTATTTTCAGATATGGAGCCATCCTGGAGCTGACCTCTAATTCGCTACAGGAGTCAAGAAATAATTACACAGGAGTCAAAATTTAAAAAAGCTCCAATCATATTGAAATCTATACCACATTATTTATCTGATCATAATGATTCCAAAAAGGTATAGTTTGGACAATCTATGACTGAATTCCATGGAGTTATGGGCTAAAAACAGCAAGAAAGGTGACAAAGGTCAGTTTCAGTTTGTACAGGTTCAAAAGTTAGTTAATAGCATTTTAAAAAGGAATAGTTTGCACCATCTGTCATGCAAAGTTATGATTTTACGGGGTAACATATGTCATACATCATAGAATCCAATGGACGTCGACCTTGTTTGACCTTACTTTGGAGACCAAGCATTCAACACAGTCAAACTATTCCATTTATTAATCCTTTTATTTCAAACAAAAATTTGCATCACTTTTTACTAAAATTGGAGCAACTTTTCACCCCTGTACAAACTGAAACTGATCTTAGTTTTTTTTTCTTATAATGCACCAAATCACAGCAAAAGCCGTCTCAAGGCGCCTTACATAAAACAAATCAACATAAAGTTGAATAAATAATTAAAAATGAATAAAAAAAAAATTCAAATACATAAATAAAAACAGAATTAAAAGAATAAAATAAAAAATAAAAACTATTCATAAGAAAGAGAATAAAAATAGGTTGACTTAGTTGCCATTTTTACCCCATAACATTCAGTCATAGATAGTCCAAACTATACCTTTTTGGAATCGTTATGATCAGACAAATAATGTGGTATAGTTTGACATGATTGGAGCATTTTTTAATTTTGACCCCTGTGTAATTTTTTTATTGACCCCTGTAGCTCATTAGAGGTCAGTTTCAGGATGGCTCCATATCTGAAAATAAACATTAGTTAAATGTTTATTTAGAATATGTGTTCAAAATTCCATGCTTTTATCACAAAATGAACAATTTTATGGAAATTTTAGCTAAGTTGCACCACTACAACAGTAAGTGTAAAATATCTCATCTCATCTTCAACTGCTTATCTGGAACCAGGTCGTCAGGGCAAAAACTCCAGCAGGGGACCCCAAACTTCCCCTTTCCGGGCCACATTAACCACCTCTGACTGGGGGATACTGAGGAACTCCCAGGCCAGTGTCAAGATATATCTCTCCACATCATCCTGGGTCTTCCACGGGGTTTCCTCCCAGCTGGATGTGCCTGAACCACCTCATCTGGCTCCTTTCAATATGAAGGAGCAGTGGTTCTACTCATAGCTCCTCACCTTATCTCTAGGGAGACAGCAGCCACCCTCCTGAGGAAGCCCATTTTGGCAGCTTGTACCCATGATCTAGTTCTTTCAGTCATGACTAGGGATGGGTATCGAGAACCGGTTCCTTTCAGGTATCGTTAAGAAATGATTCGATCCACCGACATCAATAAGCTTTGTGCTTAACGATTGTGTTATCGGTCCTTCAGAGTGGCCGTTGTTTTGGGGGGTGTTTGTCAGGAAAATGATCATTTCTCTACATTGATTACAGACCCTGCAGCGGGTCCTTAATCAACTTTCTGCAGCGCGGCTTTGCTTTGAAACCTTGAACCATCGAAGCAGTGGTTCGCAGATTGAAGCAATGCTTCGATCGATTGCTTCGTTATTTCTTTCTTTCCGCTTAATTTTCCCCCGCTAAAACCCTAAAGAGCAGACGTCTGTGAGTATTATTTACCATTTCTATGTTAAACCGACCTGTTATGGTCTTCTGAAACAGTTGATAGATGTATTTTATAACTTAAAAACGGGAGCGATACTAACGCGTTAGCATGTCTATGGCATTTTCAATGTTAAAAGTTAGCATTTAGCAATTGCAGGCCGTCATCACGTTCGGGTGCATTTGTTTTCAAATTGTAATATTCCTTAAATTTATTTTGCTTATATATTAATAATCTAATGATTATTATATATAGTTTTAGAGAAAGAGACAAAAAGAACCTGAACAGAAACACAACAGAAAATATATAATAGCAACTAACAATGAACATAAATAAATACATACAGAAATATATGTTTCCTGTGAACACCTAGTGACTCTCACACCTCCATTTCATCCCTGTCTTATTAAGGTTTAATGACAGTTTGTTTCGGTCAAACTATATTTTCAATGTATTAATTTCTTCAGTGATTTCCTCCAGAACTATCTGCCAAACTAGAAAACTGTTGCATCCTAGTAAAGCAGAATACTACTGGAATGAATTTGAACAAGGAAAGTTTTTTTTTTTTTTTTCTCACCTAAATGGATGCTGCGCTCACTCCAGTTTATCGTCTGGAATAGCCCCAGATTGCATTTCAGAGCTATTAGAATTGAAACATTTTTGTGCGGGTGGTGTTGGGGGGTAATTTTGGGTTTCAGCTTTTTGTTTTTCACCACTTTCATCCCTGAATAGGAGTTGTGATTCCTTTGTGCATATTAAAGTTACTAACTGGACTCCTGTCTTGTTGCGAGAAAGAAATGAGAATCGTCCTCCGTTATGTTCACACAGCTCCAAGCGCTGTGCGGCTCTCTGACAAGTCAAGATAGAATGATAGAATTCAGTCTGAATTAATAACTTCAAAGCGAAACACAGTTTTGTTTATTTTTATTTATGTCCAGAGATCAAGGATACAGTGACTAATTTCATATTTGTTTACTTTAAGACTCAAGGAAATACATAGAAAACCTGTAAATCCTACTTTTAGTACAAAATTCACAAGGTATCGATAAGGGAATCAATAAGGAATCGGATCGATAAGCAGAATCGATAATGGCATCGATATCGATAAAATCTTATCAATACCCATCCCTAGTCATGACCATAGGTGAGAGTGGGAATGAAGACTGACCAGTAGATCAAGCAACACCATCCCTGCTACGCCAATTCTCCGGCCAATCTCACACTCCATTGTTCCATCATTCCTGAACAAGACCCCGAGTTATTTTAACTCCTTCACTTGTGGAAAGATCTCATTTCCTACCTGGAGTAGGCAATCCATTGGTTTCCTGCTGAGAACCATGGCCTCCGATTTAGAGGTGTTGATCCTCATCCCAGCTGCTTCACATTCTGCTACGAACCGACCCAGTGAGTGCTGGAGGTGACAGGCCAATGAAGCCAACAGGACCACATCATCTGCAAAAAGCAGTGCTGAGACTGTGGGCCCACCAAACTGAAGACCCTACCTCGATATACCTAGTGATAACAGGATGCTTTCAGACATTTCTTGATCTCAAAGGTCAAGGACCCAGAGACATGAACATAGTATTGAACAATATGAGTAATGTTGATAGTTTATATTTATGCCATGGGTACCTTATTTTTGGGAAGAGTTCCTGATGCTTCCTGTGGGGATGTGCTACTTGGACACTAAAAAGTTACCTACAGTAAGGCAATGCCTGGATGTCTTTGGTACTCTGTCTTCAGATTATCCTTGGGTACCACTGGAATGACATCAGTGACATTTTGGTCATGTTGCACATTTCTTTGGGCATGATCCAGGTTAGGCTGAGTGGCTGGAGAATGCCAAGGACATGACTATGTTACACCTGGTTGGGGCTGATAGACTGTTATTTCAAGAGGTGGATATGGACCAATTTACTGCCCAAATGGTTGCCATCCAGGACAGATAGATATTTCTATGGTGTGGAGACTTGACTTTACTTGGTACCTTTTGTGGAATACATGTTGAAACATATTTCCACACTAAGGGGAAAGCATTTCTATAGTTATTTACTACAATTTCTTCTGATAACCACCTATTAAGTTTCTGTGGGGAAATATTTTATATATGTTGGTGATGTAGGAGTTGAATTATTCTTTTACTACTTAAAGTGTTTTTTCTGTTAGGCTGTGTTTATTCACTGTCATATTTAACTTCAATATCTGAAACTAGTGTGTGATTATACACCACACACAAACATGGAAGAATTCAGGGTAGATTCTTTTGCACTACAGTATTCCAGCTAACCAGTTAAATGTACACATTTACGAGGTCTGTTAGAAAAGTATACAACCTTATTATTTTTTTCAAAAACCATATGGATTTGAATCACGTGTGATTGCATTACACAAGCTTGAACCCTCATGCGCATGCGTGAGTTTTTCCACACCTGTCGTTTGCGTCATTCGCCTGTGAGCAGGCTTTGAGTGAGGAGTGGTCCACCCCCTCGTCAGATTTTCATTGTCAGGAAATGGCAGAATGATTTGGGCTTTTTTTTCCATCAGAATTTTTTCAGAAACTGTTAGAAACTGGCAGCTGCAAACCATTAGAAAAATTTATCTGGCTTTCTGTTACGGGCTTGGTAGAGAATTTCATTTCATTTCCAAACTGGACGCTGTGTTTTATCCGGGACGTCATCTGACTAGCACAGGAATTGTGAAAAGATGTGGACATCAGCACTTTTTCGGCACATTGAGACAGACGTGCGGAGGAATTCCGCGCATCGCGGCAGTGCCGCATGGTGCACAGCAACGCCGTGATGAAGCCTCACGGGACATGTTCTGGCATGTCCAGGCACATCCACAATTTCTCGGATAATCACTCGATGGAAAAACCACCGACAGCTGTCTGAACGCCATCTCAAAGCCGTCCTGTGAGACCAAAACGGAGGTGGTTTTGTCTCGCTCCAGTAGCAAATCCATCGTGACGCACGAAGCCTCCGCTCGGCTTTCCATGACAAAATCTCTTGTTGAAAGTGAAATCTGCCGAAAAATGGTTGATGTCCAGCTCTTGTGATAACCAGAGAAATGGCACACGATGGTCACGGATCCATACAGCCATCCGTTTAGAAATGAAATGGTCGTTCAGCCTGTCGATGGTGGCTTCGGAGTGCGGCACACCCCACAGCCGCTGGGGGCCGTCCTTAAAGCTGTAGTAACACTCCTTATTCTCTACCAAGCCCGTAACATTTTCACCAAAAGCCAGACAAATTTTTCTAATGGTTTCCAGCTGCCAGTCTCTAACAGTTTCTGAAAAAATTCTAATGGAAAAAAAGCCCAAATCATTCCGCCATTTCCTGGCAATGAAACATCGACGAGGGGGGGTGGACCACTCCTCACTCAAAGCCTGCTCACAGGCGAATGACCCAACCGACAGGCGTGGAAAAACCCACGCATGCACATGAGGGTTCAAGCTTGTCTGAGGCAATCACACGTGATTCAAATCCATATGGTTTTTGAAAAAAATAATGTCAGATACTTTTCTAATAGACCTCGTACAGTATGTCGCACACACTTTCAAGCACACTACAATAAGAGACATGTGACCACTATACTAGATGCACAATCACATTAATATATTTTCAGCAAATGCTTCATTAAATATTTAGTCGCAGTGCTATTTACAGGCCAAATGCTCTTTCTTCAAATATGTACGAAGTCTCTATAAAGGATGTTTTCCCCACTGCTGTGTGAGTATAAGAGCAGACCTCAGTGGATATGAAAACATGAATACAGTAGTACAAACGCAAGGTTTGTGTGGCATTTTTGATGGTACACGATTCCAGAAAATGAACAGGATACTCATGATATTTCACTGTGTTTCTTATTTTCAATTAAGACCTTAGAATTGAATGGAAATTCTTCTTAAAACCACAGGGGCTTATGGTTGGGCCAACACAATGTAAATAGCACTCAAGCATTTATAAATTACTGTTTT
Source organism: Thalassophryne amazonica (assembly GCF_902500255.1). Classification (NCBI taxonomy): domain Eukaryota; kingdom Metazoa; phylum Chordata; class Actinopteri; order Batrachoidiformes; family Batrachoididae; genus Thalassophryne; species Thalassophryne amazonica. The sequence goes on along the minus strand of NC_047114.1, from coordinate 81,140,295 downwards.
CAAACAAAATGGAAATATATGGGCATCTGTAGAAATCTTACCTTCAACCAACTAAAATGAACACGTGTCACATTTTATGAGGCCACAATTCCAAGTAAGATCCACCAAAATTGCAGTTCACTCACTTATCCATGATGTAACTTCTGGGAAGACTTTTAAATTTTAAAGTCCTTCACTGTAACTAAACAGCTTACAGTGGCCACCAAAACTCCCTGAGGTGAAGCAGAGCAGGAACAAGGTGCGGTTTTGTATTTTCCATGAGCCTTTATTCTTATTTCAGTAATGATAGTTTTCACTCACATTGTGTATTTTATGCATGCAATGTTTTGTCTATCTCCGGTAGATAGAGAGCCTTCATAAAATGAGTTGTTTTCTTTCCCAACAGTAGGAAATAATACACCATCATAATATTAAAACCATTGCTACTATGCTACTTCCTTTGTTTGCAAAGCTTTCTATTTGCACGTATTATATCTGAATTTACATTTTCAAATCAAATTGTTACGTGTTGCATGTTATTGTTTTTCCTTTGTGAACATTTTTCAATTTGAAAAAAAGTTTGTTAATGCAACTGCCTGTTGTGGAATTGTTGTAAGTACTTGATGTATTTGTAAATGTTTTCTGCATTTGCTAGTGTTGTGGCCCCTATCAGCAGTCTTGAGAGTAATGAATTACACTTTGTAATAGCTTGCTGGTAGTTCAGCTACATTTAATTTTTACATAGCAATTCAAATAGCTGATTTGAATTATTGGCAATTTTTGTGTAGTTGACTACTGAAACTACAAACATCAGAGGACGTTTTGCTTTATCATTGATTCTGTTATGTGTCGGACGCGGGCAGAGGACCGGCCAGCGTTTGAAGGACCCAGTATAAAATAAGCAGAGCACGGTTCAAAGGATAACAGAATTTAATAACATAACAGTGAGTGCTGAATTACAAACAAATAAGTGCGCGGTCTGGCGAGGTGGAAAGACGGTGCGCTCCCAGCAGCACAAACGGTCCGGAGCCAGAACAGTTCGGACCCAAGGACCCCGCCGACACCCCCCAGGTGGCCGCGACCAACCGAGTCTGTGAAAGAAGAAACCATCATGTGAGTCCACCACTCCACACACAGAGAGACCACTCAAAGGAGTACATAAACAGCAAACACTTCCTGGCTTAATCACCAATCAGCTTCCCACCCTGCAGGCATGGAACACCCAGTTCAATTCTCCACTGCAGTGGAAGCTGATTAAACGACTACCATAACAGCTCAATATAATAAGGCGTGAGGGACACCACATCTACTGACTGTACTCATGTTAGTCACAAAACCTAAAGTACCTCAGGAAGTGTGCTGACGAGCGTGAGACCTCACCCCCTCCTCTTTCACAGACCATGGCATCAAACCTGGTACGGTCTCTGCATCCATGATGATGAGATGGCTCTCTAGACGACGATCTCACCCGTCTGGTCACAAGGTCGAGTCTCTGGCAAATACACACTGTGTACTCCAGACTTAAATGCAACCATGCCCCAATCCATAAAGATGCACCACAGCTGTGAGTCCTGACGAGCTGCACATGACCAGCCTCAGGTGATCAGGGTGAGGTCCTAATAACTCAGCCACACAGCCACTCAGTCCTGAACGCATGCCACCTGGAAGGAAAAACAAAAGACAGAGAACAGAAGACAGAAACAAAAGGCAGCCAGGCACCCCAGCCATACAACAGATTCCTTACAGTCATTGTGCTCCCTTTTGACCACATTTCCTTTTGTTGTGAATCTGACTGCTGTGCACACGCCCAGGCAATTTATCAAACAGCCAACTCGAAAAGCTTAGTGGTAACTGGTAATACAAGAGCAATGTCATGGTCGATAAACAACCACCTGTCCAACCTCAACTTAAGCCACCAGAGGAAGAGTCACCATGGCCTTATTTTAGAACATACAACCCCTGGCAAAAATTATGGAATCACCGGCCTCGGAGGATGTTCATTCAGTTGTTTAATTTTGTAGAAAAAAAAAAAGCAGATCACAGACATGACACAAAACTAAAGTCATTTCAAATGGCAACTTTCTGGCTTTAAGAAATACTATAAGAAATCAAGAAAAAAAAATTGTGGCAGTCAGTAACGGTTACTTTTTTAGACCAAGCAGAGGGAAAAAAATATGGACTCACTCAATTCTGAGGAATAAATTATGGAATCACCCTGTAAATTTCATCCCAAAACTACACCTGCATCAAATCAGATCTGCTCGTTACTCTGCATCTAAAAAGGAGTGATCAACCTTGGAGAGCTGTTGCACCAAGTGGACTGACATGAATCATGAGGATTATCAAACTCTTAAAAGAGTGTAAATCATCACGCAATGTTGCAAAAGATGTTGGTTGTTCACAGTCAGCTGTGTTTAAACTCTGGACCAAATACAAACACATGGGAAGGTTGTTAAAGGCAAACATACTGGTAGACCAAGGAGACATCAAAGCGTCAAGACAGAAAACTTAAAGCATATGTCTCAACAATCGAAAATGCACAACAAAACAATGAGAAACGAATGGGAGGAACTGGAGTCACGTCTGTGACCGAACTGTAAGAACCACCTAAAGAAATGGGATTTACATACAGAAAAGCTAAACGAAAGCCATCATTAACACCTAAACAGAAAAAAAACAAGGTTACAATGTGCTAAGGAAAAGCATCGTGGACTGTGGATGACTGGATGAAAATCATATCAGTGATGAATCTCGAATCTGCATTGGGCAAGGTGATGATGCTGGAACTTGTGTTTGGTGCCGTTCCAATGAGATTTATAAAGATGACTGCTGAAGAGAACATGTAAATTCCACAGTCATTGATGATATGGGGCTGCATGTCAGGTAAAGGCACTGGGGAGATGGCTGTCATTACATCATCAATAAATGCACAAGTTTACATTGATATTTTGGACACTTTTCTTATCCCATCAATTGAAAGGATGTTTGGGGATGATGAAATCATTTTTCAAGATGATAATGCATCTTGCCATAGAGCAAAAACTGTGAAACACATTCCTTGCAAAAAGACACATAGGGTCAATGTCATGCCTGCAAATAGTCCGGATCTAATCCAATTGAAAATCTTGGTGGAAGTTGAAGAAAATGGTCCATGACAAGGCTCCAACCTGCAAAGCTGATCTGGCAACAGCAATCAGAGAAAGTTGGAGCCAGATTGATGAAGAGTACTGTTTGTCACTCATTAAGTCCATGCCTCAGAGACTGCAAGCTGTTATAAAAGCCAGAGGTGGTGCAACAAAATACTAGTGATGTGTTGGAGCGTTCTCTTGTTTTTCATGATTCCATAATTTTTTCCTCAGAATTGAGTGATTCCATATTTTTTTCCCTCTACTTGTCTAAAAAAGTAACCGTTACTTGACTGCCACAATTTTTTTTCCTGATTTCTTATAGTGTTTCTTAAAGCCAGAAAGTTGCCATTTGAAATGACTTTAGTTTTGTGTCATGTCTGTGATCTGCTTTTTTTCTACAAAATTAAACAACTGAATGAACATCCTCCGAGGCCGGTGATTCCATAATTTTTGCCAGGGGTTGTATATGACACTGACTAGGTCCAGTGGTTGGTGGCCAAGTGGTTAGTAGGCTTGGTTTCAGTGCGGAAGGTTCCTCGTTCAAACCTCACCCCTGCCACATTTCTCCATGTAACATGGAGTTCCACAAGGAAGGGAATCCGGCATAAATTGTGCCAATTTAGCATGCAGCTCAACTCTGCTGTGGTGACCCCAAGTGAAAAACAAGGAAGCAGCCAAAGGAATTACTATCTGGATAGGAGAGTGGTCAAAGAAGCGGAGAAAGTTCCAAAAACACAAGAAGCAATCACAACAATAGTGTCCAAAATGGCAGCAAAATCCCAAAGGCTCACTGGACAAAACAAGGTTAGTCAAGGGTGAGTGAGTGAGTGAGTGAGTGAGTGAGTGAGTGAGTGATGAGTGAGTGAGTGAGTGGTGAGTGAGTGAGTGAGTGAGAGAGAGAGAAAGAAAGAAGAAAGAAAGAAGAAAGAAAGAAAGAAGAAGAAAGAAAGAAAGAAAGAAAGCAAAGCATACAACATTCATATGATACACACAGGATCACAGGGGTATAAATACACACTGAAGTAATCACACAGATGGAAAACAGGTAAGGATAACCACTATTTGAAAACAGCTGGGGACGGGACACAGGAAGAAAGTTAACCAAAATGCACAAGGAAACTGTGACCACCAAAATAAGACAGGAAGTGCAGGTGAACAACAGAACAGTGACAACACAAACAAGCAAACACAGGAATGGTCACAAGGGGGAACCAGAGGACAAAGACACAAACAGCAATCCTGACCACCTGTACACCAGTGTTGGTAAAGTTAATTTAAAAAGGCTGTGCACTGATGCTCCCCATCCAACCTGATGGATGGAGTGCTGCAAAAAGGAATGGGCAAAACTGCCCAAAGATAGGTGCACCAAGCTTGTGGCATCATATTCATGAAGACTTGAGGCTGTAATTGCTGCCAAAGGTTAATCAACAAAGTATTGAGCAAAGGATGAGAATACTTATGTACATGTGATTAGTTTTTTTATTTTTAATAAATTTGCAAAAAAAAAAAAAAAAAACCTTTTTCATGTTGTCATTATGCGGTGTGAGCAGAGTGAGTTTGTGAATAGAATTTTGAGGGACAAAATTAATTTATTCCATTTTGGAATAAGGCTGTAACATAACAAAATGTGGAAAAAGTGAAGTTCTGTGAATGTATAAAGTTGCCAAGTTGTTCAAGTAATCTAATGTAATAAGTAACTTGTTTTATTAACTGTCATAGAAATATTTAATGTGTGTATATGTGTTCTAGCTAGTAGGGGACTTTTGGTGGACGTTTTCATTGAAATGCTGAATACTGTGGCGTTTTGGGATTGCCTTTCATTGCTATACTGATGACACTCAATTGTACATGCCAATAACTGCTGGTAATCTCATTCACACAAAATCTTTAGAAGATTGCCTTGCATCAGTGAGAAGTTGGATGTCTAGTAACTTCCTATTTTAAACTCTGATAAGACTGAAATGATTCTTCTTGGTGCAGCGAGGCATCGGCATCAGTTTGACCAGCTTAGCTTAGGGCCCCTTCACACATAGTGCAAATTTGTTCAATTTGCGCATAAAGTGCGCATGAAGCAAGAATTGTGTGCAAAACGTGTAAAATCATAGCTGCCTCAACAGCTATGATTGTTACCAGATTGTTGCACAAATAGTTGCAGCAACAGATGTACACCTGTTGCTGCAACTATTTGTGCACACCAGCGGCTGAAGACAGAGTGTGCACTGTGAGAGCCCATCGATCCCTCTTGTGGCAGGTGTTGGCCAAATTCCGGGTGACACACATGAACATCTAACACTGCTCGTATGGCACTTAGAAAACATGTGGCCATTCACGCTATTAACACGTCAACAGTCAGCATACAATCACTGTTGAGCTGGCAGTGAAATTTGTCTAAGTGCCCCATGACTGTGAAGTTGCACATGTGGCGTGCCAGGGAGTCGGTTCCCCCATAACACCTGTGTGTGTTTCGCACGCTCCCCCCACACCCCCTCCCCCCAACACAAGTGTACGTGTGGTTCCCCCTGCAGATGAGGTATCTCTCATCTGATCACAAAGTGACATCTTGGTCTGTGTGCTGACAGGACAGGGGGCATGGCTGGCTGCCCAGAGCTGTTGAGACATCTCCGGCTCTGGACCTCACAGCTGCAGCACACGTCCTGTGTTTTGAAGGACACAAGCGTGTGTGTGTTTGTGTGGAAATACATAAAAACATAAAAATGGACAGTCAGTCTGTTTGGACACGCAGCAGGTGACCTGAATGTCACGTCTGACAGGACACGTGTGTCAGGCCATGAGGGCTGTGAGCAGCGAACCACAGGACCAGGACAACCCAACAGTATGACAAATGCGCCACTGCCATTGAGGTATCAGCAGAAATACATCATACCAAACCCCTTTTAGTCAGTTATCACAGCACTTTTTTTTTCTTTTTTAGAAAATACATTTATGTGCTTGTTGATTTTAGCCATTTCACGCTGTTGTTACAAGACAGTGATTGTAGTGAAGTGGTAAAGTTTCTGTCTGGTAATCAGAGTATGTGGGTTCAAATCCCGTGAGTGGTGTTTTTTATTTTTTATTTATCCATGGGTTATTTAGCTGTGGGTTTCTGTATTGCGTCCCCTTTTATGTATTATTATATCAACCCAGTGATATTCACTAATTTTCCAGCTGGTTTTTATTTTATTTTCCTCCACATCAGTGGCACGATGTGGTGCACCTCATCCCATGAAACACAGTGCGAGCAGCTGCAGCAGCTCGAAAGACACCACCGCGTGCATGACCCATCACACTGGCATCGTGCACGCCTGCCTATCGGCGTGATGTTTCGTGGTGCGCTCATATGAGCTCAACTGATTTGCTCTGAGTTGTACGCATTCACACTATGTGTGAAGGGGCCCTTAGGTCTGTGTGTTATATACAGTGAGGAAAATAAGTATTTGAACACCCTGCGATTTTGCAAGTTCTCCCACTTAGAAATCATGGAGGGGTCTGAAATTTTCATGTCCACTGTGAGAGACATAATCTAAAAAAAAAAAATCTGTAAATCACAAAGTATTATTTTTTTTAAATAATTTATTGTTACTGCTGCAAATAAGTATTTGAACACCTGTGAAAATCAATGTTAATATTTGGTACAGTAGCCTTTGTTTACAATTACAGCGGTCAAATGTTTCCTGTAGTTTTTCACCAGGTTTTCACACACTGCAGCAGGGAATTTGGTCCACTCATCCACACAGATCTTCTCCAAATCTTTCAGGTTTGGAGTTTCAGCTCCCTCCAAAGATTTTCTATTGAGTTCAGGTCTGGAGACTGGCAAGGCCACTTCAGGACCCCTCCTTAGTTGCCCTGGCTGTTTGTTTGGGGTCATTGTCATGCTGGAAGACCCAGCCATGACCCATCTTCAATGCTTTTACTGAGGGAAGGAGGTTGTTTGCCAAAATCTCGCAATACATGACCCCATCCATCCTCCCTTCAGTACGGTGCAGTCGTCCTGTCCCCTTTGCAGAAGAGCACCCCCAGAGTATGATGTTTCCACCCCCATGCTTCATGGTTGGGATAGTTTTCTTGGGGTTGTTCTCATCCTCTAAACATGGTAAGTGGAGTTGATTCCAAAAAGCTCTATTCTGGTCTCATCTGACCACATGACCTTCTCCCATGCCTCCTCTTCAGGTCATTGACCAGGTCCTCCTGTGTAGTTCTGAGGTTTCTCAGAATCATCCTTACACCACAAAGTGAGATCTTGCATGGAATCCCAGACCAAGGGAGATTGACAGTCATCTTGTGTTTCTTCCACTTTCTAATAAATAATCATAACAGTTGTTGTCTTCTACCAAGCTGCTTGACTGTTGTCCTGTAGTCCAAATAAATTGAAACAGCCATCAAATTCAATCATACTGTACTTTTAAAAAATCATTTGAATAGTCATGACTTTAAAAAATACACCACTAATTCTTTAGTTAAAAGAACACACCAATCATTTGATTTGTGTTGACTTGCTGCTGCTGCAGCTCTGCCACAGATGAATGCTGAGGTAAGCAGCAGCCTTTCCAATCAGACGTTTAAAAACTGTCTTTACATTTCTTGAGATATCTATGCACACATACCTCCGTATGGAAATGCTCCATGCTTGCTGAAACATCTGATGAAAGTGGCAACAAGATATCTTCCTCTAGACTTCAAACATCAGACAGAAATAATAACATGTTTGCTGACTGACAGATATCCCAAAGGTTACCGGTTTGAAGATGGAAAGTAAGCAACACTACTTTTTTTTTAAAGTGTACATTATACAGATGACTGACACTGCTGGGAACTGAACGGAAAGTTCACCAAAGCTGGTTTCTGCAGTTCTTTCACCAGCCATGATGTTATAGCTGAGAGTCTATGGAATGTTTACACCCAGACACAGCAGTCACACCCATGGGGGTAGTTCTGATTAGAATTGGACCAAACTTGGTGGAATTTTTTTAGAGGCCAGCAAGAGATATTTTATTTGGAAGAAAAAAAAAAATCAGTTAAGAGTCAAGGTCACAGGCCAAGCTCAAAATTTGGGCACAATGTTTTTGTATAGGACAAAATTTAAAGAGTATTCCTCGGAATTAAATGTACATACAGTGCATCCGGAAAGTATTCACAACCTCATTTTAAAATGGAGTAAATTTATTTGATTCCTCAAAATTCTACACACAATACCCCATAATGACAATGTGAAAAAAGGTTGAATTTTTTGCAGATTTATTAAAAATAAAAAAACTGATAAATCACATGTGCATACATATTCACAGCCTTTGTCATGAAGCTCATCATTGAGCTCAGTTACATCTCTAGTTACATACATATGTTTATGTATGTCTACATATAAGGTCACACAGTTGACAGTACATGCCAGAGCACAAACCAAGCATGAAGTCAAAGAAGTTGTCTGTAGACCTCTGAGAAAGGATTGTCTCAAGGCACAAATCTGGGGAAGGTACAGAAACATTTCTGCTGCTTTAAGGTCCCAGTGAGCACAGTGGTGTCCATCATCCATAAATGGAATAAGTTCAGATCCACCAGGACTCTTCCTAGGGCTGGCCACCCATCTATCCTGAGCAATCTGGGGAGAAGGGCCTTAGTCAGGGAGGTGAACAAGAACCCAATAGCCACTCTGTCAGAGCTCCTGAATTCCTCTGTGGAGAGAGGAGAACCTTCCAGAAGGACAACCATCTCTGCAGCAATCCATCAATCAAGCTTGTATGGTAGAGTGGCCAGAGGGAAGCCACTCCTTAGTTAAAGGCACATGACAGTCTGTCTGGAGTTTGTCAAAAGGCACCTGAAGGACTCTCAGACCATGAGAACCCTTTTGGTCCAATGAAACAAAGACTGAACTCTTTGGTGTGAATGCCAGGCATCATGTTTGGAGAAAACTAGGCACCATCCGTACAGTACATGTGATTTCTTAGTTTGTTTTTTTTTTTTTTTGCAAAAGGGAATAAAAAACTCATGGTATTATGGAGTATTGTGAATCCATTTTTGGGGGAAAAAATTAATGTACTCCATTTTGGAATAAGGCTATGACATAAAAAGTGAAATGCTGTGAATACTTTTCGGATGCAGTATAAATACATGAATGTAATGGTGTTTTTCACTCTGTATGACTTTATCATATGACTCACTATGATTTCATTCACACCAATGCTTTAAATCATCCATCTAGGATTTCTTGGAACGGTGAAATATGCAAAAAGATTTTTGGACCATGTTTTCACTTATGTTTAACCAAACTACTCCAAAATCTAAATAATTTCTAGATATCTATTCAGGTAGTATTTCCACCAAGTTTGTGAACGAGATAACGCAAAAGCAGCTGGATGAGTTGCCCTCAGACACATGTGGCAGTGAAAACAATACCCTGCTATTCCCGCTTTGCCTATATGCAACCATTGATGTCTTAAGGCCCGGTCCCACTGGGGAGAGGATTAATTGCACATGAATTCAGTATACAAATTTCGGGTGTTTGTTGTCTTCCGCAACAAAATTGGCCAGGAATGACAAATTTCTCAGTATGAATTACGGATATATTAATAATGTATTGTGAATAAATGACGAACATTCACAGATGTATAATGCATGTATTGAGGAAATGGATTGGATGCATTGCGATTATCACAGACGTATTATGGATGTATTGAGAATGCATCGCACACGTGTTGCAGAGACAGTGGTTGTATTATGCATGCACGGTGGTCATAAAAGAAGCGCACTTGGGCCTTTTGGCATCGCTATTCACACCAACACCACAGCCTCTGGAGCAATTGCTGGACTTAAGATAAGACTTTATTGATCTCACAGAGGAGAAATTCACATGTTATGTCAGCTCTTAAAAAAACACAAGATGGGTGCAAGTAGAGGAAAATGTTCATCAAAGAGCGTGTGCAAGGATAAGCAATAATAATAATACTTGTAACAGTACAATAAAATGAGGTAGAAATAGAATATATATATATATATATATATATATATATATATATATATATATATATATACACACACACACACACATACATACGAGGTCTGTGAGAAAAGTAACGGACCTTTTTATTTTTTTCAAAAACTATATGGATTTGATTCATATGTTTTTACATCAGCCAAGCGTGAACCTTTGTGCGCATGCGTGAGTTTTTCCACGCCTGTCGGTTGCATCATTCGCCTGTGGGCAGGCTTTGAGTGAGCACTGCTCCACCCCTCTCATTGTTGTTTCATTGCGAAGAAATGGCGGAATGATTTGGGCTTTTTTTTCCATCAGAATTTTTTCAGAACTGAAAGAAACAGGCAGCAGGAAACCATTCAAAAAATTTATCTGGCTTTCGGTGAAAATTTTAGGGGCTTCACAGAGAATAAGGAGTGTTACTACAGCTTTAAGGACGGCCCACAATGGCGCACGGCGCGCCGTGCTCTGAGCCGCCATCGAGAGGCAGAAACCACCACATCATTTCTAAACGGATCGCTGTGTGGAGCCGGGACCATCGTGTGCAATTTCTCTGGTTATCACAAGAGCTGGACATCAGCCATTTTCCAGCAGATTTCACTTTTAACAAGAGATTTTGTCATGGAAAGCCGCGGGGAGGCTACGCGCGTCAGGACCGATTCACTGATGAAGCGAGACAAAGGAACACCTCCGTTTCTGAGTGTTAAAGGACAAGTTGGGACAAGCCTATCTCGGCTTTCAGTGCTTACCAGGCGAGTGAGTATAAGAGAAATTGTGGAGAGCTGGGCATGTCCCAACTTGTCCTCTATAATACTTGTCCTCGGATTTATAATGCATGTATTGATGAAATGGATTGGACGCATTGCGACTATCACAGAAGTATTATGGTTGTATTGAGAATGCATTGCGCACGTGTTGTAGAGACAGTGGTTGTATTACGCATGCACGGCATCTGCATTGTGGTGATAAAAGAAGCGCACTTGGGCCTTTCTGCATCAATGTTCACACCAACACCACAGCCTCTGGAGCAATTGCTGGACTTAAGATAAGACTTTATTGATCTCACAGAGGAGAAATTCACGTGTTACGTCAGCTCTTAAAAAAACACAAGATGGGTGCAAGTAGAGGAAAATGTTCATCAAACAGCGTGTGCAAGGATAAGCAATAATATATAATAATAATAATATACTTGTAACAGTACAATAAAATTAGGTAGAAATAGATGATATATATATATATATATATATATATATATACATACATACAGTGAGGAAAATGTGTATTTGACCACCCTGCAATTTTGCAAGTTCTCCCACTTATAAATCATGGAGGGGTCTGAAATTTTCATCTTAGTTGCATGTCCACTGTGAGAGACATAATCTAAAAAAAAAGAAAAATCCGAAATCACAATGTATGAATTTTTTTTTACAATTTATTTGTATGTTACTGCTGCAAATAAGTATTTGAACACCTGTGAAAATCAATGTTAATATTTGGTACAGTAGCCTTTGTTTGCAATTACAGAGGTCAAATGTTTCCTGTAGTTTTCCACCAGGTTTGCACACACTGCAGCAGGGATTTTGGTCCACATATCTTCTCTAGATCTTTCAGGTTTGGAGTTTCAGCTCCCTCCAAAGATTTTCTATTGAGTTCAGGTCTGGAGACTGGCCAGGCCACTCCAGGACCTTGAAATGCTTCTTCTTAGTTGCCCTGGCTGTGTGTTTGAGGCCATTGTCATGCTGGAAGACCCAGCCATGACCCATCTTCAATGCTTTTACTGAGGGAAGGAGGTTGTTTGCCAAAATCTCGCAATACATGACCCCATCCATCCTCCCTTCAATACGGTGCAGTCGTCCTGTCCCCTTTGCAGAAGAGCACCCCCAGAGTATGATGTTTCCACCCCCATGCTTCATGGTTGGGATGGTTTTCTTGGAGTTGTTCTCATCCTCTAAACATGGTAAGTGGAGTTGATTCCAAAAAGCTCTATTCTGGTCTCATCTGACCACATGACCTTCTCCCATGCCTCCTCTGGATCATCCAGATGGTCACTGGTGAACTTCAAATGGGCCTGGACATGTGCTGGCTTGAGCAGGGGGACCTTGCTGCTCTGCAGGATTTTAAACCATGACAGCATCATGTGTTACTAATGTAATCTTTGTGACTGTGGTCCCAGCTCTCTTCAGGTCATTGACCAGGTCCTCCTGTGTAGTTCTGAGCTTTCTCAGAATCATCCTTACCCACAAAGTGAGATCCTGCATGGAATCCCAGACCGAGGGAGACTGACAGTCGTCTTGTGTTTCTTCCACTTTCTAATAAATAATCACAACAGTTATTGTCTTCTACCAAGCTGCTTGCCTGTTGCCTCTTAGTCCATCCCAGCCTTGTCCAGGTCTACAGTTTTGTCCATGGTGTCCTTATACAGCTCTTTGGTCTTGGCTATGGTGGACAGGTTGGAGTGTGATTGATTGAGTGCATGAACAAGTGTCTTTTATACAGGTAACAAGTTCAAACGTGCAATTAATACAGGTAAAGAGTGCAGAATAAGAGGGCTTCTTAAAGAAAAATTAACAGGCCTGTGTGAGCCAGAATTCTTGCTGGCTGGTAGGTGTTCAAATACTTATTTGCAGCAGTAACATACAAATAAATTATTCAAAAATCATACATTGTGATTTCCGGATTTTTTTTTTTTTTTTTTAAGATTGTGTCTCTCACAGTGGACGTGCACCTAAGATGAAAATTTCAGACCCCTCCATGATTTCTAAGTGGGAGAACTTGAAAAATCACAGGGTGTTCAAATACTTATTTTCCTCACTGTATATATATATATATATATATATATATATATATATATATATATATATATATATATATATATATATATATATATATATACACATGATTGGGAAAAAGAGATAGGAGCATCTTATTTACAATATGTGAAGTGGAATTTAGATGTATAAGGTGACATTAGTGCAGGGATTTGTAAACATGTTGTTATTGCACATGATTTGTGGACTTATTAATATTGCACATATTATTGCATGTGGTTATTTCACCACCAGTGTTATTGTACAGTCTGACAGCAGCAGGGAGGAACGACCTGCGTATTGTTCCTTCTTGCATTGAGGGTGCCTCAGCCTGTCACTGAATGAGCTGCTCAGCTCCACTACAGTCCGGTGCAGAAGGTGAGAGGAGTTGTCCATGATGGACTTGGACAAGTTGATTGGTATGTTGTTGGATGGCAGCAACTATCACACTACGACTTTTGAGATCCATAACTACATCTGTACGTCTCCACAGCTGGACTGGCAATGACTGCCAAGTATGTCGATTTCTGCCACATTTACGAGGTCTGTCCGTAAAGTATAGGTCCTTTTTATTTTTTTCAAAAACTATATGGATTTCATTCATATGTTTTTACGTCAGACATACTTGCACCCTCGTGCGCATGCGTGAGTTTTTCCATGCCTGTCGGTGACGTCATTCGCCTGTGAGCACTCCTTGTGGGAGGAAGTCGTCCAGCCCCTCGTCGGAATTCCTTTGTCTGAGAAGTTGCTGAGAGACTGGCGCTTTGTTTGATCAAAATTTTTTCTAAACCTGTGAGACACATCGAAGTGGACATGGTTCGAAAAATTAAGCTGGTTTTCAGTGAAAATTTTAACAGCTGATGAGAGATTTTGAGGTGATTCTGTCGCTTTAAGGACTTTTCACGGTGCGAGATGTCGCACAGCGCTCTCAGGCAGCGTCATCAGCCTGTTTCAAGCTTAAAACCTCCACATTTCAGGCTCTATTGATCCAGGACGTCGTGAGAGAACAGAGACGTTTCAGAAGAAGTCAGTTTCAGCATTTTATCCGGATATTCCACTGTTAAAGGAGATTTTTTTAATGAAAGACGTGCGGACGGGTCCGCGCGTAGGGACGCAGCCGACGCGGCGCGGCGGCACAGGAAAAACACCTCCGTGTTGATAACCATTTGTTAAAATCCAGTTGGCTTTTGATGGCTTTCAGTGGAGTGAGTATATGAGAAATTGTTTATCAGCTGGAGATGTTCCAACTTGTCCTCAAGGCTTCCAACAGAGGTGTTTTTCCTGTGGCGGAGCATCGCGGCGGCTGCGAGCCGACGCTGCAATCCGCCCGCATGTCTTTCATTAAAAAAATCTCCTTTAACAGTGGAATATCCGGATAAAATGCTGAAACCGACTTCTTCTGAAACTTCTCTGTTCTCTCACGACGTCCTGGATCAACAGAGCCTGAAATGTGGAGGTTTTCAGCTTGAAACAGGCTGATGATGCTGCCTGAGAGCGCTGCGCGACGTCTCGCACCGTGAAAAGTCCTTAAAGCGACAGTATCACCTCAAAATCTCTCATCAGCCGTTAAAATTTTCACCGAAAACCAGCTTAATTTTTCGAACCGTGTCCACTTCGATGTGTCTCACAGGTTTAGAAAAAATTTTGATCAAACAAAGCGCCAGTCTCTCAGCAACTTCTCAGACAAAGGAATTCCGACGAGGGGCTGGACGACTCCTCCCACAAGGAGTGCTCACAGGCGAATGACGTCACCGACAGGCGTGGAAAAACTCACGCATGCGCACGAGGGTTCAAGCATGTCTGATGTAAAAACATATGAATGAAATCCATATAGTTTTGAAAAAAAAAAAAGGACATACTTTATGGACAGACCTCGTATAGTACTTTGAAGTGTTTGTTATGCATTCGCAAATTGTCCGCAAATCAGATGCAAACGCTTTATTGTGGCCACTCTGTGTGCATTCACTACAACTTATTTTAGTTCCTAATAGGCATGCTATATATCCGTCTTACACACTGTCCCAGTCTGCTGCCAAGCCACAATCCCCGTCAGTTGCGAATATACAGCACATAGATTAAGTATGTATTGCGTATGTCATCCACAACCAAAATTTTGTGCAGCGAAAATCCTGGCAACGGAAAAACGTGCCTCTGCGGATAATCGGCCGACCCATACAAGCATGTTTCATGGATATTGCGGATGTTTAGCGAATATAAACCAAGTTTGTGCGCAATTCATGCGCAAATCTTCCTAAAAGCCAGGGACCGGGCCTTTAGCAACAATATTGGATATATTCAAATGTGCCACCAAATAAAAACTCTTCTACAAGAGACCGTTTTCCTGATTGCATAGTGTTGCCTCCACCCTTTCTACCACAACGCATTGTGCAAAGAATTAGCTGTAATAAATTTTTCCTGCGTGTGACACATTAAACCGATATTTCTACAGTTCTATTTTAGAACCTCAGCTGCGGCAGAAAGACCCTCCAGTTAAATTTACTCCATTTGAGGTGACTTATTCACTGCATGTTGAACTCTCACTGTGCATGAAAGACACTGAAAAAAAGGCAAAATCTGAGAAAATAAAATCATACAATACACCAATAAGGATGTTGCAGTAGAAGGCTGAAGGCTGGAGTGAGCCATGTTCTCACTCTGACATTCATACATGATGCCTGACACATTAAAATCACCTGCAGGCCCTCCTTTGCCTTTCACGCTCTGAATGTGCAGCTGCCTTCTGTTTTTAATGGAAAACTTTCAATTATTCAGCACCATCAGCTGCAATCCAGGGGTGTGTAACCAACGTAACATACAGCATGTGTGTGCAGGCATGTGCACAATATACAAGGCGTAAGAGAAAGGAATGAATCGTAGGTACACAAGAGTAATGTTTCCATTCTTGTACTTGCAGTAAAAATTTATTCCACTGTTGCGCTTGTTTTTTCCTCCCACCTCTATGAGACCCAGACTTGGACCTAACGTCCCCTGAGTGCAGCTATAAAGCAAAGCAGGACTCACTTTTCACAGTAAATATCTTCCTCTAGACTTCAAACATCAGACAGAAATAATATATGTTTCCTGACTGACACATACCCAAGGTACCGGTTTGAATTCCAGAACAGGTTTGAGGATGGAAAGTAAGTAACACTACTTTTTAAAAAAGGAACTGGACATTATAATGATTGACACTGCTGGGAACTGAATGGAAAGTTCACCAAAGCTGGTTTCTGCAGTTCTTCCACCAGCCATGATGTTATAGCTGAGAGTCTATGGAATGTTTACAACCAGACACAGTGGTCACACCCATGGGGTATCGTTTCTGACACTATATGGAGGAAAAAAAGGAGTTCTGATTAGAACTCAAGCAAACTTGTTGGAATTGTTTTAGAGGCCAGCCAAAGAGATTTTATTTGGAAAAAAAAGAATCAGTTAAGAGTTAAAGTCACAGGCCAAGCTCAAAATTTGGGCACAATGTTTTTGTATAGGACAAAATTATATAGTATTCCTAAGAATTAAATGTACATACAGCGCACCAGAAAAGTATTCACAGCACTTCACTTTGTCCATATTTTATGTTACAGCCTTATTTCAAAATGGAGTAAATTTAATTCCTCGAAATTCTACACACAATACCCCATAATGACAATGTGAAAAAAGGTTGAGATTATTGCAAATTTATTAAAAATAAAAAACTAAGAAATCACATGTGCATAACTATTCACAGCCTTTGCCATGAAACTCAACACTGAGCTCAGTTGCATCCTGTTTCCACTGATCATCCTTGAGATGTTTCTACAGCTTAACTGGAGTCCACCTGAAATAAAGTCAGTTTGTTGGGCATGATTAAGAAAGGCACACACCTATCTACTTATAAGGTCCCACAGTTGACAGTGCGTGTCAGAGCACAAACCAAGAATGAAGTCAAAGGAATTATCTGTAGACCTCCGAGACAGGATTGTCTCGAGGCACAAATCTGGGAAAGGGTACAGAAACATTTATGCAGCTTTGAAGGTCCCAGTGAGCACAGTGGTCTCCATCATCCATAAATGGAAAAAGTTCGGATCCACCAGGACTCTTCCTAGAGCGGGCTGTCCGTCTAAACTGAGGGATCGAGGGAGGGCCTTAGTCTGGGAGGTGACCAAGAAATGGTAAATGGACTGCATTTATGTAGCACGTTTCCATTTGCATCAGACACTCAAAGCGCTTTATAAATACTGTGAGGATGCTGCCATACAAGGTGCTCACTACACACTGGGAGCAATAGGGGATTAAAGACCTTGCGCCAGGGCCCTTAGTGATTTTCCAGTCAGGCTGAGCTTTGAACTGAGGATCTTCTGGTTTCAAGCCCAATGCTTAACCACTAGACCATCACCTCCCCCAATGGCCACTTTGTCAGAGCTCCAGCATTCCTATGTGGAGAGAGGAGGACCTTCTAGAAGGACAGCCATCTCTGCAGACAATCCACCAATCAGGCCTGTATGGTAGAGTGGCCAGACGGAAGCCACTCCTTAGTAAAGACAGCCCACCTGGAGTTTGTCAAAAGGCACCTGAAGGACTCTCAGACCATGAGAAACAAAATCTTATGGTCTGATGAGACTACAGAGCCCTATATAAGAACTGCAGTCTGCACTCCCAGTGCTGACTACTGAACGTGAATGTCCCTTCATGGACAGCGACATGACACGTCCTCACCGGGCAAAATATTGACAAACTGCCCGGATGTTAAATGTTTCATGTGCATTTTCAATGCGGATACGCAAGTGAACACAGATGGAAAAAAGCTTGCAAAATATGTGTTAAAATATCATTCTGACCTGGATATTGAGCCAGTAAAATTAATTTACATTAAATTGTGTAAGGAAAGTATTAAACGTACCCCCACACATTCCAAAATATTAGTGTTGAAAGTTACACGGATCTGATCTGTTCTAGACTGAGACATTCAGCTGCTGCAGTGTCAGCGCTACATGACTCAATCACATTACAATATATAGAATAAATTATTCACTTTGAGTGGATTCCAAATACGTTCTCACATACGTTCGCACAATGCAGACGAGACACCTGCAGCTTAAAATAAAGCTAGCTAGTCGAGAAGTTGTGGTTCCATTTGTACAGCATTTGTCAAATAGCAAACCATACAGAACTGTTGTGTGGGCCGCTAGAGGAGGTACTGCTGGCCCACCACCACAAGATGGCGCCCTTCTTGAAGTGCGGGCTTCAAGCACGAGAGGGCGTCGTAGCGACCAGGAGTGACAGCTGTCACTCATCATCCGTACCAGCTGTCACTCATCCACTACTCATCACCACCATAAGGCCGGACTGCAACTCCACCTCCCCGCCGAGAATCAGCTACCATTCAGGTAACTTCTCTGCTGACTTAACACTGACTAATAGTCTGAACTTCTTTGCCGCCGTTTTCCTGTGGTGTGTCCTTATCTGTGGGATTGGCGTTTGGTGTGATCAGCGACGGCTTCGCTTCACACCCCAACCAGATAAGTGGTTAGACAGGAGCTGCACGAGTGTGTGATTGGAGGTGGAGTTCTCCCTCCCAATTGTATACAGACTGTGGGATTACTGAGTGTGCAAACTCACACTCATCAGGACTGTCTCTGTTCTCTGCCAAGCAGTACCGGGTCTGACTGCTGAAGACAGCGGCCCACCTGGGGCGCAGGGCTTGGCGGCTTCGGTGTTCTTCAGCTCCGTTGGTGGTGGAAGCTGTGTGGGATCCGGCTCTTCTCTCGCCAGGCGTCTTCTATCGTCGAGCCTGCCCACACGTCACCTGGTGTATGATTGACAGTCCACCATATTGTTATTGTCTGTACGTCGTTGTGCGTTCACAACATTAAATTGTTTACTTTGGCTTATCCATTGTCCGTTCATTAACGCCCCATGTTGTGGGTCCATGTCACGACACTTTCACAACAGGATTTCTCGGCCAGCGTCATGGATCCCGAGGGGCGTCAACCATCACTTGAACAGCCAATGGAAGAGCGAGGTGCACAGGCGCAGCAGGAGGCATGTTTTGGTGAGCTGCAGCACATCTTACGATTGTGCCATTGATTGATACCGTGTGCTGAGTACCCGTCCAGCAGGCTGTACAACCTCTCACGTCCGGAACGCGAATCAATGGAGACGTACATCCGGGACTCGTTAGCTGCCGGGTTGATCCGGAACTCCACCTCCCCGATGGGTGCTGGTTTCTTTTTTGTGGGTAAGAAGGACGGCGGACTCTGTCCATGCATTGATTACAGAGGGCTGAACGAGAGCACGGTTCACAACCGATACCCGTTACCTCTGTTGGATTCAGTGTTCACGCCCTTGCATGGAGCCCAAATTTTCACGAAATTGGATCTTAGGAATGCTTATCTCCTGGTTCGGATCCGGGAGGGAGACGAGTGGAAGACGGCATTTAACACCCTGTTAGGTCACTTTGAGTACCTGGTCATGCCGTTCGGCCTCACCAATGCGCCCGCGACGTTCCAAGCATTGGTTAATGACGTCTTGCGGGACTTCCTGCATCGGTTTGTCTTCGTATATCTAGACGATATACTCGTCTTTTCTCCGGATCCTGAGACCCATGTCAAGCATGTACGTCAGGTCCTACAGCGGTTGTTGGAGAACCGGCTGTGTGTGAAGGGCGAGAAGTGCGAGTTCCACCGCACTTCTTTGTCTTTCCTGGGGTTCATAATCTCCTCCAACTCCGTCGCCCCTGATCCGGCCAAGGTTGTGGCGGTGAGAGGTTGGCCCCAACCAACGAACCGTAGGAAACTACAACAGTTCCTCGGTTTTGCAAATTTCTACCGGAGGTTCATCAAGGGCTACAGTCAGGTAGTTAGCCCCCTGACAGCCCTGACCTCCACAAAAGTCCCCTTCACCTGGTCGGATCGGTGCGAAGCCGCGTTTAGGGAGTTGAAACGCCGGTTCTCGACTGCACCGGTTCTGGTGCAGCCCGATCCCAAGCGCCAGTTCGTAGTTGAAGTGGACACCTCTGACTCAGGGATAGGAGCCGTGCTATCCCAGAGCGGGGAGTCCGACAAGGTTCTCCATCCATGTGTCTACTTTTCCCGCAGGTTGACCCCAGCTGAACGGAACTATGACGTCGGCAATCGGGAACTTCTTGCGGTGAAGGAGGCTCTTGAGGAGTGGAGACACCTGTTGGAGGGAGCATCGGTGCCATTTACGGTTTTCACGGACCATCGGAACCTAGAGTACATCCGGACCGCGAAGCGTCTGAACCCCAGGCAAGCCCGCTGGTCGCTGTTCTTCGGGCGTTTTGACTTCCGGATCACCTACCGCCCCGGGACAAAAAAACAACGATCTGACGCCCTGTCCCGGGTGCATGAAGAGGAGGTCAAGACCGAGCCGTCAGACCCCCCTGACACCATCATCCCCGAGTCCACTGTCGTGGCCACCCTTACCTGGGACGTGGAGAAGACCGTCCAGGAGGCCCTGACACGGAGCCCGGACCCAGGGACAGGTCCGAAGGACAAGTTGTACGTCCCACCAGAGGCCAGGGCTGCGGTCCTTGACTTCTGTCACGGTTCCAAGCTCTCCTCTCATCCAGGGGTGCGAAGGACCGTGGCAGTGGTCCGGCAGCGCTTCTGGTGGGCGTCTATGGAAGCCGACGTCCGGGAGTATGTCCAGGCCTGCACCACCTGTGCCAGGGGCAAAGCCGACCACCACAAGGCCCAAGGCCTCCTCCAGCCTCTGCCCGTGCCTCGTCGCCCCTGGTCTCATATTGGCCTGGACTTTGTCACGGGCCTCTCGCCGTCCCAGGGCAACACCACCATCTTAACGATAGTGGACCGGTTCTCCAAGGCGGCCCACTTCGTGGCCCTCCCGAAGCTCCCGACGGCCCAGGAGACTGCAGACCTCCTGGTCCACCACGTCGTGCGTCTGCATGGGATTCCATCAGACATTGTCTCGGATCGTGGTCCTCAGTTCTCCTCCCAGGTCTGGAGGAGTTTCTGCAGGGAACTGGGGGCCACCGTCAGTCTCTCGTCTGGGTACCACCCCCAGACGAACAGGCAGGCAGAGCGGACGAACCAGGAACTGGAGCAGGCCCTCCACTGCGTGACCTCCACGCACCCGACGGCCTGGAGTGACCATCTGGCCTGGATCGAGTACGCTCATAATAGCCAAGTCTCTTCTGCCACCGGCCTCTCCCCGTTTGAAGTGTGTTTGGGGTACCAGCCCCCATTGTTTCCACTGGTGGAGGGAGAGGTCGGGGTGCCCTCGGTCCAGGCCCATCTGAGGAAGTGCCGTCGGGTGTGACGTACCGCCCGCTCTGCCCTGCTCAGAGCCCGGACGAGGGCTAAGGCCCATGCAGACCGCCGGCGTTCCCCGGCCCCTGCATACCAGCTTGGCAGGAGGTCTGGCTATCCACTAAGGACATCCCCCTGCAGGTGGAATCCCACAAACTCAAGGACAGGTACATCGGACCTTTTCCCATCCTCAAAGTCCTCAGTCCGGCCGCAGTGAAGCTGAAGCTGCCAGCTTCACTGCGGATACACCCCGTGTTTCATGTGTCAAGACTCAAGCCCTGCCATACCTCACCACTGTGTGCCCCGGGACCAGCGCCGCCTCCTGCCCGGATCATTGATGGGGAGCCCGCGTGGACGGTACGCCGGCTCCTGGACGTCCGTCGAAAGGGCTGGGGGTTCCAGTATCTGGTGGACTGGGAGGGTTATGGCCCCGAAGAGCGCTCCTGGGTGAAGAGGAGCTTCATCCTGGACCCCCTCCTGGCCGACTTCTACACCCGTCACCCGGACAAGCCTGGTCGGGCGCCAGGAGGTGCCCATTGAGGGGGGGGTCCTGTTGTGTGGGCCGCTGAAGAGGAGGTACTGCTGGCCCACCACCACAAGATGGCGCCCTGCTTGAAGTGCGGGCTTCAAGCATGAGAGGGTCGGAGCGACCAGGAGTGACAGCTGTCACTCATCATCCGTACCAGCTGTCACTCATCCACTACTCATCACCACCACCATAAAGGCCGGACTGCAACTCCACCTCCCCGCCGAGAAATCAGCTACCATTCAGGTAACTTCTCTGCTGACTTAACACTGACTAATAGTCTGAACTTCTTTGCAGCCGTTTTCCTGTGGTGTGTCCTTATCTGTGGGATTGGCGTTTGGTGTGATCAGCGACGGCTTCGCTTCACACCCCAACCAGATAAGTGGTTAGACAGGAGCTGCACGAGTGTGTGATTGGAGGTGGAGGTTCTCCCTCCCAATTGTATACAGACTGTGGGATTACTGAGTGTGCGAACTCACACTCATCAGGACTGTCTCTGTTCTCTGCCAGCAGTACCGGGTCTGACTGCTGAAGACAGCGGCCACCTGTGGCGCAGGGCTTGGCGGCTCCGGTGTTCTTCAGCTCCGTTGGTGGTGGAAGCTGTGTGGGATCCGGCTCGTCTCTCGCCAGGCGTCTTCTGTTGTCGAGCCTGCCCACACGTCACCTGGTGTATGATTGACAGTCACCATATTGTTATTGTCTGTACGTCGTTGTGCGATTCACAACATTAAATTGTTACTTTTGGCTTATCCATTGTCCGTTCATTAACGCCCCCTGTTGTGGGTCCGTGTCACGACACTTTCACAACACAGGACCATGTATTATGGTAACAATGAATCCCAATGATTTCATTAGCATGACTCTGTGACAAAAATGTAAGGAGCGGGTGTTGCACTCTGAGTGACCCTTCCTAATTAAACTCTACCACAATAATCCATTCGCCTCCATCTGTGCTGTCTTCAAAGTCACTGCACACTCTGGTTCCAAGGTTTCTGTGCCAGAAGATGCTCAAACTGATGAGCCCTAGGACTTCAGTGATCTCTGAGATCATTACCATCAGAGAGGAAGATCTTGGAGAAAAAGCCTCCACCTCATTGTGGCAGGTAGAATTGGAGTGAAACACTCAATGTCAGGGTCAACACAAATCATCGGTCACCATGTACACTAGTGGGGCAGCACAGCAAAACAATTGTTCATTTTGTGATGAAAGCATGGAATTTGGCACACATATTCTAAATGAACTATTTATTTTCAGATATGGAGCCATCCTGGAGCTGACCTCTAATTCGCTACAGGAGTCAAGAAATAATTACACAGGAGTCAAAATTTAAAAAGCTCCAATCATATTGAAATCTATACCACATTATTTATCTGATCATAATGATTCCAAAAAGGTATAGTTTGGACAATCTATGACTGAATTCCATGGAGTTATGGGCTAAAAACAGCAAGAAAGGTGACAAAGGTCAGTTTCAGTTTGTACAGGGTTCAAAAGTTAGTTAATAGCATTTTAAAAAGGAATAGTTTGCACCATCTGTCATGCAAAGTTATGATTTTACGGGGTAACATATGTCATACATCATAGAATCCAATGGACGTCGACCTTGTTTGACCTTTACTTTGGAGACCAAGCATTCAACACAGTCAAACTATTCCATTTATTAATCCTTTTATTTCAAACAAAAATTTGCATCACTTTTTACTAAAATTGGAGCAACTTTTCACCCCTGTACAAACTGAAACTGATCTTAGTTTTTTTTTCTTATAATGCACCAAATCACAGCAAAAGCCGTCTCAAGGCGCCTTACATAAAACAAATCAACATAAAGTTGAATAAATAATTAAAAATGAATAAAAAAAAAAATTCAAATACATAAATAAAAACAGAATTAAAAGAATAAAAAAAAATAAAACTATTCATAAGAAAGAGAATAAAAATAGGTTGACTTAGTTGCCATTTTTACCCCATAACATTCAGTCATAGATAGTCCAAACTATACCTTTTTGGAATCGTTATGATCAGACAAATAATGTGGTATAGTTTGACATGATTGGAGCATTTTTTAATTTTGACCCCTGTGTAATTTTTTTATTGACCCCTGTAGCTCATTAGAGGTCAGTTTCAGGATGGCTCCATATCTGAAAATAAACATTAGTTAAATGTTTATTTAGAATATGTGTTCAAAATTCCATGCTTTTATCACAAAATGAACAATTTTATGGAAATTTTAGCTAAGTTGCACCACTACACAGTAAGTGTAAAAATATCTCATCTCATCTTCAACTGCTTATCTGGAACCAGGTCGTCAGGGCAAAAACTCCAGCAGGGGACCCCAAACTTCCCCTTTCCGGGCCACATTAACCACCTCTGACTGGGGGATACTGAGGAACTCCCAGGCCAGTGTCAAGATATAATCTCTCCACATCATCCTGGGTCTTCCACGGGGTTTCCTCCCAGCTGGATGTGCCTGAACCACCTCAGCTGGCTCCTTTCAATATGAAGGAGCAGTGGTTCTACTCAGAGCTCCTCACCTTATCTCTAGGGAGACAGCAGCCACCCTCCTGAGGAAGCCCATTTTGGCAGCTTGTACCCATGATCTAGTTCTTTCAGTCATGACTAGGGATGGGTATCGAGAACCGGTTCCTTTCAGGTATCGTTAAGAAATGATTCGATCCACCGACATCAATAAGCTTTGTGCTTAACGATTGTGTTATCGGTCCTTCAGAGTGGCCGTTGTTTTGGGGGGTGTTTGTCAGGAAAATGATCATTTCTCTACATTGATTACAGACCCTGCAGCGGGTCCTTAATCAACTTTTCTGCAGCGCGGCTTTGCTTTGAACCTTGAACCAATCGAAGCAGTGGTTCGCAGATTGAAGCAATGCTTCGATCGATTGCTTCTTCGTTTTTTCTTTCTTTCGCTTAATTTTCCCCCGCTAAAACCCTAAAGAGCATACGTCTGTGAGTATTATTTACCATTTCTATGTTAAACCGACCTGTTATGGTCTTCTGAAACAGTTGATAGATGTATTTTATAACTTAAAAACGGGAGCGATACTAACGCGTTAGCATGTCTATGGCATTTTCAATGTTAAAAGTTAGCATTTAGCAATTGCAGCCGTCATCACGTTCGGGTGCATTTGTTTTCAAATTGTAATATTCCTTAAATTTATTTTGCTTATATATTAATAATCTAATGATTATTATATATAGTTTTAGAGAAAGAGACAAAAAGAACCTGAACAGAAACACAACAGAAAATATATAATAGCAACTAACAATGAACATAAATAAATACATACAGAAATATATGTTTCCTGTGAACACCTAGTGACTCTCACACCTCCATTTCATCCCTGTCTTATTTAAGTTTAATGACAGTTTGTTTCGGTCAAACTATATTTTCAATGTATTAATTTCTTCAGTGATTTCCTCCAGAACTATCTGCCAAACTAGAAAACTGTTGCATCCTAGTAAGAGCAGAATACTACTGGAATGAATTTGAACAAGGAAAGTTTTTTTTTTTTTTTTTCTCACCTAAATGGATGCTGCGCTCACTCCAGTTTATCGTCTGGAATAGCCCCAGATTGCATTTCAGAGCTATTAGAATTGAAACATTTTTGTGCGGGTGGTGTTGGGGGGTAATTTTGGGTTTCAGCTTTTTTGTTTTTCACCACTTTCATCCCTGAATATGAGTTGTGATTCACTTTTGTGCATATTAAAGTTACTAACTGGGACTCCTGTCTTGTTGCGAGAAAGAAATGAGAATCGTCCTCCGTTATGTTCACACAGCTCCAAGCGCTGTGCGGCTCTCTGACAAGTCAAGATAGAATGATAGAATTCAGTCTGAATTAATAACTTCAAAGCGAAACACAGTTTTGTTTATTTTTATTTATGTCCAGAGATCAAGGATACAGTGACTAATTTCATATTTGTTTACTTTAAGACTCAAGGAAATACATAGAAAACCTGTAAATCCTACTTTTAGTACAAAATTCACAAGGTATCGATAAGGGAATCAATAAGGAATCGGATCGATAAGCAGAATCGATAATGGCATCGATATCGATAAAATCTTATCAATACCCATCCCTAGTCATGACCATAGGTGAGAGTGGGAATGAAGACTGACCAGTAGATCAAGCAACACCATCCCTGCTACGCCAATTCTCCGGCCAATCTCACACTCCATTGTTCCATCATTCCTGAACAAGACCCCGATTTATTTTAACTCCTTCACTTGTGGAAAGATCTCATTTCCTACCTGAGTAGGCAATCCATTGGTTTCCTGCTGAGAACCATGGCCTCCGATTTAGAGGTGTTGATCCTCATCCCAGCTGCTTCACATTCTGCTACGAACCGACCCAGTGAGTGCTGGAGGTGACAGGCCAATGAAGCCAACAGGACCACATCATCTGCAAAAAGCAGTGCTGAGACTGTGGGCCCACCAAACTGAAGACCCTACCTCGATATACCTAGTGATAACAGGATGCTTTCAGACATTTCTTGATCTCAAAGGTCAAGGACCCAGAGACATGAACATAGTATTGAACAATGAGTAATGTTGATAGTTTATATTTATGCCATGGGTACCTTATTTTTGGGAAGAGTTCCTGATGCTTCCTGTGGGGATGTGCTACTTGGACACTAAAAAGTTACCTACAGTAAGGCAATGCCTGGATGTCTTTGGTACTCTGTCTTCAGATTATCCTTGGGTACCACTGGAATGACATCAGTGACATTTTGGTCATGTTGCACATTTCTTTGGGCATGATCCAGGTTAGGCTGAGTGGCTGGAGAATGCCAAGGACATGACTATGTTACACCTGGTTGGGGCTGATAGACTGTTATTTCAAGAGGTGGATATGGACCAATTTACTGCCCAAATGGTTGCCATCCAGGACAGATAGATATTTCTATGGTGTGGAGACTTGACTTTACTTGGTACCTTTTGTGGAATACATGTTGAAACATATTTCCACACTAAGGGGAAAGCATTTCTATAGTTTTTACTACAATTTCTTCTGATAACCACCTATTAAGTTTCTGTGGGGAAATATTTTATATTGTTGGTGATGTAGGAGTTGAATTATTCTTTTACTACTTAAAGTGTTTTTCTGTTAGGCTGTGTTTATTCACTGTCATATTTAACTTCAATATCTGAAACTAGTGTGTGATTATACACCACACACAAACATGGAAGAATTCAGGGTAGATTCTTTTGCACTACAGTATTCCAGCTAACCAGTTAAATGTACACATTTACGAGGTCTGTTAGAAAAGTATACAACCTTATTATTTTTTTCAAAACCATATGGATTTGAATCACGTGTGATTGCATTACACAAGCTTGAACCCTCATGCGCATGCGTGAGTTTTTCCACACTGTCGTTTGCGTCATTCGCCTGTGAGCAGGCTTTGAGTGAGGAGTGGTCCACCCCCTCGTCAGATTTTCATTGTCAGGAAATGGCAGAATGATTTGGGCTTTTTTTTCCATCAGAATTTTTTCAGAAACTGTTAGAAACTGGCAGCTGCAAACCATTAGAAAAATTTATCTGGCTTTCTGTTACGGGCTTGGTAGAGAATTTCATTTCATTTCCAAACTGGACGCTGTGTTTTCCGGGACGTCATCTGACTAGCACAGGAATTGTGAAAATGTGGACATCAGCACTTTTTCGGCACATTGAGACAGACGTGCGGAGGAATTCCGCGCATCGCGGCAGTGCCGCATGGTGCACAGCAACGCCGTGATGAAGCCTCACGGGACATGTTCTGGCATGTCCAGGCACATCCACAATTTCTCGGATAATCACTCGATGGAAAAACCACCGACAGCTGTCTGAACGCCATCTCAAAGCCGTCCTGTGAGACCAAAACGGGTGGTTTTGTCTCGCTCCAGTAGCAAATCCATCGTGACGCACGAAGCCTCCGCTCTCGGCTTTCCATGACAAAATCTCTTGTTGAAAGTGAAATCTGCCGAAAATGGTTGATGTCCAGCTCTTGTGATAACCAGAGAAATGGCACACGATGGTCACGGATCCATACAGCCATCCGTTTAGAAATGAAATGGTCGTTCAGCCTGTCGATGGTGGCTTCGGAGTGCGGCACACCCCACAGCCGCTGGGGGCCGTCCTTAAAGCTGTAGTAACACTCCTTATTCTCTACCAAGCCCGTAACATTTTCACCAAAAGCCAGACAAATTTTTCTAATGGTTTCCAGCTGCCAGTCTCTAACAGTTTCTGAAAAAATTCTAATGGAAAAAAAGCCCAAATCATTCCGCCATTTCCTGGCAATGAACATCGACGAGGGGGGTGGACCACTCCTCACTCAAAGCCTGCTCACAGGCGAATGACCCAACCGACAGGCGTGGAAAAACCCACGCATGCACATGAGGGTTCAAGCTTGTCTGAGGCAATCACACGTGATTCAAATCCATATGGTTTTTGAAAAAAATAATGTCAGATACTTTTCTAATAGACCTCGTACAGTATGTCGCACACACTTTCAAGCACACTACAATAAGAGACATGTGACCACTATACTAGATGCACAATCACATTAATATATTTTCAGCAAATGCTTCATTAAATATTTAGTCGCAGTGCTATTTACAGGCCAAATGCTCTTTCTTCAAATATGTACGAAGTCTCTATAAGGATGTTTTCCCCACTGCTGTGTGAGTATAAGAGCAGACCTCAGTGGATATGAAAACATGAATACAGTAGTACAAACGCAAGGTTTGTGTGGCATTTTTGATGGTACACGATTCCAGAAAATGAACAGGATACTCATGATATTTCACTGTGTTTCTTATTTTCAATTAAGACCTTAGAATTGAATGGAAATTCTTCTTAAAACCACAGGGGCTTATGGTTGGGCCAACACAATGTAAATAGCACTCAAGCATTTATAAATTACTGTTTTCAAACAAAATGGAAATATATGGGCATCTGTAGAAATCTTACCTTCAACCAACTAAAATGAACACGTGTCACATTTTATGAGGCCACAATTCCAAGTAAGATCCACCAAAATTGCAGTTCACTCACTTATCCATGATGTAACTTCTGGGAAGACTTTTAAATTTTAAAGTCCTTCACTGTAACTAAACAGCTTACAGTGGCCACCAAAACTCCCTGAGGTGAAGCAGAGCAGGAACAAGGTGCGGTTTTGTATTTTTCCATGAGCCTTTATTCTTATTTCAGTAATGATAGTTTTCACTCACATTGTGTATTTTATGCATGCAATGTTTTGTCTATCTCCGGTAGATAGAGAGCCTTCATAAAATGAGTTGTTTTCTTTCCCAACAGTAGGAAATAATACACCATCATAATATTAAAACCATTGCTACTATGCTACTTCCTTTGTTTGCAAAGCTTTCTATTTGCACGTATTATATCTGAATTTACATTTTCAAATCAAATTGTTACGTGTTGCATGTTATTGTTTTTCCTTTGTGAACATTTTTCAATTTGAAAAAAAGTTTGTTAATGCAACTGCCTGTTGTGGAATTGTTGTAAGTACTTGATGTATTTGTAAATGTTTTCTGCATTTGCTAGTGTTGTGGCCCCTATCAGCAGTCTTGAGAGTAATGAATTACACTTTGTAATAGCTTGCTGGTAGTTCAGCTACATTTAATTTTTACATAGCAATTCAAATAGCTGATTTGAAATTATTGGCAATTTTTGTGTAGTTGACTACTGAAACTACAAACATCAGAGGACGTTTGCTTTATCATTGATTCTGTTATGTGTCGGACGCGGGCAGAGGACCGGCCAGCGTTTGAAGGACCCAGTATAAAATAAGCAGAGCACGGTTCAAAGGATAACAGATTAATAACATAACAGTGAGTGCTGAATTACAAACAAATAAGTGCGCGGGTCCTGGCGAGGTGGAAAGACGGTGCGCTCCCAGCAGCACAAACGTCCGGAGCCAGAACAGTTCGGACCCAAGGACCCCGCCGACACCCCCCAGGTGGCCGCGACCAACCGAGTCTGTGAAAGAAGAAACCATCATGTGAGTCCACCACTCCACACACAGAGAGACCACTCAAAGGAGTACATAAACAGCAAACACTTCCTGGCTTAATCACCAATCAGCTTCCCACCCTGCAGGCATGGAACACCCAGTTCAATTCTCCACTGCAGTGGAAGCTGATTAAACGACTACCATAACAGCTCAATATAATAAGGCGTGAGGGACACCACATCTACTGACTGTACTCATGTTAGTCACAAAACCTAAAGTACCTCAGGAAGTGTGCTGACGAGCGTGAGACCTCACCCCCTCCTCTTTCACAGACCATGGCATCAAACCTGGTACGGTCTCTGCATCCATGATGATGAGATGGCTCTCTAGAGACGACGATCTCACCCGTCTGGTCACAAGGTCGAGTCTCTGGCAAATACACACTGTGTACTCCAGACTTAATGCAACATGCCCCAATCCATAAAGTATGCACCACAGCTGTGAGTCCTGACGAGCTGCACATGACCAGCCTCAGGTGATCAGGGTGAGGTCCTAATACTCAGCCACACAGCCACTCAGTCCTGAACGCATGCCACCTGGAAGGAAAAACAAAAGACAGAGAACAGAAGACAGAAACAAAAGGCAGCCA
The DNA here is from genome assembly GCF_902500255.1 of Thalassophryne amazonica. Taxonomy (NCBI): domain Eukaryota; kingdom Metazoa; phylum Chordata; class Actinopteri; order Batrachoidiformes; family Batrachoididae; genus Thalassophryne; species Thalassophryne amazonica. The sequence goes on along the minus strand of NC_047114.1, from coordinate 81,110,006 downwards.
GGCACCCCAGCCATACAACAGATTCCTTACAGTCATTGTGCTCCCTTTTGACCACATTTCCTTTTGTTGTGAATCTGACTGCTGTGCACGACAGCCCAGGCAATTTATCAAACAGCCAACTCGAAAAGCTTAGTGGTAACTGGTAATACAAGAGCAATGTCATGGTCGATAAACAACCACCTGTCCAACCTCAACTTAAGCCACCAGAGGAAGAGTCCAGCCATGGCCTTATTTTAGAACATACAACCCCTGGCAAAAATTATGGAATCACCGGCCTCGAGGATGTTCATTCAGTTGTTTATTTTGTAGAAAAAAAAAAGCAGATCACAGACATGACACAAAACTAAAGTCATTTCAAATGGCAACTTTCTGGCTTTAAGAAATACTATAGAGAAATCAAGAAAAAAAAAATTGTGGCAGTCAGTAACGGTTACTTTTTTAGACCAAGCAGAGGGAAAAAAATATGGACTCACTCAATTCTGAGGAATAAATTATGGAATCACCCTGTAAATTTTCATCCCCAAAACTAACACCTGCATCAAATCAGATCTGCTCGTTACTCTGCATCTAAAAAGGAGTGATCACACCTTGGAGAGCTGTTGCACCAAGTGGACTGACATGAATCATGAGGATTATCAAACTCTTAAAAGAGGGTAAATCATCACGCAATGTTGCAAAAGATGTTGGTTGTTCACAGTCAGCTGTGTTTAAACTCTGGACCAAATACAAACAACATGGGAAGGTTGTTAAAGGCAAACATACTGGTAGACCAAGGAAGACATCAAAGCGTCAAGACAGAAAACTTAAAGCAATATGTCTCAACAATCGAAAATGCACAACAAAACAAATGAGAAACGAATGGGAGGAAACTGGAGTCAACGTCTGTGACCGAACTGTAAGAAACCACCTAAAGGAAATGGGATTTACATACAGAAAAGCTAAACGAAAGCCAGCATTACACACATAAACAGAAAAAAAACAAGGTTACAATGGGCTAAGGAAAAGCAATCGTGGACTGTGGATGACTGGATGAATCATATTCAGTGATGATCTCGAATCTGCATTGGGCAAGGTGATGAGGCGGGAACTTTTGTTTGGTGCCGTTCCAATGAGATTTATAAAGATGGACTGCCTGAAGAGAACATGTAATTTCCACAGTCATTGATGATATGGGGGCGGGCATGTCAGGGTAAAGGCACTGGGGAGATGGCTGTCATTACATCATCAATAAATGCACAAGTTTACATGATATTTGGACATTTCTTATCCATCAATTGAAAGGATGTTTGGGGATGATGAAATCATTTTCAAGATGATAATGCATCTTGCCATAGAGCAAAACTGTGAAAACATTCCTTGCAAAAAGACACATAGGGTCAATGTCATGGCCTGCAAATAGTCCGGATCTTAATCCAATTGAAAATCTTTGGTGAAGTTGAAGAAAATGGTCCATGACAAGGCTCCAACCTGCAAAGCTGATCTGGCAACAGCAATCAGAGAAAGTTGGAGCCAGATTGATGAAGAGTACTGTTTGTCACTCATTAAGTCCATGCCTCAGAGACTGCAAGCTGTTATAAAAGCCAGAGGTGGTGCAACAAAATACTAGTGATGTGTTGGAGCGTTCTCTTGTTTTTCATGATTCCATAATTTTTTCTCAGAATTGAGTGATTCCATATTTTTTTTCCCTCTACTGGTCTAAAAAAGTAACCGTACTTGACTGCCACAATTGTTTTTTCCTGATTTCTTATAGTGTTTCTTAAAGCCAGAAAGTTGCCATTTGAAATGACTTAGTTTTGTGTCATGTCTGTGATCTGCTTTTTTTCTACAAAATTAAACAACTGAATGAACATCCTCCGAGGCCGGTGATTCCATAATTTTTGCCAGGGGTTGGTATATAGGACACTGACTAGGTCCAGTGGTTGGTGGCCAAGTGGTTAGTAGCTTGGTTCAGTGCGGAGGGTTCCTCGTTCAAACCTCACCCCTGCCACATTTCGTCCATGTAACATGGAGTTCCACAAGGAAGGGAATCCGGCATAAATTGGTGCCAATTTAGCATGCGCTCAACTCTGCTGTGGTGACCCAAGTGAAAAACAAGGAAGCAGCCAAAGGAATTACTATCTGTGATAGGAGAGTTGGTCAAAGAAGCGGAGAAAGTTCCAAAAACACAAGAAGCAATCACAACAATAGTGTCCAAAATGGCAGCAAAATCCCAAAGGCTCACTGGACAAAACAAGGTTAGTCAAGGGTGAGTGAGTGAGTGAGTGAGTGAGTGAGTGAGTGAGTGAGTGAGTGAGTGAGTGAGTGAGTGAGTGAGTGAGTGAGTGAGTGAGTGAGAGAGAAAGAAAGAAAGAAAGAAAGAAAGAAAGAAAGAAAGAAAGAAAGAAAGAAAGAAAGAAAGAAAGCAAAAGCATACAACATTCATATGATACACACAGGAGGATCACAGGGGTATAAATACACACTGAAGTAATCACACAGATGGAAAACAGGTAAGGATAACCACTATTTGAAAACAGCTGGGGACGGGACACAGGAAGAAAGTTAACCAAAATGCACAAGGAAACTGTGACCACCAAAATAAGACAGGAAGTGCAGGTGAACAACAGAACAGTGACAACACAAACAAGCAAACACAGGAATGGTCACAAGGGGGAACCAGAGGACAAAGACACAAACAGCAATCCTGACCACCTGTACACCAGTGTTGGTAAAGTTAATTTAAAAAGGCTGTGCACTGATGCTCCCCATCCAACCTGATGGATGGAGTGCTGCAAAAAGGAATGGGCAAAACTGCCCAAAGATAGGTGCACCAAGCTTGTGGCATCATATTCATGAAGACTTGAGGCTGTAATTGCTGCCAAAGGTTAATCAACAAAGTATTGAGCAAAGGATGAGAATACTTATGTACATGTGATTAGTTTTTTTATTTTTAATAAATTTGAAAAAAAAAAAAAAAAAAAACCTTTTTCATGTTGTCATTATGCGGTGTGAGCAGAGTGAGTTTGTGAATAGAATTTTGAGGGACAAAATTAATTTATTCCATTTTGGAATAAGGCTGTAACATAACAAAATGTGGAAAAAGTGAAGTTCTGTGAATGTATAAAGTTGCCAAGTTGTTCAAGTAATCTAATGTAATAAGTAACTTGTTTTATTAACTGTCATAGAATATTTAATGTGTGTATATGTGTTCTAGCTAGTAGGGGACTTTTGGTGGACGTTTTCATTGAAATGCTGAATACTGTGGCGTTTTGGGATTGCCTTTCATTGCTATACTGATGACACTCAATTGTACATGCCAATAACTGCTGGTAATCTCATTCACACAAAATCTTTAGAAGATTGCCTTGCATCAGTGAGAAGTTGGATGTCTAGTAACTTCCTATTTTAAACTCTGATAAGACTGAAATGATTCTTCTTGGTGCAGCGAGGCATCGGCATCAGTTTGACCAGCTTAGCTTAGGGCCCCTTCACACATAGTGCAAATTTGTTCAATTTGCGCATAAAGTGCGCATGAAGCAAGAATTGTGTGCAAAACGTGTAAAATCATAGCTGCCTCAACAGCTATGATTGTTACCAGATTGTTGCACAAATAGTTGCAGCAACAGATGTACACCTGTTGCTGCAACTATTGTGCACACCAGCGGCTGAAGACAGAGTGTGCACTGTGAGAGCCCATCGATCCCTCTTGTGGCAGGTGTTGGCCAAATTCCGGGTGACACACATGAACATCTAACACTGCTCGTATGGCACTTAGAAAACATGTGGCCATTCACGCTATTAACACGTCAACAGTCAGCATACAATCACTGTTGAGCTGGCAGTGAAATTTGTCTAAGTGCCCCATGACTGTGAAGTTGCACATGTGGCGTGCCAGGGAGTCGGTTCCCCCATAACACCTGTGTGTGTTTCGCACGCTCCCCCCACACCCCCTCCCCCCAACACAAGTGTACGTGTGGTTCCCCCTGCAGATGAGGTATCTCTCATCTGATCACAAAGTGACATCTTGGTCTGTGTGCTGACAGGACAGGGGGCATGGCTGGCTGCCCAGAGCTGTTGAGACATCTCCGGCTCTGGACCTCACAGCTGCAGCACACGTCCTGTGTTTTGAAGGACACAAGCGTGTGTGTGTTTGTGTGGAAATACATAAAAACATAAAAATGGACAGTCAGTCTGTTTGGACACGCAGCAGGTGACCTGAATGTCACGTCTGACAGGACACGTGTGTCAGGCCATGAGGGCTGTGAGCAGCGAACCACAGGACCAGGACAACCCAACAGTATGACAAATGCGCCACTGCCATTGAGGTATCAGCAGAAATACATCATACCAAACCCCTTTTAGTCAGTTATCACAGCACTTTTTTTTTCTTTTTTTAGAAAATACATTTATGTGCTTGTTGATTTTAGCCATTTCACGCTGTTGTTACAAGACAGTGATTGTAGTGAAGTGGTAAAGTTTCTGTCTGGTAATCAGAGTATGTGGGTTCAAATCCCGTGAGTGGTGTTTTTTATTTTTTATTTATCCATGGGTTATTTAGCTGTGGGTTTCTGTATTGCGTCCCCTTTTATGTATTATTTATATCAACCCAGTGATATTCACTAATTTTCCAGCTGGTTTTTATTTTATTTTCCTCCACATCAGTGGCACGATGTGGTGCACCTCATCCCATGAAACACAGTGCGAGCTGCTGCAGCTGCTCGAAAGACACCACCGCGTGCATGACCCATCACACTGGCATCGTGCACGCCTGCCTATCGGCGTGATGTTTCGTGGTGCGCTCATATGAGCTCAACTGATTTGCTCTGAGTTGTACGCATTCACACTATGTGTGAAGGGGCCCTTAGGTCTGTGTGTTATATACAGTGAGGAAAATAAGTATTTGAACACCCTGCGATTTTGCAAGTTCTCCCACTTAGAAATCATGGAGGGGTCTGAAATTTTCATGTCCACTGTGAGAGACATAATCTAAAAAAAAAAAAATCTGTAAATCACAAAGTATTATTTTTTTTAAATAATTTATTTGTTACTGCTGCAAATAAGTATTTGAACACCTGTGAAAATCAATGTTAATATTTGGTACAGTAGCCTTTGTTACAATTACAGCGGTCAAATGTTTCCTGTAGTTTTTCACCAGGTTTTCACACACTGCAGCAGGGAATTTGGTCCACTCATCCACACAGATCTTCTCCAAATCTTTCAGGTTTGGAGTTTCAGCTCCCTCCAAAGATTTTCTATTGAGTTCAGGTCTGGAGACTGGCAAGGCCACTTCAGGACCCCTCCTTAGTTGCCCTGGCTGTTTGTTTGGGGTCATTGTCATGCTGGAAGACCCAGCCATGACCCATCTTCATGCTTTTACTGAGGGAAGGAGGTTGTTTGCCAAAATCTCGCAATACATGACCCCATCCATCCTCCCTTCAGTACGGTGCAGTCGTCCTGTCCCCTTTGCAGAAGAGCACCCCCAGAGTATGATGTTTCCACCCCCATGCTTCATGGTTGGGATAGTTTTCTTGGGGTTGTTCTCATCCTCTAAACATGGTAAGTGGAGTTGATTCCAAAAAGCTCTATTCTGGTCTCACCTGACCACATGACCTTCTCCCATGCCTCCTCTTCAGGTCATTGACCAGGTCCTCCTGTGTAGTTCTGAGGTTTCTCAGAATCATCCTTACACCACAAAGTGAGATCTTGCATGGAATCCCAGACCAAGGGAGATTGACAGTCATCTTGTGTTTCTTCCACTTTCTAATAAATAATCATAACAGTTGTTGTCTTCTACCAAGCTGCTTGACTGTTGTCCTGTAGTCCATCCCAGTCTTGTGCATGTCTACAGTTTTGTCCCTGGTGTCCTTAGACAGCTCTTTGGTCTTGGCTATGGTGGACAAGTTGGAGTGTGATTGATTGAGTGCGTGAACAAGTGTTTTTTATACAGGTAACAAGTTCAAACATGTGCAATTAATACACAACATACAAATAAATGATTTAAAAAATTATAGATTGTGATTTCCGGATTTTTTTTTTTTTAGATTATGTCTCTCACAGTGGACATGCACCTAAGATGAAAATAGCATGTGGACAAAGTAAGGAATCTTGGGGAAATTTTCGATCCTACATTGTCTTTCGTCCTCCACATTAGAGATATTACGAGGACTGCTTTCTTCTATTTGCAAAATATAGCAAAGATTCGTCCCATCCTGTCTTTGGCTGATGCTGAGACTTTGATGCATGCATTTGTTTCCTCTAGAATGGACTATTGGAATGCTGTATTTTCTCGTTTTCCGCAGTCCAACATTAGGGGTCTTCAGCTGGTTCAAACTGCTGCTACCAGACTTTTAACATGAAGCAGTTTGACCATATCATGCCCATTTTGGCATCCCTTTACTGGCTTCCTGTCGCTGCAAGGTCGGATTTAAAGGTTCTGTTATTGGCCTATAAAATTGTTCATGGACTTGCACCTCCCTAACTGGCTGTCCTGGTGAAGCCCTACGTACCGGCTCCGGCCCTGTGTTCACAGTGTGCAGGACTTTTATGTGTTCCCAAGGTGAAAAAAAGTCTGTCGGTCACAGAGCTTTCTCCTACCGTGCCCCACCCATGTGGAATGATCTCCTGGCACATATATGGCAGTCGGATACTGTGGAGACTTTTAAATCTAGTCTAAAGATGCATTTGTTTTCCTTATTTTAACCTTAGTTTTATTGCGTTATGTTGTGTTTTTATTCTTGTGCTGTTTTTTGCTTTTGTCTTTTTATTCTGTTTTTTGGTATTGTGTTGTGTGAAGCGCCTTGAGGCAATCTTATCGTGATTTGGCACTACAGAAATTAAAAAATTTGATTTGATTTAGGCCTGAATGATCATTAATTAAACCCATCCACAGACCTCTTAAACCTTTAAATTTGGTTCATGAAGTTTTTCATCCAGGTTTTAATTTTGATGGAGTAGATTTGAAAGTGGTCCTGAGGAAATAAGAATTAAAAGGGTCATATTGTACACAATCACTTTTTATCTGCCTTTTACATTTTAATTTGTTTGATGTTTGATATTTTAGATTTCAAAGTCACACACTTTTGTGTTCAGACACTCTTTTGCTTTAAGCATAATTCATGACCTGTGTGACGTATTTCATAAAAATATCCTGATGCTCCAATTTTACCTCAGATCCTGATCAGGACTTGGCAGGTCTTTCCGAGCTGGATACCCTCGTTTTCCAGTACCTGCCACTGAAACACAAACCTTCAACTCCCTGCTTTATGTCAGAAAGAGTAGGCTGATGTCCAAATCATATTAGGTTTAATTAATTCATGGAAAACACCCCCAGCAGCAAGCAAATCATCACAAATATTTTGCTTTTTCAGGTGACAGAATTTGAAACACAAATCTCAAAAAGAAAAGGAAAAAAGACTATTTTAAGCATAGCCACAGGGGAAAGTCCTTTTAATTTCAGTGACAATTTTTTAATGTACCGGTAGTTCTCACTGTGCATCCAGAAAGTATTCACAGTGCTTCTCTTTTTCTACATTTTTTTTTATGTTACAACTTTATTCCAAAATGGATGAAATACTTTTTTCCCCAAAATTCTACACACAATACCCCAAAACGACAATATGAAAAAAGATTTTTTGAGATTTTTGCAAATTTATTAAAGATATAGACTAAGAAATCACATGTAAATAAGTATTCACAACCTTTGCCATGAATCTCACAAAGCTCAGGTGCATCCTGTTTCCACTTATCATCCTTTAGATGTTTCTGCGGCTTAATTGGAGTCCACCTGGGGTAAATTCAGTTGATTGGACATGATTTGGAAAGGCACACACCTGACTACATATAAGGTCCCACAGTGACAGTGTATGCCAGAGAACAAACCAAACATGAAGTCAAAGCAGTTGTCTGTAGACCTCTGAGACAGGATTGTCTCAAGGCACAAATCTGGGGAAGGTACAGAAACATTTCTGCTGCTTTGAAGGTCACAATGAGCACAGTCGCCTCCATCATCTGTAAATGGAAGAAAGTTCTGATCCACCAGGACTCCTCCTACAGCTGGACTCCCGTCTAAACTGAGCGATTAGGGGAGAAAGGCCTTAGTCAGGAAGGTGACCAAGAACCTTCCAGAAGGACAACCGTCTCTGCAGCAATCCACAAATCAGGCCTGTATGGTAGAGTGGCCAGAAGGAAGCCACGCCTTAGTAAAAGGCACGCGGCAGCCTGTCTGGAGTTTGCCAAAAGGTACCTGAAGGACTTTCAGTCTATGAGAAACAAAATTCAAATTGAACTCTGGCATGAATGCCATGCATCATGTTTGGAGGAAACCAGCACCATCCCTACAGTGAAGCATGGTGCTGGCAGCATCATGTTGTGGGGATGTTTTTCAGCGGCAGGAACTGGGAGACTAGTCAGGATTGAGGGAAAGATGAATGCAGCAATGTACAGAGACATCCTGGATGAAAACCTGCTCCAGAGCACTCTTGACCTCAGACTGGGGCGACGGTTCATCTTTCAGCAAAGCAATCACCCTAAGCACAAAGGAGAGGCTTCAGGACAACTCTGTGAATGTCCTTGAGTGGCCCAGCCAGAGCCCAGACCTGAATCCGATTGAACATCTCTGGAGAGATCTGAAAATGGCTGTGCACCGACGCTTCCAATCCAACCTGATGGAGCTTGAGAGGTGATGCAAAAAGGAATGGACAAAACTGCTCAAAAATAGGTGCACCCAGCTTGTGGCATCATATTCAAGAAGACGTGAGGCTGTAAGTGCTGCCAAAGATTAATCAACAAAGTATTGAGCAAAGGGTGGGAATACTCATATACATGTGATTTCTTAGTTTTTATTTTTTTAATTAATTTGCAAAAACAAAAAACACTTTTTTCATGTTGTCATTATGGGGTGTTGTGAGTAGAATTTTGAGGGAAAAAATTTACTCTATTTTGGAATAAGGCTGTAACATAACAAAATGTGGAAAAAGTGAAACACTGTGAATACTTTCCAGATGCACTATATAATTCATCAAAAAAATACTAAATTATCACTGTTACTTATTACAGAAATACAAAAACAAGTTTTCCTGTGTTGCACACAGGAACTGCACACCTGTGTTCGAGTTGCTGCTTCGACTGAGTGGCTTTTTACTGTGGAAATGTGCTAAAATCACATTTTCACTTCAGTGTAGAGCTTTTTGCACATTTTGAGCAAAAAATAACAGCTTATTTGGAGTGATAAGTCACATACACACGAAGCACACATAATAAAATGCATCGATCATGAGAAAAGCTTTTTCCTGGTGGAAAATATTTGACTCCCTTTCAATGCAGGGAAGAAAAATGGTAATATATCAGTTAACATGGTTTACTTTTTCATTTGCCATTTCAAATGTAAAATTGTTAACTCTTTTCATAGTATTATATCATAGTATATAGGACATACACGACATACCCATCTTGACATACCTGCGACCCGACTCCGGATAAAGCGGAAGAAAATGGATGGAACAAAATGGATGGATGGATGGATGGACATACACTCACTGGCCACTTTATTAGGTACACCTATTCAATTGCTTGTTGACACAAACAGCTAATCAGCAAGGTTGGGTAGGATTACTTTGAAAGAATACATGTGGATTACATGTATGTATGTACATACATTTGGATTACTTGTAATCAGATTACTTTGGATTACATTTCAAAGTAATCCTACCCAACCCTGCAAATCAGCCATTCACATGGCAGCAACTCAATGCATTTGGGCATCTAGACGTGGTGAAGACGACTTGCTGAAGTTCAAACTGAGCATCAGAATGGGGAAGAAAGGAGATTTTAGTGGCTTTGAATGTGGCATGGTTGTTGGTGCCAGACGGGCTGGTCTGAGTATTTCACAAACTGCCAATCAAGTAGGATTTTCATGCAGAACCAACTCTAGGGTTCATAGAGAATGATCTGAAAAAGAAAAGATATCCAGTGAGCGGCAGTTGTGTTGACGAAATGTCTTGTTGATGTCAGAGGAGAATGGGCAGAATGGTCAAATGGGCAACTCCATGATGCCATCATGTCAATATGGACCAACATCTCTGAGGGATGTGTACCTAATAAAGTGGCTGGTAGATGTATATTTTATAGTCTTGACATGAAATATATTGTAATTTGAGAAACATTCATCTGTCTGAATGTCCCCCTACCACTTCAAGGTCCTTTGATGAATTCTCACTCAACTTGATTTGTAAATGAAAACTTGACAGACAAATGTCAGTGCATTCATGAATTGCCCAGGTGAAATCTAATTTAGCAAAGCTGTATCATTGGGGTCAAGGTCACTGGCGACAAAGACCAGCATTTAACTTTTTCAGTCCAGTTTGCTCCAAACCTGGCATACATTTGGAGTTTTTTTTGGAATATGCTAAAGGTTAATCACTGGGGATCAAGCTCATGTCATCATCTCTGTTAGTTGGCCTAGTCCTCCCAGGTCCTTTTACTCATTTACACCAAACTTGGTGGGGCAATAAAGGTTGACCTAGGTCAAGGTTGGGGAATTTGGTTTTCAACCCAATTTGGATCAAATGTGGCACAAATTTAGTTGAATTCTTTAACTTTCCTGACAAGGCCACCCAGAGCTCAGTCATTTTAAATGAAGATCAAAGTCAGTTGGGTGAAATGTCAACCCTGAATGTTTCCATACCTATCAATAATAACTAGTCATTTAAAAAAATGTACAAATAATTTCCTTCAGCTGCTCCATTGTTTTCACTCGGGGTCATCACAGCAGGTCCAATGTGGATCTGCATGTTGATTTGGTGCAAGTTTTACACTGGATGCCCTTCCTGGAGCAACTCCACATTACAAGGAGGAATGTGGTAGGGGTGGGGTTTCAACCGGGAACCTTCCACACTAACCACTTGACCACCACTCCTGCTACCTTTAAAAAAAAAATGTACAAGCTGGTTCAAATAAAGTATTTTCCCTGTCCACTAACTCGGCAAAGATGTCAAGCTTTAATCTATCTTGAATTTTCTAAAGTCCATTCCTGTTGGGAAGGTGTCGTAGCACGGACCCACAACAGGGGGCGCAAATGAACGGACAATGAATTCAGCCAAAAAGTAACAATTTAATGTTGTGATGAAACACAACGAAATACACAGAATTAGCAAAGTCAATTGACACCAGGTGACGTGTGGGCAGGCTTGAAGATAGAAGACCCCCGACGAGAGAGAAGCCGCGTCCCACACGGCTTCCACCACCAACGGTCTGAAGAACACCGGAGCCGCCAAGTCCCGAGTCCCCAGGTGGCCTCTGTCTTCGGCTGTCGACCCTGGTACTGCTGGCAGAAAGCAGAGACAAGATGAATGAGTGTGAGTCCGCACACTCAGTAATCCACAGTCTGCACACAGTTAGGAGGAAGCACCTCCACCTCCAATCACACACTCGTGCAGCTCCTGGTTAACCACTTATCTGGTTTGGGGTGTGAGGCGAAGCCGTCACTGTCACACCAAACGCCAATCCCACAGACAAGGCAAAACACCAGGAAAATGGCTGCAACAGAAGTTCAGATTAGGACACAACGTATTAGTCAGCAGAGAAATTACCTCTTCAGTAGTCGATTTCTCAGCGAGGAGGTGGAGTTGCAGTCCGGCCTTTATGGTGATGATGATGATGATGAACGAGTGACAGCTGGTGCAGAGGATGAATGACAGCTGTCACTTCTTCTGGGTCTGGCGCCCTCTCGTGCTTGGAGCCCGCACTCCAAGCAGGGCGTCCTCTGGTGGTGGTGGGCCAGCAGTACCTCCTCTTCAGCGGCCCACATAACAGGACCCCCCCCCTCAACGGGCGCCTCCTGGCGTCCGACCAGGCTTGTCCGGATGTCTCGTATAGAAATCGGCCAGGAGGGCCGGGTCCAGGATGAAGCTCCTCTTCACCCAGGAGCGTTCTTCAGGTCCATACCCCTCCCAGTCCACCAGATATTGGAACCCCCGGCCCTTACGATGGACGTCCAGGAGCCTGCGGACTGTCCAGGCAGGCTCCCCGTCAATGAGCCGGGCAGGAGGCGGCGTAGTTCCCGGAGCACAGAGGGGCGAGGTGTGGTGTGGCTTCAGACGGGAAACATGAAAAACAGGGTGAATCCGCAGTGAAGCCGGGAGTTGGAGCTTCACTGCGGCCGGGTTGATGATCTTGAGGATACGAAACGGACCAATGAACCTGTCTTTCAGTTTCGGGGAGTCGACACAAAGAGGGATGTCCTTGGTCGAGAGCCACACCTCCTGCCCGGGCTGGTATGTGGGGGCCAGGGAACGCCGGCGGTCCGCAAGGGTCTTGGCCCTCGTCCGGGCCTTTAACAGGGCAGAGCGGGCGGTCCGCCACACCCGGCGGCACCTCCTGAGGTGGGCCTGGACCGAGGGCACACCGACCTCTCCCTCCACCAGCGGGAACAATGGGGGCTGGTACCCCAAACATGCCTCAAAAGGGGAGAGGCCAGTAGCAGACGAGACTTGGCTGTTATGGGCATACTCGATCCAGGCCAGATGGTGACTCCAGGCCGCCGGGTGCGCGGAGGTGACGCAGCGAAGGGCCTGTTCCAACTCCTGGTTAGCCCGCTCTGCCTGGCCGTTTGTCTGGGGGTGGTACCTGGACAAGAGACTCACGTGGCCCCCAGCTCCTTACAGAAACTCTTCCAAACCTGCGAAGAGAACTGGGGACCACGATCTGAAACAATGTCCGATGGTATCCCATGCAGCCGCATGACGTGGTGGACCAGGAGGTCTGCCGTCTCCTGGGCCGTCGGGAGCTTCGGGAGGGCCACGAAGTGGGCCACCCTGGAGAACCGGTCCACTATCGTGAGAATAACAGTGTTGCCCTGGGACGGCAGGAGGCCCGTGATGAAGTCCAGGCCGATGTGAGACCAGGGGCGATGAGGCACCGGCAGGGGTTGGAGGAGTCCCGAGGTCCTCCGATGGTCTGCCTTGCCCCTGGCGCAGATGGTACAGGCCTGGACGTAGTCCCGGACGTCGGTTTCCAGGGACGCCCACCAGAAGCGCTGCTGGACCACTGCCACGGTCCTACGCACTCCGGGATGACAGGACAGCTTGGACCCGTGACAGAAGTCCAATACGGCAGCTCTTGCCTCTGGTGGGACGTACATTCTGTTCTTGGGGCCGGTTCCCGGGTCCGGGCTCCTTGCCAGGGCCTCCCGGACGGTCTTCTCCACGTCCCAGGTGAGGGAGGCCACGACAGTGGACTCGGGGATGATGGTCTCGGTGGGGTTCGACAGCCCCGCTTTGGCTTCTTCTTCGTGCACCCGGGACAATGCATCTGATTTTTGGTTTTTGGTCCCGGGGCAGTACGTGATCCGGAAGTCAAAGCGCCCGAAGAACAGAGACCAGCGGGCTTGCCTGGGGTTCAGCCGCTTGGCGGTCCGGATGTACTCCAGGTTCCGATGGTCCGTGAAAACCGTGAAAGGCAACGATGCCCCCTCCAGCAGGTGTTTCCACTCTTCAAGAGCCTCCTTCACCGCGAGGAGCTCCCGATTGCCGACGTCATAGTTCCGTTAAGCTGGGGTCAACCTGCGGGAAAAATAGGCACAAGGATGGAGAACCTTATCAGCCTCCACGCTCTGGGACAGCACGGCTCCTATCCCTGAGTCAGAGGCGTCCACTTCCACTATGTACTGGCGATCAGGATCAGGCTGCACCAGAACTGGTGCAGTCGAGAACCGGCGTTTCAACTCCTGGAACGTGGCTTCGCACCGATCTGACCAGGTGAAGGGGACCTTGGTGGAGGTCAGGGCAGTCAGGGGGCTAACTACCTGACTGTAACCTTTAATGAACCTCCTGTAGAAATTTGCAAAGCCGAGGAACTGCTGCAATTTCCTGCAGCTTGTTGGTTGGGGCCAATCTCTCACCGCCGCAACCTTGGCCAGATCAGGGGCGATGGAGTTGGAGGAGATGATGAACCCCAGGAAGGACAAAGAAGTGCGGTGGAACTCGCACTTCTCGCCCTTCACAAACAGCCGGTTCTCCAACAACCGCTGTAGGACCTAACGTACATGCTGGACATGGGTCTCAGGGTCCGGGGAAAAGATGAGTATATCGTGCAGATATACGAAGACGAACCGATGCAGGAAGTCCCGCAAGACGTCATTTACCAAAGCTTGGAACGTCGCGGGGGCGTTAGTGAGGCCGAACGGCATGACCAGGTACTCAAAGTGACATAACGGGGTGTTGAATGCCGTCTTCCATTCGTCTCCCTTCCGGATCCGAACCAGGTGGTACGCGTTTCTAAGATCCAATTTAGTGAAAATTTGGGCTCCATGCAGGGGCGTGAACACTGAATCCAACAGAGGTAACGGGTATCGGTTGCGAACCGTGATCTCGTTCAGCCCTCTGTAATCAATGCATGGACGGAGTCCGCCGTCCTTCTTGCCCACAAAAAAGAAACCAGCACCCATCGGGGAGGTGGAGTTCCGGATCAGCCGGGCAGCTAAAGAGTCCCGGATGTAGGTCTCCATTGATTCGCGTTCCGGACATGAGAGGTTGTACAACCTACTGGACGGGTACTCAGCGCCCGGGACCAAATCGATGGCACAATCATACGGTCGGTGCGGGGGAAGAGTGAGCACCAGATCTTTGCTGAAAACATCAGCAAGATCATGGTACTCCTTTGGCACCGCCGATAGATTGGGGGGGACTTTAACCTCCTCATTAGCCGTCGTGCCGGGAGGAACCGAGGATCCTAAACACTCCCGGTGGCAGGTTTTGCTCCACTGCGTCACAACCCCGGACGGCCAATCTATCCGGGGATTGTGCTTCACCATCCATGGAAATCCCAAAATCACTCGGGAGGTAGAAGGTGTTACATGGAACACGATCTCCTCCCTGTGATTTCCAGACACAACCAACGTCACTGGCTGTGTCTGATGTGTGATTAATGGAAGCAGGGTGCCATCTAGTGCTCGCACCTGCAATGGTGCCGGCAGAGCCACCAGGGGGAGCCCTACTTCCTTTGCCCATCTGCTATCCAGCAGATTCCCTTCCGACCACGTGTCTACCAGTGCTGGGGCGTGAAGGGTTAAATGCCCACAAAGGATCATTACTGGGATTCGTGCAGATTTGCGGAGTTTCCCCACGTGCGTGTTATGGCCCACCCTTAGCCCAGTTTCTAAGGACGGGCGTTGTAGTTTGACCGTTTGGGGCAGTCCTTCTGCCGGTGCTCACAAGAGCCGCAGATAAAACACTCCCCGCGGGCCAGCCTCCTTTGTCTGATGTTTGTCTTCACTTTGGCCCTGCTCGTGTCCATAGCCTCCTCAGCAGGGGGAGCTGTAGCCACACGGAGCTCTCTGGCAGTGAAGTGTGGGGACGACGTCACCTTTTCAGAACCGGAAGGGGGAGGGACGGCTCGTGCCCGGTCACGCCCCCCGGCCTGCTCCCGACGATGCTCGTTTAAACGGTTGTCTAAGCGTATAACTAAATCGACAAGCCCGTCAAAATCCCGCGGTTCCTCCTTAGCCAGCAGGTGCTCCTTCAGGACCGGAGACAGTCCATTTACGAAGGCGGCGCGGAGCGCAACGTTATTCCAGCCGGACCTCGCTGCCGCGATGCGGAAGTCGACTGCATACTCGAAGCGGTCTCGCCTCTGTTGGGATGGTCAAACACTTGTTTGAATTCCCGTACAAACCCATTATAAGACGTTAGGAGCCGTGAATTCTGCTCCCAAAGCGCCGTAGCCCAGGCGCGTGCCTCTCCTCGAAGCAGATTAATAACATAAGCCACCCGGCTGGCGTCTGACGCATACATGACAGGGCGCTGTGAAAAGACGAGCGAACACTGCATGAGGAAGTCTGCGCACATCTCAACACAGCCCCCGTACGGTTCCGGAGGGCTTATGTATGCTTCAGGGGACGGTGGGGGGGGGTCGTTGAACGACCAGTGGAACGTCTGTTACAGGCCCAGGACCAGCCAGAGGAGTGGCTGCAGCAGCGCCCTGATCGCGCGCTTCCACCCTGGCGGTGAGAGCCTCCACCCTCCGGTTAAGGAGAACATTCTGCTCGGTCACTAAATCTAACCGAGCCGTGAAGGCGGTTAAGATCTGCTGCAACTCACTCAACACGCCTCCCGCTGACGCCTGCGCTCCTGGCTCTTCCATTGGCCGTTCAAGCTCGGGTTGACGCCCCTCGGAATCCATGACGATGGCCGAGAAATCCTGTTGGGAAGGTGTCGTAGCACGGACCCACAACAGGGGGCGCAAATGAACGGACAATGAATTCAGCCAAAAAGTAACAATTTAATGTTGTGATGAAACACAACGAAATACACAGAATTAGCAAAGTCAATTGACACCAGGTGACGTGTGGGCAGGCTCGAAGATAGAAGACCCGCGACGAGAGAGAAGCCGCGTCCCACACGGCTTCCACCACCAACGGTCTGAAGAACACTGGAGCCGCCAAGTCCCGAGTCCCCAGGTGGCCTCTGTCTTCGGCTGTCGACCCTGTTACTGCTGGCAGAAAGCAGAGACAAGATGAATGAGTGTGAGTCCGCACACTCAGTAATCCACAGTCTGCACACAGTTAGGAGGAAGCACCTCCACCTCCAATCACACACTCGTGCAGCTCCTGGTTAACCACTTATCTGGTTTGGGGTGTGAGGCGAAGCTGTCGCTGTCACACCAAACGCCAATCCCACAGACAAGGCAAAACACCAGGAAAACGGCTGCAACAGAAGTTCAGATTAGGACACAACGTATTAGTCAGCAGAGAAATTACCTCTTCAGTAGTCGATTTCTCGGCGAGGAGGTGGAGTTGCAGTCCGGCCTTTATGGTGATGATGATGATGATGATGAACGAGTGACAGCTGGTGCAGAGGATGAATGACACCTGTCACTTCTTCTGGGTCTGGCGCCCTCTCGTGCTTGGAGCCCGCACTCCAAGCAGGGCGCCCTCTGGTGGTGGTGGGCCAGCAGTACCTCCTCTTCAGCGGCCCACATAACACTTCCCTCCTTGAGTATTTCCTCAGGCTGTAAATCCATTGAGAAAAGCAAATACATGCCAGGTTTTGCATTTTACATCAAGCGGTATGGATATTAAAAATGGGCAGCAGCTACTAGAGGACAGTAACACAACTTTTATTTTTCAAATATTGAAAGACTGCAAGATTTCTATGGTGACACCTCAGAGCCTTGACCCGTTATCTCCCGCTACAATTAATTTTCCATCACCTGTATTTTCACTTTACTGCAGCTTTTCTCTCTTCCTGAGTAAAAATAACTCCTTGCTGTGAGCGATAACGCACATCCACCTACAGTATATTATTATTCCCAGTGATTTTTGTCACCCAGAGCACCAACTCCAGACTCTCTCGGTAATAATTTAAGGAAATGAACTCATTTTACTTTATGCCCTCTGACTAACTTGTTGAGGCAAAAAAGGTCATTGATATATTGATCACATTTTAAAAACATTTCTAAATATAATGTTTTTTTTACTAATATTTTGCATTAACAGTCAACACTAAGTGCCCCTTCACACATAGTGTGAATAAGTACAAATCAGGGCAAATCAGGGCAAATCACGGCAGAACAGCTCATATGACTGAACCACGACAACATCGAGCCGATAGGTAGGGGTGAAACGATGTCATTACAACGGTTTTGTGCATGCGGGAACACAGTTGTGACAAAAAATAACAGCAGATGAGTTCAGTAAACCTGCACCCTCTTTACCCTTTTTGGAGTCAGGTTGACACCTATACAGTTATATAGTATATCCAGAAAGCATTCACAGCGCTTCAGTTTTTCTTCATTTTTTTATGTTCCAGCCTTATTACAAAATGGATGAAATTATTTTTTTTCCTCAAAATTCTACACACATAATGACAATATGCATAGTGGCCTCCATCATCTGTAAATGGAAGAAGAAAATGGAAATCATCCATCATCTCAAAATGGAAGAATCCAACAGGACTCTTCCTGGAGTTGGCTGCATGTCTAAATTGAGCGATTGGGGCTAGAAGGGGCTTAGTCAGGGAAGTGACCAAGAAACCGATGGTCATTCTGTCAGAGCTCCAGCATTCCTGTGTGGAGAGAGAAGAACGTTCCAGAAGGACAACCATCTCTGCAGCAATCCACCAATCAGGCCTGTATGGTAGAGGTGACCAGAAGCCACTCCTTAGTAAAAGGCTCATGACAGAACACCTGGATGTTGCCAAAAGGCACATGAAGGACTCTCAGACCAGGAGAAACAAAATTCTCTGGTCTAATGAGACAAAGATTGAACTCTTTGGTGTGAATGCCATTTCAATTTCAATTTCAATTTATTTTCCTTTATATAGCGCCAAATCACAACAGAGTTGCCTCAAGGCGCTTCACACAGGTAAGGTCTAACCTTACCAACCCCCAGAGCAACAGTGGTAAGGAAAAACTCCCTCTGAGGAAGAAACCTCAAGCAAAGCAGACTCAAAGGGGTGACCCTCTGCCTGGGCCATGCTACAAACATAAATTACAGAAATAATTCACAGAACAAATTCACGGACAAATATACAAGAATTGCTGTTGGTGCACAGGATAGGAGGGTCGCCAACATAAACACAACTCCCATCTCTGGATGGAGCTGCACCTTAAACAGAGAGAAAATAGAATCAGACATCAGAAAGACAAAAAATACTGTATAATTTGCCAGCATTAATCAATATGAAAAACAGAAGAAATACTAAGGTGATCGCCAGCCGCTAGCCCTAAGCTTCACTAAAAGACCCAAAATTTAGGTGAAGTTGAGGACGCGGCACGCTCCAATTACTAATAACATGAATTAAAAGAGTAAAAAGCGTAAAACAAAACTGTACCAGTATGCTAGCCCTATGAAAGGGAAAATAAGTGCGTCTTAAGTCTGGACTTGAAAGTCTCCACAGAATCTGATTGTTTTATTGATGCAGGGAGATCATTCCACAGAACAGGGGCAGGATAAGAGAAAGCTCTGTGACCCGCAGACTTCTTATTCACCCTAGGGACACAAAGTATTCCTGCACCCTGAGAATGTAAAGCCCGGGCTGGTAAGTAAGGTTTAATTAGGTCAGCTAGGTAGGGAGGTGCCAGTCCATGAATAATTTTATAGGTTAGTAGCAGAACCTTAAAATCTGATCTCACTGGGACAGGAAGCCAGTGAAGAGACGCCAAAACGGCTGTAATGTGGTCGAACTTTCTTCTTTGTGTCAAAAGTCTGGCTGCAGCATTTTGAACCAATTGGAGAGCCCTAATGGTAGACTGCGGTAAACCAGAAAATAGAACATTGCAGTAGTCCAATCTAGATGAGATAAATGCATGGATGAGGGTCTCAGCATCAGCCATAGACAGGATGGGACGACTCTTCGCTATATTTCGCAGGTGGAAGAAAGCAGTCCTCGTAATATTTCTAATATGGAGACCAAAGGACAACGAAGGATCAAAAATTACCCCAAGGTTCCTCGCTTTGACAGTGTCATGTATGACACACGAGCCTAGGCTGAGTGTTAACTGGTCAAATTGATGCCAATGTCTCACTGGACCAAGAACCATCATTTCAGTCTTTTCAGAATTTAAAAGTAGGAAGTTTCTAGACATCCAACTTCTCACTGATGCAAGGCAATCTTCTAAGGATTTTATGTGAACGGGATTACTAGCAGTTATCGGCATATATAACTGAGTATCATCTGCATAGCAGTGAAAGGTAATCCCAAAACGCCACAATATGTGCCCAAGGGAAGCTATATAAAGGGAGAAAAGCAGGGGGCCTAAGACAGACCCCTGAGGAACCCCAAATTTCATGTCACTAAGGTTAGAGGTAGTGTTACTGTACAATACACAGTGAGAACGACTGGTCAAGTATGACGTCAGCCATGCAAGGGCACTCCCAGTAATCCCAAAATGATTTTCCAGCCTATCAAGTAGAATATGATGATCCATTGTATCAAATGCAGCACTGAGATCTAACAGCAACATAACCGTACTGGTGTCTCAATCCACTGTAAGCAGAAGATCATTCACCACTTTAGTGAGAGCCGTCTCTGTGGAATGATACACTCAACAAAAATATAAATGCAACACTTTTGGCTTTGCTCCCATTTTGTATGAGATGAACTCAAAGATCTAAAACTTTTTCCACATACACAATATCACCATTTCCCTCAAATGTTGTTCACAAACCAGTCTAAATCTGTGATAGTGAGCACTTCTCCTTTGCTGAGATAATCCATCCCACCTCACAGGTGTGCCATATCAAGATGCTGATTAGACACCATGATTAGTGCACAGGTGTGCCTTAGACTGCCCACAATAAAAGGCCACTCTGAAAGGTGCAGTTTTGTTTTATTGGGGGGGGGGATACCAGTCAGTATCTGGTGTGACCACCATTTGCCTCATGCAGTGCAACACATCTCCTTCGCATAGAGTTGATCAGGTTGTCAATTGTGGCCTGTGGAATGTTGGTCCACTCCTCTTCAATGGCTGTGCGAAGTTGCTGGATATTGGCAGGAACTGGTACACGCTGTCGTATACACCGGTCCAGAGCATCCCAAACGGTGAGTATGCCGGCCATGCAAGAACTGGGACATTTTCAGCTTCCAAGAATTGTGTACAGATCCTTGCAACATGGGGCAGTGCATTATCCTGCTGCAACATGAGGTGATGTTCTTGGATGTATGGCACAACAATGGGCCTCAGGATCTTGTCACGGTATCTCTGTGCATTCAAAATACCATCAATAAAATGCACCTGTGTTCTTCGTCCATAACAGACGCCTGCCCATACCATAACCCCACAACCACCATGGGCCACTCAATCCACAACATTGACATCAGAAAACCGCTCACCCACACGACGCCACACACGCTGTCTGCCATCTGCCCTGAACAGTGTGAACCGGGATTCATTCGTGAAGAGAACACCTCTCCAACGTGCCAAACGCCAGCGAATGTGAGCATTTGCCCACTCAAGTCGGTTACGACGACGAACTGGAGTCAGGTTGAGACCCCGATGAGGACGACGAGCATGCAGATGAGCTTCCCTGAGACAGTTTCTGACAGTTTGTGCAGAAATTCTTTGGTTATGCAAACCGATTGTTTCAGCAGCTGTCCGAGTGGCTGGTCTCAGACGATCTTGGAGGTGAACATGCTGGATGTGGAGGTCCTGGGCTGGTGTGGTTACACGTGGTCTGCGGTTGTGAGGCTGGTTGGATGTACTGCCAAATTCTCTGAAACGGCTTTGGAGACGGCTTATGGTAGAGAAATGAACATTCAATACGCGAGCAACAGCTCTGGTTGACATTCCTGCTGTCAGCATGCCAATTGCACGCTCCCTCAAATCTTGCGACATCTGTGGCATTGTGCTGTGTGATAAAACTGCACCTTTCAGAGTGGCCTTGTATTGTGGACAGTCTAACGCACACCTGTGCACTAATCATGGTGTCTAATCAGCATCTTGATATGGCACAGCTGTGAGGTGGGATGGATTATCTCAGCAAAGGAGAAGTGCTCACTATCACAGATTTAGACTGGTTTGTGAACAATATTTGAGGGAAATGGTGATATTGTGTATGTGGAAAAAGTTTTAGATCTTTGAGTTCATCTCATACAAAATGGGAGCAAAACCTAAAGTGTTGCGTTTATATTTTTGTTGAGTGTATGTTCTAAAAGCAGACTGCAGTGGCTCAAAGAGATTATTCTCAGTAAGATAGTCTACGAGCTGTTGTGACACCACTTTTTCCAGAATTTTAGAGCAAAATGATAGATTTGATATCGGCCGATAGTTTTTCAATACACTAGGGTCAAGATTAGGTTTCTTAAGTAATGGTTTAATCACTGCAGATTTGAAACGTTTAGGAAGAGATCCAGAAGTTAAAGAAAGATTAATAATTTCCAGCACAATCGGCCCAAGAGTGGGCCACAGGTCCTTAAACAGTTTTGTTGGTATACGATCAAATAAACAGGTTGTGCTTTTTGTTGATGTTACGAGTTTTGTCAGCATGTCTAGAGAGATACTATCAAATTCTGTAAATCTAGCTAATACCTCAGTAGTGGCGCCCACCTTAATAGCTGGGTTAAGGCATGCACGGATATGTTGAACCTAATATCTACGAGGTCTATTAGAAAAGTATCCGACCTTATTATTTTTTCAAAAACCATATGGATTTGAATCACGTGTGATTACATCAGACATGCTTGAACCCTCGTGGGCATGCGAGAGTTTTTTCACGCCTGTCGGTTACGTCATTCGCCTGTGGGCAGTCTTTGAGTGAGGAGTCGTCCACCCGCTCGTCGATTTTTTTCATTGTTTAGGAATGGCTCAGAGACTGTTGCTTTGTTTGATAAAAATTTTTTCAAAACTGTAAGGCACAACTGAGTGGACACCATTCAATAAATTCAGCTGGTTTTCGGTAAAAATTTTAACGGCTGATGAGAGATTTTGGTCTGGTAGTGTCGCTTTAAGGACGGTCCACGGCGCCTGACGGCGATCTGCGCTTCGAGGCGGCAGCGTCTCGCCGTTTCAAGTTGAAACTTCCACATTTCAGGCTCTGTTGACGCAGTAAGTCGTCAGAGAACAGAGAACTTTCAGAAGAAGTCGGCATGAGGAGTTTATTCGGACATTCCATTGTTAACGGTCATTTTGTAATGAAAGAACGTGCGGGCAGAGTCGCATGTCGGGCTGGACCCGACCGCGGGGGGGTCGCGGCAGGAAAAACACCTCCGTTGGAAATCTTAACGGGCAAGTTGGAACATGCCCAAGCTGTTAAACAATTTCTCAGTTACTCACTTGTTGAAAGCCATTAAAAGCCGCCTGAATTCTACAAATGGTTTTCAACACGGAGGTGTTTTTCCTGTCGCGGCGCACACAGATTTGCCGAGTCGTCACGGAAACGACTCGGCGAATTTGCGCGTACGTCTTTCATTAAAAAAATGTCCTTAAACAGTGGAATGTCCGCATAAATTCCTCATGCCGGCCTCTTCTGAATCTTCTCTGTTCTCTCACGATGTCCTGGGTGAATTAAGCCTTAAATTAGGATGATTTTTATTCTTCTGACCATGGCAATGCGTAATATCCTGAGCGGAGAATCAGATGCACAAATGAGTTATATTTGTAACCCCCAACAGCTAATAAGCTAAACCTAGATTTAGAAATAAGAGCAACACCCCCGCCTTGCTTCGCATCACGAGGAATGTGATTACATGTATGTGCTGTCAGGCAGGCTTCATTTAAGTGGAGGACAGCTGTAGATTTAAGCCAGGTTTCACATAACCCAATCATATCTAAGTGATGATCAATAATTAAATCATTAATCAACAATGATTTTGAGGACAGTTATCTTATGTTAATGAGACCCAGTCTAAGGACCTCACTGGGGTTGATAGTTGAACTGTTTGGGTTTAGGGGTGGTTCCAGAGTAGCATATATAAGATGCCTAGAAGTAGGTTTAGGTTTCAGGCATTCCACGCGCGTTGTAGGTAGCAGACACGAAATCTTTGCTATTACTGGAATAACCACTGGGCCATCCTCAATTTCAACATGGTCCAATATAGTAATGGATATTAAGTTTGCAAAGCATATCCCTCTATGATTTTTATGGACTACGTCTACGTCTGGAGAGATCTGAAAATGGCTGTGCACCGACACTCCCCATCAAACCTAATGGAGTTTGAGAGGTGCTGCAAAGAGGAATGGACAAAACTGCCCAAAGATAGGTGTGCCAAGCTTGTGACATCATATTCAAGAAGACTTGAGGTTGTAATTGCTGCCAAAGGTGCATCAAGAAAGTTTTGAGCAAAGGGTGTGAATAATTATGTACATGTGATTTTTTCCGCTTTTTCTTCCCGCTTTATATATATATATATATATACACGAGGTTTGTGATGAAAAAAGCGGTCCTTTTTATTTTTTTCAAAAAATAAATGGATTTGATTCATATGTTTTTACGTCAGACAAGCTTGAACCCTCGTGCGCATGCGTGAGTTTTTTCACGCGTGTCGGTGACGTCATTCGCCTGTGGGCAGGCCTTGAGTGAGGAGTGCTCCACCCCGCCCGTCGGAATCTCTTTGTCTGAATAACCGCTGCGGACGGCGCGCTTTGCTTTATCAACATTTTTTCTGGACCTGTGAGGGATATCCGAGTGGACACTATTCGAGAAATTAAGCTGGTTTTCGGTGAAAAGTTTAATGGCTGATGAGAGATTATGGGGTGTTTCTGTCGGTGTAAGGACTTCCCACGGAGCGGGACATCGCGCAGCGCTTCCAGGCGCCGTCGTCGGCCTGTTTCGACCTGAAAACATTCTACTTTAAGGCTTAATTCACCCAGGACGTCGTGAGAGAACAGAGAAGATTCAGAACAGGCCGGCATGAGGACTTTATGTGGACATTCCACTGTTTAAGGACATTTTGTAATGAAAGACGTGCGCGCAAATTCGCCGAGTTGTTTCCGTGACGACTCGGCGAATCTGTGTGCGCCGCGACAGGAAAAACACCTCCGGGTTGAAAACCATTTGTAAAATTCAGGCGGCTTTTGACAAGTGAGTAACTGAGAAATTGTTTAACAGTTGGACATGTTCCAACTTGCCCGTTAAGGTTTCCAACGGAGGTGTTTTCCTGTCGCGACCCCCCACGGTCGGGTCCGGCCCGACATGCGACTCTGCCCGCACGTTCTTTCATTACAAAATGTCCGTTAACAATGGAATGTCCGAATAAACTCCTCATGCCTCTGAAATGTGGAAGTTTTCAGCTTGAAACGGCGAGACGCTGCCGCCTCGAAGTGCAGATCGCCGTCAGGCGCCGTGGGCCGTCCTTAAAGCGACACTACCAGACCAAAATCTCTCATCGGCCGTTAAAATTTTTACCGAAAACCAGCTGAATTTATCGAATGGTGTCCACTCAGTTGTGCCTTACAGTTTTGAAAAAATTTTTATCAAACAAAGCAGCAGTCTCTGAGCCATTCCTAAACAATGAAAAAACGACGAGAGGGTGGGCGACTCCTCACTCAAAGACTGCCCACAGGCAAATGACGTAACCGACAGGCGTGAAAAAACTCTTGCATGCCCACGAGGGTTCAAGCATGTCTGATTGTAATCACACGTGATTCAAATCCATATGGTTTGGAAAAAAATAATAAGGTCCGTTACTTTTATCACAGACCACGTATATATATATATATATATATATATATATATATATATATATATATATATATATATATATATATATATATATTTTTTTTTTTATATATATAAATTTGCAAAAATTTCAAAAAAGAAAATTTCATGTTGTCATTGGGGTGTTGTGAGTAGACGTTTGAGGAAAAAAAAAAAAAAAAAAATTCATTTTGAATAAGGCTGTACCATAACAAAATGTGGAAAAAGTGAAGCACTGTGAATACTTTCTGGATGCACCGTATACCATAACCTCATGGGATGCATATCCATGGCAGTGAGATTTGGACTTCACTAAAGGCACAGCCGGAAGCTTTTATTTATTCATTTTTTTCTGAAGCAATTAGTTCTTTCAGTGTTGAGTGTTTCAAAACAATGAATCAGTTACACAAACCAATTACTTTCAATTTTTGTTTTTATGATTTTGAAATGAGCCATTATTTTCTGGAGAAAATGTTTCATTTCAGGCAAAATCGTTTTTTTTTTTTTTTTTTATTGCAGTTGGTTAATTTTCTGTTTTGCACTTTCTGAGATTATTGATAATTTCTGTCAGCATGTTTCTTTTTGTCTTTTGCACTTAAACAGCAAATCTTTTTCTGAAACTTCATTTTAGTTTTTTACATTTTTGTTCCATTTCAAAATTTTCAAACATTTTATGGAGAAACTGGTTCGTTCCATAGAAAACAACAACAAAATTGCTTCTGGTGTCTGTATGTGGAATATCTTGGCTGCTCTACCTATGGTTTGATTTGTCCACGTAGATGGGCCAGTCTGGTGAGTCTGAGTAGAACAGCAAGGTGATTCCACCACACATCCATCTGAAATGCCTGACCATGTTTCCCTATACGTGGGCCGTCTGCTGGCCTTTCACACGCTCCTTCAGCTCTGTGTCTTCAAAGGCAGCGCTGTGGTCGGAATCCTTCCCCTGCCAGGTGACCATCATTTTCTCCTTCTTCTGAGCTGATATTCCTCTGTGTGCTTACCTGACTTTCTGCACATCAAAGCCCCCGCTATGTCCAGACATTAGTTTTCTCCACAACAAACCCACACAAACACAATCCCTGCAGCACAAATAACTGCAGGACACTACGTGCCAGCTGATGCTGTGCACCTCACACACAGCACGCAAAACAAAGCATGAACTACAGAGAAGTGAAAATATGATCTTTTGCTCCAAGGCTGTAATGGAGAAGGCAGTCATGTTATGTAAAATGACTGAGTTATTACATCACGATATGAACAAATCCTTCAATTTCATTGTTAAAGCTACAGTGTGCAGGGTTTAGTGACATCTAGTGTTGAGGCTGTAGATTGTATTATAGAGTTGTTTTTGGCGAAGTTCTTTACCATCACATTTTTGCTCTTTTTGGCAACATGAATTCCTGCTCCCTTGGCTTCTTCTATGATAAGCCGTACGTATGATCCTCCATTTCACAAACTCTTAAATATTTGTGATAGTTTATCCAATATTGTTGTAATACTGTTTTTTGGAAATGTAATTTTTATATGTGACACCGGTCTCTCTTGCAAATGAGGCATTGAGTCTCAAGGGACTGCCTGTATAAATAAAGGATAAATAAAAATAAATAAATAAATAAATATGTTAGCATGAATTAGCAACCAGCAGACAATGTATACTTCCTCTTCTTCCTCAGTCTTCTGGCCATTTTGAGTTATTCCCCTCTCACACAGAAGGTGTGTGTGTGTGAGACATTTCAAAGCATCTATAGAACTTGCCAAAATCCACTGTAAACATGTCATGACTCACCACAAACACATCACACAATGCCACAAGGTTACCAGGGTGTGGCGAGCGTTAAACATGTTCAATACAATCCCCACTTATCCTTTCTTGTCACGCTGGCTCTCTGTACAGTGGAGCAGATAACATCAATTTTACAGCAACATAATGCAAATGCTGGTACAAGCACCAAATTTGGCATGATGATTCCCAAGGTAGTACAAGGTCTGTTAGAAAAGTATCGGACCTTTTTATTTTTTTCAAAAACCTGATGGATTTGAATCAGGTGTGCTTGCATGGGCCAACCTTGAACCTTCGTGCGCATGCGTGATTTTTTTCACGCCTGTCGGTTGCGTCATTTGCTTGTAAGCAGCCTTTGTGTGAGGATGGGTGGAGTCTCTCGTCGTTTTTTCTTTGCAAGGAAATGGTGGAACGACTGGAGCAGCGCGACTGCATCAAATTTTGCCACAAACTGGGCAACAGCCAGGTGGAAACCATTCGGATTATTCAGACGGCTTTCGGTGACGATCCTCTGGCCATCACACCGATTAAGGAGCGGTACAACCAGTTTAAAGACGTCTGCACAACAGGACATGTTGTAACATGCCCAGCTCGTCAACCATTTGGAAGATTCAGACGGCTTTCAGTGGTTTTTCAGTCGTGTGACTATCTGAGAAATTGTGGACAAGCTGAACATGTCAGGGTATGTTACAACATGTCCTGTGAGACTTCATCACGGAGGCGCTGTTGCTGCGCCATCAGCTTCGTGCCGATGAATTTTGCTGCACCTCTTTTCATGGCAAAATCTTCTTTCACAGTGGAATGTGCCGAAAAAGTGCTGATGTTCACCTCTTCCGCAATTTCTCGGATAATCACACGACGGTCCCACATCACCACAGCGTTCACTTTGGAAATGAACCGGTCGTTTCAGCATGTTGATGCCAGTCGGAGCGCGGCACGCTCTCCACCGTTGTGCGGACGTCTTTAAACCGGTTATACTTCTCCTTAATCTGTGTGATGCCCAGAGGATCGTCACCGAAAGCCATCTGAATAATCTGAATGGTTTCTAACTGACTATTGCCCAGTTTGTGGCAAAATTTGATGCAGTCGCGCTGCTCCAGTCGTTCCGCCATTTCCTTGCAAAGAAAAAATGATGAGAGACTCCACCCATCCTCACACAAGGGCTGCTTGCAAGCAAATGACACAACCGACAGGCGTGAAAAAAATCACGCATGCCCATGAAGGTTCAAGGTTGGCTCACGCAAGCACACATGATTCAAATCCATCAGGTTTTTTAAAAAAATAAAAAGGTCCGATACTTTTCTAACAGACCTTGTACGTACAAAATGTGGTCTATTAGCCACTTGAAAACCCAAGATGACGGCCATTTTCCAAGATGACCACCAAAATGACCTATGGAAAATGACTTTTTGCATCGAAATACTCCTGTCACAATGGCTCTGTTTAACAGCGTCAGTGAAATCCAAGATGGTGTCTAATTTCAAGACAGTCACCAACCGACCCTAAAATAATGTTTTCTCACAAAAATGGTGTTACTTAATTGAGTTGTGTGATTTTGGTGTCAAATTATAGGTTTTCAGGCATGCAGAATTTAATTTTTCAGGTCCCAACAACAATATGGTACACTTAGTGGTATAAATGTTGTGTGGGCCGCCGAAGAGGAGGTACTGCTGGCCCACCACCAGAGGGCACCCTGCCTGTTGGCAGGTTTCAGGCTCCAGAGGGCGCACTGGCCAGGAAGGATCCACCAGGTGCACCATGAGGCTGTCATCAGCTGTCATCCATCACCTCATCATTCAGTCCATAAAAGCCTGGGAGAGACATCATAACTCTGCCGAGTTATCAGCTTACCATACAGGTAAACCAACTCAGCCGTTTTGTGCCGTACGCACATTCATTGTTACTGAAGTCTTTGCAGTTGTGACTTATACTTGCAGCTTGTAGCCGAGTTTGTGGAAGTTGGAGGAGTTGGTGTCTCCACTCCTCACTTCTGACTTACGAAGTATAACAATTGACACTGCACGTCCTCCAGTTTTTCCTCTGCACTCTGGGAGTATTTGGATTTATTCCTACAAAAGGATTTCTGTGAATTACTGTTTGCTGGGTGTACACACACCCACCTTAACCTGATTTGTTCCTGCCAGCAGTACCGGGTCTGACAGCCTCGAGCGGTGGCCACCTGGGGAATCAGGACTTGGCGGCTCTGGTGTATTGCAGGCCTCCGTTGGCGGTGGAACTTTGTGGGTTCCGGCTCTTCTCTGGATAGGCATCTCCTACCCTCGGGCCTGCCCACGCGTCACCGTTTTGGATTGACTGACTAAAAGGCATATTTGATTGTTGTGCAGTTTTGCAGAATAAATTGTCATTTATTTGGTATTCCTATTGACCGTTCATTTACGCCCCCTGGTGTGGGTCCGTGCATTCACTTTCTCAACAATACATTGTCAGTTGACCATGTTGACTGCATATTGTGTTATTAAAAATAGCAACACAAAATATTCAACACAAAACACCTTTTAATAGGCCGGCATTAACTAATTTCAATTTCAACACTTTCAAAACCACTAATATTAATTGAAATAAACATCACTCTAATCCAATATTTCTCAACATTGCACCCAGTAAATCAATACTCCACACATTCCTGAGAAATGTTGGTTTCTCAGAATGCAAAAGATTGAGAACCGCACCCTACTTTTTCTGGGACAGGCTCAAAACTTCTCAATGGCCCCTTGTACAAATAACCAAGGACCAATACCAATGTACATGTGAAGTCTGCGAGCATGCACTGGTATTGTGCTTTGCCACATCCATGACACCACGGAACCAGATGGCAATCACCCAGGCAGACAACTGGTCCATTCCCACATCTCTAAAATAACCATCTATCTGCCATACAGATAGATATACTGTATGTCCCCATGGCCTTCTCCAGCCAATACCAATGTCCAACCATATTTAATGTTGTAGTTTCAACTACATTACAAAAAGGATGCCACTGTGTATTTTTTTAAGTATCTTAAGTTCTCTTCCACTTCTTCAAGTGGTGGAATCTTGTTTATGCAACTCCTCCAAGGCTGCAAGGGATACAAAACCGGGTGCCAAAGAAAATACAAAAGTGTGTACCTTTGCATCTGCTCTTTTGTAGTGACCATGACCTTCAAATGACTTTGACACTTGGCAACTACTTTGACATGAAAGTAGTCGCTTGTATCTTAAAATGACGCTTCACCAATAAGTTGTTTGAACTTAGTAAGTTAGATAAACTCTAACTTACAAACTTAAAACAACTTAATTCATTTAGATGTTACCAATTGAAACAATTCATTTAAGTTGGTTCAGCTATTTTTTTCAGTGTAGGTGTCAACCTGACTCCAGAAAGGGCAAAGAGGGTGCAGCTTTCTTTGTAACCACCAATTCCACCAAGTGATTTCACTGATTAACAGCAGATGGGATGAGTTCATCAATGAAATCACCTGGTGGAGTTGGTGGTTACAAAGAAACCTGCACCCTCTTTTAGTGCAGCGGATAACTGAAATAAATGCTTCAAATGGTGATGAAAGCACCAAATTTGGCACACATACTCCTTAGATATTACTCTTTTAAAAATGCCGGGTACCCACGTGAACTTTCAATAGGCGGCCAAGAAGGGGTCAATTGAAGTATTACACAGGGGTCAAAATTTTAAAATGCTCCAATCATATTGAAAGGTATTCCATATTATTTGTCTGATTATAAAGATTCCAAAAAGGTATAGTTTGGACTATCTGTGAATGAATGGTCTGGAGTTATGGGGTAAAAACAGCAAGAACACTGAGAAAGGTCAATTTCAGTTTGTACAGGGGTCAAAAGTTAAAGTTGCTCCAATTTTGGTAAAAAGTGGTGCAAATTACTGGTTGAGCTAATAGGATTAATAAATGGAATAGTTTTGACTGTGTTGCATGCTTGGTTTGCAAAGTAAAGGTTAAACAATATCAGCATCCATTGGATTCTATGACATGTGACATATGCTACCCTGTAACATGATAACTAAGCATGATACATGATGCAAACTATTCCTTTTTAAACCCGTATTCACCCAACTAATAATTTGCATCACTTTTTACCAAAACTGGAGCAACTTTAACTTTTGACCCCTGTACAAATTGAAATTGACCTTTGTCACTGTTCTTGCTGTTTTTACCCCATAACTCCGGAACATTCATTCACAGATAGTCCAAAATATACCTTTTTGGAATCTTTATGATCAGACAAATAATATGGAATACCTTTCAATATGACTGGAGCATTTTTAAATTTTGACCCCTGTGTAATACTTCAATTGACCCCTTCTTGGCCGCCTATTGAAAGTTCACGTGGGTACCCGGCATTTTTGAAAGAGTAATGTCTAAGGAGTGTGTGTGCCAAATTTGGTGCTTGCATCACCATTTGAAGGATCCCTCAGTAAATATTCACTTATCTGCTGCACTATTTGCCCTTTCTGGAGTCAGGTTGACACCTATGGGGTAATATTTTCTCCACTCAGTGGCAGGTGCATTGGCACTCCTGTGGTCCAGCCTGTTTTGAATTTATCAGCATTATTTCCTTCCTAAACAGAGCATCTTTACAGCAGCACAATTAAAGGTTGTCCTGTTTTGTGTTTGCTCATCTCATTGATTTTGAATTCATGCTGTTTGGCCAAGGCAAACTTTCAGTTTTGACTTTTCAGTCAGCAGGACACAAGGCTGAATCGATCATGAAAATTACATCATTGGACCAGTGTTTTGATTTGGATATTTAAATTTAATTTCATGTGCTCACGATTTAATGGGTTAATGCCCCATCAGTGCTGAACTTTTTTTGGGGGGGGGTGATCACCGCAGTTTTAGATGTTTTAATAATTCATCAGTGACATGTCCTCAGGAAATGAGTCTTTTTTAATATATTCCTAATGGCACACTTAAAGGTTATGTCTATCAGATGGCTTTTGTTGGAGACACTCTGGCATTTTAATCAGCAGAGAGATGGCAGTATTGTGGGTTATTTTCTTTCGACACATTCTATCGATTAGATGGAAAACGATATATATATATATATACTTGCTGTTTTTGCTTTTTGCCGATAATTCCGGTCCCAATCTCCAGCGGCGCATAGCACCACTGTGGATTCCTACTGTCATCATTGTCCTCAATATTCACAATAGCACTACATTTCATGCAACGCTGCCATCAGTTTTTCACCATCATTATCTTTGCGATTGCCATCTGCACTGCACTAACATTGCTCAACATCTCATTACTCTTTCTCAACTTCGTGTCTACAGGTGTGTTCAGATGTAGTGACCAAAGTCAGTCGGACACATGAATTTATAATGTCCCCAGCATGCCTAACAGTGTCATAAAGTCAGCTGTGTGATGTCAGGATTATGGCAAGATAAATCAAGTCATGGTGGCAGCTATTAAAAATGCATGTGTCTTGTAACAGATGACCTATTTTCTAAAAGCGCATAAGAAAACCTCAGGTAAGAATGTTTCTATAAATTTAAAATATGTGACTCCTTGGAGATGCCACTTCTTTTGACAACACTTAATTTGCATCTACTTGATTTGGACATATGGCACAGGTGTTAATTATGCTGAGGATATTTGCAGCATACACGAGGAAGAGTGTGATATTAAGTAATTCATACAAAGGAGGGACTCCCAATGAGTGGGGAATAGAAACATCAGCTACGAAGAACTAAGTACAGGGGACAGGTGTTTATGCAAGTGTTATTTAACTCTTTGACCGTCTGCTGTTTACACACTGGAAAAGCCAGGGGCAAATGGAACAAGGTGTGACTCACTCATGCTAGCACGCACAGACTAACTGTACCTTGAGGACATGACAGTACTTGGATGTTAGAGTGTAGTCTTTTATGACAGAATGACAAGTTAAACCAAATAGCCCAGAATTTCAGGATTACATTGGGGAAAAAAAATCAAAGGGCTTAAGGGGAAAATACAGCAAAAGCATCCTTGCAAGAAACATTTCACCAGTGTGGGATGACACAACAGATGAAAACTGACATGTAGCAAGGGCCCACACTAGCATCACCAAGCACAAGCTCAAATGTGTGTAATGCCCGAACAAGGTATCGTCTACATTACGAAGTTTGGTCACCATTCATGAAGAATTTGTCCACAATTTTTTCTTAAAGTCTGCCTCTGTTGGCCAAAAATACAATTCAAATGCATTAGTGAACTTGTCTTAGGTCTCAGAGAGGTGAGCTCATGTAGCAAGTTTCACCTTGACATACGGTGCATTCGGTAAAGTATTCAACGTGCTTCACTTTTTCCACATTTTGTTATGTTGCATCATTATTCCAAAATGGAGAAAATTAATTTTTCCTCCAAAATTCTACAATATGCAGAAATCTATCTATCTATCTATATATACTCAACAAAAATATAAACGCAACACTTTTGGTTTTGCTCCCATTTTGTATGAGATGAACTCAAAGATCTTTTTCCACATACACAATATCACCATTTCCCTCAAATATTGTTCACAAAGCAGTCTAAATATGTGATAGTGAGCACTTCTCCTTTGCTGAGATAATCCATCCCACCTCACAGGTGTGCCTTAGACTGACCACAATAAAAGGCCACTCTGAAAGGTGCAGTTTTATCACACAGCACAATGCCACAGATGTTGCAAGATTTGAGGGAGCATGCAATTGGCATGCTGACAGCAGGAATGTCAACCAGAGCTGTTGCTCGTGTATTGAATGTTCATTTCTCTACCATAAGCCGTCTGCAAAGGCGTTTCAGAGTGGCCTTTTATTGTGGGCAGTCTAAGGCACACTTGTGCACTAATCATGGTGTCTAATCAGCATCTTGGTATGGCACACCTGTGAGGTGGGATGGTTTATTTCAGCAAAGGAGAAGTGCTCATTATCACAGATTTAGACTGGTTTGTGAACAATATTTGAGGGAAATGGTGATATTGTGTATGTGGAAAGATGTTCATCTCATACAAAATGGGAGCAAAACCAAAAGTGTTGCGTTTATATTTTTGTTGAGTATATATATATATATATATATATATATATATATATATATATATATATATATATATATATTGTCATTATGGGGTGCTGTGTGTAGAATTTTGAGGAAAAATTAATTTCCTCCATTTTGGTATAAAGCTGTAACATAACAAAATGTGAAAAAAAAAAACATAAAGTGCTGTGAATAGTTTCCGGATGCACTGCACAAAATCTCTGTTAAGATATTTAACACATAAGTCTTCAGAGACTTGTTTCCTGGTGGCTACGATTAAATTAAAATTGCATGCAGCATTACACTTCTCTGAGGTGTTATTGAGGTGAAAACCAGGTTTCACCTTTAATACACAAGGTTTGTGTCAAGATTTTGCGTG
Organism: Thalassophryne amazonica; assembly: GCF_902500255.1. Classification (NCBI taxonomy): domain Eukaryota; kingdom Metazoa; phylum Chordata; class Actinopteri; order Batrachoidiformes; family Batrachoididae; genus Thalassophryne; species Thalassophryne amazonica. Next base: position 81,075,720 of record NC_047114.1, on the reverse strand, counting down.
CACAAGGTTTCCTAGTTGGTTGCAGAGATCACAATGTGCACAATCAAAATTGTAATGTGCTTAACATCAGTCTTGCCCAAGATCTTACTAAGGTGGCTCACGTACCAAGTTTCACCTTGATACACAAGGTTATCATCATGATATCGTGTACAGAAAGTTTCTGAATTGGCCCCTCGTCTAGATTTCACATGCACAAGGTTTCAGAGACATCACAAAATTTTTCCAAGGTCTCAGTGAGTTGACCTTCTGTACCAAGTTTACCCTTGATAAAGTTTTTTTAAGATATCATATACGAGGTCTGTCAATAAAGTATCGTACCTTTTTATTTTTTTTCAAAAACTATATGGATTTCATTCATATGTTTTTACATCAGACAAGCTTGAACCCTCGTTCGAATGCGTGAGTTTTTCTACGCCTGTTGGTGACGTCATTCGCCTGTGAGCACGCCTTGTGGAAGGAGTGGTCCCGCCCCCTCATCGGATTTTCATTGTCTGGAAATGGCGGAATGATTTGGACTTTTTTTCCATCAGAATGTTTTCAGAAGCTGTTAGAGACTGGCACCTGGAAACCATTTGAAAAATGTATCTGGCTTTCGGTGAAAATTTTACAGGCTTCACAGAGAATAAGGACTGTTACTACAGCTTTAAGGATGGCTTTAAGGATGCTCGGCGCGTCGCGCTCTGAGCTGCGACGACGAGGCAGAAAACGCCAGATCATTTCTAAGCTGATGGCTTTGTGGATACGAGACCGTCGTGTGCACTTTCTTTGGGACATGCCTATCTCGGCTTTCAATGTTTACCAGTCCAGTAAGTATCAGAGAAATTGTGGAGAGCTGGGCATGTCCTAACTTGTCCCATGACACGCCGAAACGGAGGTGTTCCTTTGTCTCGCTCAAACAGCGAATCGGTCGTTACGCACGAAGCCTCCGCGCGGCTTTCCATGACAAAATCTCTCGTTAAAAGTGAAATCTGCCAGAAAATGGCTGATGTCCAGCTCTTGTGATAACCAGAGAAAGTGCACACGATGGTCTCGTATCCACAGAGCCATCAGCTTAGAAATGATCTGGCGTTTTCTGCCTCGTCGTCGCAGCTCGGAGCGCGGCGCACCATGCGCCATTGTGGGCCGTCCTTAAAGCTGTAGTAACAGTCCTTAATCTCTGTGAAGCCCGTAAAATTTTCACTGAAAAACAACCGAATCTTCAAAATGGTTTCCAGCTGGTTGTCTGGCAGAGCTCCTGAAAAAAATTTCATGGAACAAAGCAGCAGAAGCTCAGCTGTTTGCTGAGAATGAAAATCCGACGAGGGGGCGGGACCACTCCTTCCACAAGGCGTGCTCACAGGTGAATGATGTCACCGACAGGCGTGGAAAAACTCACGCATGTGCACGAGGGTTCAAGCTTGTAGGCGTAAAAACATATGAATGAAATCCATATAGTTTTTGAAAAAAATAAAAAGGTACGATACTTTATTGACAGACCTTGTACAGTAGTGTTCAGGTCATGATTTCTTCACATCTGCAAGGCATTAATTTTGTTGGTTTGGAACCAAGATTTTACTCCTTTACTAGTGTGCTTGGGGTCATTGTCTTGTTGAAACACCCATTTCAAGGGCATGTCCTCTTCAACATAAGGCAACATGACCTCTTCAAGTATTTTGACATATCCAAACTGATCCATGATACCTGGTATGCGATATATAGGCCCAACACCATAGAAGGAGAAACATGCCCATATCATGATGCTTGCACCACCATGCTTCACTGTCTTCACTGTGAACTGTGGCTTGAATTCAGAGTTTGAGGGTCGTCTCACAAACTGTCTGCGGCCCTTGGACCCAAAAAGAACAATTTTACTCTCATCAGTACACAAAATATTCCTCCATTTCTCTTTAGGCCAGTTGATGTGTTCTTTGGCAAATTGTAACCTCTTCTGCACATGTCTTTTATTTAACAGAGGGACTTTGCGGGGGATTCTTGCAAATAAATTAGCTTCACACAGGCATCTTCTAACTGCCACAGCACTTACAGGTAACTCCAGACTGTCTTTGATCATCCTGGAGCTGATCAGTGGGTGAGCCTTTGCCATTCTGGTTATTCTTCTATCCATTTTGATGGTTGTTTTCCGTTTTCTTCCACGCGTCTGTTTTTTTTTTTTTTTTTGTCCATTTTAAAGCATTGGAGATCATTGGAGATGAACAGCCTATAATTTTTTGCACCTGTGTATAAGTTTTCCCCTCTTCAATCAACTTTTTAATCAAACTACGCTGTTCTTCTGAACAATGTCTTGAACGTCCCATTTTCCTCAGGCTTTCAAAGAGAACAGCATGTTCAACAGGTGCTGGCTTCATCCTTAAATAGGGGACACCTGATTCACACCTGTTTGTTCCACAAAACTGATGAACTCACTGACTGAATGTCACACTACTATTATTGTGAACACCCTTTTCTACTTTTTTACTAATAACCCAATTTCATAGCCTTAAGAGTGTGCATATCATGAATGCTTGGTCATTGGATTTGTGAGAATCTACTGGTACCTTGTTTCCCATGTAACAATAAAAAATATACTCAAAACCTGGATTAATCCTTTTAGTCACATAGCACTACTATTATTCTGAACACTACTGTACACACTGACCACACGGACACACACACACAGATGAAGTAAATCCTAGACTTGCCCTTCAAGCACAGTGTCACGCCCACATCATCACATTTTGACGCAAACCATGACTTTAACCGTGACCATCACCAAAACACACATGAATGTTGCCTGATGATGGGGAAGTGAGGCAGACGTTTCTGTGCAATGTCAGAGAGAGATAGCACAGCTGTCAAAAAACACTCCTCCCCATCTGTCACCAAATGTTGTAACTGGGTAACTTGGCACTGACCAAGTGTAAAAAAAAATGTGGCAAGTTGGGAGTGAGAATGTGATCGCGCTTCCATCAGTGACACAGGTAAAAATAGTTGAGGTAGGATTTCATTTTAAGGAGTAAAATCTACAGTCATTTAAGGTCATGTGTACAATTACTTTCCTCCCTATGAGACGAACACAACACATCATCTGATGAATCGCTTTGCATTAATCAGCACGTTAGGCTATGAGATTACATCTGTGCCTGCACCTTATTAAAAATATCTATTCTGTGCACCCAGTTAACAGCGTTATATTATAGAAAACCCAAAGTAATCTGTGAAAAAATATTTGATTTTCTTTACAACGGCTGTTGTTCAAAGGCTGCAAAACAAGAATCAAGCCTGTGAAGCAAAAAGACACCCAATTACTTTTCAGTGGGGATGTTTCCCTTTGGCGGTGATGCAATAATTTGGTGTAACCATGTGTTGTTGGATTTTAATGATCTACGAGTTGCATAATTAAGAGTGCTGATATGTCTCAGTACGTCATAAAAATCTGTCATATAAGACAAATTCCTGCTCTAATAGCTATAAAGTGACTACTCTGGGAAGTAAAAGAACTTTTAAAAATCAAGACTTATGTTTTGTGATAAACATTCACAAAATTATCTCAGTGATTCCAGTCCTACAAAGGCTTGCAATGCTGTCTGTGTTTACCTAATGAGCCGATTATTCACTGTTATGGATCATGATATGACCCCACATCACATTTTTTGAACATGTTTAAAACTTTTTGATAGCTCAAAATGTCATACAATGCTACTTTAACTCCTATTATTATTATTATTATTATTATTATTATTATATTAACATTTCAGGCCTTGATTGGCATTTTTGAGCCACAAACATAAATAATGGGGTGTTAAATGTTGGGGGTGGGAGGCCATCTTAAATTAATGCACAAAAATTAGATTAAAACGCCTCAAGATTTTTGAGAATATTTTGTTAACACCTATGCAGACACACACACACACACACACACACACACACACACACACACACACACACACACACACACACACACACACACACACACACACACACACACACACACACACACACACACACACTCACCTGAAAATAATAAGCTCTTTGTTGAGTGTCAGAGTGCTTAAAATCTGACCTCTGATGTTGATAAACCACCCACAGGCAATCCAACAGGCATACATTATGGAACCAGCTAACCTGTTTTTAGAAGTGACCAATATTAAAACAAAAGGACGAGACCAGCAGACAATTTTCTGGCTTTATGGTGAGACAGCACAACAGATCTATCTTCATTTAAAGGTTGTCTCATGCAGTGATTGTGTCTGGGAGGGGAGACTTGAAGTCATGCTGGATAAAGGTTATGGCTGCTGTTTGTCTCCTGGGAGGAGCTGATAAAGGGGAAGTCTTGTTAGAGGTCTAGAGGCCAGCGGCGTCATGACTGTGGGCTCTATCTAACTGTGCTGGGGATATGATGAAGGGCGTCTCCTGATCTCATGTTTTTCCATGAGTATCGCCAACACTGTCTGTTTTTATTGATCGACAATATCACGTCAGAGGCGTCATTAAAGTAAGTTCTGTCAGAAGTAAAGACGTATTTGCACTTAAAATCAAGAGCAATTGGAGATTTCTGACATCTGCCAATCTGGATCCAGATCACCTCCAAAATTCAGTGGAGTCTTCCATGTCTTAATATCTATTTTTGGTGCAAATTTGGTGAGAATCCGTGAAGCAGGTTTTTTTCTGTAATCCTTCAAAGCCTATATAAAGTGAAACCTTGATCAAAAGTGAAATTTCATCAAAATTTCTGCAGTATTTTTGATGTTTGATGTAATCTGCTAACAGACAGACAGAGAGATAGACAAATAAGTAAATAAACAAGAGCAATCAGAGTTTTTTGATGGCTGCCAATCCAGATCCGGATCACCTTCAAAATTCAGTGGAGACTTCCGTGCCCTAATATTTATCTGTGGTGCAAATTTGGTGAGAATCCATGAAGTAGATTTGATGTAACCCTTCAAAGCCTAAAGTGAAATCTTAATCCAGAATCCAGATTCAGATCACCTCCAAAATTTAATGTAACCTTCCATGGCCTAATATGTATCTGTGGTGAAAAGTTCATCAAAATTTGTGCAGTAATTTTGATGTAATCCTGCCAACAGTATTCCTTAAAGCCAATATAAAGTGAAACTTATTCCAGAATCCAAATCCGGTTCACTTCCAAGATTTAATGGAGTCTTCCATGGCCTAATATGTATCTGTGGTGAAAATTTCATCAAAGTCCATGTAGTAGTTTTGATGTAATCCTTAAAAGCCTTTATAAATTGAAACTTGTTCCAGCATCCGGATCGGGATCACCTCCAAAATTTAATGGAGTCTTCCATGGCCTAATACGAGGTCTATTAGAAAAGTATCCGACCTTATTATTTTTTTGAAAAACCATATGGATTTGAATCACTTGTGATTGCGTCAGACAAGCTTGAACCCTCGTGCGCATGCGTGAGTTTTTCCACGCCTGTCGGTTGCGTCATTCGCCTGTGAGCAGGCTTTGAGTGAGGAGTGGTCCAGCCCCCTCGCCGGATTTTCATTGTCAGGAAATGGTGGAATGATTTGGGCTTTTTTTTCCATCAGAATTTTTTCAGAAACTGTTAGAGACTGGCAGCTGGAAACCATTAGAAAAATTTATCTGGCTTTTGGTGAAAATGTTACGAGCTTGGTAGAGAATAAGGAGTGTTACTGTCACTTTAAGGATGGCCCCCAGCGGCTGTGGGGCGCGCCGCACTCCGAAGCTGCCATCGACAGGCTGAACAACCATTTCATTTCTAAACGGATGGCTGTCTGGATCCGTGACCATTGTGTGCCATTTCTCTGGTTATCACAAGAGCTGGACATCAACCATTTAGCCTCCGCTCCTCTTTCCAAGACAAAACCTCCTGTAACAGTGGAATGTGCCGTTCATTTCCAAACTGGATGCTGTGTTTTATCCGGGACGTCATCTGACTAGCACAGGAATTGTGAAAAGACGTGGACATCAGCACTTTTTCGGCACATTGAGACAGACGTGTGGAGGAATTCCGCGCGTCGCAGCGGTGCCACATGGCGCAAATCAATGCCGTGATGAAGCCTCACGGGACATGTTCTGGCATGTCCAGGCACATCCACAATTTCTTGGATAATCACTCAATGGAAAAACCACCGACAGCTGTCTGAACGCCATCTCAAAGCCGTCCTGTGAGACTAAAATGGAGGTGGTTTTGTCTCGCTCCAGTAGCGAATCCATCATGACGCGTGAAGCCTCCGCTCGGCTTTCCATGACAAAACCTCTTTTTAAAAGTGAAATCTGCCGGAAAATGGTTGATGTCCAGCTCTTGTTGTTGTGTGGGCCGCTGAAGAGGAGGTACTGCTGGCCCACCACCAACAGAGGGCGCCCTGCCTGGAGTGCGGGCTCCAGGCACCAGAGGGCGCTGCCGCATCATGGGAGTAGCCTGGGTGACAGCTGTCACCCATCACCAGACACAGCTGTTCTACTCAGCACCGAGGTATATCAGGAGGACGGCGTCTCCACCTCAGTGCCGAGATATCGCCTTGAGATAGAGGTAAACTACTCTGCAGCATATTCTGTATATTTGATAATACGTGTTAAACCTTTCAGGACAGCTGACTACCGAAAGCCAATTGCTTGGATAAGTACTCACCTTCCTGTTTTAACGTGACGAGAGGTGGAGGCGGCTTCTTCCCTCTCCGTGTTACTGGGTGCAGCCGCATCCACACCTGTGTGTTTGTTGCTCTCTCTTGCCAGCAGTACCGGATCCGACGAGCGGAGGCAGTGGCCACCTGGGACTTCGGGACTTGGCGGTTCCAGTATTTCCAGGGTTCGGTGGCAGAGGAGATCTGGGTGGTTCCGGTTCGACTCGGACGGACGTCTCCTACCTTCGAGCCTGCCCACACGACACCAGCAGAATTCGGCTTAATCCCAAATTGTTGATTGTTGTATTGGTTGTGCTCGTTTCACAACAGTAAAACTTATTTACCTTCTCCATTGTCCGTTCATTTGCGCCCCCTGTTGTGGGTCCGTGTTCCTACACTTTCACAACACTTGTGATAACCAGAGAAATGGCACACGATGGTCACGGATCCAGACAGCCATCCGTTTAGAAATGAAATGGTCGTTCAGCCTGTAGATGGCGGCTTCGGAGCGCGGTGTGCCCCACAGCCACTGGGGGCCGTCCTTAAAGTGACAGTAACACTCCTTATTCTCTACCAAGCCCGTAACATTTTCACCGAAAGCCAGATAAATTTTTCTAATGGTTTCCAGCTGCCTTCTGTAACAGTTTCTGAAAAAAATTCTGAAAAAAAGCCCAAATCATTCTGCCATTTTCCTGACAATGAAAATGGGTGGACCACTCCTCACTCAAAGCCTGCTCACAGGCGAATGACGCAACCGACAGGCGTGGAAAAACTCACCCATGCGCACGAGGGTTCAAGCTTGTCTGACGCAATCACATGTGATTCAAATCCATATGGTTTTTGAAAAAAAAATAATGTCGGATACTTTTCTAATAGACCTCGTATGTATCTGATGAAAATTTTGTCAAAGGCCATGTAGTAGTTTTGACGTACTCTTTAAAACCATATATAAATTAAAACTTGTTCCAGAATCCGGATCTGGATCACCTCCAAAATTTAATGGAGTCTTCCGTGGCCTAATAATGTTTCTGGGGTGAAAAGTTCAACAAAATCCCTGCAGTAATTTTGATGTAATCCTGCTAAGAGACTGACAGACATAAAAATAAATAAATAAACGCCATTGACTTTGTTCCCTCATTGGTGGACGTAATAATTAAACTCTGACTTGTTTTTAAAATGTTCCAAAGGTGTACAATGTATGTAATACCATAAATATTTGGACAGTGACACCATTCCCTCTGTATTTAGAATTGTAACCTGTCAGCTTTAAATCAAAGGGTTTACCAAAGATATTACATTAACCATTAAGGAATTAGACATTCTATCCATTTTCAGATGCTACAAGTATTTGGACAAACTAAATATCATGGTTGTTCTTTATACAAATCCTCTCATTAACAGCCATTTTTCTTTCGGCAATTCAGGGGAGGGATACATCAACATTTCTATGCCAGTGAATACACGTATGTCTTGGACTTTATTTACATCAGTCATTAAGTATTTACTGATTATGAATTATGACCCACTTCATCTACATATGTGACTATGTCACAACAAGATATGATACTGTGTTGGTTGAATCATTATAAAAATTACCTCAACTTGTCTTGTCAAGTTCATTCAATTTATCATTTGAAAGCATTCTGGACACAAATTTTGCTTGCTTGTTTTCGAGATCCTGGTCAAACATTTGTGAATATGAGCGAGGTACAGTACTTTTGAGATTAACAGATGTAAAAATGCTCAAAAATCAAATAATTTGTGTTACATAGCAGCTTAACATTTAATGCAATTGTATAGCCAGAACTGTAACGTGATTGCCGTGCTTGCAATGGATGGAAATGTAAGCTGTCATTTTTAATATTACTTGTGTTGGATGGCTGAATAGAAAGACGGAAAATAAAACTTGTTGATGAAGTCGGCTCATTTTTCCCCCTTGGAGGGTGCCTTGTTTGGTGGAAGTGAATAGCAAGTTCTCAAATGTCAATTCTGAGTTGTATGTTGAAATTGTTCTACTGACCTTATCATTCCTGAATAGCTAATTGTCATGGGAATGGGTTATATTTTCTACATACAGCTCTCTGCCTTGGGCTGTATATGTCAGAGCACCTTCAAGAATATGTAAAAAAAAAAAAAAAAAGGACCCAACATTGATTAGCTGCTCTGAAGTGTCACACAATTAATGTCATTTTTCTGGCACAAGATGCTTTGAACAAGAACGTTGTTAGATGATTTCTACAAGTTCTGCTGATGTTTAACGAGCTATTAACCTAAACATATCTGCTAAACAAATAGGTTTATGTCTCATGTTCAGATATTTTGTATCTGCATTGTAATTCATATTTTTTTTAATTATTTAACTCTATGATGATACATATATTTGTTATATTTTATATATTTCTTATTTTAGTATAAGGGGTGGGCATCTATAACCTTTGCTCCTGCCCTCACCCTTTTGGCCACACGGGATCACTGTAAAGTTGTTTTGTTATGAGTTTTTGTTGTTGTTATTGCTGAATTGTGTGCAAATAAATTCATTCATTCATTCATTCATGATATGAAAATGTTTGAGCACAAATGGAGGTTTACATATTTAACCATTTTTACTTAAAGGAAAAATGACTAAAAGGAAATTCAGTCTACATCAAAATTTGTCAAGTGACAATAAATAAAATGATCAAAACCAAAATAATAGAATGCACAAGTATGGGTACCCTTTTGTATAACACAATGGAATCATCATGTTGACAGACAGTGATCTGTAGAAAAGTGAGGGGATGGATACATGAATACGTCAATGAATACATCTTTGAGTTAGTTTCCATCGATATTTAAGAAATGGAAGCAGTATGTTACATGCACAGTAAATCAGTCAAGAGTAGGCAGTTCTCAAAAACTGAGTGACAGTGCAACAAAGGTACAAGTGAAGGAAGACACCAAGACACCCACAACAAGGCTGAAGGAGTTAAAGACGTCTGTGGCTGTGACTGGAGACACTGCACAGGGCACTGTCACAGCTTGATGATACAGAATTTTATATATATATATATATATATATATATATATATATATATATATATAATTTATTATTTAAAGCATTAAATGTTTCTGACAGTAAAAATGCTAGCAAGAATTTTTCAACCTAAATGTCAGATGGATTATTTATTTATTTATTTATTTATTTATTGGTGTTCAATGTGGCTCCCTGTATTTTCCAAGTCATGTTTTTGTACTAGTTCAGGAGGTCCTGTGACAAAAAATACTGCATTATCATCTATGACCACAAGATGTCACCATCTACATGAGAGACAAGCTGATCCTGCATACTGAATGAGGAGCAGAAGGTGGTGGTAACACATCATTAAAATCAATGCTAAAAGTGGAATACAAGACATTCTGAATGAGGGAAATGTTCTGTGTCATGTTGTGGGTAATTTGTGTACTTTATTTTGTCGTGAATTCTTGTGTGGGGTTTTTCTGTGCAGTTTTGGTTGGTGTTTTTTTTGTTGGCACTCTCTTGTCTCAGTGTGTCTTGGTGTGGGTGTGTCTGGTTTCCTTTTGCTTGGTCACGCCTTCTTCCTGCTCATTCTCTCTCACCTGGGTCTGATTATCCCTGATTACTCCAGTTCTTAAGCACCTTGTTTCCTGCACTTCTCTGCCTGATTGTTTGTGCTTAACGCCTGCATTTCTGGCTCTCATGTCCCAGTGTCCTTGTCCCTCGTTTTCGTGAAGCCACGTACTGACCTCTCGCCAGTCTACTGACCTTGCTAATTGTCTCATGTTTTGGATACTGTTACTTTGTGCTGCTTGTTGTACTGTGTGCCAAATCCAGCCTGGACAACACCTAAAGCCTTTTGAACAAGCCTTACTGTTTTTGAGTCCTGCATTTGTGTACTGCCTAGTTCAGTCTGTAACTATGACAGTTCTGTGTCTTTGAAAAAAAGTCAATTTAATAACTCATACTCTCAAACTGAAATACTACATTCTGGCATAAAAGCAGGGAATATCATTTTCACACTACTTGGACTGTGTGAGACATCAAGAACAGCAACAAACAGGATGGCTAGATTAAGCTAGTAAAATAAGGTGTTTATCTTTTACAAATGTTTGCCAAACGTTTAATTACATCAAACACTGAACGGATGTTTTTATCTGTTCAGTGGCCAAAAGAAGCAGTTTACACTGAGTTTTTGTGCCTTGCACAATAACATTAATTAGCCAGTTAGCTTCTGTTTGCTAATGCATTGTTTGTGTTACAAATATATATTGAGCTGAGTTTTCAAATGTTTATTCACATTGCACATTTACCTAATGTATGATTGCCTGTTCGGTGGTAACAAGAAGCCTTTCCTCAACTCTGTGCCTCATACAGTACTGTTAACTCGCTCGTTAGCCTCTGCTCCCTAACGTGGTATATGCATTGTAAAAAAATAACGTGCCGAATTTTGAAACATTTAGTTACACTGCACATTTTACATCAGGTATTATTGCCTGTTCTGTGTTCAAAAGAAGGAGTTTACTCAGTTTTGCACTGTGTGATATAATGTTCTGATTAAATTCTTTTTGACTTTTGTTGCATGAAGTGGTAACACCACATTTCAAAAATAAACGTGGCTTAAAGACAAGTCCGAGTTATGTACTTTCCTCATAAAGACGTATTTCTGGACAGATGTGACTAATGGTCTCGTGCAATTTATAGTCCAGAAAATACGGCAGATATTGGAAAAAAAATTTAAGCATTAATTTTAATTATTTACATGTAATTATCTTCAGCACAAGCATGTAACCCATATGCATTTTACTCACACAGCTAGAGCATAAATCCACAAAAATCAACTCCCCTAGCTTATGCTGAGGAGAATTATGTGCTGTTCTGTGGCTAAAAGAAGAGCTGTCTGCTTCAGTTTGACATGGCGGTGAATGTACACGTAGCAAAATCATGCTGTTGTGCACATGCAGGTAGTGTGACTCACACACTGCCTGCTGTGTTGGCGCCCTGGTGGTCAGGTCAAGTCCCTACATTCAAAGGAAACATTCATTTGGAGCTTTTCGCAAATGCAGAGTAACATCTCCAGTGTAATCTGGCAAGTTCATCAGATACACTAATTAAAACAACATGATAATTCAGCACAAATGCCACCGCAAACATGACAAAGGGCGTGTTTTTCATTGCTAATTAAGGGGCTTTGCTATTACTTTTCCCATTAGCTAAAAGGAGTAGGTCAGCTTAATTTATGTTTGGCCTCAGATCAGCACAATGGTAGCTTTTGTACCATCCTGAAAAACAATAAAAGTTATTTATGTGGAGGATGTTTATTTAGTCTGACTCTTCAGGAGGCGTCAGTGACCTTTCTTTATTTTAAAGGGTGGTATTTTGCCAATTTTTTTTTTAATGGACCTTCTCCAGTGGCAGAGTAGGAGGTGGGTAGGAATTGGGCTACAAATATCTTAACCTCGGTTTGATTCCTGGTCATGCTATCTGCCTTTGGCCTTGGATATAGTGCAGCAGATAACTGAAACAATCCTTCAAATGGTGATACAAGCACCAAATGTGGCACAAATACACCCTTAGAAATTACTCTTTTGAAAAAACCGACTGGCTACTTTAATTTTCAATATCAGCTAGGTTTTTACCCCATAACTCCATAACATTCAGTCATAGACAGTCCAAACTATACCTTTTTGGAATGTTTATGATCAGACAAATAATGTGGTGTAGTTTTGAATACGATTGGAGCATCTTTTAATTTTGACCCCTGTGTAATTCTTCAACTGACCCCTACCTGACCGTTGATTGAAAATTCAAGAGGCCAGTCGTTTTTTCAAAAGAGGAATGTCTAAGGAGTATTTGTGCGAAATTTGATGCTTGTGTCACCATTTGAAGGATTCTGCTCTAAATATTCTCTTAATCTGCTGCACTATCCCAGCTGTATTTTTCCCCAGTGGAAAGTCAGAGATGTGTTGTAGCTACAACAATGTTCAGTGCTTGCATGGACTTGGTGTTGGGTAGGGGAATGGAAACCAGTGGATTATATGCCCTTTGTGATCCTGAGTGAACAATTGAACTGTCTTGGTTTATAGTTGTCCTGGATCACAGCAAAGATCCAGGCTTCCAAGCCTTCCTGGACTCGGCCATCAGGCGTTTATCTGTATATGGTGAAAGTATCTCAGCAGTGATGTTCATGTGTCTGGGTTTGCCTTTGAGATCAGAAGACGGCTGGGAAGAGCTTATGGAATCCAAATATTTAGGGTCGAGACACTGCAGCTTGCTGATAAGCTTTTCTCCTGAATATAAATCCTTGATCGCCAATGAAATCACCTGTTGAGCTGATTGGTAGCAAGGAAAACCTGCAGTGTCTTGGCCCTTCATGGCACATGATTACCCACCCCTGTCTAAGTTTTTCCTGTCTTACTGTATGGTTGTGAGACTTGGACATTAACCTAAAGTGATGTCTTAGTACTCGGTCTCTTTGAAAAATTCTTGGATACCACTGGAAAGGCTATGTCAAACCAATGGTTATTGGGGAGACATGGATGAGGAGTAACACTTACAATAAGAAAATGTCAGCGTGGCAATACTTTTGTCATGTGACACATTTCTGTGGACATGCTCTAGGACATAGGTTTCTCAATGCTGAGCATCCTAGCAGGTGGAGAAGGGCAAGTGGACTCCCACGTGTGACCTAGATGGTTACTTTTGAAAAGAGGGCATGGACCAGTTGTCTGCCTGGGTGGTTGCAGGTCCTATGACAGATGTACTGGCCTTGGCTGAGGAAATACCCTATGACGGCCTGGCCGAAGTGAGTGTTGCAGATTTTGCATCATTTTACATTTTAAAAGGAGTACATGTCAAAGACTAGTTATAGTATTAAAAAGTCTTGATCTCAGATCATGTCTGGGCAGCGGCGTGTGCCACTTTAATAAAGAACAGTTAACCCTACGTGTTTGTCAGGTCAAAGATAGCATAAGATAGCACTGCCCCTCCCTGAGCCTGGTTCTGCTGGAGGTTTCTTCCTGTTAAAAGGGAGTTTTTCCTTCCCACTGTCGCCAAGTGCTTGCTCACAGGGGGTCATTTTGACCGTTGGGGTTTTTACGTAATTATTGTATGGCCTTGCCTTACAATATAAAGCACCTTGGGGCAACTGTTTGTTGTGATTTGGCGCTATATAAAAAAAATTGATTGATTGATATAGATATGTCATTTTTGAGCATGTTTGTTTAATGTGGCTTCTTCTCCTGCTAGATGACAAATGGCATGATGGTGACCTGCAAGATGAACTACAGATTCATCTTTTTTATTTGTTTGTATTGACAGTCCATATTGAGAAAGATGCCTGTTCGCAGGAGAGCATGCACAACCTCACTCCTTCTCATGACCAGATGTTGCAGAGACCGTGATTTATCGGTTCATGCTGGGCTCTGTGGTATGACAGATTTTCTGTGGGTAATTGAGCACTGGATTTTATTGAGGACATACGATGTGTCATTTTATGTGCACGTGCAGAAAGAGGTGATGTTGCTCCTCCTGCACATTAAATATAAACTTGACTGTTTTTGCTAATGAAATGGGATTAAATCACTACATATCTGTCCCCGGTCATTATGAAGCAAACAATTAGAGAACGAAAATTATAGCGGCCAAATTCATGGACAGAGACGGGAATAGAGATTATTGTTTATCTATACTTGTATTTTTTTGAGTCCCTTTTCTCTGTATTACCTCCACCAAGGAGGTTATGTTTTTAATCATGTCTGTTTGTTTAGCACAATTGCACAAAAACTAATTAAGTGATTTTAATTAAATGGGTGGGGGAGGGGGCAAGATTCAATTATACATCAGATAGACATCATGATCAAAGGTCAGACATCAGGTTCAAATGTCACCCATCAGGATAAAAGATCAGTGTCCAGCTTCAGTGGCTAGACATCAGGATCAAAGATCAATGTTCAGCTCAATGGTCAGACATCAGGATCAAACATCAGTGACCAGGTTCAAAGGTCAGTCATCAGTTAGTGTCCAGCTTCAAAGATTAGGCATTAGGATCAAAGATCGGTATCCAGGTTCAAAGTTTAGGATTAAAGATCAGTGTCCAGGTTCAAACATCAGTCATGAGGTTCAATGATCAGTGTCCAGGTTCAAAGGTCACAATCAAAGACCAGTGTCCAGGTTCAAAGGTCATTCATCAGGATCAAAGATCATGTTAGGATTTTACCTTTTTGTCTGTGTTTCTCTTTCCTCCTCTGTGTGTCTGTTTGTTTTGTGAATCTAGGCTGGGCATGGCTGATACCTTCTGGCAAACTGCAGCTGAAATTTCAGGTCTTCTTTTGAAGAAAATCCTCCTCTATACCACTTCATCATGAAGCTGTGCAATGCAGACCATGCACTGTGCACCAGAGGTCACCATCAAGTCACTCTCAAGTCATGAATCAACAAGTCCCAAGTCAAGTCTTAAGTCATAATGACCACCAATTGTTTGCAAGCTGAGATGAGAGTTGACTTGGGACTTGATGATTCATGACTTGAGAATGACTTGACAGTGACTTTGTCCCACCTCTGCTATGCACAGTTCCTCCAATCACAACCACAAAAGCCTATAACTTCTTCTTGGTTGTCTGGGTGTCTTGGTGGCTTTCCTCACTCTTCTCCTTCTTGCACAGTCAGTTTTTGAGAACTATCTACTCTTTACCATAGAGTGCCATACTGTTAGTATTTCTTCATACCTGACAAATATAAATAAAACTGATAAATAAAGTCCAAGAAATATCCAGTGGCTTGGAAATGTTCATGTATCCATCCCCTGATTTGTCTGATGAAAACTGGCAATAAAACGGATTATTTACAGTTGTTATACCAAAGGTTTCCATGACTTTTATATTTTTAATTAATTTATATCAGGTTGTTTAGATTTGCTTTCAGTTTGAGTTTAAGGAAGATAATTTCAAAATTTTTATTTTTTATTTTTTGTATTTTTTGTTTTAAATGCCATAAACAAATTAAAATGTGTGAAACACCAAGTGTTCCAATATTTTTGGAGGGCAATGTATAGATTAAAGGAACAGTTTTCCATTATTTTTGTTAATGGTTTAGGCACAATAGGTATGCAAGGAAAGGTTCCAAAATTCAGGGATTAATTAGTGACACACCAGTAAAGGTAAACATTCATTCATTCTCAGTGAATGAATGGGGTAAAGGTAAACACTGCATGTTAGACATCTTCAGGTGTGCACAGACACCAAGAAATTCCAAAACAGGCAGATCATTTATTCAGACTTGCTGTGCAAAATCATCCGCTAGCTAATTACACAACATATGAAAGGAAGCAGGGATAACCTTTGACATCCACACACCACAGAGCAAACAGCAGGATGCTCGCACTTGTTAGCAAAGCTTTAGTGTGAGCCGCGGCATGATCAGATCTGGATGCTCACAGCATGTGTCCCAATGTACATCTTCAAACTGTTTTCTCCTATAAGGTCCTCAGATGAGTAATGATGTACAACTAAAAGTGGCACATGTCAGCTCTTGATAACATTTAGGTAACACAAACAGATGATGCATACAACACAGATGAAAGTGCAGTTCACCTACATGACATCAAATCAAAAGACAACAATAATAGCAAGTGTCGTTTTTTAATCTAAAAAATATTCTGTTCAAATATAAAGGGAAATAAATGTCTCCAACATAGACTTAATAGAATTATAAAACTCAAAAGAAATGCATAAGTACTCACATATACAGCGGGTATAGAAAGCTTATATTATCACAATGTTCTATTCTCTGGTTTACCGCAGTCCAGCATTAGGAGTCCCCAATTGGTTCAAAATGCTGCTGCCAGAATTTTTTTTTTTTTTTTTGCCTCACTTCATTGACTTCCTGTCTCTGTGAGGCCAAATTTTAAAGTTCTGTTACTAAATTGTAACATTATTCATGGGATAGCACCTCTCTACCTAGCTGACCTAATTGCACCCTACATACCGGCCCGTGCTCTGTGTTCTCAGGATGTAGGATTACTTTGAGTACCTGTCGTGAGGAATGATCTCCCTATGGAGATGAAACAGTCAGATTCTGTAGAGACATTCAAGTTCAGAATAAAGACGTATCTGTTCTTCCTCTTGTGTGGCTAGCATACCGGTGTAGTATGGAAACATAATTTTCCTTTTAAATTTCTATTATTAACAACGGAATAGATCGCGGCCTCACTACATCTAAATTCTGGGTCTATTAGTAAAGTACAGGGCGAGTTGCCGGTGACCACCTTAGTAATCACTCTTCTTCTCTGTTGACTTACTGATGGTGAACTCGTACCTTAGATGCATTTACAGTATGTCTAGTCATCTGATTCTGCTCTTTTTCTCTCTGTCCGATGCACTGCTGACACATTCAGTGGATGCTGGCTTTGCACCCCATTGTGAAGACTTAAGACATGTTGAAGACTTACCTGTTCTGGCACATAAATGATTGACCAAAGATGAACTGCTTTTAATTTCGGTAAAGGGCTCTGTTTTTATTGCTATTCTGTTTTTTTTTTTCTGTCCCCGTTTCTTCTGTTTGTTAAGAAATTCTTGTAAAATGTGAAATTAAAACCTTGTAACTGTTACAATGGCCTAAGCAGTGAGTCACCCCTCTCAGTCTGGTCTGCTTGAGGTTTCTTCCTTATTATCACCAGAGGGAGTTTTTCCTGTGTGCTTGCTCAAGGGGGGTTGGTAAAGTTAGACCTTACTTATGTGAAGCTCCTTGAGGTGAAATAATACATCCTTCAGCTATAACAGACTTCTGTATGGTGTATTTTTTTAATGATCCCTTTTGAAATCAAACTGAAAACAAATCTAAACATCATGATATAAATTAAGTGAAAATATCAGCAGTGTAGTTGATAGTGTAGATAAACCAGAGGAAAAAAAAAAAATTAGATAAAAATAAAAACCTCATAATCTAATAACAGCCTTTATCCAATAAAGCCTACTGCATTTTGCAGTAAAATTACTTGAACCATTTAATTATCCAATCACTCCAGAAACTAGATAATGATATTGTGTGTGTGTGTGTGTGTGTGTGTGTGTGTGTGTGTGTGTGTGTGTGTGTGTGTGTGTGTGTGTGTGTGTGTGTGTGTGCGCGTGTGTGTGTGTGTGTGTGTGTGCAAATGTGCTAAATGTGAAGTGATGATATTTTGGCCATGTGGGGCTGCACCAGCTGGTGGAGAAGACACCTGGTTGCAGCAGATAGATGGCGTCTTTCGAGATTTGGGGTTGGACTGGTTGCCTGCCTCGGTGGGTGTCATCCAAGTCTGAAAGAAGTTCAAGGGTGTGATGTACTGGGACACAGCAAAGCATCCTGCTCGACCTGATCGGAGAGCCAGCGGTACCTCCGCTCTCAATGATGGTGGCTCTGCAGCTTCTGTCACTCTTCCATCTAAGTTGTGCTTGATCTTTGTTTTGGTATAATTCTTGAAAGAATTCAGCCCATCTGTTTTTGATGTCATCTTCTGTCAGTGTTTTACTATCTTTGTCTCTGATAGCATCTGTTCTTGGCACCAATTTTCTGTTAATTTCTTTGAGAATTTTGAAAGCTAAACTAGAACGATTGTCTGTTTGTCTGTCTGTCATTTCCTCTGTTAGCTCCCTTTATCTTCAATAATTTGGCTTCTCACTGCTCTGGCACTACTTTGTACCTCATTAATGAGCATTTTTCATTTTTCTCTCTCATTAATCACATTGTTTCCTGGCTTATCCATATTTTTCCATTCTTTTCTCCCTTGAGAATGTTATCACTTGTATCTTCATGATGCAAGTAGTTCCAGAGTTTGTTTGTGTTATTTGTAGGGTTCAGGTGCAAAACAGAGTATAGTGCATCTGGAAAGTATTGACCGCGCTTCACTTTTTCCACATTTTGTTATGTTACAGCCTCTGGCCAGAAAATTGCTAAGGGCTCTTGAGCAATGGCCTCAATTCCCATGTTGCTCCCGGTGTGTAGTGAGCGCCTTGCATGGCAACACCTTGACATTAGTGTGTGTGTGTGTGTGTGTGTGTGTGTGTGTGTGTGTGTGTGTGTGTGTGTGTGTGTGTGTGTGTGTGTGTGTGTGTGTGTGTGAATGAGTGAATGTGAGGCATTACTGTAAAGCGCTTTGATCTTCTCATATAGATGAAAAAATGCTATATAAAAACAGTTCAAATACAGCCCACTTCAGTGAAATACCAACTGCAAATGTATTCTTCATTCAAGTGTTTGGTTGCTAATTTGCATCTCTGGCTACTCTCTGGCAGTAGCATCCCAGTGAGTTAGAACCCTGACGTAACCATCAGTGTGCAACATACAGTGGGGAAAATAAGTATTTGACCCCCTGTCAGTTTTACAGGTTTTCCCACCTACAAAGAATGGAGAGGTCTGTAATTTTTATCATAGGTACACTTCAACTGTGAGAGACAGAATCTAAAACACAAAAACACACAAAAAAAAACACAAAATCACATTGTATGATTTTTTTTTAAAAAATAATTAATTTGCATTTTATTGCAGCAAATAAGTATTTGAACACCTACCAACCAGCAAGAATTCTGGCTCTCACAGACCTGTTAATTTTTCTTTAAGAAGCCCTCTTATTCTGCACTCTTTACCTGTATTAATTGCACCTGTTTGAACTTGTTACCTGTATAAAAGACACCTGTTCACACACTCAGTCAATCACACTCCAACCTGTCCACCATAGCCAAGACCAAAGAGCTGTCTAAGGACACCAGGGACAAAACTGTAGACCTGCACAAGGCTGGGATGGACTACAGGACAACAGGCAAGCAGCTTGGTAGAAGACAACAACTGTTATGATTATTTATTAGAAAGTGGAAGAAACACAAGATGACTGTCAGTCTCCCTCAGTCTGGGATTCCATACAAGATCTCACTTTGTGGGGTAAGGATGATTCTGAGAAAGCTCAGGGCAGGGCAGCAAGGTTCCCCTGCTCAAGCCAGCACATGTCCAGGCCCGTTTGAAGTTCACCAGTGACCATCTGGATGATCCAGAGGAGGCATGGGAGAAGGTCATGTGGTCAGATGAGACCAGAATAGAGCTTTTTGGAATCAACTCCACTTACCATGTTTTGAGGATGAGAACAACCCCAAAAAAACCATCCCAACCATGAAGCATGCGGGTGGAAACATCATACTCTGGGGGTGCTCTTCTGCAAAGGGGACAGGACGACTGCGCCGTATTGAAGGGAGGATGGATGGGGTCATGCATTGCGAGATTTTGGCAAACAACCTCCTTCCCTCAGTAAGAGCATTGAAGATGGGTCATGGCTGGGTCTTCCAGCATGACAATGACCCCAAACACACAGTCAGGGCAACTAAGGAGGGGCTCCGTAAGAAGCATTTCAAGATCCTGGAGTGGCCTGGCCAGTCTCCAGACCTGAACTCAATATACAATCTTTGGAGGGAGCTGAAACTCCAAACCTGAAAGATCTAGAGAAGATCTGTATGGAGGAGTGGACCAAAATCCCTGCTGCAGTGTGTGAAAACTTGGTTAAGAACTACAGGGAATGTCTGACATCTGCAGACAAATGTTTCTGTACCAATTGTTAAGCTCTGTTTTTCTAGTGGGTCAAATACTTATTTTATGCAATAAAATGCAAATTAATTATTTAAAAATCATATAATGTGATTTTCTGGATTTTTTTTGTTTTTTTAGATTCTGTCTCTCACAGTTGAAGTGTACCTATGATAAAAATTACAGACCTCTCCATTCTTTGTAGGTGGGAAAACCTGCAAAACTGACAGGGGGTCAAATACTTATTTTCCCCACTGTATTAAGTGCATTTGAACGTATCATTTCCATTTTATTTGTGGAAACCCGTACATTTTCTAAAGGATTGCAGTTCAAACCCCACCCCTGCCACATTTCTTCCTGTAATCTTCTTCCTAACCAAGGTAGCTTAGCCGCCGTTAGTTCCCTTCCAGCAGATCCCGAGCAGCCGGGAAAGCAGGCCGACTGGGTGACTGTGAGGAAGAAGCGTAGTTCTAAACAGAAGCCCCGTGTACACCGCCAACCCATTCACATTTCGAACCATTTTTCCCCACTCAGCGACACACCCACCGAGGATCAAACTCTGGTAATTGGCGACTCTGTTTTGAGAAATGTGAAGTTAGCGACACCAGCAACCATAGTCAATTGTCGTCCGGGGGCCAGAGCAGGCGACATTGAAGGAAATTTGAAACTGCTGGCTAAGGCTAAACGGAAATTTGGTAAGATTGTAATTCACGTCGGCAGTAATGACACCCGGTTACGCCAATCGGAGGTCACTAAAATTAACATTGAATCGGTGTGTAACTTTGCAAAAACAATGTCGGACTCTGTAGTTTTCTCTGGGCCCCTCCCCAATCGGACCGGGAGTGACATGTTTAGCCGCATGTTCTCCTTGAATTGCTGGCTGTCTGAGTGGTGTCCAAAAAATGAGGTGGGCTTCATAGATAATTGGCAAAGCTTCTGGGGAAAACCTGGTCTTGTTAGGAGAGACGGCATCCATCCCACTTTGGATGGAGCAGCTCTCATTTCTAGAAATCTGGCCAATTTTCTTAAATCCTCCAAACCGTGACAATCCAGGGTTGGGACCAGGAAGCAGAGTTGTAGTCTTACACACCTCTCTGCAGCTTCTCTCCCCCTGCCATCCCCTCATTACCCCATCCCTGTAGAGACGGTGCCTGCTCCCAGACCACCAATAACCAGCAAAAATCGATTTAAGCATAAAAATTCAAAAAGAAAAAAATAATATAGCACCTTCAACTGCACCACAGACTAAAACAGTTAAATGTGGTCTATTAAACATTAGGTCTCTCTCTTCTAAGTCCCTGTTAGTAAATGATATAATAATTGATCAACATATTGATTTATTTTGCCTTACAGAAACCTGGTTACAGCAGGATGAATATGTTAGTTTAAATGAGTCAACACCCCCGAGTCACACTAACTGCCAGAATGCTCGTAGCACAGGCCGAGGCGAAGGATTATCAGCAATCTTCCATTCCAGCTTATTAATTAATCAAAAACCCAGACAGAGCTTTAATTCATTTGAAAGCTTGACTCTTAGTCTTGTCCATCCAAATTGGAAGTCCCAAAAAACAGTTTTAGTTGTTATTATCTATCGTCCACCTGGTCGTTACTGTGAGTTTCTCTGTGAATTTTCAGACCTTTTGTCTGACTTAGTGCTTAGCTCAGATAAGATAATTATAGTGGATGATTTTAACATCCACACAGATGCTGAGAATGACAGCCTCAACACTGCATTTAATCTATTATTAGACTCAATTGGCTTTGCTCAAAATGTAAATGAGTCCACCCACCACTTTAATCATATCTTAGATCTTGTTCTGACTTATGGTATGGAAATTGAAGACTTAACAGTATTCCCTGAAAACTCCCTTCTGTCTGATCATTTCTTAATAACATTTACATTTACTTTGATGGACTACCCAGCAGTGGGGAATAAGTTTCATTACACTAGAAGTCTTTCAGAAAGCACTGTAACTAGGTTTAAGGATATGATTCCTTCTTTATGTTCTCTAATGCCATATACCAACACAGTGCAGAGTAGCTACCTAAACTCTGTAAGTGAGATAGAGTATCTCGTCAATAGTTTTACATCCTCATTGAAGACAACTTTGGATGCTGTAGCTCCTCTGAAAAAGAGAGCTTTAAATCAGAAGTGCCTGACTCCGTGGTATAACTCACAAACTCGCAGCTTAAAGCAGATAACCCGTAAGTTGGAGAGGAAATGGCGTCTCACTAATTTAGAAGATCTTCACTTAGCCTGGAAAAAGAGTCTGTTGCTTTAAAAAACCCTCCGTAAAGCTAGGACATCTTACTACTCATCACTAATTGAAGAAAATAAGAACAACCCCAGGTTTCTTTTCAGCACTGTAGCCAGGCTGACAAAGAGTCAGAGCTCTATTGAGCCGAGTATTCCTTTAACTTTAACTAGTAATGACTTCATGACTTTCTTTGCTAATAAAATTTTAACTATTAGAGAAAAAATTACTCATAACCATCCCAAAGACGCATCGTTATCTTTGGCTGCTTTCAGTGATGCCGGTATTTGGTTAGACTCTTTCTCTCCGATTGTTCTGTCTGAGTTATTTTCATTAGTTACTTCCTCCAAACCATCAACATGTCTAATAGACCCCATTCCTACCAGGCTGCTCAAGGAAGCCCTACCATTAATTAATGCTTCGATCTTAAATATGATCAATCTATCTTTATTAGTTGGCTATGTACCACAGGCTTTTGAGGTGGCAGTAATTAAACCATTACTTAAAAAGCCATCACTTGACCCAGCTATCTTAGCTAATTATAGGCCAATCTCCAACCTTCCTTTTCTCTCAAAAATTCTTGAAAGGGTAGTTGTAAAACAGCTAACTGATCATCTGCAGAGGAATGGTCTATTTGAAGAGTTTCAGTCAGGTTTTAGAATTCATCATAGTACAGAAACAGCATTAGTGAAGGTTACAAATGATCTTCTTATGGCCTCAGACAGTGGACTCATCTCTGTGCTTGTTCTGTTAGACCTCAGTGCTGCTTTTGATACTGTTGACCATAAAATTTTATTACAGAGATTAGAGCATGCCATAGGTATTAAAGGCACTGCGCTGCGGTGGTTTGAATCATATTTATCTAATAGATTACAATTTGTTCTTGTAAATGGGGAATCTTCTTCACAGACTAAGGTTGATTATGGAGTTCCACAAGGTTCTGTGCTAGGACCAATTTTATTCACTTTATACGTTTCCCTTAGGCAGTATTATTAGACGGCATTGCTTAAATTTTCATTGTTACGCAGATGATACCCAGCTTTATCTATCCATGAAGCCAGAGGACACACACCAATTAGCTAAACTGCAGGATTGTCTTACAGACATAAAGACATGGATGACCTCTAATTTCCTGCTTTTAAACTCAGATAAAACTGAACCTCTAATAATACTGTGAGAAATCTTGGAGTCATTTTTGATCAGGATATCTCATTCAATGTGCATATTAAACAAATATGTAGGACTGCTTTTTTGCATTTGCGCAATATCTCTAAAATTAGAAAGGTCTTGTCTCAGAGTGATGCTGAAAAACTAATTCATGCATTTATTTCCTCTAGGCTGGACTATTGTAATTCATTATTATCAGGTTGTCCTAAAAGTTCCCTGAAAAGCCTTCAGTTAATTCAAAATGCTGCAGCTAGAGTACTAACGGGGACTAGAAGGAGAGAGCATATCTCACCCATATTGGCCTCTCTTCATTGGCTTCCTGTTAATTCTAGAATAGAATTTAAAATTCTTCTTCTTACCTATAAGGTTTTGAATAATCAGGTCCCATCTTATCTTAGGGACCTCATAGTACCATATCACCCCAATAGCGCGCTTCGCTCTCATACTGCAGGCTTACTTGTAGTTCCTAGGGTTTGTAAGAGTAGAATGGGAGGCAGAGCCTTCAGCTTTCAGGATCCTCTCCTGTGGAACCAGCTCCCAATTCAGATCAGGGAGACAGACACCCTCTCTACTTTTAAGATTAGGCTTAAAACTTTCCTTTTTGCTAAAGCTTATAGTTAGGGCTGGATCAGGTGACCCTGAACCATCCCTTAGTTATGCTGCTATAGACTTAGACTGCTGGGGGGTTCCCATGATGCACTGAGTGTTTCTTTGTCTTTTTGCTCTGTATGCACCACTCTCCATTTAATCATTAGTGATTGATCTCTGCTCCCCTCCACAGCATGTCTTTTTCCTGGTTCTCTCCCTCAGCCCCAACCAGTCCCAGCAGAAGACTGCCCCTCCCTGAGCCTGGTTCTGCTGGAGGTTTCTTCCTGTTAAAAGGGAGTTTTTCCTTCCCACTGTTGCCAAGTGCTTGATCACAGGGGGTCGTTTTGATCGTTGGGGTTTTTCTGTAATTATTGTATGGCCTTGCCTTACAATATAAAGTGCCTTGGGGCAACTGTTTGTTGTGATTTGGCGCTATATAACTAAAATTGATTTGAATTGATTTGATTTGTAATGTTGAGTTGCATCACGAAGGGCCTCCGGCATAAAACTTGTGCCAGTTCAACATGTAGGCCCACCTTGGATTTGCTGTGGCGACTCCGAGTGGAGAAGCCAACTGGGTTTTGCATCTGAACCCTTCAATTCTTCTTCTTTTCCAAAATTTTGTTGACATGTCTTACAGGTGGATTTGGTTTCTTCACCTTTTGGTTAATCTTTTCTGTTGTTGCTAGGAGTCAGCACTTAGTCTCATCTTCTCTATGACACATTTAAATCATCACTTTTCCAGCCAGTTGGCTTTGTGTATGACACCGCATAGTAAATCCTCCCAGAGCAAATGTCCTCAACAACTCCCCCACCCACCTTCCACCAGGTCTGCCAGTGAAGAATATTAAAATTAACTTATAGAGAACATATACAACATAGATGGACACAGAGAATTTAAAAACAAAAATTTTAAATTATCATAAACTCACCAGTGCAGGATCTAGAGGGGGAGATTGAGGCATTTGGAACCTGAAAGGGGGGGCTCTGACCACAGGTGTGAGAAAACAAAGGCTTATTGATGAACATTGCTCCTTGCAGAATTACAAGATTTCCAGTATTTAAATTAAAGATTGTGTGTTTAAAAACGACTGGTCAGTATTTAACTTCCCAGATAGTTTTAGATTGCAGGAAAAAGGCTATAGATTTTTAAAATGTTATGAGGGGAGCATAACACTGGACATCCCTACCAAGTCATGCCTCCCCACCAGAAGCTAGCTCTACCCCTAGGAACTGTATGACAAGGACACATCTGACACAGCAAGACACCCACAATAACACAAATCAAAGGAAGTTCCAAATTTATTTATTTAATTTAATTTAACCTTTATTTAACCAGGTTGGTCCCATTGAGTTCAAGACCTCTTTTTTGCAAGGGAGACCTGGGCAATTATAAACTTTCCAATTCACCTAACCTGCATGTCTTTAAATGTGGGAGGAAACCATGCAAACACAAGGAGAACATGCAAACTCCACACAGAAAGGCCACAGGTGGGAATTGAACCCATGACCTTCTTGTTGCGAGGCAACAATGCTAACCACTAATCCACTGTGCTGCCCTCTTTTAGCAGCTGTGATTGGAGAGACCATCCATACATTCTGATTATTAATGTTATATATGATTTAAGTGCTTGTGTGGCGGCATACGCGTGTTTGTGCGTGCATGTGTGCTTGTGTGATGGCTGTAGTCTTGAAGTATCTGAGCACGAGGACGTGGTTGTGACAGTCTCAGATTGTCATCAGCGTGACCCGTGGTGCCAACCTGCTGTTATTCTGACTGGAATCATGAATTTTTCAGATGTGTTCATTTTAGATTTTAACTGGACTCAGCGTAATATCTCTTTTACTATACAGCAAATGAATGATAGAAATGCTTCAAAATGTAATGTAGCATGGCAGTGTTGTAATGTGTATGATGTAAAAATATGCCAACAACTGCAACTGTGGACTGTTGCAAATTGTGATGTAAATGAATGTCCCCTGAGGTTTGATCATATTGACTTTGGTGGCTGTAACTTTTCAAGTCACATTTCCACCTTTTCCAATATTTCAGCTCAGGACCCCTTGTTGGGTATTTTCTCCTCCAAACATTTTTAAAACCTTTAACAAGACAAACAGAGTCAAGAAACACCAGTGAGACAGAAAGTCAAATTTTACGCGCGGAGTGCGGCCAGGCTGTACACCAAGGCTACACTAAAGTCTGGCCTGCTTTTCCGCTCTTTTTATTAAGAGACGCCCTCATCACATAAACAAGAAACTTGTCCTAAGGGTGGGGGTGATGACGCAAGACAAGTTTCTTCCCATAACATAAACGCATACGTCAATAAGTGCAGCTGTAAGGAAGAACACTTTCAGGTCAGCACATCTCGTTCGTCTGTTGCAGGTATCAGCTGTTCTGCATCTGCCTGAAGTGTCCTGTCTTTCACACTCCTTCACACTAAACACCACATCACAATAGTCAAAACGTTCTCTTACTCCCAGTCGTTAGAGGCTGCGAAAACAAAGTTATATTATAATAATAAGTACATCCAGCCCTTCATTCCCAGCTCAGATTGACCCCAGAGTGCTAAAACAAAATTGAATTCTCAGGATTGCATTAAGACAGGTGCAAAACAGCACATCTCCATTCTCATGAGAAAGAAGACAAAGCTAAAACAAGGTTGAATAACACGTACATTCTCAGGGTGAAGTGCAAAACAGCACAACACCGTTCTCATGAGAAAGAAGACAAATGTACAAATGTTTAACAGTGATAACATATACTCAACAAAAATATAAACGCAACACTTTTGGTTTTGCTCCCATTTTGTATGAGATGAACTCAAAGATCTAAAACCTTTTCCACATACACAATATCACCATTTCCCTCAAATATTGTTCACAAACCAGTCGAAATCTGTGATAGTGAGCACTTCTCCTTTGCTGAGATAATCCATCCCACCTCACAGGTGTGCCATATCAAGATGCTGATTAGACACCATGATTAGTGCACAGGTGTGCCTTAGACTGCCCACAATAAAAGGCCACTCTGAAAGGTGCAGTTTTGTTTTATTGGGGGGGGATACCAGTCAGTATCTGGTGTGACCACCATTTGCCTCATGCAGTGCAACACATCTCCTTCGCATCATCCGTGAAGAGAACACCTCTCCAACGTGCCAAACGGCAGCGAATGTGAGCATCTGCCCACTCAAGTCGGTTACGACGACGAACTGGAGTCAGGTCGAGAACCCGATGAGGACGACGAGCATGCAAATGAGCTTCCCTGAGACGGTTTCTGACAGTTTGTGCAGAAATTCTTTGGTTATGCAAACCGATTGTTCCAGCAGCTGTCCGAGTGGCTGGTCTCAGACGATCTTGGAGGTGAACATGCTGGATGTGGAGGTCCTGGGCTGGTGTGGTTACACGTGGTCTGCGGTTGTGAGGCTGGTTGGATGTACTGCCAAATTCTCTGAAACGCCTTTGGAGACGGCTTATGGTAGAGAAATGAACATTCAATACACGAGCAACAGCTCTGGTTGACATTCCTGCTGTCAGCATGCCAATTGCATGCTCCCTCAAATCTTGCGACATCTGTGGCATTGTGCTGTGTGATAAAACTGCACCTTTCAGAGTGGCCTTTTATTGTGGGCAGTCTAAGGCACACCTGTGCACTAATCATGGTGTCTAATCAGCATCTTGATAAGGCACACCTGTGAGGTGGGATGGATTATCTCAGCAAAGGAGAAGTGCTCACTATCACAGATTCAGACTGGTTTGTGAACAATATTTGAGAGAAATGGTGATATTGTATATGTGGAAAAAGTTTTAGATCTTTGAGTTCATCTCATACAAAATGGGAGCAAAACCAAAAGTGTTGCATTTATATTTTTGTTGAGTGTATATACAAAATCCTTAACACCCCTCTATAATTGATGATTACAGTCAACTACTGAAGACTGTCACCTCACTGATTTGTGCTTCACTTCTTCATAAATGTGCTCTTTTTGGAACAGCAGTACTTTCATTAGTGCGTCACCTATGGACACCTATTTTGGATGAAGGTTATTTTATGCAGCTTGGTTCACACCATTGAGTGCATTATTAAATTATGGAGTATATCAGTTGAGGTCAAATAAAACTGTTGAAAATGATTCAATCTGTCAATAGGCTGCAGTCTTCGAATACAGATCTGTAACTGGTGACCCAAATGGATCGGTACAATAGTTTGTATATTACGGCGGCGTGGAATGCACTGCAAAGAGCATAGACATAGTGCTGATTATATTACCCCTTTCCTGGCCTCAGTCATTAACCTTTAGCATCGGTAATGACTAACTCATTAGCACTGTCACAGTATTCCTGTCAGCTTCAGCTGTACTTTGAGAATCACAAATAAACATGTTAAATTAATATGGTTTTAACATATTGTGGCCATAAAAAAATAGGATTAATCACCACATCTTTTCCTGTTACTCCTATAGTTGCCTTTAATTATATTTTATGAATTATACTTCTATCACACGTTTGCATTTGGTGCAGATGCCTTAATGGCTTTACAATGATGCATCACATTCACCCTTTTATACTCACACCAATATTAGTGTGCTGCTATGCAAGGTGCATCCATCTTCTGTACTCCCCAATTCTATACTGCCCATTGCTTTGCAATGTTATATTGTACCTTTGATCACATATGTAGTCATATATTAGCTTAATCTTGCTAACCGCTGCAGAAAGTGGATGATATCCTTCACCACATGACAACAGAGGAATCTGAAACATAGAGGCTCATTTTGGGTCGTGTCCCAAAGTGGCAATATCCTCCTTTGCAATTTGGGTTTAAGCCCATCATACAATGCCTACCTTGGATATTACAGGTACTGAGATTTATGCAACCAAAATCACAAGGATTCTAAAGTAGGTGCTATTCTTTATTTTTGCCAAGTGTTGTGGTCCAAATCTCACATGTCAACAACGATATTATCTGGGGTTCAAGCTAACAGTCCTGCCAAAACTCAACATCGCTAAGGTTCAGTTTTTGTAAGGGTGGAACTACAGTTGCTTTCAACCATACATCTGCATACCCATGATGGCTGCTTTATGTATTCTGTATCCATTTGGTGCATCAATTGTGCATGTTCTCAGAAATTAATGCTGCACACATGCAAGATGCAACATACACAGTTGTGCACATAACTGGTGTTCATGGTGGTATGGAAGCACTTTTCTTACAATCAGCTGTCATTGGTTTCGTCCAGAGAAATGCTCCTCTCTGAGTTTTCTGCTGCCTTTAATTATTCATTTTAAGCAAGCATGAGCACCAGTTATGTGCATGTCTGAATATCCATATGAACTGTGGAGGCAGCATAGGGATGATCAGTTGCATGACAGAAAGTTTTGAAGAGTTGTGTGACCGAGTCGGTGTTTGCCTATATGATGTGTTATTGCCATTACACAGTGACACGTGTGCTTTTCAAAACAGCTGGCACAGCTGACAAGAGATGACTCAAATTTTACATCTCAACATGTAAATAGAAGTTGCCTTCTCATTTGCCTTCTGGTGGAATTGTCCATTAACACATATAGTAGGCAAGTATGTATTCAATTACATTCATGATGCAGCTGTTTGTCTCAGCAAATGTTCTATGTGAAGAATTATTATGTACATTTTGGGGTATCTCGAGTGTGTAGTTGCTGAATAAATAGTGACTTCAGAAAAAATTACGCCATATTTACTTATATGGAATTTACTGCCCACTCTGTACACTCACACTGTGCTTAAAAAAAAAGAAAAATAATACACCCGATAAACTCCTCCTGCATCACTTTTTGACTCCTGCATCTTTTGGCAGCTACTGCTGATGTCTGGACCTTGTTTGATCATCTGGCACTGTGTGGCACGGGATGAGATTACAGTTTTTGGATGCACTGCCAATGACAGCAACAAGATTATCCAGAAGCTATACCCAGGACCAAATGTGCACCAAAACCCACTTCACAAATATAACTGCCTAACTTGGTAATAGAATATTAACTAAGCTTGAGGCAACAGACTGTAAAAGTATTCATACGCCCCAAGCTTGTTGCCTGATGATTAATGACAAATTGTAATTAGATTTGGGAATTTGTCACATCGTACTCAGCAGAATATACCTTGTGAGAGTTTGAAAGTGACAGATGCCTGTAGTCATATCTCAAGTTTGTGAATAAATTGCAGACCAGGTAACACTTAAAGAATTCAGACTGTCTGAAAACATACTGTATGATAACGTTTCCCGTGTTGCTCATCCGTGATGTCTCTCCTGGCTTCTGACATTTATTTTTCTTCTGTCTTAATCAGTCAGGCTTATCCACTCGCACAGAGACAGACATATTGTAGATGCAAATATATCCAACAAACCAGCATCAATATCTCATAACCCCTTAAAATAAACGAACTGAGATGATCAAAAACATCTAAAGGGATCAAAATGGGCCAAATCAGTTTTTTGGTTTCTTGTTAAAAATTCTTAAAGTTCCTCATTTCTATATCTGTGCACATACAAAAAACGTTTGATCCGCAACAGCTAGTTTTACACACCTGAAACTCATGGTTGCTGTGTGCAACACACCTATACTTTGGAATGGAGGTGGACCAGAGGTCTCCAGTGTTGATCCTAGACAATGCCTGCTCAGTATGTTTTCCAGATCTTCCTGCTCTGTTAACACCCAGTTAAATAACTCTTGCAGTTTTCAGCTATTAATTGGCTGGAGAGTTGGAAAATATGCAGGGTAGGGTCTCTCCAGGAGCAGGGTTGGACATCCCTGAGATGAACATTTCAGCCATCAGTAAATTGTTCCAGCTCCTCTTCTCTTTGTTGTGGAGGTGTGGTGAATAGCAACTTTTTTCTATTAACCTTTTATGAACTATAGGTGTTGGTACACATGTGACTTGCATAGACGTACAAAAAAGTCTCTTGCACCATTGGTCTACTCCAAACAGGAAGTCGGCCATTTTGAATTTTCATTTCCTTTTGGCGTGATTTCCACATATCGTATTTGAGTGATCTCCTTCCCAGGGATTTTGCCCAGTGTACTTCAAATTTCTTTCAGAGCATCCAGCGACTATACTGATCAAAATTTATCAAAAGCTTTTTTCTATGTCAAAGGATGTGGCCGCTATGGTGCCGCCAATTTTGACCCTTCGCCATGTAACATCAAGTCATGATAACTCCTTCATACTTTGTCTGATTGACTTGAAACTTCACATATGTGATGAGGGTCCGCCCCTGAACACACCTGCCCCCTCTGTTTGTGATCAGAGCGCCCCCTAGTGGACGAATCATCAACTTGTCATAACTCCTTCATGTATTGTCTGATTTGCGTGAAACTTGAACTGTGTGATGAGTGTCTGCCCCTATATGATCCTGCCCACATCTGGTCACAAGGGGACGCGCTGGCCTGGGGACGCGGTGGTGCAGACACGAGGGCCCGAATACGACTACTTCCAGTCCTAGTTATTGTTGTTATTATTATTATTATTATTATTAATAATATTGATAATGATGAGAAGACAGCCTTCCACATGACAGACCAGGATGACAGAGAGGAGGCGTACAGGAGCCTAGTGAAGGACTTTGCTGCCTGGTGCCACACAAACCATCTACAGTTCAGCACCTCGAAGATAAAGGAGCTGATCATTGATTTTGGGAAGTCCAGACCAAGAATGCGACCAGTTCTGTTCAAGAGAGTTGAGGTGGAGGCTGTGGATTCCTACAAGTACCTCAGGTTGTGCTGGACAGCAAACTGGACAAACCCACACCAAGCACCTGTACAGGAAGGGACAGAGCAGGCTCTTCTAGGCTCTTCTTGAGGAAGCTGCGGTTATTTAACATCTGCAGGAAACTCCTGTGGATGTTCTACCAGTCTGTAGTGGCCAGCATCCTCTTTTACAGTGTGGTGTGCTGGGGGGGCAGCACATCCAAGAAGGACACCAGGCTGGACAAACTGATCAGGCAGGCTGGATTCTCTGGTGATAGCAGCAGAGAAGAGAACAGAGAACACTGGACAAACTGCTGGACATTATGGACCCTCTACACACCGTCATCAGCAACCAGAGGAGTCTCTTCAGTCACAGACTGCTCTTTCCCAAGTGCAGGACCAACAGACTGAAAAACTCCTTTGTCCCTCAGGCGATAAGATTAACAACTTCTCAACTCCTCACTCAGGGGGAGGAGGAGTAACAGGAAGACAGAGGATGGGAAGGAGAGGAACAGTAGTAGCCAGTAAACCAGTAGCAAGCAGTATTTCTGGTATATATATATATATATATATATATTTGTGTATTTAGATTTTATTTGCAAATTGTCTTTTAATTTCACGTTTAATGCTCTGTGTGCTTCTTACCCTGTGTGCTGCTATACAATGCTGCTGGAACCCTGCTTCCCAAGGGATCAATCAAGTTCTATCTAATCAAATCTAATCTAACACCACTGCTAAATTAAATGTATCAGTTATTTTTTGCCCTTATTACAAACTGTAATTGTATTTACAGGTGCATTTCAGAAAATTTGAATATCATGAAAAAGTTCAATATTTTTTGTCAGGTATTCCACTTTGTACTTTCAGTACACAGAAACTAAAATATTTCAATAATTTTTTAATTTTAATTTTGATAATTATGGCTTACAGCTACCAAAAAAAAAAATGCATATCTCAAAATATAATATTTCAGAAGATCAGTTAATAAAAAAAGATTTATAATACACAAACATCTAACTTCTGGAAGGTGTGTTCATTTATGGACTCAGTATTTGGTTGCTTCTCCTTTTGAATGAATTCCTGCATCAGTGTGTGTGGTGTGGTGTGTAGGCGATCAGTCTCTGGCACTGCTGCATGTTGTTTTGATAGCAGCCTTCAGGTCATCTGGATTGTTGCTTCTGGTGTCCCTTATGTTCTGCTTGACAATACCCCTTAAAGAATCTATGAGGGATTGTCTGTGGGATCAATCAAGTACAGTGATAGCATGGTCAGCAAACCAGGTACTAGTAGTTTTGGCGCTGTGGGCAGGTGCCATGTCCTGCTGGAATAAGGAAATCAGCATCTCTGTAAAGCTTGTCAGCAGATGGAAGCATGAAGTGTTCTACAATCTCCTGGTAGATGGCTGTGTTGTCTTTGGACTTGATAAAACACAGGGGACCAACACCAGCAGATGACACGGCACCAAACCATCACTGACTGTGGAAACTTCACACTGAACTTCAAGCACCTTGGATTTTGAGTCTTTCCACTCTTCTTCCAGACTCCGGGACCTTGATTTCAAAATGAAATATAAAATTGACTTTTATCTCCAAAGAGGACTTTGGTCGACTGAGTAATAGTCCACTGTTGTGTTTTGTTTTGTTTTTCTTCTTAGCCCACATAAGGCACTTCTGACAGTCTGTGGTTAAGGAGTGGCTTGGGAACAGGAATACAACACATATAGCCCATTTCCTGGACAGGCCTGTGTACATTGCCTCTTGATGCGCTGACTTCCTTGTGAAGTTCCCCCAAGTTCTTGAATCAGCTTTGCCTTACGATCTTCTCAAGGCTGCAGTCGTCCCTGTTGCTTGCACATTTTTGCCCTCCAGTCAACTTTCCATGAATATTCTTTGATCCAGAAGTCTGAACAGCCAGAGGTTTCAGTGTCCGTGAGTGTCTTTTATATAACGGCTGAGTGGATCCTTGTCATTTCAGTGGTGCTTTGTATGTCACATGACATGGGTTAATTCATCCCATTTGTGTTGCATTGCATTTAGTGCGGCTTGGTTCCATTTAGAGTGCAAATTTCGTTCCATACGTTTGGTACTATCGCACTCTGCATACAATTACACAGGCAATTATCCTTTTTTCCTTTATTATTTAATCTTTTTACTAACTGCAGTTCAAGTCTTTCTTTTTTGGAGCATTCTTTGCTACTGCAGTGTTCTTCCACAGTTTCATGTTTTCCACAGAGTACAATGAATCGACAACAGCGTTTTAAAAAAAGAGGGAAAAAAATCAATCTATCACTGACTAAATCAGTATGGAGCACACTCTTTTGACCTTTTCATGTCTGATCCAAGGAACAGAGCCTAGACTGTTATTGATTTAGCTTAACTGCTGTCTCCCAGGCGTAATGTGTTGTCCTGTGTGACACATTGCCACCGAAACATGAAAACCTGTCTGATTTTGAGGAGCTAGAATTAGCTAGAATTCCATCTGCAGCGGCAGTCAGTAGGAGGTGACGTGAGGTGTGGGCATTTTTTTTCAATCTTCTCTTTGCATCCAAAAGTTTTGCACACCAGCAGTCGGTGTTTGTCCACTCATTCCATCAGAGCCGGAAATCCTCTAAAAACCATTGCATTAGCCAATTTTTTTTTCTATTGGACAAATTAAGAAAGGAAATCTGTTGTTATCAGGTTATTTGACCTGTCATAGTGTGTGAGGCAGCTCTTGGACTGCAAACTTTCAAACTGATATCATTGTCTTGCGAGTACTACCAGCGCACACTGGCGCACTTTTTTTGCTTTTTATGATGTCTTGGTGTCAAGAAATTCATTTCTTTTATGGTGGCAATTTAACCAACTTTCTTCAAAAAAGGGGTGGGCTGATTGTTGGCCAGGGGTGGTTCAGCACGCAGATATGACATATACCCTTTCAGTATGCTAATATAGGTCAACAGGTATCTTATAACTGATATTACTTCTTTGTAGTCAGCAAAAATGTTTTATATTTCTAATAAATTATGATTGCTTGTCCTTTTAAATTGCAGGACTCTGTGGCTGCACAGGCTGGTACAGTTGAAATTCTTCATAGAGCAAACACAAGTCCATATATTGTTGAAAATGAACTAACTTTTCCTTACAAAAGCATAGCTTCAGCATGCATCAACAGAGTTTTGGGACTTTGAGGATGATCAAATCCATGCCATATTTAACAGTCTCATAGGCATTGAGTCCGGTTGATACCGATGCTCAAACGCAGATTTATTTATAGTCCAACTCCTATCCCACATTCCAAGTGCTAGTGATGTGCAGATCAATACGGAAATATCGATACCTCCGATACCAGATCTTTATGCTCTAAAATCGATTCTCATATCAAAATATCAATACTTCTGAAGATGGTTTCCCCAAGAGCAGCAACACTCACAACCCTAAACCTAACACCAAAGTTTCCAAGAATTTGCCAGAACTCTTAACCCAAAATATAAACTCCCAGAAAGAAAAAAAAAAACCTGACAAACACTCATCTTGTAAAGATGTTTGATGAATGCAAAGACAAAGTAATTCTTTATGAAGCTATGATTTGAAATATGCTAGTTTTTTAGATTTACCATACACAGGTGTATTTGCACAACGTGTCGGTATTGGATCGGTATCACCGATACTAGCCGGTGGTATTGAACATTACTACCAAGTGCAACTTACCGCCTACAGCTGAGACTATATTTCAGTGTTTAGTGTATAGTTTTGTGGGACTACCCATCAAAACTGCTTGGACTGTCTTTGGTACTTATTGAAAATCCTCTGCAGCAAATCATTAAAGACAATCTACAGTATTTATTTTTCTGGCCATCTCCCTCAGACTCTTAAATGTCACATATCAGAAAATAAAAACCAATCTCTTTCATGCTCCCTCTAGAGACAATTTACATCAATTTTATGTTCCTCTTCATTTAGACATTTGTTGAATGAAATTACATCAGTCTTGTTATTTCAGAAATTACCTCATAGTCAACCATGTGAGTGTGCATCTGGTCTGCTCTGTGTAAGCCTGATCCCGTTAGATCTCAGAAGCTAAGCAGGACCTGCTTAGTACTTGGATGGGAGGCCTCTTTGGAACACCAGCAGCTGTGTGTGTGTTTCTCCAGGTTACACTCAAGGTGCGTGAGGAAGGGCATCCGGTGTAAAACCTGTGCCAACTACCAGTGCAGATCTGGCTGTGGAGACCCCAAACAAAATGGGGGCATGCTGAATGGACAACAACAGTCAACCATGTGAGTGCATAAGATATACATATCTGACCACTTTTCCCACAAAGTGTCACTGTGTTTTCTTCTTAGGGATTAATCAGGTTTAACAAATATCATCAGAAATACACTCACCTAGCACTTCATTAAGTACACCTTGTTGGCACTGGGTTGGGCCACCTTTTGCCTTAATTCTTCATCGTATGGGGGGTGGGGGAGATGATGAGCTAGTGGTTAAGCAGTGGGCTTGAGACCAGAGGATCCTCGGTTCAAACCCCCATCTGTGCCGGAAAATCAATAAGGGCCCTTGGGCAAGGTCCCCAAATTGCTCCCAGTGTGTCATGAGCGCCTTGCACAGCAGTGTGTGTGTGAGAGAATGGGTGAATGCGAGGCGTTACTGTAAAGCACTTTGAGCATCTGATATAGATGAAAAAGCGCTATATAAATGCAGTCCTTTCGCCATTTACCATATACATTCAACAGGGTGCTGCTGGAAATGTTCATCAGAGATTTTGATCCTTGTTGATATGATAGCATCACATTGTTGCTACAACATTCCACCACCACTTCCAGCCTGAACTGTTGGAACAAGTAAGGATGAATTTGTGCTTTTGATGTCATTTATACCAAATTTTGGCCCAACCACCTGAAAGCTGCAGCAGAAATCAAGACTCCTTAGATGTAAATATTGGCAATGTTTTCCCAGTCTTCCATTATCCAATTTTTGGGGACTTGAATGAGGAGTGATACTCCTCATTCAAGTCCCCATGCCCACCTCACATTGTGCCCATGGAAACACCTCACATGGCATTTTGGCCATGTGAGGTGTTTCCATGGGCACAAACCAGCACACAGGCACCTTAGTGTCCAGGACCCCAACGGTAGCAGAAAGCCAAAGTGACAGGCTGAGACAGATGGATGATTACTTTTAGAGAGGTAGGGATGGACCAGCTGTCTGCCTGGGTGGTTGCCATCTAGATGTCAAGCCGGTTCCATGGTGTAGTGGATGCAGTTATGCTAGGCAACACAACAAACTCCCACATTTTGATGTGATTTGACATTGTCCAGGTTTGGGGATCTCATGCCCACTGTAGCCTCAGTTTCCTGTCTTTACCTGAAGGAAGCGGTGGTGTTGTCCTCTGCTGCACCCAGTCTGCTCCAAAGTTCAATATGTTTTCCATTCCGATACCTTAGTTCCATACTTTTGTTGTTGTGAACAGCTATTTGAAAGCCAGTGGTGACTTTCTATAATCTTCAAAGAGTTTGTCCAATCTTCCCTGACACCAAACCAGACAAAAACACCACTCACGAGATCTTTCTTCTTTTTTGGACCATAATTGGAAGACCCTAGAAATAGTGGTGTGTGCGAAATTTCCAGCAGATCAGCAGTTTGTGAAATACTCAGAGCACCTACAACCACGCCACATTATTAAGTCACTTACGAGGTCTGTCCAAAAAGTATTGTACCTTTTTATTTTTTGCAAAAACCATATGGATTTGAATCACGTGTGATTGCATCAGCCAAGCTTGAACCTTCGTGCGCATGCGTGAGTTTTTTCACGCCTGTCGGTTGCGTCATTCGCCTGTGAGCAGGCTTTGTGTGAGCAGTGGTCCACCCCTCTTGTCGGATTTTTATTGCAAATAAATGTCTGAATGATTTGGAGCTTTGCTGCATCAAATTTTTCCAGAAACTGTGAGAGACCTCCAGCTGGACACCATTCGGAAAATTTAGATGGCTTTCAGCGACCATTTAGATGGCTGTCGATCGGCGCTCGGACAGGCTCAAACCCCACTCAAACAACCAGATCATTTCCAACGTGAAGGCTTTGTTGATCCGGGATGTCATCTAAGTTTCACAAAAAAGGCAGAAGGAGTGGACATCAGCACTTTTTCGGCACATTCTACTGTTACAGGAGTTTTTTTCATGGAAAGAGAAGCGGAGGATTGCGCCACCATGCCGCTCATGGTGCGGGACAAAACCACCTCCGTGTTGGTCTCACAGGACGGCTTTCAGGTGGCTTTCAGACGGCTTCCGGTTGCTTTTCAGTCGTGTGAGTATCCAAGAAATTGTGCATGAGCTGGACATGCCCCAACATCCTGTGAGACTTCATCACGGCGGTGCTTTGCGCCATGCGGCTCCGCCGCGACGCGCGGAGTTCCTCCGTCTGTCTCAATGTGCCAAAAAAGTGCTGATGTCCACGTCTTCCGCAATTCCTGTGTTAGTCAGATGACATACCGGATCAAGACAGCGTCCAGTTTAGAAATGAACGGCACATTCCACTGTTACAGGAGTTTTTGTCATGGAAAGAGGAGCGGCTCCACCGTGCGTCGCGGCGGAGCCGCATGGCACAAAGCAACGTCGTGATGAAGCCTCACAGGACATGTTGGGGCATGTCCAGCTCATGCACAATTTCTCGGATACTCACACGACTGAAAAGCAACCGGAAGCCGTCTGAAAGCCACCTGAAAGCCATCCTGTGAGACCAACACGGAGGTGGTTTTGTCCCGCGCCATGAGCGGCATGGTGGCGCAATCCTCCGCTTCTCTTTCCATGAAAAAAACTCCTGTAACAGTAGAATGTGCCGAAAAAGTGCTGATGTCCACGCCTTCTGCCTTTTTTGTGAAAGTTAGACGACGTCCCGGATCAACAAAGCCTTCACGTTCGAAATGATCTGGTTGTTTGAGTGGGGTTTAAGCTTGTCGATCGGCGCTCGGAGCGTGCCGTGCTCTCAGACGCTGTGGGCGGTCTTTAAACCGGCTGGAGCACTCCTAAATCTGTGTAATCCCCATAAAATCGTCGCTGAAAGCCATCTAAATTTTCCAAATGGTGTCCACCTGGAGGTCTCTCACAGTTTTTGGAAAAATTTGATGCAGCAAAGCTCCAAATCGTTCATTTATTCGCAATAAAAATCCGACGAGAGGGGTGGACCACTGCTCACTCAAAGCCTGCTCACAGGCGAATGACGCAACCGACAGGTGTGAAAAAACTCACGCATGCGCACAAAGGTTCAAGCTTGGCTGATGCAATCACGCGTGATTCAAATCCATATGGTTTTTGCAAAAAATAAAAAGGTACGATACTTTTTGGACAGACCTCGTAAATCACCTTCATTCCTCATGCTGAGCCTTAATTTGAACTTCAGCAGATCTTCTTCATCAGGTCGACATGACAAAATGCATTGAGCTTCTGCCACTTGATTGGCTAATTAGATACTTGCTTTAATGAGCACTTGAATGGCCGCATGTAATGAAGTGGCCTGTGAGTGCATATTAACCTGCTGAAGCAACCCTCAGAGCACTGCAAAGGTAAAATTGTCACTTAAGAATGAAGTTTGTTCATTTCTCTACTGAACAGGCAGATGCTTTTTAGGAGTTGAACCAAACTTTTCAAAGATGGTTGCTTGGATAAAATTGCTTGTAATGCCAGTGCAGTAATTCCTCAAAAACTTAACAGGCAAATACTTTATGAAGGGATAGGAACTGGGTAGGCATAGTGGGCAAATCCCTGTAGCTGCAAACAATTTGACACATCTCAACATGAAAAAAGTTAGCATCCAAGATTAATGAGCAAGTCAGTTCACAAGTACCCAGCAGCCCACTTTCTGATTAGAAGAAGAGCCAGTGAACAGACCATTTACAATATAACAGAGCCATTTAGCATAATTAGATGTCCAAGGGAAAAAAGAGCTTGGATGAAAGGTTCACTGTTATAGATCTCATTATATTCTGAAAGAAGAAATAAACGCTATGCACACTCGTGTCTTGGTTAAAATATCAAACATTACCACAGGCTATATATAAAATTTAATGAAATTTCACACTTTGAAGCTTGTGATGTGTGAAATTTCTTGCACTCAAGCACATTAGGGGCCACCATGTGTGTTCATAAATGACATCTGGATTCTCTGTTGTCAACTTTGTTTTTCATAAAAATCTTCTAATATTGGGTTATATTATCATTACATTATTATTATTTAGAATAATAATAGTAGTAGTAGCAATCCATCCACAATGTGTAATACTTATAACATCACACTGTTAACCTGAACACTCCATTTTAATACAGTAATTAAGTTAATGTTACTCAAACTTTGAAAAAAGTTATAGTCACTCATTTCCGTTAATTAAACTAACTCAAAAATGAATTGTTGTCATAACAACTCAGTTCCTTTAAGTGCATTTAAAGTTTAGGGGCATTTAAGTGTTGGTAATGTACTTCCAGTGCATTCCATTCACTCATTTTATTACCTTCGCCAAGGAGGTTATGTTTTCAGTCGCAGCCATTTGTTGGTTGGTTGGTTGGTTGGTTTGTTAGCAGGATTACTCAAAAAAATCAGATTTCAATGACATTTTTACCAGGGGTGTATTTTGGCCTAACTTAGAAGTCATTATATTTTAGTAATGATCCGGAACACGATCCGGATCCAGTAATTTTTTTAAGGATTCTTTATCATTGCAGGATAGGGACAATTTCAATATTTTTGCATCTAACTTCATGAAGACGGGTCACAAAGGCTGAACAAAAATTAAGTCACGACACAACAATAATTTAGCATTTGGTTCTCATTGAATAAACTTATTAGAAAATAAAAAAAAACTGTGTAGTTCATGCAGTTTCTCCTTATAAATACATTTGCTGAAGATCTAAGGGTTTAACCACTGAATCTGAAACATGATGGTAGATGTGTGAAATGATGTGGAATAAGTCTCTTTGCTAAAGGGTATTCCATGTGACGTCAGTGACCCTATGGCCTTGGCGGAGGTTTGCGCTCTCCGAGTGCTTCTAGTTTTAATTGAGTTTATGTAACGGAGGCCAGCAGGTGTCGCTGTGCAGATGTAGTTAGTAAACCTCACTCCCAACAGCTCAAAAGGATTCTCTGGTCACAAGGCTAGAGCCCTGGGTTGTCACCTTCTGGTTAGAGAGTCCGACTTCCGTGCCGGGGATCGTGAGTCATAACAATGCAGAGTGCAGCTGCTACATTTTATGCCATTATGAAAAACTGCAAGTTGTGTTCATGGGCTACCATTTAGCATTTTTTTATTCTGTTGTAGTCCTTTTAGATTTTTTTTTTTTTTTTTTAGAAAGCAGATCATTGTCAACAAGTAAACCAAAGAATGCATCAAAAAATTTAATCCAAAATATAATGCAAATTTTTTAGGCAGAAATTTGTCACTTTTTTTATTGAAAAACATAAACTAGATTTACAAAAGTTTAATTAACTATAAATTAAGTTACTAAAACTTTAACAATTCAGTTTTTGAAAATGATTTTATTTAAGTTGGCAAACTCAAATGTTTAAGACAATCAGTTTCCTCAAATGGTTTGAGTTCAACTAATTCACTGAGTTTTAAAGTGCACCTATTGTTGCCATGTAGTTATCAGAGTTTGAGTTTTGCTAGTTTTGTATTGTCAGGGTTTTTGGTTTGTTTATTCTCTTGTTGGGATTTTTCTGCTTGGGTCTGTCTATCTGTGATTCTCTTGTCGCTCTCTCTTGGTTCTTGGTTAGGGGTGTTTCTCTCTCTGGCCACGCCCTACTTCTGGTGCTTTCTGTGTGCACCTGTTCCTGATTCACTGATTACCACCTGGGGTCTTATAAGCTCACTGGGTGGTTTTGTTCTTCGCCAGTTTGTCGTGCCTTGTGCCCTCATTCCAGCTCTGTACCTGTGTTCTTGTTCCCACCTGCCTCATAGTGTGCACCTGCCCTCCTGCCTGTTGCCTAGACCACACCATTTAGCCTGATGACTTCTGTACTGCTCCTTTTGTTGGACTGCCTACTCATTTAATGACCACCACTATCCACTTCAGTAAAGTTTACTAAAAACCAGAGCTGTCTGCTGGAGCCATGCATTTGTGTGCTCCCATTCCTGAGCATCCCGCCTGTCCGTGGTATGCAGGGAAAGCTTCAGGGGTCTGTAGTATTGGAGGTGATCTTGTCCAAGTGGGTAGAGAGGCCATTCTTCTACTGCAAAAACAATCTTTATTTCAAACTGGGAGAAAGGTATCAGCTGTCCTGACTCGTAGAAAGGACTTGTTGATCACAGGATTGTCAAAAGGATGCGCCTTCCCTGTATAGTCATTTGTGGTACTTAACTAAATTCTTAAAGCTCCACACCGCACTCACAAACACTAAGGTACTAGAAAAAAGTAGCAATAAATAATAAGAATTTTAAAAAGACAGACTGGAAGCTTGGTTTGAAAAAGACATAGTAAAGATTTACTTGGAGTTAAGTGTTTAGAAAATTCTTATTATTTGCTCAACTTAATAAAAAAAAAGGAATTCAGTCATTGAGTACCAAAAGGCAAGAATTATCACACTACTTCAGGAAAAGGTTGAATAATCTCAATTTCACCACTTTATTCCGCCCATGATTTCGATTTTATTTCATGCTCCAATGACGGCCGCTAGGCCAAAATGTTAACATTCTAGATGAGATGGCTGGAATAAATTAACACGAGATTGTCAACTTTTTCCTGATGTTCTGTGTGTGGGTGTGTTTGCTACCACTTGCCTTTTGGTATTTACCATTAGGACTCGTTGATCCTCTGTGGATTGTAACAACTATGAGGGTATTGGACTGTTCTCTGTATGAAAGGTACTTGCAAGAATTACTTTTAACAAGATCCATTCCCAGTTATGTGACAGAGCTAATGTGGCTTCTCACCCACAATGTCAAACATCAACTTAATTTCTGACTCTGCCAGTACTTAATGAACACAATGCTTGAATATTGACAGTGCTTCCCTGCAGCCAAAGTTGAATTTTGAAGTGTGTTTGATTTGAATAATCTGTCTGGTTGATGGGACATCCTGAGAATTAATACATTTCTGGTGATTATGGCCGACCTATTCACAAGACCTGTGAGTGCTGTGTTAGAGCATTTGACTTCTTTCCAATGAATACTTGTGTTTCTCAGGGTTGTGTTCTGCCTCCTTCTTTCTTCACTGCTTGCTGTTGGATAGGATTGTGCAAACCAGCAATTTACCTTTTGTTAGTGATAAATGGCTTACTGGCCTTCAGTTTGTGGCTAATGCAGTGATTTTTGAAGGATCAGTGAATGCCCTGTTTGCAGTACTTGAGAAGCTGAGTGAAAAGTCAGTGTGTTTGTGTGTTTGTGTTGTTGACTTATAAAGTTGTTCACGGACTGGCGCTGTCTTATCTGGCCGATCTGGTGGAACCTTATGTGCCGGCCCGGGCTTTGCGGTCACAGGATACAGGACTTCTCTGTGTTCCCAGGGTGAAGAAGAAGTCAGCGGATCAAAGACCTTTTTGTTATCGTGCACCCGTTCTGTGGAACGGTCTTCCTGCGACACTGAGGAAGTCAGAGTCTGTGGACATTTCTGAGTCAAGACTTAAAACCTATTTTTATTCTCTTTCTTATGAGTAGTTTTTTATTTTTTTATTTGTTTTATTCTTTTACTTCTGTTGTTAATTTTGTATTTGTTTTTTTTATGTTTAACTGTTCTGTGTGAGGCGCCTTGAGATGGCTTTTATTGTGATTTGGCACTTTATAAGCTGATTAAATTGAAATTAAATTGAATTGAGTGTTTGGGTTTGTGATTGTTCTGTATCAAGATCCAGGCTTTCAAAGACTTCCTGGACTCAGCCATCAGAAACATTGTAGTCATAAGGTGCCTAGACAGAAGTGTTTGGGAATGCAGATACCTTTGCAGGAGAATGAAGGTCCAAGTCTCTAGAGTCCTAGTGCTTGATGTCTAATTTTACTGTTTTGAGACTTGGGTGCTAACCTGTGACCTAAGGCAATGATCCATTAGAGTATACTTGGGTATCACTAGGATGACTTTCTGTTAAACAAGTGGTTACTTGGGGGAACCCAGATGAGACCTGTTACTTGCATAGTGAGGGAATGTCAGCGTTAACGTTTTTGACATGTTTTGTCTTTGTAGACATGATCCAGAAATTTTGCAGGTGCCTTCTTGTTGAGGTCTCCAGCACCTGGAAAAGACCACAGGGACGTCCATGTATCAACTGGCTGTGGCAGATATGTGT
Organism: Thalassophryne amazonica; assembly: GCF_902500255.1. Classification (NCBI taxonomy): domain Eukaryota; kingdom Metazoa; phylum Chordata; class Actinopteri; order Batrachoidiformes; family Batrachoididae; genus Thalassophryne; species Thalassophryne amazonica. The sequence goes on along the minus strand of NC_047114.1, from coordinate 81,031,623 downwards.
TTATTTCCATGAAGTGGGGTTGGATCAGGTGTGTGCCTAGTGCAGTTCCATAGTGTGGTGGAGTCACCAGTGCATGCTCCCTCACATGATCTGAGTTACGGTTCCTGGTCTGAATCCGAACAGGTCCTTTCTGTGTGGAATTTGCATGTCAGTCAATCAATTCAATCAATTTTATTTATATAGCGCCAAATCACAACAAACAGTTGCCCCAAGGCGCTATGTCCATCCAGTGTTTGCATGGGGTCCCTCACAGTCCTCCAACTTCCTCACAATTCAGAAGACATGGAGGTGAGTGACTGGGACACTGTGATATTGGCTGTTGGTGTGAGTGAGAATGTGGACGAGTTTGTTTGTCCAGATGTGTCAGCCTTGTGCCTGGCAGCCTGTCCAGTGCGTACCCCGTCTTTCACACAATGACCACTAGGAAAGGCTCCAACCCCACCCCCATCCACCTGTGACCCTTCACAGAACTAAGTGGGCTCCAAATATGAATGAACAAATGATGATGATGATGATGATTGTTATTGCTGTTGTGAGGATTAGATGTTTGAGTTTAACTGTCTGACTTTGTTTTGTCTGTAGTAAATTTTAATGCATAACAATGAATAGTGTTGTGTGCATGTGAACTGAATATTTTAAATTGTATGATGTTAAATTTAAATTTATAATCCAACTGATATACTTTTGCTTTCAGCACTTCTGCAATTAACATTTTTCTTTTTGTTTTTGTCAAAAAAAAAAAAAAAAAAAAACAATTAATGGAAAGGACAAATTATCCAGAAATATTCATTTAAGAGACAGCCATGTATGGAGTATTGCATATTGCTTTGAGTTTGTTGCTTAGTTTTGCACTCATTGAAATTTTTGGTGATATCTACACTTTTTTTTTCCACTGACGTATGAGTCATCCTTTGCAAAACCCCTGCATTACAAAACAATTAGATCAGAAGGCTCCGGTAATGCAGCAGGGATCTGACGCTCTCTACCTACTGCTGTGGTGAGAAATGGAAGAGGAGATTCTGTCTGGAAGGGAGGGGCAAAAATCTGTGAAGGCAATATGGAGGAGGGGGGTGCACAGGAGCTACAGCATGACTCACAGATCAACAGAACTGCCATAAACCATTTTTATGGAGCAAGTAAGCAGCTTCTCCTTTAATTCAGTTCTTTCATGTTTCTTAATGAGTTGTGTCCTGATAGTTTGATGGTGCTCAACAAATATAATTTCAAACAAAACAATATATTTTTGTTCAGTGTTTGATGCCCAGTGTATATTCAGATGCAATCTCCAAATAAGAGCATTAAACATCATCCTCACTCTCGTCAGAGCATCTGGATCAAGACAAAGATTCAGGCTTTCAGTAGCTTCCTGTACTCAGCTATCAGAAGCATACCTGGGTACTGCGAAAGTGTTGAACTTGTAGAGACATTTGCTTATCTTGACAGTAGCATTGATGTCTCAGGCCAGGATCCCTAGTTGCAAACAGAGCAATGTAGTGTATTCTATCAGATGTCAGTAAAACTGTAATGAACACTACATGGGTGAGACTAAGCAGCCGTTACACAAAAGGCTATACCAGCACCGCAGAGATGGTGCCAGTGGACCTCAGTCTGCACTTCATCTCCACCTTAAAGACACGAACCACACGTTTGAGGACAAGGAATTTAAAATCTTAGCCAGAGAGAAGAAATGGTTTGAGAGAGGGGTGAAGGAGGCATTGTATGTGAAACATCAGAAACCCAGCCTTAACCAGGGATGGGGTCTGAGACACGCTTTGTCCCCTGTTTACAATGGGGTACTCAGGTCAAAGCAGTTTCAGTCTTTTGTTCATGGTAATGAGTCATTCACGTCATCGGGAGAGGCGTGAGGAGAGGCATCAGGAGAGGCATTAGGAGAGGTGTCAGTCCCATCATTAGGAGGGACAGCTACCCTGTCATTAGGAGGGTGCTAACTAGAGCACAATAGGTGCTAATTGAAGCAATTGTTTAGTCACTAGCCTATAGCAGTCTGCTTCTCGGTAGGAGGGGTCTGGTTAGGTTGAAAACTCCAGCTTTTGTGGCTTCTGTTTGTTCTTCTCTACAAGGGTCAAGACAGAAGTCAGACCACCAGAGCAAGAATTTTAGCTGAGGAAGCTTCTGCGATTTGAAGCAAAATGTCCTAGCGTCAAGCAATCCAGTCCAGTCGAAGAGTCAAGCTTCTCTACTATGGAAACCACATGGACAACTGAGAGCCTTCACAGTAACATCTCTGGGTCCGTAGCCTTTGAGAACCGGATATGCCTGGGAACAGCTTAAGGAGTCACGAGGTCTCTAGACTAAGGTGTTTACTTATGTCAATATCTGTCTTTGGTACTAGGTAGTATCCTTATATCCTTATCCATGGGAATCGCTGTCGTGCTTTAACAAATGGGTACTTACAGGGACTGAGATGAGAACTATCGCTTGCATTGTGACAGAACATCAGCTATAACCTTTTGGCCATGTGGCGTGTTTGTCAGTACATGATTCAGCTTGTAGGTGCCTCAGTGGTGAGAATACTAAAGGCTACATGAAGCCAAGGGGATGCCCATATTTCACCTGGCTACAGCAGATAGATGGCTACTTTCAAGAGGTGGGGATGGACCAGTTTTCTCCTGGGTGGTAACCATGCAATACCCAAAGTAGTTCCACCGTTACGACTTAGGAGACTAAAAATAGTTAAAGATTTTATCCATAGTGATACTGTCGAGAACATTAGCACAGTCTTTAAGAGAGGTCCCCGGTTTGAGTTCAAGCTTCTACTGCTTGAAATATTCCTACAGTAAATAGACTTATGGTCCAATCTGTCTGCCATGCCTTTGTGAAGGCAGACTATGACATGCCAGTATTACCTCAGTGAAACCTAAAATCAGAGTAAATATATTAACTGCACTCCTAACAGTGAAGGGTTTGTAAAGCAAAATTGTAGGTGAGTGGGTGAGTTAGTCCAACTTCGTCTGTGTCAGCTATAACACAAAAACAATTAATACTATAATTTTACAACTCATCAGATTGAGAGAGAAAATGAGGAACTGTGTTTTGCCTATGTAATATGCCATAGACATGTCTGCCACCTGCTGGATGGTTAGTGGATACTTGATGAATTATGGAAGAGCTGTGGTTAAAGTTAGGGTAGTCTAGACCCAGTTTGGACTGAGCACACCATGCCCTCATCAGTGCCTGCTGAACACTGGAACCCACCTTCATGAGAGTTAAACTAGCAACTGCAGGGATCCACATGATGCCTATACTATGTGGGCAAATACGGGATGAAATACACAACGGAATGGAAAAGCAAAATGGGAATTAAAGAATATATGTAGCACATGTTGCAGGGGATGATGGCAAAATTTTTTGTTAGTGCTGCAATTTTTATTACTGGTAAATTTTACCACATTTTAGAGGAGCACAGGTATCTAAAACATATACCTTGGTATTTACAAAGCAATTTACTATATATTGTTCATTTCAATGACATTTTGTGGAGCCCCCCCCCAACAAAAAATCCCTGGCGCCCCCACTGAACAGGGAGCTTATTATCAAGATCAGATTCAAAACAAATGTTTCAAAATGATCAACGCTACAGTTAGCAAAGTGTCTGTACATGTACTAGCAAGTACATTGATTGTATCTAGGAAAAGATAAGTTAAATATCTTGATTATAACTGGTTTGCGATAGCCAACACAGCTAAGTACCAGATGCTGGTAGTTATGTGTACATTAGCATAGCATTCAGATGTTTCACGTCCTTCAGGGCATTCAACATAAATGAGTTTCTTTCTCATAAAATGTCCTTCATGAGTCTTTATTATGATGTTTCCATTGCAGTTATAAATCAGAATCTTCAACTAGAGCGCCCCCTGAAGTTGTAATTCCAATTCATTAACTTTCTGTGTAGGCTCTCAGTTGTCCAGGTGGTTTCCATAGTAGAGAAGCTTGAATCTTCGACTGGACTGGGTTGCTTGACGTGAGGACGTTTTGCTTCAAATCACAGAAGCTTCCTCAGCTAAAATTCTTGCTCTGGTAGTCTGACTTCTGTCTTGACTCTTGTAGAGAAGAATAAACCAGAAGCCAACAAAAGCTGGAGTTTTTTTAACCTAACCAGACCCCACCTACCGAGAGGCTGACTGCTATAGGCTAGTGACTAAACAATAGCTCTAATTAGCACCTATTGTGGATCTTCAGACAGCACAAAATCCCATTTTACTTTAAACCAGTCAACACCTTGAGACAGAAGTTAGTTCACCCTAAGGACAGGATCCCTAGATACAAACAGATGTAATGCAATGTAGTGTATCATATCAGATGTCAGGAAAACTGTAATGAACACTACATAGGTGAGACAAAGCAACTTTTACACAAGAGGCTATACCAGCACCGCAGAGAGGTCGCCAGTGGACCTCAGTCTGCAGTTCATCTCCACCTGAAAGACACTAACCACACGTTTGAGGACAAGGAAGTTAAAATCTTAGCCAGAGAGAAGAAATGGTTTGAGAGAGGTGTCAAGGAAGCATTCTTTGTAAAACAGTTGAAACCCAGCCTTAACCGCGGAGCGGGTCTCAGACACGCTTTGTCCCCTGTTTATAATGTGGTACTCAGGTCAAAGCAGTTTCAGTCTTTTGTTCATGGTAATGAGTCATTCACGTCATCAGGAGGGAGTCGTCAAGGGAGCCATCAGGGGAGGCTTCCGTCCTGTCATTAGGAGAGTGCTAACTAGAGCACAATATGTGCTAATTAGAGCTATTGTTTAGTCACTAGCCTATAGCAGTCAGCCTCTCGGTAGGTGGGGTCTGGTTAGGTTAAAAAAAACTCCAGCTTTTGTTGGCTTCTGGTTTATTCTTCTCTACAAGAGTCAAGACAGAAGTCAGACTACCAGAGCAAAAATTTTAGCCTAGGAAGCTTCTGTGATTTGAAGCGAAACATCCTCACGTCAAGCAACCCAGTCCAGTCGAAGATTCATGCTTCTCTATAATTCATTAACTTCTTCAAGCACCACATACTCTGAGTTCACAATCCAAGATGGCTGCTGCAAGCATAGCTTTACTGTTTACCCTTCTGTCTTTTTTGTGGCCAATTTAATAAGTTGTACATACTGCCTTATTGCAGTCTCTGAGCATGTTGTTGTGTTTTTTGTGATAGATGCTGCTAAAAAGAGTCATTAGCTACACTACGCTACAAACCGCATAACATTACCATACCTTCTGCTTCATTTGTCCTCTTCCATGAGATCTTTTTGGTTACGATTTATGACTTCAACTTCAACGCTGCACATTCTTCCTCAACCCTTTAGCTCTCATTTGGTAGCTCATTTGTGTCTGTGTGACAACTTGTGGATTTGCCCACGGCATCAACAGCCTAACCCGAACTGTGTAAATATTCCTCTTAAAAATGGACATTTTGGAAACAAGGAAACAGGGATCGTAAATGTTTCATGACTTATACGTACCCAATGGCTTTTTTGTCTTTTGTAGCATTCAGTGTTCTGTGCTCCCTCCGTCTTATGTTTCTCCTAATACTTCATAATCACATGCATCAAAGGATATTTGATATGAATCGCTGATGTGTTCTAATGTAAATTTTGCTAATTCGTTTCCCTTGTGGATTTGTTCACAAAGCCTCTTAAAAACATTGACAGATAATGAAGCTCATTAGTACGACTTGGTATGCTGTCCATTTCCCCCTCTGCAGCTTACTTAATCTTGACAAGCAGTGCTAACAAGCCATGGTGTTGTGTCATTTTGTACCGACAAAAATCAAACCGCCACTTACTGTCCTAACAGCGCCACGGAACATCGAATACAAGTTTGCACTGATCACTATTAATTTTCAATTTGAAAACAATCAGGATATTTTTACCTGCTAGTCATCTATCTTGTTCATGTGGAACATATCTAATGAGTGGAAATTAAACTTTATTTAAGCATAATGATCCACTCATCCACACTGACACATTTGTGAGGCTGCCTGTTTCCATCCATATGGATTCACTTTTAATCAAGCTGAAAACGTACTGTCTCCCTCGCCACACAAAATCATTGTTGAATGTAATTATGCCTGGTTCTAGTAGCTATCTTACTTGGTTAATATGCTTAACTCATGTCAGGTGCCTACGAATGCTAATGCTAGCTAGCTTCTAACTTTTGCTTTGAGGTGGTATGAGAACATTTTTGACGATATCTAGCAGCAAGGTTTGAGACTGAGGCCCATCCAATACCCAGTAGATCTGTTCTCAAGAAGGCGGTTGGATCGGACAGGAAAAACAGTGTGTTTATGTAGGCTTTCCCTGTACCATGGAGCTAGCGAGCCTTGTGCAGCTAACAACATGAACTCTTACGTTGCTCCTTCATCCTACTTTATTGTTTTGTTTAGATTAGGATTCACGGCATTTCATTCACTAACCGTGCATGCGCTATTCAATAGCTTCAGCTTTGCATACGTTGCTGAGCATCTGTGAAAGCTCGACAGTGATAGCAAAAATCGTTAGCTTGCTAACCCTGATGTTCCACACTGAAAACGTTTATAATCATTGTAAGACTGCAATAATGTAATTGTAGCCACGTCATCTATATTCATGACTAGAGTTCTTGGTGAAATTCTATGGCACCTGCATTAATGGTAAATGTCCACCAGGTAGAGATATTGCTCCATTTCAAGAACCTTGAGGACAGACTACTGTGGGACACAACTATGAACCTGTTGCTTATAGTATTAGATGGCAATTAGTGCTGGAATCTACACTGTTTCATTCTAAATTCCAACTTTATTGCATGCATACTAGTACCTGCTTGGAAAGGAAGGGGCAAGCTTCGGTTATTGCAGTTTTAAACCTCAGCACGAGAAGTCATTGAAAAGTCTATCATGCTGCTTTAGCTTACAGGTTACATAACTAATATTAGCTTAATAAAGCTAACATTTGCCTTACATAATATTAGGTATTGTGTGGTTAGGTTAGGTTATGTTAGGTAAAGACACTCCGATGGCAGGCTCTCTGACATTCTGGCTTTAAAAACATGAAATACGAGGTCTGTCCATAAAGTATAGGTCCTTTTTATTTTTTTCAAAAACTATATGGATTTCATTCATATGTTTTTACGTCAGACATGCTTGAACCCTCGTGCACATGCGTGAGTTTTTCCACGCCTGTCGGTGACGTCATTCGCCTGTGAGCACTCCTTGTGGGAGGAGTCGTCCAGCCCCTCGTCGGAATTCCTTTGTCTGAGAAGTTGCTGAGAGACTGGCGCTTTGTTTGATCAAAATTTTTTCTAAACCTGTGAGACACATCAAAGTGGACATGGTTCGAAAAATTAAGCTGGTCTTCAGTGAAAATTTTAACAGCTGATGAGAGATTTTGAGGTGATTCTGTCGCGTTTGGCTATCAACATGGAGGTGTTTTTCCTGTGCCGCCGCACCGCGTCGGCTGCGTCCCGACGCGCGGACCCGTCCGCACGTCTTTCATTAAAAAAATCTCCTTTAACAGTGGAATATCCGGATAAAATGCTGAAACCGACTTCTTCTGAAACGTCTCTGTTCTCTCACGACGTCCTGGATCAATAGAGCCTGAAATGTGAAGGTTTTCAGCTTGAAACAGGCTGATGACGCTGCCTGAGAGCGCTGCACGACGTCTCGCACCGTGAAAAGTCCTTAAAGCGACAGTATCACCTCAAAATCTCTCATCAGCTGTTAAAATTTTCACTGAAAACCATCTTAATTTTTCGAACTATGTCCACTTCGATGTGTCTCACAGGTTTAGAAAAAATTTTGATCAAACAAAGCGCCAGTCTCTCAGCAACTTCTCAGACAAAGGAATTCCGACGAGGGGCTGGACGACTCCTCCCACAAGGAGTGCTCACAGGCGAATGACGTCACCGACAGGCGTGGAAAAACTCACGCATGCGCACGAGGGTTCAAGCATGTCTGACGTAAAAACATATGAATGAAATCCATATAGTTTTTGAAAAAAATAAAAAGGACCTATACTTTACGGACAGCCCTCGTATGCCATTGGAGATGAAAATCAAAAGATAGTACAATATTTGACAATTCAATAGCACATTCTTTTGTGTGAGTTTTATTGAACCTGTGAAAGCAGTGTTTCTTTTTTTGTTGTTTTTCGTCTACCATCTAATGAGTTCCAGCAAGACTCTGCACTAATGACTGTCAAGTGTCTCAAGTGCAAGCAGCGAGCAGGTGCGAAAACTAATGAAAACTCAACCGCACCCTGAACAAAATCTTGTATCACAAAACACAAATGCTTTCTATGTGTTGTGCTATGTTCTTGTTCCAGCAGCAATGTTTCCTGTGATTTTGTTTAAGCTGAAAGGCCAATTACACATGCTTTATGTCTCTAATATCACATTTTCATTACACACGCGTGACACGTAATACGGATCTCCTGCCATATCCGTGCATTTAGCCTGTGAGATTTGCCGAAACTAAAGTAGCATTATTTTGAATGGTCAATCACTCCACCGTAATTAGATTTCTCCCCGGTTTTGGTCGACATTCCCCCTCAGCTTGATACTGGGCATTTGTCTGTGGTAATAACATAAAAAAAATTCTATGGCAGCTGAAATTGAGTTTATGCCTTTCTCATTTTTAGTAAAAAAAGAAGGGCGGTAACTAAATCAGTCCTATCATCTAATGCCATTTCTTCTCAGAGTTGAGATTATGTAATATTATATAATATAATATTAGACAATATCTTCAGACATGGGAGCAGTCAGGTGCTCCACTAGCTAATAGCTGCTCATTACTCTGGGTTTTCGTCTCCCATGTTTTTCTTCTATGTGTGAAACCTGCTTTCATTATATGTTCTCTTTGAGTCAACTTTTCTTTTGTCTCTGTGTTTCCTAGTTACCCACACCGACTCACAGCCACGTTTTCTGGCCAGCCAAACTGTCATTTAATTGGCTTTTTTATGACACCAATTCCGTTTTGTGTGTGTGTGTGTGTGTGTGTGTGTGTGTGTGTGTGTGTGTGTGTGTGTGTGTGTGTGTGTGTGTGTGTGTGTGTGTGTGTGTGTGTGTGTGTATAGGAGGAAGAAGCTATACAATAGAAAAAACTATTTTTAGCATTTCTGCTGTGCCTTATAACAGGATGTGGGAGTACAACGACAAACGTGCACAGTGAAACTCTTCACCGCCACATAGAGTCAGCAGTTTCAGTGAAGAAGTTGAATACTGATGTCTGATTTTTACGTTGTGAGCTGACGTAACCGCCAATTATCCCACTGGCTGTCCTGTTTTTGTGACTTACATTAATCCAGTTTCATTGGTATGAATTCACCATGTTCTAACCAGATAGATATAATAAAGCTATTTCAAAAAATGTAAAAGGTTTCTTTAAAAACTGGCCATTCCAAGGTCTATACTGTTGGAGGTTTTCCCACCTCCTGGTAGTATAATGTGAGGAGCAATCTCAGAAGACACAACCAGCTGTATAATTAGTGATTATCACTGGGTTGATATAAATAATAAATAAAAGGGGACGCAATACAGAACCCCGCGGTTAAATAACCCGCGTTAAATAAAAAATAGATGCCACTCACAGGATTTGAACCTGCATTTTACAAAAGCTCTGATTACCAGACGGAAAATTTACCACTGTGCTACAATCACTGTGTTATAACAGGAGCGTGAAATGACTAAAATAATCATAAACCATCCCTGGTACTCAAGACCAGGCACCCAAGTAGCTCTACTCTATTCTACACTTCTATTCAACTCTTCTTTTTTTTATATATTTAGATATACCTTAGATATAGATATACCTTTATTTAGATATACACTTTCTACCTTAGAATTGGAATGTATTTTAGAAGACATACCTTACTGAATTTTCATAAACATATTTTTTAAAAAAGAGAAAAAAAACGCAGTGATAACTGACCAAACGACATTTGTTATGGCATATTTCTGCTGATGCGTGACTGAAAGTGGCATATGTGTCGCACTGTTGGCTTGTCATATAGTCCTGCGGCACTCTGCTTACAGGAGATCTGTGTCCTGTCAGACAGATGTGACATTCAGATCGCCAGCTGCGTGTCGACATGAACTGATGGTCTGTTTCAGCTGGGACAGCATGTCAATGTGCGCGCTGTGTGCGCTCTGCAGTCCGACGCAAAAGTATGTTTTTATGTATTTTCACATGAGGACAGCAAGCACACGCTTTCGTCAACACGGTACGTGTTCTTCAGCTGTGATGTCCAGGACCAGAGACCGGCAGCAGCTGTTGGCAGCCAGCCACGCCCCCTGTCTGTTCAACACACAGACCAAGGTGTCACTCTGTGATCAGATGAGAAGTGCCAGATGAGATGTGCACTTGGCATCTTCACAGTCATGGGGGCACTTAGACAAATTTCATCGCTAGCTCAAAGTGATTGTCTGCTGACTGTTTTCGTGCTAACACCTGCCGCGAGAGGGACTGAATGGGCTCTCACAGCGCACACTCTGTCTTTCAGTGCTGGTGTGCGCAAATAGTTGTAGCAACAGGTGTATGAGGCAGCTACGATTTTGCACGTATTGCATACGATTCCTGCTTCATGTGCAATTCAGCCACATTTGTACTTTGTGTGAAGGGGCCCTAAAAGATGCCTTCACTGAACAGAGAGTTGCTAAGAAAGCTTGCAAGCTGCCCTCATATACACGGCGCTCTCCCTACCTCTTCTGCCTGCACTCGACCTCACACCCAGATGGGCTGGCCATTGCCTTGCGTGTGGATCAGTAAAGGTATGTGATTGGTTGAAAAAGTTGCATTTGACATTTATATGCAGTGATTGGTCTGAAACGGTATGTGTAAAACCAAAACTGTGTTATGGCTGTGTAACGTGGTAAGCAAAAGAGCAGTATGCATCATGGTGTCCCAGAGGAGATATGAAGTTATCAAATAGACCAAGGACATGACCATGAGACATACTGCCCAACAATACATTTGTTTGTCTTCCATTTATGGCTCCTTTACATTATCTAATCAGATTGTCAGTGATGCAGAGCTCATCCAGTTTTATTCTCCAAGCTGTTTCCCCACACAGTGCAGTTGAAGAAAATGATGACATGCTGGAAATAAAATTCATTCACAATAGCTGTAAAAGTTTACAGCAGTGTAAAAACTGTCTTTGGGGATAGTAATTTATGCAGTGCTGTCAATGTTTTTTTTTTTTTTTTTTTTTTTTTTGCTGGTAGTTAAAGTTCTTTTCCATAATCTTTACAACAATCTTTAAATTTTATGGTGTTATTTTGGTGAACTTTATTTTCTCAGCAGCCATGCAATTCAGGACCATGCCGTTTGCTGGGTGAATTTTGGTTTTCACCATCAAACGTACATAGTTTACTTAAAACTTTGAATTTCCAAATTTTGTGAGGAAGAATTGTAAAGAGTGCTTTGATGAAGCAAAACAAACAAACAAAAAAGTAAATTTGACAGTTTTCACCACAAAGTCAACATTTTTCTTAAAATTTTAAAATTCTACATTATGTGTGTGTGTGTGTGGGGGGGGGGTCAATAATCCAAGATCTAAAGTAGAACAGATAGATGGATGGACACTTCACCGTGACATTGGCTCATCAGTCCGGCTGAGTTAATAATCAGACATCATTTCCGTAGTCAAAGGTGATATAACCAATATTTCTACCGCAAGATGTTGTGCTAATTTCATTTTTTAAAGATCAAAACAGTCCTCCCTCTTCAGCCAGTTCTCCTCATCCCACCCTCCTCCACAGAGCAAAAACATCTCTATTTGGACCCACATTATATCCAACCCAGTCTCACGTTTTTTTTTTTTTCGTCCTCCTGTCACAAAAATGATCCAAATTTTCATGACTTTTTTTTTTTAACTCAAAATTACTAACCCTACTCCTACCCCCAACCCTAACCTTAAACAAACCTAACCCTACTCCTTCCGCCAACCCTAACCATAACCACCCCGACCACCCCGGTGCACTCTTAATTACATGCAGCCATCACAGAATGAATTAGAATTGTTGTGCTGCCATGATGAAAATTTTGCACTTTTCGTGACAATATGAGGAACAAATAGATTGTTTATTTTGTGCTGTTGAATCACGACAGTCCATGAGACTGGATTGTTATATCACAAGTGATGACAACTTTACATGAATGCCTCCAACCTTCCCCAATTAACTCACGACATAATCATAGCCCAAACCGTGACATTGTGCCAGCCTGTTACGTAGATTAGATTAGACAGAACTTTACTGCTCCCTTGGGAAGATTCCCTCAGGGAAACTGAGGTTCCAGCAGCAGGGTAAGAAGTAGAGTTCTTACCCAAAAAGGGGTGACTGTTTATAAGCTTTTACACCCTTTCGGCCTCAAAAAACTGTGAACTTGTTTGAGTTTTTTGTTTTACAAGATTTTTTGTTAAGTATATGTGTGTGCTGAATAAATTAATTCATTCATTCATACAAAAAAGGTCTTTGAGATGAGTAGCAGAGAAGCTTGAATCTTCGACTGGACTGGGTTGCTTGACACAAGGATGTTTTGCTTCAAATCGCAGAAGCTTCCTCAGCTAAAATTCTTGCTCTGGTAGTCTGACTTCTGTCTTGACTCTTGTAGAGAAGAATAACAGAAGCCACAAAAGCTGGAGTTTTAAACCTAACCAGACCCCTCCTACTGAGAGGCAGACTGCTATTGGCTAGTGACTAAACAATTGCTCTAATTAGCACCTATTGTGTTCTAGTTAGCACCCTCCTAATGACAGAGCAGCTGTCCCTCCTAACGATGGGACTGACGCCTCTCCTGACAACTCTCCTGATGATGTGACGTCATGGCAATGAGTCATTCATGTCATCAGGAGAGTCGTTTTTGTGGCTTCTGTTATTCTTCTCTACAAGAGTCAAGACAGAAGTCAGACTACCAGAGCAAGAATTTTAGCTGAGGAAGCTTCTGCGATTTGAAGCGAGACATCCTCACATCAAGCAACCCAGTCCAATCGAAGAGTCAAGCTTCTCTACTATGGAAACCATCTGGACAACTGAGAGCCTTCACAGAAACTTTGAGATGAGTAGTTGTTATTACCAGGTCTTTTTTTTTTCTGCAAATCCTGATGAGTTCTCACAATGAAATAAGCCCTGCAGCTGTTTAAATGTTGCTGTGGCATTGCTCGCAAATCCATGTTGCTGCACTGTGTGTTGCTCTATGGAAATGTGAGGTTTCCATATGTTCTTTTCGTGAGTCCTGAATTTTTAGATATGGATATTATAATTTCAGGCATCCACCAAAGCAATCAAAAGAGCACACAGAAGGTGAGGTAAAGGCAGTTTGGTGGCCAAGAGATTATTGCACATGCTTTCAAAGCCTACGGTTTGTCGTTCAAAACTACCTGTCATTCTCAATGTAATGTGGAAGTCTGTCAGGAAAGGCATCTGGCATAAATCTTGTCATAAATCAAAATGCAGAGCCATATCAGTTCCACTGTAGTGACCCTAAGCCAAAACCACTTAATTTTACTACCTGGTTGGAGGTATATGGTGTAAAAGCCTTAGCTGTCATTTATAATACCATTTTGGAATAAAATGACATGTAAACGACTCAAAAAACTGATTTGCATGCAAATCCATAGAGCTAAAGTGAGGCATTTTTATATTTTCTCCCATGGGAAATTGATGGAGAATCATGCAAAATGTAGAAATATTTCCTCAAAAGACTTGCCAGAATGTGAGTCTTTGTGTGCACATCAGCTCTCATAGAAATCAAACACCACTTGGATTTGTGCCAAGCAATTCAAGAGCTTTCAAGAGAAATGCATTTTTTGGGGAGTGAGGAAGTGGTTGCATCAGAATTTTTCCAACTACAAAGGACTTGGAGGAACTGGGAAGAGTCTGAAATTTCCTGAGCCACAGCCGAGTATATATATTATACAAATAATGAATGTTTTTTTTCCATTCATTCAATGAAACAAATAGTTCATGAGGTGAAAGATGGAACGTACCATTCAATTAAATATTGCTCCATTGAAAGAATGTAAAAATATTCATTATTTGTTTTATATAACACCTAAAATAGATCCTTCTCATTTGTATTTTATTAATTTAGAAATAACAGAAAAGAGACTTACATTTTGGTGTTCGTCACTGGTGTTTTGTTCGTCACTATTGCTTAACAGTCCAACACGAACTTTAAATAGGAGTCCAAAATTGTTCTCAGTAGTCCGTGATGCCGTCCACTGACTTCGTGTACAGACTGCCGTCTGCTTTCCAGTGAAAAATCCTGTCAGAAATTTGTCCAGCTTTTCATCCAAACTTCATCCTGACAGCTCTTCATGCCTCCAGACAGCTTACGGCGTGGTGGATGGTTTTTTTGTTTGTTTGTTTGTTTTTTATGTGTGGGTTTGAAGAATTTCCAGCGTTGACTGCCTTCTTCAAATCGTCGTCCGTCAGCAAAACAAACTCCGCTATGTTTAGCTAAACACTCAAAAAAGGGCTCTTTGGATGAACTCAATTAAATTATGTGCAGGATTTCCATCTAACAAATATATGAAGAGTTCAGATGCAAAACCCAGTAAGTACTTTTTTTTAATGGAGAAAAATGCAGCTGAAAATTGAGATTTAAAGGAAACCATTTGCGGAAGTGCACAGATTTTCATCAATAAAATGAAAACAGTTTGTTCAAATTCTTTCATATTTTGCACACTGATGGTCTCCTTGACAGCCAAGTGCCTGTTGGCCTCAACTAAAAATTTATGGTTTTGGAGATACTGGGTTTTGCATCTGAACTCTTCATATGTAGCCCCAACTCAAATAAAACACATCCATGCAAGATAATGTTATTTAATTTAGTTGGGACTACATATATTTATTAGCTGGAAGTCATAGAAAATAATAGATAATGAGAATTCACAAGGAGCGGAAGAAAGCAGCACATTACTGCTACTAGGTCTGTTTTTTGGCCGCAATAAATCCTCTACTTGGACTGACGCAGCCATTGAAGAGCTGTGATGGAAACACCCCACCACATTCTTTATGTTTCTCCACAGCGTGTAAATATTAGAAAAGACACACATACGCCTCCTTTCAGACAGCTTTGTTGGGGTATGCTACAAACAGCCGCTTGCCACATGCATGACCGCAGAGCATCGAATGAGATGTTTCCTGCAGTGAAGATTTGGTTATCCGCTGAAAAGGAAACTTCACTTAATTCCCATCTACCTTGACTAAAGCGTTATATTAAAAAAGTTCAATGTCCTGTGTGGGTTCTGGCTGTGACCTTTGCCTCAGTCTCTTCTTGCTGGCTCATTTGCTTCCTAGCTTCAAAGATTAAACATCTTCAAGTCCAACCATGTCAAACACCCACCCACGCATTTTCGCACTTTCCCACCAACATGTGTCCATTAAACTAATCGCTCACCGGAGAACAAGATTCATTAGTGGGCCCAACTGTTTGCTGATTTTGATCCATCTCCCCATTTATTCTTCCTGACACTTCACCTCTGTAATTGCAGTCCTGCAAGGTAGGAAGAAGGATATTAGAGTGACAACCCCGATATTTCCATCTGTCTGTCAAATAGGTGTGATAATAGAGAGTAATTACCTTTGCAACTTATTGAGGTTTGAATTAATGCTAATAAATCATATTATAAGTTAAAATAGGCTGTATATGAACTCCAAGGACATAGTCAGTCGTTGCTGCAGGTGCCAAACGTCAGCAGCTCTAGAGACTCATCTAATCAGTGTCAGCACGTTCGACAGAGAACAATTTAGAGAGGCCTATAGAAGTAATTTGTATACGGCTGGACCTACTGAAGAATCAATAGCAATTAGAGGCATTGTTGGCTCTCTGGACAGGTCAGTATTGACAAAAATATTAGACTAGAGATTACTGCAGTGTGAGCATGCACAAACTGTTCTTCCTTTGTGTCTACTTAATCCAGAGGTATTCTCCATTGGGAATTTGAACAAGCCTAGATTTGATAGTACATCATGGGTTGGCTGAGAAGGTGTCGCTAATGCGATTATTTCAATAATAAGCAAGATTTCAAAGGAAAACTGGTGCAAGAACAATCGTTTACTTACTGTCACGACACCAAACGTATTTTGCCTACAATTTCAGGTATGCATAGAATGACTTTTGACATAACACATGGATGTGCTTGTAACAACGTGCTGCTGCTCTCGAATACTCACGGCAGAGGACTATGCACCTGTGGACATTCATCAATGAATGATTGTTGTGTATGGCAACACCTTATGTAGATGTCAGTACAGTTAGGAGGGGGACAAAAAGTTTGAATGGTGAAAATCCAGCTACGACAAGCCTGCATGACAAGGCCCATAGCCAACACCACATAGTAGCATCAAGTGCAGGTGCGATGGCGTAGTCCTCATAGAATGGTTGGAACACATCAACATTGTCAACTCCGACCGATATGTGGTCACATTGCAAAAGATGTGCATGCTTAAAGTGGGTTCAAGTTGAAAAAGACACAGCTCTTCAACACAACGACCTTCCACAAATGAATCGGCAAACACAGGATGCATTGCAGCGGTTCAAATCTTACCACACCCGCTGTACAGTCCAGTTCTCACGCTGACCGATGTTTTTCTTTTTCCCTAAGCTGAAAGAACACCTGAAGGGAGATCGTTACACCAATGCAAAAGAGTAAACTTTTAACAGCGAGATGGACTTAGAAAACAACATCCGTTCGGTTGCAGATAGGTTTTATTTTCTTTGGACTTTAAAACTCTAATGATGTTGCTGAGCAGAGCCAATTTTCTGAAAGTAGATTTATCGGTTTCACAGTCATGTTGGGTTTCAGAGGCTGATAAATACTTCATCATTATACCTGTCCTGGAATAATACTCAACTCTCTGCAGTAGTAGGTGTAAGTGGAAACAAGCTGAATCACTTGTGCAAATGGAACTTCACTTCCAACACTAGTTGAGGGGGAACGCGCATTCACTGTTGCGGCTCCAGAATTGTGGACCCACCTGCCTCAGCAAATTAGACAGGCCTAATCTCTGTCTGTTTTTAAATCTCTATTGAAAACCCATCTCTTCTTTTTGGACTTCGCCACTTAGTATGACACTGACTTCATTCATTTAATTGATTTTATCTTATTGTTTTTATCGTGTGGTTATTATTTTTATGCATGTTTTTATGGCTTTTTTTATTTTGTTTACAATTTCATGTGAATTATGTCTTTTATAATGTTTTTTTTCTGTACAGCACAATGGCCCATTACGGTTGTTTTAAAGTGCTTAATAAATAAAGTTGGATGGTTGGAACATGTGTGATAGTTGTATATGTAAAAAAAAAAAGTGCAAATATTCCCACTTGTAAAGAATATCTGACCCTTGAATAGACAAGGAGGGGCACTGAGGGAGTCCAGCATCTGCACATCACGTGTCTGTCACACATTCTGTTATGACTCTTATCCAAGCAATAAATTTTCATGGTTCCTCATGTACTAGGGGAGTTACGACCACTACCTTTGCCCCCCCCCAGGACTAAACAAACCAACTTTTTTAGGTTCCTTAGATGACCCCAAAACACAATCAGGATGTTCCCAAAAATAAAAACTGGCCTCAAGCCAGTTATCCAAGATGGTGTCCAAGATGGCCGCCAAAATAGGGTTTTTCATTAAAACACCTTTAAATAACATATAAACAACTTAAATATCACAGAGATTCAATGATAAGGGTCTATTGGCAGCCATTTTGGACACCATTTTGAATCTTAAACCCATGAATGAATTTAGGCACAAATGAGTTTGCTGTGACCTGCAATGGTCTTCCCATTGAAGCTTCAGTTTCAGGTTAATCATGCGTCCTGCATCGTGTAGTGTACATGGAGTAACAAGCTGCATTTATCATCTCACGACCACCTCCTGATCGCCGATTGTATGGTCGAATGAAAATCAAACCTGTTTGATATTATTCTGGTCGGCCGTCGCGAGGGTATCCTGCTGCTGAAGAGCTACAAGCGTCCAACCGCTCACACTGTGCATGTGCGAACACCGCAGAGCTGTCTTGTAATGTTTTTTTTGTTGTTGTTTTGTTTTGTTTTTAAACTTTGATGTCGCCCATCGAGAGTTTTTGTAAATTAAGTTGGAAAAAAAGCTTACGTTTTGCTTTTGGAAACACGAGTTCAACGTGTGGTTTTTGAACATACGAGGTCTATTAGAAAAGTATCCGACCTTATTATTTTTTTCAAAAACCATATGGATTTGAATCACGTGTGATTGCGTCAGCCAAGCTTGAACTTTCGTGCGTGTCACAACATGTCCTGTGAGACTTCAACACGAAGTCGCTTTTGCTCCGCCATCAGCTTTGTGCCGAAGCCATTGGCATGAATTTCGCTGCAACTTTTTTCATGGCCAAATCTTCTGTCACAGTGGAATGTGCCGAAAAAGTGCTGATGTCCACCTCGGATAGTCACACGACGGCCCCGCATCACCACAGCGTTCACTTTGGAAATTATCCAGTCATTTCGGCATGTTGATGGCCGCCCGGAGCGCGGCTCGCTCTCCACCGTTGTGCGGACGTCTTTAAACCAGTTGTACCGCTCCTTAATCTGTGTGATGCCCATAGGATCGTCACCAAAAGCCGTCTGAATAATCCAAATGGTTTCCAACTGGCTGTCACCCAGTTTCTGGCAAAATTTGATGCAGTCGTGCTGCTCCAGTTGTTCCACCATTTCCTTGCAAAGAAAATCCGACGAGAGACTCCACCCATCCTCACACAAAGGCTGCTTACCAGCAAATGACACAATCAACAGGTGTGAAAAAATTCATGCATGCGCACGAAGGTTCAAAGTTGGCTCATGCAAGCACACATGATTCAAATCCATCAGGTTTTTGCAAAAAATAAAAAGGTTGGATACTTTTCTAACAGACCTCGTACAATAACAACGTCTATAAATCCAGAGAATATATTCACAAGAGTTTTAGGCACTAGAGTTTAATGCTGTTGTCCGTGGAGCCTGAACAGAGTGTCTCAAATTCATTTGTCCTGTCGTGAATGTACTGAGATTACCCTATCCTACCCATAATGCACTGCTGGGCAGAGCATGTGCTCACTAAAACCTTAAAATTAACACATTACTTTAAAACTAAAACATATATCTGATATTTTCACTTTATAAAACTTCAGACATGACAGTAATTTTAAATAACTTGTCCAAAATTAGTTTTGGTTAAAATTTGAACCATAAATTAAAAATGTATGCCTCTTGATAACTTGGGTGATATTGCCCGTGTATCAGTATGGTGTTAAAGGAAATGATTTGTGTGTGTGTGTGTGTGTGTGTGTGTGTGTGTGTGTGTGTGTGTGTGTGTGTGTGTGTGTGTGTGTGTGTGTGTGTGTGTGTGTGTGTGTGTGTGTGTGTGTGTGTGTGTGTGAGAGTGAGAGAGAGACCAGTTTTCGTTTGCCTGCAGATGATAGAACAGGTTCTCCTGGAAGCAGCTCTCTTCTGTTTGCAGAGGGTGGAACTATACATCTGTTAGGAAACTTTTAACAGGTAGGTGTTCAATGATTTTAAATTTTAAAAATATTTGCCGCTGTTCAGCATTGTTTAAAATTTATCGTTTAAATGTTATCAGACAAAAATTTATCAGAAGATAATTAGTCCGATAATTGTTTTTAAAGTTATGTAAAAAGATAATCCGATAATGAAAACATTATCTTTGATAATTATCTGTTATCGGATTATTGGAACTGCCCACCACTGGACAGGGGTCACCAACCCTGTTCCTGCATGTTTTCCACATGTACCTACTCAAGTCACACCTAATTTAATAAAATGAGGGTGTACTTTGCAGAAAGACAATGATTCCAAAAACATAGCCAAGGAAACTCTCAGTTGGTTTCAGAGAATGAAAATAAAGCTGCTGGAATGGTCCAGTCAATCACCTGACTTGAATTCAATAAAATCAATGGAAAGAACTAAAGATCAGAGATCATAAAAGAGGTCCACAGAACCTTCCAGATCTGAAGATAGTTTGCGTGGAAGAATGGGACAAAATCACACCTGAGCAATGCATGTGACTAGTTTCTCCATACAGGAGGCGTCCTGACGCTTCATTATCAACAAAGGCTTTTCTATGAAGCACTGAATGAATTTCATTCCATTTAATTTATTTTTTTATACTTAATTTCTGTACTTATTTGTTTTGGTTTCTTTGCATCTGTGGATTACTCTGGTTGTTATGGACATCTGGTGAAAATGTTGTGTCAATAGCACCTTTAGAAATATAGCTACTGAGAAAAACGGTGGCATGTTCAATCCTTATCTTACCCGCTGTAACAGCTTGATCATGCAGAGAGAAATGGTGCATTTGTCTCTCTGCATGATCAAGCTGTTACAGCTGATATTTTGTTGTTTTGCTGCTCAGGTCGTGTTGTGCGTCTCCCTCTCTCTTGTCCCTCAATATGTTGTCAGTGGAGCTGATTATTGGGCACAGCTGAGGCAGATGGAACACCTGCAACCAGTCATCCCTGCTGATTTTAAACCCTGGCTCCGCCCTCAAAAGATTCTTAATGTTCTTCCATGTGGTAAACTTGGGCTAAGCTTTGTAGTAACACCTCTAGTGGTTCTCAGTCCAGTTACTTTTGAACCTGATGGTAATTTTCTGTGTCCTATAGTGCAGCGGATAACTGAAAAATGCTTCAAATAGTGATGCAAGCACCAAATTTTGCACACATACTGCTTAGACATTACTCTTTTAAAAATGCCGAGTGGCCACATAAACTTTCAATAAGCGGCCAAGAAGAGGTCAATCGAAGAACTACACAGGGGTCAAAATTTAAAAATGCTCCAATCATATTGAAAGGTATTCCATATTATTTGTCTGATCACAACAATTTCAAAAGGTATATTTTGGGCTATCTGTGAATGAATGTTCTGGAGTTATGGGGTAAAAACAGCAAGAATGGTGACAAAGTTCAATTTCAATTTGTACAGGGGTCAAAAGTTATTTATTTGTGTGTCTGTCTGTCAAATTACGTCTAAACTACCTCATGGATTTTGACAAAATTTTCAACACAGATAGATATTAGGCCATGGAAGACCTCATTAAATTTTGGAGGTGATCCTCATCCAGATCTAGATTCTGAATCAAGTTTCACTTTATGTAGGCTTTGAAGAATTACTGTTAGCAGGATTATGTCAAAACTACTGCACTGATTTTGGCAAATTTACAACACAGATAGATATTAGGCCATGGAAGACTCCATTCAATTTTGGAGGTGATCCTGATCCAGATCCAGATTCTGAATCAAGTTTCACTTTATGTAGGCTTTGAAGGATTACTGTTAGCAGGATTACGTCAAAACTACTGAATGGAGTTTGGCAAATTTTCAACACAGATATATATTAGGCCATGGAAGACTCCGTTACATTTTGGAGGTGATCCTGATCCAGATCCAGATTCTGAATCAAGTTTCACTTTATGTAGGCTTTGAAGGATTACTGTTAGCAGGATTACGTCAAAACTACTGCACGGATTTTGGCAAATTTTCAACACAGATATAGATATTACACCATGGAAGACTCCATTAAATTTTGGAGGTGATCCTGATCCAGATCCAGATTCTGAATCAAGTTTCATTTTATATAGACTTTGAAGGATTACTGTTAGCAGGATTATGTCAAAATTACTACACGGAATTTGACAAAATTTTCAACACAGATACATATTAGGCCATGGTAGACTCCATTAAATTTTTGAGGTGATCCTGATCCAGATCCAGATTTTGGATCAAGTTTCACTTTATATAGGCTTTGAAGGATTACTGTTAGCAGGATTACGTCAAAACTACTGCACAGATTTTGACGAAATTTTCAACACAGATACATATTAGGCCATGGAAGACTCCATTACATTTTGGAGGTGATCTTGATCCAGATCCAGATCCAGATTCTGGATCAAATTTCACTTTATGTAGGCTTTGAAGGATTACTGTTAGCAGGATTATGTCAAAACTACTGCATGGATTTTGGCAAATTTTCAACACAGATAGATATTAGACCATGGAAGACTCCATTAAATTTTGGAGGTGATCCTGATACAGATCCAGATTCTGGATCAAGTTTCACTTTATGTAGGCTTTGAAGGATTACTGTTAGCAAGATTACATCAAAACCGCTGGACGGATTTTGACGAAATTTTCGAAACAGATACAGATTAAGCCATGGAAGACTCCACTGAATTTTGGAGGTGATCTGGATCTGGATTTGGGATCAACATTTCACTTTATATAGGCTTTTAACTTAAAAACTACTTCACAGATTCTCACCAAATTTGCACCACAGATGGATATTAGGCCATAGAAGACTCCACTGAATTTTTGAGGTGATCTGGATCCGGATTGGCAGATGTCAGAAATCTCTGATTGCTGTTGTTACTCCATAAGCTTTTTAACTACCATATTTTCCGGACTATAAGTCGCACCGGAGTATAAGTCGCACCAGTCACTATATCCATTGTAAAGAAAAATAAACCATATATAAGTCGCACTGGACTATAAGTCGCATGGACATACAGGTATGTTAACTTAACATGAAAAGTTCAGATGATAATATTGTGATGGCTACCATTTTCGGATGCATATTTCACCAGTCATAACTTGTAATCTGCAGAGAATGATTTTCTTTTTGGTGGCATTTTTTCGGGCCTTTTCCGTTGTCTTGTTAAGTTATCAGTAATGTTGAAATTTTTATTTTTCTATGGTAGTCAGAAGTCGCACAAACAGTCACACAAGCCTTGAGTGCCCTTTCGTGAGCTGCATTTTACCTACGGATATGTTTGTATTTTGCGGACCACATTGCGAGCCGAACCATAACCCGCACCATCACTGAGCGGTTCTTTTCTGACACATTACCCACTGTGGACCATAGTACACACCAGGCGTCAGCTGCCAATGTTCGTGCAGCACCTACCTGCACAGCTCATGACCTTCCCGTGGCGTCGACGCCAGCTCCTTCCAAGTGCAGACGCTAATCCTCCGCTGTCGCTCACCCAGTGCTCCCACGCAGCTCTCAATGTCAACTTAAACACTCTGCTCACACTGATATCCAATGGTTGAAGCTGTTTTGTTAGCCCCCCCGGAATAACAGCAAGCACCGTGTTCATCTGCTTCACACGCTGTTTCACAATCATTGTCTGGGTGAGGTGAGGAATACACATCCAATGTTCTGTTCTCTGATTGGTTATCGTGACCAGCGTGACCTATAGAGTGGCCGCCATACTACAGTGCCCATGATGCATTGCATTTCCGTTTCTGGTGGCCATTTTAAAACATAGAGCGACTCTGTCACGTAAAATTGTTTTATTATGGTAAATTAATTGAGAATCTACCGGAGTTTCTCTGGAGTATAGGTCACACCCACGGCCAAAACATGTAAAAAAGTGCAACATATAGTCTGAAAAATACGGTAATTCCTCAGAATAGCCATTCTAAATGAGTTTGACTTTTCAAGGTCACCTATTGTCAAGGGTCATATGACCAATATCAAAGTAATATGAGGTCTGTTAGAAAAGAATCTGACCTTTTTATTTTTTGCAAAAACTATATGGATTTGAATCATGTGTGATTGCATCAGCCAAGCTTGAACCTTCATGCGCATGCGTGAGTTTTTTCTGTCGGTTGCATCATTCGCCTGTGAGCACGCCTTGTGGGAGGAGTGGTCCAGCCTCCTCGGCGGATTTTCATTGTCAGGAAATTGGCTGAGCAACTTCCGCTTTACTGCATCAAAATTTTTTCAGAAACTGTGAGAGACAGCCAGGTGGAAACCATTTGGAAAATTCAGATGGCTTTCAGTGAAGATCTTATGGGGATCACACAGATTAAGGAGTTTTACAACCGGATTAAAAACGGCCCACAGTGGCTGAGGGCGCGCCGCGCTCCGAGCGGCAATCGACAGGCTGAAACAACCAGATCATTTCCAAACTGAACGCTGTGTTGATCCGGGACGTCATCTGACTACTACAGAAATGGCAGAAGAGGTGGACATACCACTTTTTCGCCACATTCCACTGTTACAGGAGTTTTTGTCATGGAAAGACGTGCAGAGGAATTTGCGCATCGGGAAGGAGCCGCATGGCGCAGAACAAAAAGCAACACCGTGTTGAAGCCTCACAGGACATGTTGTGGCATGTCCAGCTCGTCCACAATTTCTCGGATAGTCACACGACTGAAAAGCCACCGAAAGCCGTCTGAATCTTCCGAATGGTGCAAGAGCTGGGCATGGGGAAAACCTGGTCTTGTTAGGAGAGACGGCATCCATCCCACTTTAGAGGGAGCAGCTCTCATTTCTAGAAATCTGGCCAATTTTTTTGGATCCTCCAAACTGTGACTGTCTAGCGTTGGGACAAGGAGGCAGAGCTGTGGTCTTATACACCTCTCTGCAGCTTCTCTCCCCCTGCCATCCCCTTATTACCCCATCCCCGTAGAGACGGTGCCTGCTCCCAGACCACCAATAACTAGCAAAAATCTATTTAAGCATAAAAATTCAAAAAGAAAAAATAATATAGCACCTTCAATTGCACCACAGACTAAAACAGTTAAATGTGGTCTATTAAACATTAGGTCTCTTTCTTCTAAGTCCCTGTTGGTAAATGATATAATAATTGATCAACGTATTGATTTATTCTGCCTAACAGAAACTTGGTTACAGCAGGATGAATATGTTAGTTTAAATGAGTCAACACCCCCGAGTCACACTAACTGTCAGAATGCTCGTAGCACGGGCCGGGGCGGAGGATTAGCAGCAATCTTCCATTCCAGCTTATTAATTAATCAGAAACCTAGACAGAGCTTTAATTCATTTGAAAGCTTGTCTCTTAGTCTTGTCCATCCAAATTGGAAGTCCCAAAAACCAGTTTTATTTGTTATTATCTATCGTCCACCTGGTCGTTACTGTGAGTTTCTCTGTGAATTTTCAGACCTTTTGTCTGACTTAGTGCTTAGCTCAGATAAGATAATTGTAGTGGGCGATTTTAACATCCACACAGATGCTGAGAATGACAGCCTCAACACTGCATTTAATCTATTATTAGACTCAATTGGCTTTGCTCAAAAAGTAAATGAGTCCACCCACCACTTTAATCATATTTTGGATCTTGTTCTGACTTATGGTATGGAAATAGAGGACTTAACAGTATTCCCTGAAAACTCCCTTCTGTCTGATCATTTTTTAATAACATTTACATTTACCCTGATGGACTACCCTGCAGTGGGGAATAAGTTTCATTACACTAGAAGTCTTTCAGAAAGCGCTGTAACTAGGTTTAAGGATATGATTCCTTCTTTATGTTCTCTAATGTCATATACCAACACAGAGCAGAGTAGCTACCTAAACTCTGTAAGGGAGCTAGAGTATCTCGTCAATAGTTTTACATCCTCATTGAAGACAACTTTGGATGCTGTAGCTCCTCTGAAAAAGAGAGCTTTAAATCAGAAGTGTCTGACTCCGTGGTATAACTCACAAACTCGTAGCTTAAAGCAGATAACCCGTAAGTTGGAGAGGAAATGGCGTCTCACTAATTTAGAAGATCTTCACTTAGCCTGGAAAAAGAGTTTGTTGCTCTATAAGAAAGCCCTCCGTGAAGCTAGGACATCTTTCTACTCATCACTAATTGAAGAAAATAAGAACAACCCCAGGTTTCTTTTCAGCACTGTAGCCAGGCTGACAAAGAGTCAGAGCTCTATTGAGCTGAGTATTCCATTAACTTTAACTAGTGATGACTTCATGACTTTCTTTGCTAACAAAATTTTGACTATTAGAGAAAAAATTACTCATAACCATCCCAAAGATGTATCGTTATCTTTGGCTGCTTTCAGTGATGCCGGTATTTGGTTAGACTCTTTCTCTCCGATTGTTCTGTCTGAGTTATTTTCATTAGTTACTTCATCCAAACCATCAACATGCTTATTAGACCCCATTCCTGCCAGGCTGCTCAAGGAAGTCCTACCATTATTTAATGCTTCAATCTTAAATATGATCAATCTATCTTTGTTAGTTGGTTATGTACCACAGGCCTTTAAGGTGGCAGTAATTAAACCATTACTTAAAAAGCCATCACTTGACCCAGCTATCTTAGCTAATTATAGGCCAATCTCCAACCTTCCTTTTCTCTCAAAGATTCTTGAGAGGGTAGTTGTAAAACAGCTAACTGATCACCTGCAGAGGAATGGTCTATTTGAAGAGTTTCAGTCAGGTTTTAGAATTCATCATAGTACAGAAACAGCATTAGTGAAGGTTACAAATGATCTTCTTATGGCTTCGGACAGTGGACTTATCTCTGTGCTTGTTCTGTTGGACCTCAGTGCTGCTTTTGATACTGTTGACCATAAAATTTTATTACAGAGATTAGAGCATGTCATAGGTATTAAAGGCACTGCGCTGCGGTGGTTTGAATCATATTTGTCTAATAGATTACAGTTTGTTCATGTAAATGGGGAATCTTCTTCACAGACTAAAGTTAATTATGGAGTTCCACAAGGTTCTGTGCTAGGACCAATTTTATTCACTTTATACATGCTTCCCTTGGGCAGTATTATTAGACGGTATTGCTTAAATTTTCATTGTTACGCAGATGATACCCAGCTTTATCTATCCATGAAGCCAGAGGATACACACCAATTAGCTAAACTGCAGGATTGTCTTACAGACATAAAGACATGGATGACCTCTAATTTCCTGCTTTTAAACTCAGATAAAACTGAAGTTATTGTACTTGGCCCCACAAATCTTAGAAGCATGGTGTCTAACCAGATTGTTACTCTGGATGGCATTTCCCTGATCTCTAGTAATACTGTGAGAAATCTTGGAGTTATTTTTGATCAGGATATGTCATTCAAAGCGCATATTAAACAAATATGTAGGACTGCCTTTTTGCATTTACGCAATATCTCTAAAATCAGAAAGGTCTTGTCTCAGAGTGATGCTGAAAAACTAATTCATGCATTTATTTCCTCTAGGCTGGACTATTGTAATTCATTATTATCAGGTTGTCCTAAAAGTTCCCTAAAAAGCCTTCAGTTGGTTCAGAATGCTGCAGCTAGAGTACTGACGGGGACTAGCAGGAGAGAGCATATCTCACCCGTGTTGGCCTCTGTTCATTGGCTTCCTGTTAATTCTAGAATAGAATTAAAAATTCTTCTTCTTACTTATAAGGTTTTGAATAATCAGGTCCCATCCTATCTTAGGGACCTCGTAGTACCATATTACCCCATTAGAGCGCTTCGCTCTCAGACTGCGGGCTTACTTGTAGTTCCTAGGGTTTGTAAGAGTAGAATGGGAGGCAGAGCCTTTAGCTTTCAGGCTCCTCTCCTGTGGAACCAGCTCCCAATTCAGATCAGGGAGACAGATACCCTCTCTACTTTTAAGATTAGGCTTAAAACTTTCCTTTTCGCTAAGGCTTATAGTTAGGGCTGGATCGGGTGACCCTGGACCATCCCTTGGTTATGTTGCTTTAGACGTAGACTGTGGGGGGGTTCCCATGATGCACTGTTTCTTTCTTTTTTTGCTCCGTATGCATCACTCTGCATTTAATCATTAGTGATCGATCTCTGCCCCCCTTCTCGGCATGTCTTTTTCCTGGTTCTTTCCCTCAGCCCCAACCAGTCTCAGCAGAAGACTGCCCCTCCCTGAGCCTGGTTCTGCTGGAGGTTTCTTCCTGTTAAAAGGGAGTTTTTCCTTCCCACTGTGGCCAAGTGCTTGCTCATAGGGGGTCGTTTTGACCATTGGGGTTTTTCATGGTTATTGTATGGCCTTGCCTTGCAATATGGAGCGCCTTGGGGCAACTGTTTGTTGTGATTTGGCGCTATATAAGAAAAAAGTTGATTGATTGATTGATGTCAGGGCATGTCCTGTGAGACCAACACGGAGGTGCTTTTGTCCCGTGCCATTAGCGGCTCCGTGGCGAATTCCTCCGCTCCTCTTTCCATGACAAAAACTCCTGTAACAGTGGAATGTGCCAAAAAAGTGGTATGTCCACCTCTTCTGCCATTTCTGTAGTAGTCAGTCGCTCAGCCAATTTCCTGACAATGAAAATCCATCGAGGAGGCTGGACCACTCCTCCCACAAAGCGTGCTCACAGGCAAATGACGCAACCGACAGGCGTGAAAAAACTCACACATGTGCATGAAGGTTCAAGCTTGGCATGATTCAAATCCATATAGTTTTTGCAAAAAATAAAAAGGTCGGATTCTTTTCTAGCAGACCTCGTATAAGAGTTTGCGTTGGAACGGCAGCACAGTGGTTTGATTTCAAAAATTAATTTTGCGAATTTGATGAACACCACAGAGGAAGAACAAAAGACTTCTTCTTGTTCAAGTATGGACAAGAAGAAGTCTATACCTGAACAGGACTCACTCACTCATCTTCAACCACTCATCTGAGATTGGGTCACAGGCTATGGGACTTAACACATTAAATCAGGAAAATGAAGGTCTAGTTCTGTTTTTCAAATAAGCTATATGTAAAATTAAAAGACTTTCCAGCAGATTTTTAATACAAAGCCTCCCAACACACTTCTGCTCTTCCCACGTTCAGTATAATTAAACATCTAGAGATTATATTAGTGGGTCCAGTGGGATAGAGAACTGTAACCTTGGTAATATTCCATCGAAGTACCAACAAATTTACCCACACAGACACATAAATACACACCATGGGCACCATTGTCCAATGTGGGAATCCTTCATTCTTCCACCTCCTTCAGCTCCAAATTAGCAAAATAACATCATAAAGAAAGAGCTTTTTTTTCCTGGTGCACTGAAAGAGAGATGTTTTTTGCAATCTAAATGTGGGCTTTCTTCTTGTTGTTTTTCCTTGAAGAGAATATTTTTTATGAATTACATTGTGGCCACAGACAAAGACATCAAACGTCTCAAACCAGCTCAACTGCAAAAGTTGCATGTATGTCACTGGAGTCATGGTGCTTCATTTATAACCGCTGCAAGAAGTGCACGGCAACTTTAACGCACACAGTGTGATTTATAAAAGCAAATCTGATTGTAAAATGTTTGCATATGTACGCAAACTGTGACTCATGCGTATGAACATTATGACGACAGTTAAAATACGAGCAGCAGCATCACATGTGCATGTGAGTCATATCACAGACAGTTAATTCCGCTCAATAACATGTCACATTAGCGTTGTCAGATGTGGTAGTGAGCCATAATTATTCCAGTGTGACTGCTTAGTTGTTAAATGCATACGCCGACTCACATCTTACATCAAGGCACATGTTTAATAATTCATCAGCACTGTCTCGAGCTGCCGCTGCTGAAATGTAAATAATTACTAGTGGACATGACTGCATTATCACCATTATTTGGTCCTACCTGATATAATGGCATGAAACAAACGGCTGCAGTTTTACATTAAAGATGGCCCAGTGTTAGTTTTCCAACTCAAAATTTATTCAGTGATTTTTATCTTAAAGTCAGCACCACTAAGGATTCTGGGCAAAAATAATGATAGATAATTGTCTGATTATTATGTTATTTGGGAAGCTTTATGCTCGTTCTTGTGGTGAGTTTGTTAAAGCTGGTTATGTTCATAACTGATTGTGATGTCAAAATTGGAAAACATGCAGTACCATAAGTGAATGGTCATTATAAATAGCTGGGCTCAAAATGACTTGAGGAGGCATTGTCACTACCTAGTGTTGCCACCAGCTGCAGTTGTTGTGGGGTTTTGTATGTGTGTGTGTGTGTTCACAGTTGCCATGATAAGTACAGATTACAGGCTTAATGTGTATTCTTGAATATTCATTACGTGTTTTGCATTGATCATTTGTTTTATACATATATATAAACAAATTTGACATTTCCTGCTTCACTGTGGACTCAAAATTTGGCACTTCCTGTTTGGGACTCACTGTACCATGAACAAGCTTCTATCTTAATGTATTTATAATGTATGTAATATATTTAGAATTTGTTTAGTTTCTTGTTATCATATACACTATTATTATTATTTTTTTTTATTGCTGTTATTTTATTTTATTATTACTTTATTTTTTCATTTGATTTTTAAATGAACCACAATGGCAATAAGTTTTCTCACTTTCTTGTGTTATCTGTGTTTTTTTTATGTATTTACAATTATATTATGTACTTACATTGAACTTACTAAATAAAATCACTCATGCATGCACACATGCTTTGAATATATAGATGATTTACTGCCCTCTGCTGGATTGATGAGTGAGTCCTGAATGTAATTATCAACATTATTCACTGTTGTTAGATATTATCCATAGTTTCTCTCAAAATACTAGTCTTATGAATGTTCCGTTTTGGTAGCATTCATCCTTTACCAAAAATACATTAACAGCCACTTGGCTATTAATATATAGATTATAAAATTAAAATGGAATAAATTAATTGCTGTAATTTTGTTACACAAGTTTGTTTTTTTTTAACTTGTGTGATGGGGTGATGGACAAATGGTTCAGTACCCTTGTTCGAAGTATAGAATTTTCCTATTTTAAGACCACCTCCATGTACATAATGTGGACTTGCTTCGGGAAGGGCATCCGGTCCAAGACTTGTGCCCAATCAACATGACCCAGAGTGAAACAACACTGAAATAAATGATACTTTGACTCAACTTAAAAAAAAAAAAAAGATATAATTTGTTACAGCAAAATTTTTTGTTTTTCATAATGTATATTTATGATTTGGTAAAGTGATCCCAGTAGATTTAAACTGGAACCCACAATTTTCCATTAGACCAACGTAAATAAGTACTTTGAATGAAGTGCACTGATGTTTCACTTTTTTCAGTTTCACTTTTTTTTTTTTTTACTTGAGGCAATGTGATTTGTTTTATTTAGGAAAAACAAGTTTTTACAATTACATGTAATTAAAATGTTTGCTTTCAGCTACTTTCATATCACATGATGTGGGCACATGACATAGAAACCTCTGGATTTGAAGCAAAAATATAATTTAAGTAAAAGTGTTCATTTTACTTTTAGCCAGGAGGGCAGTATTTAAAAAGATGGAAGCCATGATTTTTTTCTTCTTTTTTTTTTTAGACTAATGTCCACTTCCAGTGAATGGCACAGGCGTTTCACTTTTTTCTGTGTATGCAGGTCTTACTTCTTCCTCCAGATGCCCACTTCAGATTTTGTGAAAATCAAATACATCTTGCTCAAGTTATCATGTGCACAAGAAAGTGTGACTGAGGCGTTCAATCAAGGACTGAGTGCAATTCTGTGTCCCCATTCTGGCCTTCTGGATGATGGATGAATTTATTTACAAACTGTTTTCGTAGTGGTGACATTCATACATACAACCCCTGGCAAAAATTATGGAATCACCGGCCTCAGAGGATGTTCATTCTGTTGTTTAATTTTGTAGAAAAAAAGCAGATCACAGACATGACACAAAACTAAAGTCATTTCAAATGGCAACTTTCTGGCTTTAAGAAACACTATAAGAAATCAAGAAAAAAAGATTGTGGCAGTCAGTAACGGTTACTTTTTTAGACCAAGCAGAGGAAAAAAATATGGACTCACTCAATTCTGAGGAATAAATTATGGAATCACCCTGTAAATTTCCATCCCCAAAACTAACACCTGCATCAAATCACATCTGCGCGTTGACATTGACCCTATGTGTCTTTTTGCAAGGAATGTTTTCACAGTTTTTGCTCT
Organism: Thalassophryne amazonica; assembly: GCF_902500255.1. Classification (NCBI taxonomy): domain Eukaryota; kingdom Metazoa; phylum Chordata; class Actinopteri; order Batrachoidiformes; family Batrachoididae; genus Thalassophryne; species Thalassophryne amazonica. The sequence goes on along the minus strand of NC_047114.1, from coordinate 80,999,978 downwards.
ATGGCAAGATGCATTATCTTCTTGAAAAATGATTTCATCATCCTCAAACATCAGAAAAATGTCCAAAATATCAATGTAAACTTGGGCCGCCTTGGAGACTCGGTCCACTATTGTGAGGATGGTGGTGTTGCCCTGGGACGGCGGGAGGCCCGTGACGAAATCCAGGCCGATATGGGACCAGGGGCGATGAGGCACAGGAAGCGGCTGGAGAAGTCCTTGGGACCTTTTGTGGTCTGCCTTGCCCCTGGCACTGGTGGTGCAGGCCTGGATATACTCCCGGACGTCGGCCTCCATAGACGCCCACCAGAAGCGCTGCCGGACAACTCCCACGGTCCTTCGCACCCCTGGATGACAGGAGAGCTTGGAACCATGACAGAAATCCAAGACTGCAGCTCTGGCTTCTGATGGGACGTACATACGATTCTTTGGACCAGTTCCGGGGTCCGGGCTCCGTGCCAGGGCCTCCCGGATGGTCTTCTCCACGTCCCAGGTGAGGGTGCCCACGATAGTAGACTCCAGAATGATGGGCTCTGGTGGATCCGACAGCACAGTTTTGACTTCGTCTTCATGTACCCGGGACAAGGCATCCGATCTCTGGTTCTTGGTCCCGGGGCGATAGGTGATCCGGAAGTCAAAACATCTGAAGAACAGTGACCAGCGGGCTTGCCTGGGGTTCAGCCGCTTGGCGGTCCTGATATACTCCAGGTTCCGATGGTCAGTGAAAACCGTGAAGGGCACAGACGCTCCCTCCAGCAGGTGTCTCCACTCCTCAAGAGCCTCTTTCACCACAAGGAGTTCTCGATTGCCGACGTCATAGTTCCGTTCAGCGGGGGTCAACCTGCGAGAAAAGTAGGCACACGGGTGAAGAACCTTATCGGTCTCCCCACAATGAGATAGCACGGCTCCTATCCCTGAGTCAGAGGCGTCCACTTCAACCACAAACTGGCGGCTAGGGTCGGGCTGCACCAGAACTGGTGCAGACGAGAACCGGCGTTTCAACTCCTTGAACGCGGCTTCGCACCGATCCGACCAGGTGAAGGGGACTTTTAGAGAGGTCAGGGCTGTCAGGGGGCTAACTACCTGACTGTAGCCCTTAATGAACCTCCTGTAGAAATTTGCAAAGCCGAGGAACTGTTGCAGCTTCCTACGGCTTGTTGGTTGGGGCCAATCTCTCACCGCCGCAACCTTGGCCGGATCAGGGGCGACGGAGTTGGAGGAGATGATGAACCCCATGAAGGACAAAGAGGTGCGGTGAAACTCACACTTCTCGCCCTTCGCAAACAGCCGGTTCTCCAACAACCGCTGCAGGACCTGATGCTGGACATGAGTCTCAGGATCCGGGGAAAACATGAGTATGTCATCCAGATATACGAAGACGAATCAGTGCAGGAAGTCCCGCAAGACGTCATTTACCAAAGCTTGGAACGTTGCGGGGGCGTTGGTGAGGCCGAACGGCATGACCAGGTACTCAAAATTACCTAATGGGGTGTTAAATGCCGTCTTCCATTCGTCTCCCTTCCGGATCCGAACCAGGTGATACGCATTCCTAAGGTCCAGTTTGGTGAAAATTTGGGCTCCATGCAGGGGCGTGAACACTGAATCCAACAGGGGGAAGGGTGAGCGCCAGATCCTTGCTGAAGACGTCAGCAAGGTCGTGGTACTCAACCGGCACCGCCGTCAGATTGGGAGGGACTTTAACCTCCTCATTAGCATTTACACCGGGAGGAACCGAGGATCCTAAACAATTCCGGTGGCAGGTTTCGCTCCACTGAGTCACAACCCCAGACGGCCAATCAATCCGGGGATTGTGTTTAATCATCCATGGGAAGCCCAAAATCACGCGGGAGGTAGAAGGAGTTACAAAAAACTCAATCTCCTCCCGGTGATTCCCAGACACTACCAGGGTTACAGGTAGTGTCTTGTGTGTGATAAAAGGGAGAAGAGTGCCATCTAGTGCTCACACCTTCACTGGTGAAGAAAGCGTCACCAGAGGGAGCCCTACCTCCCTTGCCCATCTGCTATCCAGCAGATTCCCTTCTGACCCCGTGTCCACCAGTGCTGGGGCTTGAAGGGTTAAATCCCCGCTCAGGATTTTAACTGGGAGTCGTGTAGACAGATGTGTATGACCCACGTGAATGTTTTGACCCCCCCTCAGCCCAGTCTCTAAGGGCGGGCATTTGTGTTTTGACCGTTTGGGGCAGTCTCTCTGCTGATGTTCACTCGAGCCGCAGACAAAGCACTCCCCACGGACCAGCCTCCTCTGTCTGAATGTGGCCCTGCTCGTGTCCCTAGCACCGTCAGCAGGGGAAGCTGTAGCCACACAGAGCGCTGTGGCTGTGGAGCGTGGGGAAGACGGCTCCCTTTCGGACCCGGGAGGAAGAGGGACGGCTTGTGCCTGACCACGCCCTTCGCCTCGCTCCCGTCGGCGTTCTTCTAACCGGTTGTATAACCAAATCAATAAGGTCAGCCAAATCCCGCGGTTCCTCCTTAGCCACCAGGTGCTCCTTCAGGACCGACGACAGTCCGTTTATGAAGGCGGCGCGGAGCGCAGTCATATTCCAGCCGGACCTCGCAGCCGTGATGCGGAAGTCGACTGCATATTCGGCTGTGCTCCGACGCCCCTGTCTCATTGACAGCAGCACGGTAGACGCGGTTTCGCCTCTGTTAGGGTGATCAAAAACGGTCCTGAGCTCCCTCACAAACCCAGTATAAGTGGTAAGGAGCCGTGAACCTTGCTCCCAAAGCACTGTAGCCCAAGCGCGTGCCTCACCCCAAAGCAAATTAATCACGTAAGCCACCTTGCTGGAGTCAGCCGCGTACATCACGGGACGTTGTGCAAAGACGAGCGAACACTGCATAAGAAAGTCCGCGCACGTCTCCACACAACCTCCGTACGGCTCTGGGGGGCTTATGTATGCTTCAGGGGATGGTGGGGGGGTCATTGAATGACCAGTGGAATGTCTGTATTCGGCACCGGGTCAGCACGGGGAGGAGCTGCAGCAGCGCCCTGAGCGCGCGTTTCCACCTGCACGGTGAGAGCCTCCATCCTGCGATTAAGGATGACGTTTTGCTCGGTCATCAGGTCCATCCGAGTGGTAAAGGCGGTGAGGATATGCTGCAACTCACCAATCATGCCTCCAGCCGACGCCTGTGCACCCTGCTCTTCCATTGGCTGTCCAACAGATGGTTGACGCCCCTTGGGATCCATGACATTGACCGAGATATCCTGTTGGGGAAAGTGTAGTGACACAGGGTTAGGGTGAACGGTCAATAGATGAGCCAAAAGGTAACAATTTAATGTTGTGAATGTGCACAACGACTATACAGACAATCTCAGAATATGATAGCAGTCAATACACAAAGGTGACGTGTGGGCAGGCTCGAGGATAGAAGACGTCTGTCCTGAGAAGAGCCGGAACCACACGATTTCCACCTCCACCGAACCTGGTGAATACTGGAGCCGCCAAGTCCCGAATTCCCAGGTGATCACCGTCCCCAACTGTCGGATCTGGTACTGCTGGTAAGGAGCACAAACAGTGAGATGTGGGTGTGTGCACACCCAGTAACAAAAACAGTCAGAAGGTGGAAAGTCACCTCCACCTTTAATCACACACTCGTGCAGCTCCTGTTAAACCACTTATCTGGTTTGGGTGTGAAGCGAAGCCGTCGCTGTTCACACCAAACGCCAATCCAGCAGATAAGGCACACCACAGGAAAACGGCTGCAAAAGAGTTCAGACTATTATTTAGTTTTAAGTCAGCAGAGAAATTACCTTCACAGGTAGATGATATCTCGGCAATGAGGTGGAGATGACGTCCGGGTTTTATGGAGTAGTATGATGAAGCGTAGATGGGTGACAGCTGTCTTGAGATAATGAGTGACAGCTGTCACCCCCGGCTGTGTCCATGGCGGCAGCGCCCTCTCTTGCCTGAAGCCCGCACTTCAGGCAGGGCGCCCTCTGGTGGTGGGCCAGCAGTACCTCCTCTTCTGGCGGCCCACACAACAATTGCTTTAAGTTTTCTGTCTTGACGCTTTGATGTCTTCCTTGGTCTACCAGTATGTTTGCCTTTAACAACCTTCCCATGTTGTTTGTATTTGGTCCAGAGTTTAGACACAGCTGACTGTGAACAACCAATATCTTTTGCAACATTGCGTGATGATTTACCCTCTTTTAAGAGTTTGATAATCCTCTCCTTTGTTTCAATTGACATCTCTCGTGTTGGAGCCATGATTCATGTCAGTCCACTTGGTGCAACAGCTCTCCAAGGTGTGATCACTCCTTTTTAGATGCAGACTAACAAGCAGATGTGATTTGATGCAGGTGTTAGTTTTGGGGCTGAAAATTTACAGGGTGATTCCATAATTTATTCCTCAGAATTAAGTGAGTCCATATTTTTTTCCTCTGCTTGGTCTAAAAAAGTAACCGTTACTGACTGCCACAATCTTTTTTCTTGATTTCTTATAGTGTTTCTTAAAGCCAGAAAGTTGCCATTTGAAATGACTTTAGTTTTGTGTCATGTCTGTGATCAACTGAATGAACATCCTCCGAGGCCGGTGATTCCATAATTTTTGCCAGGGGTTGTATAACACATTTAATGGGAACATTTATAGACTAGAGATACATACTATGTAAATGACACAACAAAAAACATATATATGACCTAGCACACGTCATATGAAAAGAGGGTGATGATAAGAAATGAACTCCTGTACCAATGGCTCACTGATGTGGTTTCTCTTTGTTTTCCTTCCCTCTCTGTCAGTAGAATGTCCTCGCACAAAGTCAATTGAAGATTTTTCTTTTTTCTGGTGCTAGCTGGAGAATCCACTTTGTCTCCCGTCTCTTCGACAGTATTTGCACAAAATGTCCATAAAATTTGAATAAAACTGCAAAGCGAGCCAGCTTCAATCTCATGTCCCCGGGCTACAGTATTGAGTATGTATGCATTTTTTTTTCTGGGCCAAAGACAGGTTGTGGAGATATTAGGAAGCTGGGTTGAGGTGGTTATTAACGGAATGAAAAAAGAACAGATCAGCCTGGAAGGATGAGTCACACAGGCAGCGGTAGTCCCGGGAGTGCTCCGCTGGCCAGCACTTTGTTCTCCAAGCTTTCCAGTGGCTGTGCAAAACCTAAAGATGCACCACAAACTGTGCCTGATGTGTGAAAACCTGCATCTCTACCCCTCAGTGTTAAGCATGCCAATAAGTTGTTTGCACAAGGCCAGTTATAAATAAACATGTTTGCTGGAAGTGGGTAGAAAACAAAGGAGGATAATGAAGATATTATATAGTGGGAAGCAAAGAGAACAGGAAAAGTGTTTGTCAAGAAAGTGGAAATTACAAAAAGTACCAAATGCTTTGTGATTCAGATTTTGGTGTTTTTCTTGGAAATATTTTTCATTTTATTCTCATGCATAGAAATTATTAATATGTATTGTGTTCTAAATGAACACATTAATTCATTTGAGCCTTTCATTGTGAAGAAGAAATCAGCTCTCTGTTCAAAGAGAAAATGAAATTCATGCCACTTGGGAAAATATTAAATTATTAAGAAAGTTCATCAAGATCAACCATTTGTAAAAAATAACTACATTAGTCAGATTTGACTGTGACGAACACAATAATATGATGTGTTTTGAGATTTTGAAGGTAAATATTAGGGTTGTGCATCTCTTCAGGTTTTTGCTACTGTGCTGTAGCACACTGGCACTGCCACTTTGACCCACACTGGGCTTGAACTGTGCCCAGGATGGGAGGCAGACACTCAAACCATGAGGCTAAAACCCAAGGCCACTAGCATCTGTTCCTACATCATCTTTGGAGTGAGGTTTACTTCACTGCACAGCACCACCTGCTGGCCACTATTACAGCAGCACCACATATAGTACCGGCAAACACGGCACAGAAGAAGCCCAGAAGAAGAGGCCAACTGTTCTTCTCACAGCATAAATATCACAGCATAGCTTTTCGATGGAAGTAAATCTGAGCAATCAGAGTTTGAATTTGAATGTTTAAGGTTGATTGTTTTTAGCATCAAAATCAGAGTTTGAAATTGAATTTATAAGATTGAATTTGTTTAGCATCAAATTATTCAGCTGCAAAAACTTCAACCAAAAAAAAAAAAAAAAATCAACCTAAAAAAAGTTAACCTCAAAAAATAAATTCAACCTCAAAAAAATAAACCTAAAAAAAATCTACCTAAAAAAATTCAACCTCAAAATTTCAACCTAAAAAAAAAAAAAGTAGACAAGCAGGGAGAAGCAATTGATCCCTGTCTCAATCATCCGATCTTTACATATGGAAGTAAATCTGTGACATTGGTTGACTGAGACAGGGATCGATTGCTTCTCCCTGCTTTTCTATTTTTTGAGGTTGAATTATTTTTTTTTTAGGTTGAATTTATTTTTTGAGGTTAATTTTTTTTTAGGTTGAATTATTTGAGGTTGTTTTTTTTTTAGGTTGATTTTTTTTAGGTTGAAGTTTTTGAGGCTGAATAAATTGATGCTAAACAATTTCAGCCTTTGAAATTCAACTTCAAACTCTTTTTGATGATTTTGATGCTAAAAACATTCAACCTTAATAATTCAAATTCAAACTCTGATGGCGCATATTTACTTCCATACCTTTCCATCCTGAACTGGTATGACAGTATTAACACATTGTGAACCAAATGTAAAGTTCAAATGAGTACATTTATCCGTCACAACTCCTACCACTGTCAGACATATTGATGATGTTTTTACCTTGCAAAGCTGTGATCAGTCTTGCAAGATCCACTACCATTACACTTTTACCAAAGTTTAAAGATGCAGACTGGCCAACATTACAGCTTAACTCCACCCACCCATCCATTTTCGACACCCACTTACTCTAATTCAGGGTCACAGGGAGGCTGGAGCCTATCCCAGCAGTCATAGGGCATGAGACAAGGTACACACTGGACAGGATGCCAGTGTATCACAGGAACTTAACTCCACCAATTTACAATGTTAAAATAGAGCCATAGTCTGTTTAGATTAATTCTGTGGTCCATGTATCAAAGTGGTATTTATTACTTTAACATTGATTTTCAATTCATATCAGTTGCTACAAAATCAACCTTGGGAGAGTTTGAGGTGCACTTATTGTGTGATTCATCAAATTGTGCATCAGAGCTTGTAACTTTGTCCAAAAATAGACCAGTGGCTCTCAAACCAGTACAGGAATGGATGCTGGTTATGGGTCAGGTAGAAGAGCTTGCTGGTGCCGTGTGTCACTGTATTCACCATACAATGGAACCACCTTGGGCAGGGTCCTGAATGGCAACCATTCAGTCAGACATCCGGTCCATCTGACGTCAGAACAAAAATAAGGTCAAACTGTCATGAAGCTGATTCAGCTGTGTCCTACAGTATAAGCCAGACTGCTCATCTGAACAACTAACATGACAACGATATATATTTGTGGACTCAATACCAGATCACTTGTATTTGAGGCAGATTTGCTACCAGATCAGCCAAAGGGGAATTCCACCACTAGGGAAGCAAGTAAAAACATATTTGTTATGTGGGCCGCTGAAGAGGAGGTACTGCTGGCCCACCACCACCAGAGGGCGCCCTGCTTGGAGTGCGGGCTCCAAGCACGAGAGGGCGCCGGACCCTGAAGAAGTGACAGCTGTCATTCATCCCCTGCACCAGCTGTCACTCGTTCATCATCATCATCACCATCTTAAAAGCCGGATCGTGACTCCACCTCCTCGCCGAGAAATCGACTACCGTGAGGTACTTTCTCTGCTGCTTAACACGTTGTGTAGGATTCTGAACTTCTGTTGCAGCCGGTATCCTGTGGTGTTCACCCTTATCTGGGAAGTGGCGTGGAGCGTGACGACGACAACCGCGCTACAGATAAGTGGTCACACTAGGAGCTGCACGAGTGTGTGATTCAGAGGTGGAGGTTCTCCTCCTAACTGTGTACAGACTATAGACCACTGAGTGTAAGGATTTACACTCATTCATCTTTTCTCTGCTTTCTGCCAGCAGTACCAGGGTCGACAGCCGAAGACAGAGGTCACCTGGGGATTCGGGACTTGGCGGCTCCGGTGTTCTTCAGACCGTTGGTGGTGGAGGCCGTGTGGGACGCGGTCTCTCTCTCGTCGGGGTCTTCTATCTTCGAGCCTGCCCACACGTCACCTGGTGTTCATTGACTTTGTAATTTCTGTACGTTTAGTTGTGTATTGTCACAACAGTAAATTGTTACCTTTTGGCTTACTCATTGTCCGTTCATTTGCGCCCCCTGTTGTGGGTCCGTGCTACGACACCTTCCCAACAGGATTTCTCGGCCAATCGTCATGGATTCCGAGGGGCGTCAGCTCGAGCGTGAACGGCCAATGGCAGAGCCAGGAGCGCAGGCGTCAGCAGGAGGCGTGTTGGGTGAGCTGCAGCAGATCTTAACCGCCTTCACGGCTCGGTTGGATTTAGTGACCGAGCAGAATGTCCTCCTTAATCGGAGAGTGGAGGCTCTCGCCGCCAGGGTGGAAGCGCACGATCAGGGCGCTGCTGCAGCTCCTCCTCTGGCTGGTCCTGGGCCTGAATCAGACGTACCACTGGTCGTTCAACAAACCCCCCCACCATCCCCTGAAGCTTACATAAGCCCTCCGGAGCCGTACGGGGGCTGTGTCGAGACGTGCGCGGACTTCCTCATGCAGTGTTCGCTCGTCTTTTCACAGCGCCCTGTCATGTACGCATCAGATGCTAGCCGGGTAGCTTATGTTATCAATCTGCTTCGAGGAGAGGCACACGCATGGGCTACGGCGCTTTGGGAGCAGAACTCACGGCTCCTAACGTCTTATGCTGGGTTTGTACGGGAGTTCAAACAAGTGTTTGATCATCCTAACAGAGGCGAGACTGCTTCAAACGTGCTGCTGTCAATAAGACAGGGGCGCCGTAGCGCAGCCGAGTATGCAGTCGACTTCCGCATCGCGGCAGCGAGGTCCGGCTGGAATAACGTTGCGCTCCGCGCCGCCTTCGTAAATGGACTGTCACCGGTCCTCAAGGAGCACCTACTGGCGAAGGAGGAACCGCGGGATTTTGACGGGCTTGTCGATTTGGTTATACGCCTAGACAACCGTTTGACTGAGCATCGTCGGGAGCAGGCCGGGGGGCGTGACCGGGTACGAGCCGTCCCTCCCCCTTCCGGTTCCGATAAGATGTTGTCCCCACGCTTCACTGCCAGAGGGCCCCGTGGGGCTACAGCTCCCCCTGCTGAGGAGGCTATGGACACGAGCAGGGCCAAAGTTAAATTAAGTGACAGACAAAGGAGACTGGCCCGCGGGGAGTGTTTTGTCTGCGGCTCTTGTGAGCACATGCAGAGGGACTGCCCTGAACGGTCAAACTACAACGCCCGTCCTTAGAATCTGGGCTAAGGGTGGGCCATAACACACACGCGGAAAGACCCCGCAGATCGGCACGAATCCCAGTAACAATCCTTTGTGAGGAGTTAACCCTTCACGCCCCAGCACTGATAGACACGGGGTCAGAGGGGAATCTGCTGGACAGCAGATGGGCAAGGGAAGTAGGGCTCCCTCTGGTGGCTCTGCCGGCACCATTGCAGGTGCGAGCACTAGATGGCACCCTGCTTCCATTAATCACACATCAGACACAACCAGTGACATTGGTTGTGTCTGGGAATCACAGGGAGGAGATAGTGTTCCATGTAACACCATCTACCTCCCGAGTGATTTTGGGCTTTCCATGGATGGTGAAGCACAATCCCCGGGTTGATTGGCCATCCGGGGTTGTGACGCAGTGGAGCGAAGCCTGCCACCGGGAGTGTTTAGGATCCTCGGTTCCCCCCGGCACTACAGCTAATGAGGAGGTCAAAGTCCCCCCCAATCTATCGGCGGTGCCAGAGGAGTACCATGATCTCGCTGACGTTTTCAGCAAAGATCTGGCGCTCACTCTTCCTCCGCACCGGCCGTACGATTGTGCCATCGATTTAGTCCCGGGCGTTGAGTACCCGTCCAGTAGGTTGTACAACCTCTCACGTCCGGAACGCGAATCAATGGAGACCTACATCCGGGACTCCTTAGCTGCCGGGCTGATCCGGAACTCCACCTCCCCGATGGGTGCTGGTTTCTTTTTTGTGGGCAAGAAAGACGGCGGACTCCGTCCATGCATTGATTACAGAGGGCTGAACGAGATCACGGTTCGCAACCGATACCCGTTACCTCTGTTGGATTCAGTGTTCATGCCCCTGCATGGAGCCCAAATCTTTACGAAATTGGATCTTAGAAATGCGTACCACCTGGTTCGGATCCGGAAGGGAGACGAATGGAAGACGGCATTCAACACCCCGTTAGGTCACTTCGAATACCTGGTCATGCCGTTCGGCCTCACTAACGCCCCCGCGACGTTCCAAGCTTTGGTAAACGACGTCTTGCGGGACTTCCTGCATCGGTTCGTCTTCGTATATCTGGACGACATACTCATCTTTTCTCCGGACCCTGAGACCCATGTCCAGCATGTACGTCAGGTCCTACAGCGGTTGTTGGAGAACCGGCTGTTTGTGAAGGGCGAGAAGTGCGAGTTCCACCGCACTTCTTTGTCCTTCCTGGGGTTCATCATCTCCTCCAACTCCGTCGCCCCTGATCCGGCTAAGGTTGCGGCGGTGAGAGATTGGCCCCAACCAACAAGCCGCAGGAAACTACAGCAGTTCCTCGGTTTTGCAAATTTTTACAGGAGGTTCATCAAAGGTTACAGTCAGGTCGTTAGCCCCCTGACTGCCCTGACCTCCACCAAGGTCCCCTTTGCCTGGTCGGATCGGTGCGAAGCCGCGTTCCAGGAGTTGAAACGCCGGTTCTCGACTGCGCCAGTTCTGGTGCAGCCTGATCCTGATCGCCAGTACGTAGTAGAAGTGGACGCCTCTGACTCAGGGATAGGAGCCGTGCTGTCCCAGAGCGTGGAGGCTGATAAAGTTCTCCATCCTTGTGCCTTTTATTCCCGCAGGTTGACCCCAGCTGAACGGAACTATGACGTTGGCAATCGGGAACTTCTTGCGGTGAAGGAGGCTCTTGAAGAGTGGAGACACCTGCTGGAGGGGGCTTCGTTGCCCTTCACGGTTTTCACTGACCATCGGAACCTGGAGTACATCCGGACCGCCAAGCGGCTGAACCCCAGGCAAGCCCGCTGGTCTCTGTTCTTCGGGCGCTTTGACTTCCGGATTACATACCGCCCCGGGACCAAGAACCAAAAATCAGACGCCTTGTCCCAGGTGCACGAAGAAGAAGCCAAAGCGGGGCTGTCGAACCCCACCGAGACCATCATCCCCGAGTCCACTGTCGTGGCCGCCCTTACCTGGGACGTGGAGAAGACCGTCCGGGAGGCCCTGACCAGGAGCCCGGACCCGGGGACTGGCCCCAAGGACAGACTGTACGTCCCACCAGAGGCAAGAGCTGCCGTATTGGACTTCTGTCACGGGTCCAAGCTCTCCTGTCATCCCGGGGTGCGTAGGACCGTGGCAGTAGTCCAGCAGCGCTTCTGGTGGGCGTCCCTGGAAACCGACGTCCGGGACTACATCCAGGCCTGTACCATCTGCGCCAGGGGCAAGGCAGACCATCGGAGGACGACGGGCCTCCTCCAACCCCTGCCGGTGCCTCATCGCCCCTGGTCTCACATCGGCCTGGATTTCATCACGGGCCTCCCGCCGTCCCAGGGCAACAACGTAATCCTCACGATAGTGGACCGGTTCTCCAAGGCGGCTCACTTCGTGGCCCTCCCGAAGCTCCCGACGGCCCAGGAGACGGCAGACCTCCTGGTCCACCACGTCATGCGGCTGCATGGGATACCGTCGGACATCGTTTCGGATCGTGGTCCCCAGTTCTCTTCACAGGTGTGGAAGAGTTTCTGCAAGGAGCTGGGGGCCACCGTGAGTCTCTCGTCCGGGTACCACCCCCAGACCAACGGCCAGGCAGAGCGGGCCAACCAGGAGTTGTAGCAGGCCCTTCGGTGTGTCACCTCCGCACATCCGGCGGCCTGGAGTCACCATCTGGCCTGGATCAAGTATGCCCACAACAGCCAAGTTTCGTCTGCTACCGGCCTCTCCCCTTTTGAGGTGTGTTTGGGGTACCAGCCCCCATTATTCCCGCTGGTGGAGGGAGAGGTCGGTGTGCCCTCGGTCCAGGCCCACCTTCGGAGATGTCACCGGGTGTGGCGGACCGCCCGCTCTGCCCTGTTAAAGGCCCGGACGAGGGCCAAGTCCCATGCAGACCGCCGACGGTCCCCGGCCCCCACGTTCCAGCCCGGGCAGGAGGTGTGGCTCTCGACCAAGGACATTCCCCTCTGTGTGGACTCCCCCAAACTGAAAGACAGATACATCGGACCCTTCCCAATCCTCAAGATTGTCAACCCAGCCACAGTGAAGCTCCAACTCCCAGCTTCACTGCGGATCCACCCGGTATTCCACGTGTCCCGTATAAAGCCTCACCACACCTCGCCCCTCTGTGCACCTGGACCTACGCCGCCTCCTGCCCGGCTCGTCGACGGGGAACCTGCTTGGACGGTCCGCAGGCTCCTGGACGTCCGTCGTAAGGGCCGGGGGTTCCAATATCTGGTGGACTGGGAGGGGTATGGACCTGAGGAACGCTCCTGGGTGAAGAGGAGCTTCATCCTGGACCCGGCCCTCCTGGCCGAGTTCTTCAGCCGACACCCGGACAAGCCCGGTCGGGCGCCAGGAGGCGCCCGTTGAGGGGGGGGTCCTGTTATGTGGGCCGCTGAAGAGGAGGTACTGCTGGCCCACCACCACCAGAGGGCGCCCTGCTTGGAGTGCGGGCTCCAAGCACGAGAGGGCGCCGGACCCTGAAGAAGTGACAGCTGTCATTCATCCCCTGCACCAGCTGTCACTCGTTCATCATCATCATCACCATCTTAAAAGCCGGATCGTGACTCCACCTCCTCGCCGAGAAATCGACTACCGTGAGGTACTTTCTCTGCTGCTTAACACGTTGTGTAGGATTCTGAACTTCTGTTGCAGCCGGTATCCTGTGGTGTTCACCCTTATCTGGGAAGTGGCGTGGAGCGTGACGACGACAACCGCGCTACAGATAAGTGGTCACACTAGGAGCTGCACGAGTGTGTGATTCGGAGGTGGAGGTTCTCCTCCTAACTGTGTACAGACTATAGACCACTGAGTGTAAGGATTTACACTCATTCATCTTTTCTCTGCTTTCTGCCAGCAGTACCAGGGTCGACAGCCGAAGACAGAGGTCACCTGGGGATTCGGGACTTGGCGGCTCCGGTGTTCTTCAGACCGTTGGTGGTGGAGGCCGTGTGGGACGCGGTCTCTCTCTCGTCGGGGTCTTCTATCTTCGAGCCTGCCCACACGTCACCTGGTGTTCATTGACTTTGTAATTTCTGTACGTTTAGTTGTGTATTGTCACAACAGTAAATTGTTACCTTTTGGCTTACTCATTGTCCGTTCATTTGCGCCCCCTGTTGTGGGTCCATGCTACGACACCTTCCCAACAATATTTTCAATCTGGACTTCACCTTGTTACAGTAACAAAATTTATTCAGTCCCAAAGATGACATTTGATGTGAAATATACAACCTTCTGGCAGGAAAGGAAAAAAAACAACATATAATGCACTTTGAGGTTGATTTTATTTCAATAAAATTAATAAAATTCTGTTCTTATTTTTTCCCAATTTTGGAAAGTTTGATAAATGTTAGACTGCTGTTTTGTTTTAAGGAGAAATACAATTTTACTTGAACAACAACACCAAAAACATCTGAGAACCACTACATCGAATACACGCATGTACACACAAACACAAATATATAAACCTGGATGGGCATTCAGACATTTACTCTACGTATTATTACAGCATCAACTGTCCAAAGAAGGCCATCACAATTGTCCCCATCATAACTTTGTGATGTCACGAAAAAAAGAAAATTTAAGAGTGAGAAACCCTTTTTGACCTATGTCAGGGGTGGGCAACGAGGGTCAAGACAGTGCAGGTTTTACTTGCAACCAATCACCTCAGCTCCCCTGAACATAAACACCTCATCATCATTGAAATCACCTGCTGAGACACTTGATCGTTAATGAAATCATCTGCTGAGGTGATTGGTAGAAAGGGAAACCTGCAGTGTCTTGTCTTGTTTTTGAGCAATCTACATAAGTAATGCCTTCTGTGTTTGTTTGCTAGCTGTGTGTTACTCCTTGGCAACTATCATTTGATTACTATTTTATGTACGGGACAACTTGTCAGATACCATAGCTAAAGAAAAGCCGACAAACCACGAACCCATCATTCAAGTCCTCTGCTTATCTGTTTTTGAATTACAGAGAAGGACTTTAAAATTTAAGACCCTGCCAGAAATGTTATAAAGAAACAAGAAAGAACCAGAAAGAAACAAGAAAGCTACACTTTCTTGCCTACCAGTTATTGTAAAGCCCTGTTACACATAGCAAGAATTTGCCGGAAGCATGCCCAACATAGCAAATATTGCCATAATCCAACACTGTCAGGAGGAAAAGAGGCGCGGCCAGCAGTCAGATCGCATCCAGAGCATTTGTAGATGACACAGACTGCTGTCAGACGGCCATAAAAGTCTCTGCAGACTGCCTGATCTCCAAATGTCTGGATGGCAAACACGGGACCGGAGCACTGTGTGTGCAGCGCGTGTGTGCATGGCGCACGTGCACTTCGTGCACACGTGTGGGGCTGCAATTATCACATAGCCGTGTGTGTGTGTGTGTGTGTGTGTGTGTGTGTGTGTGTGTGTGTGTGTGTGTGTGTGTGTGTGTGTGTGCGCGCATAATGCTGCATGGGCCACTAAGCGCACGCACAGGGTGCACGTGCGTGTGCACGTGCGTGTCACTAAACAGCTTTGCTCAAAGTTTGCTGGCATTGGGCCATGCAGTCCCCTGCTTCACCTTTCCAGGGAACTTTCTTTTTTCTTTTTTGCACACTTAAGGAGCACAACGCCACCGCGATGGTTGGATTAGCACATGGGATTAAGATTTTTATTTTGGGTGAGAGGATTTTAACCACAGGCTGCTGTCCCGGTACGTTGGCGCTGTGAAACACTCCTGGACTGCTGTTGGAGGTGAGATTCATGTTTATTAATGGTGTAATGGTCTGGCACAAGTTCCACGTCATATCTCCTCCAGAGTTAGAAGGTGATCATTTATTATAGCATGACATCCGTTCAGCTCAGAGCCTGACACATGCAATGACGCATTACTGCGCACCACAGAGAGGCGTAGCTGCCTGTGTTGTGATGGAGACAATAGTTCCCATTATTTTTGTCACCCATGGGAAGGAATGGACAAATATCTGTACTGTAAGGTCTATTGTAGCTATAACAACTTGTGCAGATTTGTGGCTGTGTGCACACAGCAGCGCACAGTGCTTTCGGTTTTATAGCCGCTGTTTACATTCACTGCACATGATAATAATTCAGAATTATTATCATGATGAAGCGTGCCTTGGGGTGGACATTATTATACGTGGCATGTGCAGGTCATACCGGCAGGCTTTGCGGTGCCAGATCTATCTCGAGGTTCCCTTGTATGTGCTCAAATCATTTCGGATACTGTTTTGCCACCATCGGAATATGTAAATTGCAGTCAGATGGCTGTCAGATTGCACAGGGATCACCATCAGATAGATGTCCCATATCGACCGCGCCCGGAGAGTTTTGAACATGTCTGTCACACTCAGGGCTGCTGACCGATTTTGGCCAACTATGTTGACTTCCGCAGATGGCTGTCAGAACATTTTGGAACTGAAATCCGACACTTTTGGATGTGCGCTGATTCAAAAATTCTGATGCCACTCTGCGTGATTCTGGCTATGTGTGA
Organism: Thalassophryne amazonica; assembly: GCF_902500255.1. Classification (NCBI taxonomy): domain Eukaryota; kingdom Metazoa; phylum Chordata; class Actinopteri; order Batrachoidiformes; family Batrachoididae; genus Thalassophryne; species Thalassophryne amazonica. The sequence goes on along the minus strand of NC_047114.1, from coordinate 80,984,132 downwards.
CAGGGGTATAAGTTCTTCCTTGATGTGAGTGGATCTCTTACTCTTTGACCTTCTGTGTTAGATGGAAGTGGTAAAATCAATAGATTGCACAACAGTGTGAGTGGTTGCGGTACAGGTCAGTAACCCTTTTCCTCATTAATTCAATCAGAAACGGGTGTCAGTATAAATTAAAAGTACACAAATAATATTTTTCCTAAACATGCAACTGGTTTGCACATACAAAATAGTGTATCAGTTTTGTGCACGATCTGTTTTATGCATGGCAACACCCACCTTTGGTGGATTCTGGCTTTATTTTTGCAATCTGAGTGAAAGTTGGGGCTTTTCCCCTCTTTATTTACGTTCTTTGGGTTTGTCCTTGAGCAAAGCTCATCTCCCAGCTGGTGCTCATTGACAAGCAGCCGAGGTCAATCATGTATTTCGGCTGTGTGTAGAAGGTTTATGAACGTGCTGAAACAGACACAATGAAAGTTTCCTACTCCCCCTGAGGTGTAGCTGAACACATCATTTCCTGAAATGCACACGCACTGGGCATCATGACACTAACTCCTACAGAAGTGCTCCACAGGCTTATTCTTCCGCACAGCCCACCGTTTGACCTCTAGTATGGCAGTGCCCAAAATTCATCCAGCATTGCTGGAGTAAAAGGTTGGCAGGAGCTGCTGGCTCTTCGGCTCAGCCTGCCACCGTGCTGACACATCAGTTGGACCAATTAGCTTTTTCTGTCACTCTGCTGTCTCACCTTTTCTCTGACTTTAGCATTCAGCTTCTCGCTTAGCAGTCAGCAGACCCCGAGGGATGATGAATTATGAACTGAGGCTGGATTCAAACACTCAACATGTACCGTTGCTCAGTGGTGTTATTTATTATGGGAGGCGGGTTTGTGACAGGAGGATCCACGGTTTAATTTCCCATCAGATTGGAAAACACTAAGCTCCCTTAGGCAAGGTCCTTAATCATCATGTTCCTCCTGGTGTTCAGTTGGGCACGGTGCATTGCAGCACTCTGACGTTTGTGTGTGAATGTGAGGCATCACTGTAAAGTATTTTGACCATGAAAGTGGTGTATAAATTTAGTATAATTTTTGTGGTGAACAATATGAATGTGCCAGCCGTGAGACTGAACACTCCTCATTTTTAGACCAAACATGCCCGGTGTACAAGCTAATGGCAGTGATGGTGGTCCAGCAGATAAATGTGCCGGTTTCCAGTGCAAAAGGTTCCTGATTCAAACTCCACCCCAGCTCATTCTCCATATATTATGGAGTTACATTAGGAGGGACATTCAGTGTAAAACCTGTGCCAAATCAACATGCAGATGTGCTATGGCGACCCTAAGGGAGCAGCTGAAGGGACCTACTATGCCCAGTGTAGGTTCTATTTATAGAACATGGATGGTGGGTATTGAAATGACAACCACAGTGGTTGGAAACTATCTATAACACCTGTGGTATGCTGTTTGTGCTGGACCTGAATCTTGAGTATTAGAATTTCTGCAAAGGATAGAGAAAACAACCAACAACAAAAAAATCAGTCTCTCTCAATACACTCAAAAAACTGACTCATAGGATTGGATTTCCATCTAATAAATACGAGGTCTGTTAGAAAAGTATCGGACCTTTTTATTTTTTTCAAAAACCATATGGATTTGAATCACGTGTGATTGCATCAGCCAAGCTTGAACCTTCATGCGCATGTGTTAGTTTTTTCACGCCTGTTGGTTGCGTCATTCGCCTGTGAGCAGGCTTTGTGTGAGCAGTGGTCCACCCCTCTTGTCGGATTTTTATTGCGAATAAATGTCTGAACGATTTGGAGCTTTGCTGCATCAATTTTTTTCCAGAAACTGTGAGAGACCTCGAGTTGGACACCATTCGGAAAATTCTGTTGGCTTTCAGGGACGATTTTATGGGGATTACACAGATTAAGGAGTGCTCCAGCCGGTTTAAAGACCGCCCACAGCTGCTGAGAGCACGCCGTGCTCTAAGCGCCGATCGACAGGCTGAATCAACCAGATCATTTCCAACGTGAAGGCTTTGTTGATCCGGGATGTCATCTAACTTACACAAAAATGGCAGGAGACGTGGACATCAGTACTTTTTTGGCACATTCCACTGTTACAGGAGTTTTTTTCATGGAAAGAAAAGCGGACGGATGCGCCACCATGCTGTTCATGGCGTGGCACAAAACCACCTCCGTGTTGGTCTCACAGGATGGCTTTGAGATGGCTTTCAGACGGCTGTCGGTGGGTTTTCAGTCGTGTGACTAACCGAGAAATTGTGGATGAGCCTGGACATGCCAGAACATGTACTGTGAGGCTTCATCACGGTGTTGCTTTGCGCCATGCGGCTCCACCACGACGCGCGGAATTCCTCCGCACGTCTGTCTCAATGTGCAGAAAAAGTGCTGATGTCCACGTCTTCCGCAATTCCTGTGCTAGTCAGAGGACATCACGGATAAAACACAGCATCCACTTTGGAAATGAACGGCACATTCCACCGTTACAGGAGTTTTTGTCATGGAAAGAGGAGCGGAGGAATTCCGCGAGTCACGGTGGAGCCGCATGGCGCAAAACAATGCCGTGATGAAGCCTCACAGGACATGTTCTGGCATGTCCAGGCTCATCCACAATTTCTCGGTTAGTCACATGACTGAAAACCCACCGACAGCCGTCTGAAAGCCGTCTGAAAGCCATCCTGTGAGACCAACACGGAGGTGCTTTTGTCCCGCGCCATGAGCGGCTCCGTGGCGCGTCCCTCCGCTTGTCTTTCCATGAAAAAAACTCCTGTAACAGTGGAATGTGCTGAAAAAGTCTTGATGTCCACGTCTTCTGCCATTTTTGTGGAAGTCAGACGACGTCCCGGATCAACAAAGGCTTCACGTTGGAAATGATCTGGTTGTTTCAGCGGGGTGTCAGCCTGTCGATCGGCGCTCGGAGTGCGCCGTGCTCTCAGACGCTGTGGGCGGTCTTTAAACCGGCTGGAGCACTCCTTAATCTGTATAATCCCCATAATATCGTCCCTGAAAGCCTTCTGAATTTTCCGAATGGTGTCCACCTGGAGGTTTCTCACAGTTTCTGGAAAAATTTGATGCAGCAAAGCTCCAAATCGTTCAGACATTTATTCGCAATAAAAATCAGACCAGAGGGGTGGACCACTGCTCACACAAAGCCTGCTCACAGGTGAATGACGCAACCGACAGGCGTGAAAAAACTCACGCATGCGCACGAAGGTTCAATATATTTATTAGATGGAAGTTCTGCACATAATTGAATTGAGTTCATCCAATGAGTCATTTTTTTGTGTGTATTTCACTTAAAATATTTATGTGATACCCAAAAATTTAAAGAAGTCAAATGTAACACTTTTTCTAAACGTACTATAATTCAGTTACAATGCAAAATACATAAAATCTATGTAAACTTATTAAATCAGAAAATTACGTGTTAATCATTGCAGAATAACTTATTTGTTTTAGTTCGTTAGTAAACTGCAAATGCTACAAGTTTGTGTTAGAAATGTCTGTCTGATGCTAAAAGGCTCCTGGTTCTGCACAAATTTCAAATCTCACACTACTTTGACAGATGGTTTGATATGAATACAAATCAGCAAATAAGACTGTTTACAAATTCAATCCAAATGGACACTGTTTGAGGCTTTACACAGCCAAGTGATACTACCCAATACAGTGGAAGCAACTTAAAATGCACTAGTTGAGGAGATCCACGGGGTCGTATTCACACAGGGAAATCAAAAACCATGGAAACATATCCTCACGGAGCTGTCGAATGCCATGGAAACAAATCCGTGAGACAGCACATAGATTGCAGCCAGGTTTAAAAGTTTGCATGCGTGCAGGCGAGGTGGGTTTCCTCCTGGGAGCTTCTGCCTGAGTGGAGAGGTGGACAAGAATGCAATATATTTCATGGAGTTCTCTGGTTTATTCAAATATACACAGAACGGATTGACGGCATACAAAATACTGCCCACCGGGGAGATGTACTCACAGCTTAAACTTTTTTTTTTTTACTGATGCCTTCAACTGCACATTAAAACAGATATCAGCCTGTTATGTGGCAGAAGCTCAATGGATAAAGGCTTGTAGCTATGGTTCAGAAGGTCAGTTAAAGTCCAAACCAACTAAATAGTTATCAGTGATAATGCTGAATTACCAAATTTTCCAAAGTATAGGTTGCACAGGAGGATAAGTTGTACCTTTTTTCCAGCCCAGTTTCACGCTTTTTTGTGCTCCTGTCACAAAATGAGTGACATTTTCGCGATGCTGTTTTTTTTTTAACCCTTCCCCTAACCATAACCATGACCCCCACAGACACCCCCCCCCCCCCCCTCCCTGCGTCACCCTGCATTTTGTGATACTATCAAGAAATGAATTTGTGTGCCCGTCATGAAAATGTGGCACTTTCATGACCATATCGCAAACTAATAGATTAATTTATTTTTTGTGATGTCATCACAAAATGGCCTGAGATAGGTTTCATTTTGTCTGTATTATCACCTCTTTAATTTGGATTTTTTTTTTTTTTTTGTGCATTGTTGTTCTGAGTTCTTTTTATTATTATTATTTATTCTTTTATTTATTTATTTATTTATTTATTTATTTATTTATTATTTGTTTAGTGCTTTCATTCCTGTCCTATATAAAGTCCTAGGAATATCCTATATAAAGAATGTACAATTTTTTGGTATATACATTGCACTGGAGTAAAAGTTGCAGGACCTCCCAACTCCCAAACTAGTAAAAAAAAAAAAAAAAATGCAGCTTATACTCTGAATAATATGGTAATAAATTTCTAAAACATTTTTGATGAAGTTACTAACAACCATAAGCACTAACTTTGACTGATGTATATTCCAGAGTATAAGTTACATACGTTTTTAACAAGTTTTGGGAGGTCCTACAATTTAGATACCCCCCCCCCCCCCCCCCCCCCCAATAAAAAACAGTCACACACTCACAATCATCTTCTATCGCTTTGTCCAATCAATGGTTGCGGGGGGCTGGAGCCTATCCTAGCATTCATAGAGCGCGAGGCAGGGTACACCAAGGACAAGACGCCAGTCTGTCACAGGGCCACAAACAGAAACAGTCACACCCACTCGCACGCCTACAGACAATTTAAATATTCCAGTCCACCTAACCCGCATGTCATTGGATTTGTAGGAAACTGGAGCACCTGGATGAACCCACACAAACACTGGGAGAACATGCAAACTCCACACAGAAAGGCCACAGGCGGGAATTGAACCCATGACCTTCTTGTTGTGAGGCAACAGTGCTAACCACTAAGCTACCGTGCTGCCCCCCAAAAAAACATGAATTTATTGTTATTGAATTATTATAGTTATTGTAAAATTATAATAACTATTTATATAGAGCTTTCTTGGGAATCAACACATGAAACAAAAAAAAAAAAACTCTAATAATAAAATAATAATAAATAATATAAAGTACATTGCAACAATGCACAAAAATCCCAAATTCAAGAGCTGATAATACAGAAAAATAATACTCCGGTCTGACTTCAATAGACTTTTGTCTTCTTTAATAGGTATTTTTTGACAGGGTGACTTATACTCCAGAAAATACATTATATCATTTTAGCTCTGGCTTTTTTTTTTTTTTTTTTTTTTGTAAAACCTTGAAAAAATAAAAGAATTGAAATTTTAATGTGTTATAACCATGTCAACATGGAGGTTCTCAAAAAGGTTAACCCCTTAACACCTATTGTCACATATATGCTACAATATATGACTCAAATATGCAACATACCAAATTGACCTGTATGCCTGTTGTCGCAAATTTGCAACATACCATTATTATTATTATAACATTATAACATAAAGTCATTACCAAAATACCAAAATTGCTATTTATTTTTTTGTGCAAAAGTGAAATTAATAATCTCAACATTATTTGCCATCTACTTAAAGGCAAAAACACACACAAAACATTTTTTATATACAGCTATATAAATTCAGGTGTTAAGGGGTTAAGCATGTCAAACTCTGATGATGATCAAAAAAGAAGAAGAAGAAAAAAAGCCAAAGCAGAATTCATATAATCAAAGTTAAGGGCCTCTTCACACATAGTACAATACGACGATTATTTTCTGTTGTATGTGTCCAAAATGAAATCATACGCAATTGCAACTTATGGCGTTGTAAATAAATGGTTGTCATTTAAGGCTTATTCATTTGCAGCTAAAACCTTTTCAGTGCCTTAAGAGCTGTGCGGCTAACATGCCTTATCACACTGTAGGTTTGCTTGTTAATTTATGGACACAAGAACTTCCCACTCTGAGAATATTCTGGGCTGTCCAGACCGTGTTCACTGGTGAATAACACAGAATCAAGTCGGTATCACAGCAGACTGGCATGATGAGATATGTGATCCCTCATGGCCTCTGCAACAACATGCTGCCAAGACAGTGAGTGGGCTAAAACTGAAAATAGAGGGCTGTTTATAGAGGCCAGGTCAGATTGCTGATAATAGCTGTACTCAACATATCATCGGTGATGATATTTGCAACTTAAGTTATTTCTAACATTTTGCTGTATCCTCACAACTGTGATTCAAGGGGTAATGTAGGTTTAGTATCAAAATTAAGGCCTTGTTGTTGGGCAGGTGATGATCAAGTGGTTAAAGCAGTCAGTTCGTGACCAGATGATGCTCAGTTCAAATCCCTGTCAGGCTGGAAAATCATTAAGGACCCTTGGGCAAGTTGCTCCTGGTTTGTAGTTGAGTGCCTTGCATGGAAACACACTGACACTGGCATTGGTGAATGTGAGACATCAATGCGATTTAATATAGTACATTTACCATCCCTCAAGATGCCTAACACTCAAAATAAGTTGGGATGGTTGTATTTTAGGAAGTACTTTCTTATGGCCCTTACATTTCTTTAAACCATCCCTTGTAATGAGGTCTTTTCAAGTCCATAATGTCTTTGCATGTGACCAAAAAAATATAGTACATGCAAAATTAAGTTAGTGCTTACATTGCAGCATCCACCACACTATGGAACCACCTTGGGTCTTAAATGGCAACTACTTAGCCAGTGATTGCACCATAGACCAACAAAAACCTGAGCTAAAGCTGAATATGGTATATTTCTTGTGTTTATGCAGCGCAGTATTCAGCTATGCTTCACATAGCTGGTGTTACAATGCCCATACATTCTGCATACAGACACTACAAGTTTATAGAGTGTAAAAAATTACACTATATAAAAGGAAAACACTAAAGGAAAAACAGAAGTCTTTTCACCTGATGAATTTTTGGTGTGTTTTATTGCAAATCTATGAACTGGACAGAAAACCTCTCACTTCAGTTCACCATCTCAATAGCAAAGCTTCAGGTTCCAGGGCATTCAAGCTCTTAAAGGAGTTTCAGATGATATTCTTATTGGTGGATTTTATGTTACACTCAAAATATGCTCATGACGAATGATTAAATATAACCACTTATCACCCTATGCCTTACTTTGCGCTAAGATTATGTGTCCTGCAAAAAAACAAAATTGAGTTGGAAGTCTAAATGCAGTTGCACAATGCACTTTAGACCGAGCACTTTACACTGTGCACTATAGATTGTCAAGATAGGAATCATGGATTCAACTTGATGGAGGAGTGGAACAGGGGCAATAGAAGAACCCCATGGGTTTTGTTTATCCAGGATCCCCCCTCTTCTAAAAGTTCTATAGGAATCCTATAAGGTTTTTGGCAATAGAAATTTGACAAGATAACTATAAGAAATTGGAATAACTTTTGCAGGGCCATTCCAACCACAATCGTACAAGAAAACTATATCTTATTAAAGGCACACTGTTATTTATAAAATGTTATGTAACAAAAGAAGTTGACAGAAATATAAAAATTCTAGTAATTTTCATACAACTAGCCTTAACTACTTTAATAAGGTATTATTATATTATTTCTTGCATTGCACCACTGGTAACATTTTTAAGTGGAAGATGGGAGCCATCAAAAAATTTATGGTAAAAAATTAATATTCAATAATCTACATTTAATCAGGACATAACATTTGTGTAGTCAGAGCTACGTACCTGACAACCTTTGGCTGATTGAGCTTAAAAATCCTGGTCCTGAGCAGTAAAAAAAAAAAAAAGTACAAAGTGATCCTGGTTGTTAGGCAACACCAAGGACAGGCAATTCTTCTGCAGTGAGGCATTCAGCTGTTGTGTATAGTGTAATGACATTGAGGTAAATATAATAGCCAAGGATGATCACAAATCTTTTCAAAAGCCTAGATGAATTGCACCTCTTGCCCACACCCTCCCTTGTCTGATTGTCAGTTGATATTGTAAAGATGTGACTTTTAGTTTAACAACATGGCAAATTGGATTTTATTGAGGAAACGTTTCCTACATTATACACTAAGGTCCAAAAGTTATGACGGAGACGTTGTGAAAAGAAAGTAGTCTATATAATGTTGGACTCTGCAGTCTGTTGGACCCACATAGAAAAAGAACAGTATACAGACAAAGAGGAGCAGGATTGAGTGGAAAATAATAATATTGCAATCTATCAACTGAGCATGTTTTTTGTTTTTTTGTCAAAATCAAGCATTGTTATTCAAATGCCTTCTTACAAATATATCACCATCACCACACATCCCTATCTAGCGACCATATGAATTCATAATACCTTCCTAGGTGTCTTTCAATCTCAAAGGCTGAATACATACAAGGTCTATTAGAAAAGTATCCGACCTTATTATTTTTTTCAAAAACCATATGGATTTGAATCACGTGTGATTACATCAGACATGCTTGAACCCTCGTGGGCATGCGAGAGTTTTTTCACGCCTTTCGGTTACGTCATTCGCCTGTGGGCAGTCTTTGAGTGAGGAGTGGCCCACCCTCTCCTCGATTTTTTCATTGTTTAGGAATGGCTCAGACTGCTGCTTTGTTTGATCAAAATTTTTTCAAAGCTGTAAGGCACAACTGAGTGGACACCATTCGATAAATTCAGCTGGTTTTCGGTAAAAATTTTAACGGCTGATGAGAGATTTTGGTCTGGTAGTGTCGCTGTAAGGACGGCCCACGGCGCCTGACGGCGATCTGCACTTCGAGGCGGCAGCGTCTCACCGTTTCAAGTTGAAAACTTCCACATTTCAGGCTCTGTTGATCCAGGAAGTCATCAGAGAACAGAGAACTTTCAGAAGTTTATTCGGACATTCCATTGTTAACGGACATTTTGTAATGAAAGAACGTGCGGGCAGAGTCGCATGTCGGGCTGGACCCGACCGCGGGGGTCGCGACAGGAAAAACACCTCCGTGTTGGAAACCTTAACGGACAAGTTGGAACATGTCCAAGCTGTTAAACAATTTCTCAGTTACTCACTTGTTGAAAGCCATCAAAAGCCGCCTGAATTTTATAAATGGTTTTCAACACGGAGGTGTTTTTCCTGTCGCGGCGCACACAGATTTGCCGAGTCGTCACGGAAACGACTCAGCGAATTTGCGTGCACGTCTTTCATTACAAAATGTCCTTAAACAGTGGAATGTCCGCATAAAGTCCTCATGCCGGCCTCTTCTGAATCTTCTCTGTTCTCTCATGACATCCTGGGTGAATTAAGCCTTAAATTAGGATGTTTTCAGCTCAAAACAGGCCAACGACGGCGTCTGGAAGCGCTGCGCGACGTCCCGCTCCATGGGAAGTCTTTACAGCGACAGAAACACCCCATAATCTCTCATCAGCCGTTAAACTTTTCACCGAAAACCAGCTTAATTTCTCGAATAGTGTCCACTCGGATATTCCTCACAGGTCCAGAAAAAATGTTGATAAAGCAACGCGCGCCGTCTCGAGCAGCGTGTGAAACAAAGGAATTTAGCCGAGAGAGCGGGACCACATCTCACTCAAGGCCTGCCCACGGGGAAATGACATCACTGACGCGTGAAAAAACTCACGCATGCGCACGAGGATTCAAGCATGATTGGTGTAATCACACGTCATTCAAATCCATATAGTTAAAAAATAAATAAAAGGGTTGGTTTATTATCTAATAGACCTCGTAAATGTCACTGCGGAGATAAAAGAATCAATCTAAAACTTCAAAACTTTCATTTCCCACAGATACACTTCTGATGGCCAATTCCAGCAAGTCACTGAAAGTCTGCGTAGTAGTCTTGATCCAAACCCAGACTCTCAAATTCCTCACTCAGCTTCTTGAGTGCTACAATCAGAGTATCTGTTGAGTCTACAACAATCAAAACATCACCTGTGAAGTCAAGGTCAATACACTTTTTCTTGCCAACAGTAGCACAAAACATTGATTTCCACAAACCTACATAAAGCCCCTTTCGCACCGGGCCTGTTTCAAGTTCTAATAAACCAGGAATGTCCACGTCAGTTGCATGCCGCGGTGGGGGGAGCAACAAATGAGAAGGTGAGAGCGCCGAGGAGCTCAGCTGCAGCCAGACTGTAATGAGCAGGTGTGCACTCTGATTTCTCTTCTAGTTTATATTTCTTCTTGTGCAGCACTGCAGGGGTGCACTCTGATTTCTGTTAAAAGTTTACCATTCTTCCTGTGACCGCGGCACTGCAGCCAGCGAACAGTCCATGAGTGGACGTGGAGATGTCCTCAGTGAGGAGCTGTACTGAATGTGGACATGTCCTGTCTCTGGCAATCAGTCTATGAGCAGGACTTATGGACTTTATTTAACACAATTGTGAGAGAACTTGAAGAGCGCCGAGGAGCTGCAGCCAGGCTGCAATGAGCATTTTTTTTCTTTTAATTGTTCACATCTGCTCTTTGCACGGTATAGTTTTACTGCATTGTGTACACGGTGTAAAAAGTTTGACAACAATCCTGCATGATTTATAGCAACAATGGAGCACAGCAGGAATGATAAATTGGTGTCGGCTCATGTTATATTGTGTGGGTGTGGCATCCAGTCAAGTACCATTAAGTTGCCTCAACTTACAAGAAAACTACTTTCTTTCTGCGTCCTGTGCTCGACACAGAAGAAATTAAACATGTTTAATTTTTGGGCGTCCGCTTCGCATCGCCCTCACAGCATTGTGGCGTTAGGCTGCATCACTTCGGCACTAGGTTGCATCAGCTTGGCGTCATCATGATACCGCATGACGCAACTCGAAGCAGGCCCACTGTGAAAGGTGTTTGACACCCAGGCCACGGAAGCATTGAACAGTGTAGAGCACAGAACACATCCCTGTTGAACACTGCTGTTGACCGGGAAAATGTTAGCTACAACATTTTGGCCACGTGGTGTGTTTTTCTGAGCATGATCCGGCATGTGTTGAGGACCCAGGTGGCTGAAGAACACTAAGGGGGGCCTACAATTAACTTGCCTGTAGCAGATAGGTAGCTACTTCTGAGATGGCGATGGACCTGACATGATTTCTGCTGCAACAAGCTTGGTTATATCCAGCCAATAGCAGACAGGTAAATGGTTCATCAGTTTATTTTCATTAAATTTTGTATATATATATATATATATATATATATATATATATATATATATATATACACACACATCTTCAACCGCTTAGTCCAATTAAGAGTCGCGGGGGGCTGGAGCCTATCCCAGCAGTCATAGAGTGCAAGGCAGGGTACACCGAGGACAGGACACCAGTCTGTATATATATATATATATATATATATATATATATATATATATATATATATATATATATATATATATATATATATATATATATATAGATAGATAGATAGATAGATATATTTTTTTTTTTTTTCAATTTCAGTTTATCTTCTTTTATATAGCACCGAATCACAACAGAGTTGCCTCAAAGTGCTTCACACAAGTAAGGTCTAACCTTACTAACCCCCAGAGCAGCAGTGGTAAAAACTCCCTCTGACGAAGAAACCTCAAGCAGACCAGACTCAAAGGGGTGACCCTCTGCTTGGGCCATACTACAGACACAAATTACAAAACAATTCACAAAATGAATATACAGGAAATGGTGTTGGTGCACAGGACAGGAGGGTCTCCAGCACAAATACCACCCCCATCTCTGGATGGAGCTGCACCTTAAACAGAGAGAAAAAACAGAATCAGGCATCAGAAAGACAAAAAATACAGTATAATTTGTCAGCATTAAACAATAAGAAAAACAGGAAATGCTAAGGTGATCACTGGCCACTAGCCCTAAGCTTCACTAAAAGACCCAGAATTTAGGTAAAGTTGAGGCAGCGGCAGGCTCCGTTTACTAATAAAAGGAATTAAAAGGGTAAAATACGTGGAACTATACTTTGCCAGTATGCTAGCCATACAAAAGGGAAAATAAGTGCATCTGGACTTGAAAGTTTCCACAGAATCTGACTGTTTTATTGACGCAGGGAGATCATTCCACAGAACAGGGGTATGAAAAGAGAAAGCTCTATGACCCGTAGACTTCTTATTCACCCTAGGGACACAAAGTAGTGACCATAGTAGTGAGATATATACACTCTACAAAAATATAGAGAATAATGTAGAGAAATGAACATTCAATACACGAGCAAGAGCTCTGGTTGACATTCCTGCTGTCAGCATGCCAACTGCACGCTCCCTCAAATCTTGCGACATCTGTGGCATTGTGCTGTGTGATAAAACTGCACCTTTCAGAGTGGCCTTTTATTGTGGGCAGTCTAAGGCACACCTGTGCACTAATCATGGTGTCTAATCAGCATCTTGATATGGCACACCTGTGAGGTGGGATGGATTATCTCAGCAAAGGAGAAGTGCTCACTATCACAGATTTAGACTGGTTTGTGAACAATATTTGAGGGAAATGGTGATATTGTGTAAGTGGAAAAAGTTTTAGATCTTTGAGTTCATCTCATACAAAATGGGAGCAAAACCAAAAGTGTTGCGTTTATATTTTTGTTGAGTGTGTATATATATATATATATATATATATATATATACACACACACACAGAGAGAGAGAGAGAGAGAGAGAGAGAGAGAGAGAGAGAGAGAGAGAGATCATTATATTATGTATTTTATGGCCTTTGAATTTGTTGAGTTTGTTTCCAGATGTTATTGTTTACTGTATTTGAGATATTGTGTTCACAAATAGGATGGGATTAATTCATTGATCTACTCATTCACTGCATTTTAGTATGAAGTATGTATGCTGGCCAAACCCTGTGTGAGGCTACCCATAGGTTTTCTAAAAGGCTGTTCTGAAGCTCAAACAGGGTGGTTGAAAATGTCACCATTTTACCAATGCCTGGCTCTACCTACCTCCAGGATAACCCCTTAAAAGAGTGAAGACCTGGAGTGGTGGCACAACCAGTGTTACCTGGGAGCAATGAATGAAGTTGGAACATGCTCCTCATCTAGGATTACCAAACAAGTCGCAGGCTAACCTTGGTTTGAGAATGGGCAGTTTGGGGGTGGGTATTAAAAATGATGACTGTTCATGTCTTTTGTGTGTTAGATGCGTCCTTTTCCATGTGTGTTTGTCTGTTACCACGCCCCGTGGGATTCTGTGATGAACCTGCCGTTCATGTGTTCAGTCTCGTCTCTATTTGGAGTATATGTGTGATTGTGTGTTGTATGTCCACGATTTGTCATGTCTTCACTGTTTTATAATTGAGATTTGCGTCTTGGTTGTCCTGCATACGCAGGGTCCAATTTAGACTAAGCTCCTATTGCCCACAAAATTATGCCCCTAATTATTTATAATTTTATGGCTTACAATAGCTAAAACTGATGAGTCATTAAAAATTCCACCTCAACCCCCCTCTCCCACCCCATACATATACATTTACTACTTTATTTTACTTTGGTTTTACACAGTTTTACTACTAGTCTACAAACTAAGTATATGTATACTGCAATCTTCTCCTGTATTAATATTTTAGTATTAATATTTTGGTTAAGAAGCTTACTCCTATAATATTATATAATAACCATATTTCTTGTATATGTTGTTTATTACCCTAATTATGTAAATATCACTTATCTACATGAATTCTATTTTCTTATTTATTATATGTCTTATGATATATTATTATGATATGTCCATTTTCTTGAGCTGCTTGGGTGGGTGGGGAGAGTTCCCTTGGGATAAAAAAGTTTTTCAATCTACCATCCCTGGTTCTCAAGACCAGGCACTTAAGTGGCTCTACTTTACTCTATTCTACTCTTCCTTTTTTTTTTTTTAGATATTTAGATATACCTTAGTATACACTAGTAGAGTTCTACCTTAGAAATGGAATATATTCTAGAAGACATACCTTACTGAATTTTCATAAATAGGGAAACTACCTAAAAATGCTGTTAACAGGACTATTTCTGCTAGCTGGAGATTTTAACATGGGCTTCTTTGAGGAGCGACTTGGTTTTGTTGCCAGCCTCAACTGGCTATTTGGTGTACCGCAAGGTTTGGCTCTTCCACAATGTGTTTATTTGTCAGCACCAGACATTTCCGCTTGTATTTTCCAGGGTATATCACTAGGCTTTTCTAATGCATTATTAAAAATTTGGAGCAATTTGCGTTTTTGTTCAAGAATAGTTTGAGTAAATCGTGATGTTGTGTCCTGGGTTTAGATACAAACCACTGAGCTTTAGATGGTTCACACTTTCTTTTGGTGTCCCTGATGCACTGCACAGTATGATGTGACACTACAGCTGTGATCCACGTGTGTCAAACCTCTGACCAGTGAGACTAAAACATGCACCCACTTCTTAAAAAAATGTTTAAATCTGGCCTAATTTTTCAGCTCTATTCTGTTAACCCCCTACCACCAGCCTCATTTTGGCTTGTCAGTATCTCACAAATAAAAAGTGAAATTTCCCATCGATTGGATATACAGGCTTAGAAAAGGTTTTAATGTTGCATATGTTTTCAGGTATATTATTTGTTTATTTGTCTTGTGGTATACTATTTCATGACAAAATGACACCAAATGCTTTAACAAGGTTTAAAAATAGCCCCGTAACTGCAGCCATACCTTATTAGTCCGTGTCTGGTTAGCTATAGCCATTATTTCTCCTGCAGTACATTTTAAGAAGGGTGACTGCAGCAGTGTTGCCTGCTAATGAGGGTGGCCCATGTTTACTGATTTGACAACACATTTGCTTGACCAATCTGTTAGACATCACTGCTGGTGCTGCTGAAGGTTCCAGGAATTTATTATCACTGTCTGAGCAGGACAAACTGACATACGTATAAACACAGATATCAGTCAGTGGATAACACTGAATGCGTGAAATGTCATTATGTAGTTTATTATGGTAGAAATTTCAGAAAGGCCATAAAAGCTGTCAGTCACCATGATGATGACATAGGAAAGGGGGTAACAGTATGAGTGATATAAATAATCGCTCCACTTTCAGGCTGCAACTAAGAATGATGTATTTCACTGATTATTTTTGTGATTAAATGAGCACTCAGATCCATCTGAGGTTTATGACAAATGTGTAAAAGTGTAGACAATTATCACGTTATAATAACCATGACATCTTTAAGGGCCCCTTCACACATAGTGCAAATTTGGTTGAAGTGCACACGAAGTAGGAATCGTATGCAAAACGTGTAATTTCGTAGCTGCCTCGAACGCCTCCTACACCTGTTGCTACAACTATTTGCGCACGCCAGCGGCTGAAAGACAGAGTGTGCGCTGTGAGAGCCCATTGAACTCTCTCGTGGCAGGTGTCGGCTAAATTCCAGCTGACACACACAAACATCTAATACCACTCATGTGGCACTTAGATAATGTGTGGCCATTCGCACTGTTAACACGACAACAGTCAGCAGACAATCACTTCTGAGCTGGATGTGAAATCTAAGTGTGGGCACACACGTGCCGTGTGTGTGAATCGCACGTGTGTTGCATGAGCTACTGGTACTGTAGATATAGAGATGGTGTGTTGGTGTGTGCGCTGAACTGACAGGGGGTGTGTCCGTCAACAGCTACAGGTGTTGAGATTTGTGGTTGTGGATGTCACAACGTGCTGTGTTTGGATGGACATGAACTTTCAACTGTCCACTGTGACGCGCGTGTGGACATACATAAAAACATATATCGCTGTTGTGACGGGCCCCGGGTGACAATGGACCATCAGATCATAACACGCAGCGGACGATCTGTCACGTCACCCACATGAGCTCTGTTCCACATGGACACGTGCGCGGGGCCGGCTGGACACACAGGACCAATAGATGTGGACATGATAACAGCGCACTGCTTCATTAATCTAATTTCATGACTGTATGTCTGTGGCCATGAGTCATCTACAGAGGAACAGACGGTTCATATTTGATAAGAGAGTTTTTATGGTGTGTGGTTTTATTTTTTTAAATACATCCATCTCACTGTTCATATCAGGCATTTTCCCACACCATTTACAGGCCAGCAATGACAGTGCAGTAGTAAGGTTTTGTGCTGGTAATCAGTAAAGTGCAGGCTCGAATCCCGTGGGTGGCGTGTATTTTTTTTTTGTTTGTTTGTTTTCCACAGCAGCGGTGTAATGTGGTTACACATGCTCCAGTTGCTCACACTGTGTTTGTGCACAAGTGTGCATGAAACCTTCGCAGCAGGATTATACATGCCTGTCCTTCAGCACAATGTTATCGTGGTTTGCTAATTCGAACTGTTTCGCGCTGTTTCGCCAAAATTCGACAAAATTCGCATTATGTGTGAAGGGGCCCTTAAGCAATAATCCATCAGCCAGAAAACAGTTTTGACTTTTATACCCATTAAGAGGTTTAAACAACACTTACAGTCTAGCCACAGTGTACCACAACCTACGCAAAATATATGGTGGCCATCCCTGTGTGGCAGCTACGGAAAGGAAGGGGTTAATGAGGGATTACACAGGGGTCAACATTTAAAAATGCTCTAGTCATACTGAAGGGTATCCCACATTATATGTCTGATCATAAAGAACCCAAAAAGGTATCATTTGAATTATCTATGACTGACGGTTATGGAGTTATGAGGTAAAAATACCAAAAATTAAAGTTGCTCCAATTTTGGTAAAATGTACTGCAAATTATTGGTAGAGCTCATAGGATTAATACATGTAATAATTTTGTCAGTGCTGAATGCTTGGTCTCCAAATTAATGGTGAAACAAGGTGGATGTTCACTGGATTGTGTGACATATGACAGCTGGTGGAAACTATTCATTTTTCTGGCTCACGTGTGTGTGGTCACAGCACACTGACGCTGGATTGTAAATATTGTTTGGCCCATTTAAGTGGTACTGAAAAGCCACTTCGTCCACGGACTATGAAGAATAGGTCTGTGGTCAGGCTTAAATCAGGTCACTTATGAAAGGTGAAATCAACACTGATGGGGGAATATAAGCTGCCTTGTACGAGGTGATAAAAGTCACAGCAAGGTCAAAGCCAAACTTATCTGAAAGCAGAACACCGCGTAACACAAATATTTTCTTGAGCTACAATTTACCAGACGGTACATCTGAGATGCAAAGCTAGATATGAGGTTTTAGTGAAATAAAATTCTCCTCTATACCTCAAGATTTAAGATTCATACAACTTTATTGATCCCTAAAAGGGCAATTCATATCACACCCATTTGCCTCAGACAAAAATACAGCAATTAATCCACAATTATTACTAGTTGAATGTAATAATGGCACACATCAGAATTAAACACCCGCATACATACATATGATTGTTTATGTACATTAAACTTTGAAACAGTCCATCATCCTAATTGAGGCAATGTGAGTGTGGGTTGCAGCAGCTTCACGTCGCGCAACCAAGTTTGGGGGGTGGAGATGGCTGGGCAGTTGCTGCGGCTGGGCAGTTGCTGCAGCCGTGCTGTGCAGCCTCCCAGAGTGTGAAAGAGTGGCAGAGCGGAGGCCGGGGTGGGGGTGGGGGCAGAAACATAAAGAAGGGATAGGGGTGGGGGTGTGTGCATCATGTGTGCAGATGAGTTCATATCAGTCTGTAGGGGGGGGGGCAGATGAAGAGGGGGCCAAATGCATCAACAAGGCCGTTGAAATCTTTCTGAAGGAAAACAAAGTGGCATTTTGACCTTCGGTAGCTGATAAGGCTTGTTGTATGGCTGGGGGGGCCTGGCTGCCTTTTTGTTTCTGTCTTTTGTCCTGTCTTTTGTTTTTCCTTCCAGGTGGCTTGCATTTGGGACTGAGTGGCTGTGTAGCTGAGTTTATCAGGACCTCACCCTGATCACCTGCGGCTCGTCAGGACTCACAGCTGTGGTGCATCTACATGGATTGGAACATGGTGGCATTTAAGACTGGAGTACACAGTGTGTATTTGCCAGAGACTCGACCTTGTGACCAGACGGGTGAGATCGTCGTCTCGGGAGCCATCTCATCATCAGTGGATGCAGAGAACGTCCAGGTTTGATGCATCGTCTGTGAAAGAGGAGGGGGTGAGGTCTCACGCTCGTCAGCACACTTCCTGAGGTACGTTAGATTTTGTGACTAACATTTATACAGTCAGTAAATGTGGTGTCCCTCACACCTTATTATATTGAGCTGTATGTTGGTCGTGTAATCAGCTTCCACTGCAGTGGAGTTTTGTGAACTGGGTGTTCCATGCAAGCAGGGTGGGAAGCTGATTAGTAATTAAGCCAGGAAGTGTTTGCTGTTTGTGCACCTTTGAGCGTTCTCTCTGTGTGTTGAGTGTGGACTCACATAATGATTCCTTCTTTCACAGACTCGGTTTGTCGCGGCCACCTGGGGGGTGTCGGCGGGGTCCTTGGGTCCGAATTGGTTCTGGCTCCGGACCGTTGGCGCTGCTGGGAGCGCACCGCAAAACCACCACGCCAGACCGCGCACTTTTATATTTTTTCACAGCACTGTTATGTTCATTAAACTCTGTTATCCTTTGTACCGTGCTCTGCTTATTTTATACTGGGTCCTTCAAACGCTGGTCGGTTCTCCGGGCTGCGTCCGACACATAACAGTAGTCCCTGGCTAAACATCGCGGACCCAGTGGTAGCAGAGACGGTAATGCGCCGGGAAGGCGGCAGCAGACGTTCAGAAGTTATCCGGATCAGTTGCGGGTGCTCTCTGCCCGGATGGTGCGCGTTGGAGAACCCATTACTGAATACTGATTTGAGCGCTCATGCAGCCATGTTCCTGTGTTTGTGCCTTATCCGTGGGTCGTGGTGGAGGGTGACTGGCGACGGCTTCGCGTCACACTTCGACCGGATAAGAGGTTTAAACGGGAGCTGCAGGAGTGGGTCTGTAATGGGTGAACGCGCACGGTGGAGCTCTGTGGCACGGGTCGCGGTGCTTCCTGTGTTACAGTCATAGCCCCGTTTCCCCGGGTAATGATAGCTACTGCGTCTGTTGTGTCAGCTCCGGTGTTATTTAGTTGAATCCCATTTTTGGTTGTGTGTTACACACAGCTGCGCACAGAAGAGCAGCTTGAGTTTGTTTTCTCCGTTACCAAAGGGGGTTTTTCATTTTTAGCACTTTGGCTCCCTCTTGTGGTGACTGAGTCACATTACCGTTAAGCTCTTAAGTTGGAACAGGTGTGTTCGATTTGTTTGAGCTTGACGGTATAAACCTGTCGCGGCTCGTCTTTTTGGTCTTCTCAGGATGTCGTCTTTTAGATAACACAAACTAATTGCAAGTGATATGCTAGAAAGAGGACACAACACTTTAGAATAATTCAGCCTTAAGCAAGATAAAATGCACAGAGTTTTTAAGTTTATTTAAGCCTTCGACACAAAGCTTAGACAAACTGAGTCCTCTAGAGAGACTGAATATGACAACCGCGCTCATCTATTTATTGGAGACCCGCGGGCATCGCTCCTCCTTCGACTTTTTTATTTATTTCATTCCCAAGACATGGTTTTCTATTGGAAGCGTCCTCTAGTGAACCCTAAGCAGGTGTTAGGCCATTATTTCAATGTGACAAATGCTCCCATTAAAACATGAAGGATTTACAACTGATTTTTTTAAAAGACCTTCAGCCACAGGTGCAGCTGGCCTGAGGCCCCCTCCGCACGTGGCCTCAGCCACACGTGCAGCTGGCCTGAGGCCCCCGCACGTGGCCTGCGGGAAAGCACCTAAAAGGCCTTGGAAAGCCCCTGACAGACTAAATGACTAATAGAGCCCTTTTTTGGGGTTGAACACCTGCTAGTTCAACCAGAGGACATACAGTTCGGATCAGGACACTTGATAGTTCATCACAGTTCAAATATGGACCTAAAAATTCTTCTACAGTCCCTCCTCTGGGACTCGAAAGAGTCCCATTACATCAACTATACTCTTGGGTTGTTTACTGACAAGACATCCTCATTTGTGCATCACAATAAAAAAGAAAAACACAGCACTCGACTTACTGATAACTCTGGTGCGGATATGAATATCAGTGATACTTCACACGGTAAATATATTGCAGTGCAGGTGAACCTACATACTAAGGCACAAGGTGAGCAATTAGCTGGATTATATCAACACAAGGTGACATTCAAACATTGAGTTTTGGTGTAATTCAAGGCACTTAAAATGGCCACATAAAACAAGTTACATCAACCTCTTAATCATGGCAAAGTAAAGGCTTCACATTGACATCAGTGCAACCAATCATCTTCTGGCATCTATTGACTCACTCAACCAGAGGCTCCAACCCATTATACTTGGTTCTACATATTATTTTGTTAAAGCGTCACACATTTATTATTTAAATGCATCAAATAACCCCTACGTTACCACTATTTAGTCAACCAATCAAGTAACTATTCTAAGGTTAGCGCAGCTATGTCTAGTTAAATGATAAACACAATAAATGGTTTCCCTTCATGTCCGTCCTTAAGTCATTTGCCTTAGTCAATCGTATAATGGTTTTCATTATAGGCCATTTCTCAACATTCTCCACTTTGTTTTTCTTCTTTTTCAGCTTGTTTTCTAATGCCCGTTTTGGCCAGACACCAAATTTAGGCAATGCATGTCTCTTGAGGCATGCTATAATTTAAGAAAAAAGGGGTCCCTATGGTGCATCTTTACTACTAAATCTACAAACACGCCGTGTAAGGGTCCCCTTTTTATAACTTTGCAATGTGATATCTATGTGTATGCATTTAGCTTTATCTGTGTTACGCAGATGATGGTAAGGACAGACATTTACCCAACCTTCGTTACTAACATATATCCTTCTTTGTTTTTATTTACACTCAGATTTCTGAAACCAGTCCGCAATTCAAACTCAAGAACCAAGATCATAGTCCGTGTTCAGTGCCATTACGTCAGTCCGCGCTCCTCAGCATTTACTCAGCATCTGAAGTTTTGGGAGAAGTTGGGGAACATGGGGAGGTTGGCCTTTCAGGGGTAGTGGGGGAAGGATCAGGAATTCTGGCTTTCAGACAGTCGTGCAGTTCTCTGATGGATCTTTCCAGCTCCTTGTGCTGCTTGGCCAGGTTGTACAGGGCCCCCAGAGAATTCTTGCCCACATTCAGGGTGGTGGTGGCCAGCCCTAGCTGTTCCCTTTCCATATGCTCCATCATGCAGGCTAGCATGTCCATACTAGACTGAAGACCACACAGTTGAGTATGGAGGCCCTCCTGAGCACAAGAGATGTTGGCATTGTCACGGTGTATCCTGAACAGGTATGCAGCTGTCTGACTTAGTTGTGGCATGATTTCCTCAAATAGCTCATGGGGAATGTGATTTGTGAGGGGCAGGAGCTGCTCCAAGGTTTTTGGAACAGACTCTTGTGGAAGACGAAGCTCTCGAACCAAGATTGCCATGTCCTGTGGGGTGACCATGACCAGATTAAGGTTGTGCAGTCCAGGGGACAGGAAGTACAAGGGGGAAGGCATTTCGTGTGTGGGGGGAGTATTGTTGATGTCGCACAGGCAAGTGGTTGGGACACTCTGGGCATTTAGTAGCCTGTACAAAGCTCCCCTCTGTCCTGGTGGGTGAGTTTGGCTAAGGTCCACCCCTGCTGATCCTCCTCCAGAGGTACTGGGCTGATCAGAATATCTCTCCTGCCTTGGGGGTGGAAAGCTGGGGACAGGTCCTAGCAGTGAATTGGGTCTAGGATGCACTCGGGCGGTTGCTGCATATGGCCGACCTTGGCTGCCTCCCCTGGAGGGTATCGTTGCCACTGGCACATGTGACTGTCTCCATGGCTGTTCCTGAGTCCAAAGGGTCTTTCAGGTGATGGTGGAGTCCTCGGGCTGACTCTTGCTGCAGGCAGATTCTGTGAAGCCGTCATCGCCAGGTGCTGGAACGATGAAGATCCTTCTGTTGCCAACTGGTTTAGCTGCTGGATGGAAGGCGGCTGTGGCGACCAATCATGTCTCGACCATCCCTCCTGTATATCCTCTTCTCCAAACAGTTCTGAGAGTCCAATCAGACTTGATAGAGGCAGATCAGGCATAGGTCCCTGATCAGGGGAGTCTGGTCTCTCAGCCATACTCCTGTGTCCTAGTAATATACATATACGTTCATTATTACAGCTCCATGTCATTCTTTCAGATATTGTCTATCCTATCCCTCATTTTTGTGGGTGCATGTGTGTGAATGTAAATGTGCGTGCATGTCTTCTTCCTCGTCTACAATATCACCAAGCACGGTCCATCCCAGTCCTCCCTATCTGGGGTGTACGCCACAATATTAGGGAGCTGGGGGCTGTCGGGGAGGATAATTGGTATTTCATCCATTTCCATATATTCTGGTTCTCTGTCTGTTTCGTTTGTGCTTTCTTCTAGGGCTCGGATGGCTAGCAGTGGGAGCTGTCCTACTGTGGATGAAATCAATTTATTGACCAGAAATTTTATCAAGGGAATACCACAACATATTACCAGCAAGACCGCCACCCCTGTTAGTGCCAAGATTACACCTATCTGGTACAACCAGTCTTTCCATGATATCCACCCTCTCCTTAGAGTCCCAAACAGTGAAAACAGTGGGCCAATATTCATTCCATTCCCTACAATGTATCCAGAATCGTCAGTTTCATTTCTCCCTCCTATGGAGTTACTTAACAGTTCCTGTTGCATCTCTTCAAGTGTGATTAAGAGCTCTGTCAAATTTCCGTCTTCCCCTGTACGCATGGGAATAGCTGTGCAACATTCGGTGGCTTTGATCATAATACAAACTCCTTGTTCATCAGCCATCATCATCTCAATAGCTAATCTATTTTGCATTGTCATTAGCGAGGTGGCGTGCAGTTGTTCGGTTAAGGCTCCTACTGCTGCCAATGTCCAGTTCAGGTATCTTTGTTGATTATACCACAAGTAATTAATCCACTGCACCTCCTGGAACCTAGAACGGATTTTTGGAGTAACCCCGAACAGAGCCAATGCCCATCCCCATTTATCCGCATCTTCATCTGCTTTAACTCTGCTACTGTCTATGGCTTCTAACTGTCGGGGTATCCCTTCTGGTATCCCGTTTCTTACTGTGATGTTGTAGTCTGTTTTAAACGTCATTATTCCTCTTTTCTTACGAAGTTTCTGTGGCATGGGTTGTATTGAATTTGACATTTCAATTACTGTTATAGCTCCTGTGAGCATCACAGGAGCACAAAGGCCCTTCCAATTAGGGGACAGCGATGACAGGAGTTTCCTTCTTTGTCCGCATATCCAAAAGATGTCAGCTAAGGGTACCGTTCCCTTAGCTAAATTTGGAGTAGATACCCATGAAGCATGGGTGAGATTCAGTCCAATTACAGACCCCCCTGTGGCCGGTACTATTTGTTCACACTGTATGCCTGCTGCTGGCAGGGTGTGACAGACGGTAATGTTCCATGCTGTTTTGGCCGGTTTGTATTCTTGCTGCTTTTGCATACACTGTATGTGGTGTTTTGGCTGGGTCGTCCCTACCTGCCAATCGCTTATGTATTGTGCTACTAAGCCTTTAGCTATACAGAATGGGTGTATCATCCCTTTCTCTATTTTAATCATAGGTGGAACGGTTCCTTCTGTACTTAGGGGCACTGGACAAAGTTTACTGTCGGCAGCATATTTTTCATCACCTACTGCCATTTTCATAACACATTGTGTATAGCATTCTGCTTGGTCTGAGTTATGTTGGGGACTCCTATAACAGTTGTTGATATCAGGTAGGGGTTTAGCCTGAGGTATCACACCTTTCCGGTGACAGGCTATGCAAGGCTTTTCACTGATCTGCCTAGCCGAAAATTTCAACCATTGGTAAAATAAATTGTGTGCGGGCTAGGTCTGTACTGGGATCCCATCTCCCTAAGTGACTGCTTGTTTCTAGGCTTCTAATTGTCCTCTTTTTCCTTGGTTTGATTTTTACCCATTTTGTGGCTTCATGTACTGTAACAGTTACGTCTTGCTTGGTTTCCCTGCATCCTCTTTTATCACAAATTACCTCTATGTTGAGTGTTCCCTCCTCTTCACATTTGATGCTAATGGCTTCGCCTAATATGTAATCCCCCAGCTTTCCCTGTATTCCTATGTTCTTGTAGGCTTTTGATTTAATGTATACCAAATTATATGTTTTTCCTGTGTTTAGAATGCCTTGTTTAGCTGCTATTGCGGCCATGGCCACGGCACAGTCCGTTGTATGTTTTGGATGTCTATTTTCTCCCATACTGACCACCAGTAGTATTGTCAATCCCTTGAATAATTCCTTAATCATTGCTCTGATGACTGTTGAGATGTGCTACTAGATGTGCTACTAAGTGAGCCGTCACTAGATGAGCTGTCACTAGGGATGTGTGGTGTATCTGTGCTTTGTCTGGGTTGTACTTCCTGCGGTTCTTCTGTCGGTAAATCTACTGAGTTGCTGTCCGAGTCTGATGTCTCCTGTGGCCTGTCTATCTGTCGGTCTGTATTTCTGTCTGTCTGTTGGCCTGCGTCTCCAGTTGTTTCTGAGTCTGCATCTGAGTCTGTCGCTGCTCTATCTGGCAGGGATCCACTACTCTCTGAAGCTGTGCGTCGTCTTTGTTCAATCAGTCTCTGTGAGCGCCTTGGCCAGTGTTCGCCTGGCTGCAGGGAGGCGTGGCCTTCCCTCGGTGCTTCTTCTGGCTGCAGGGAGGCGTGGCCGTCCCTCGGTGCTGCTGTAGGGTCTCTGGCTTCTCCTGCTTCCCCCCTTGGCCCGGCGGCTCTGCCAAGACGAGCTTGCCGAGGCCGCAGGGGCGCTGGGCCACCAACCCTACAGCAGTGGTTTAAATGAAACCAAGTGTCCTTACCGTCTACTTTGACTGCTGTACGTGAGGCAAGAATAACTTTGAAAGGACCTTCTCGGCGGGGCCTGTCCCACTTCTTTTTGAACACCTTGACGTAAACCAGATCACCAGGCTGGATGCTCTGATTTTCGAGTGGAATCTCTGCTTCTCTGTCTTCTGTAGCACCTTTGACCTGCAAAAAGATAGTTTTGTGTATTTGGGTTAACTGTCTCAGATAATTATGCCATTCGTCTTGTAGCTGCTCCAGCGATGGTCCTTTGTAGGGTCCTCTCAGGTATGGAATAGGCAGCGGCCGACCTGTAAGAGCTTCAAATGGTGTCAAATGGGTTAGTCGGTTAGTTTGTGAGCGCATTGACAATAAAGCAAGCGGCAACGCATCCAGCCAGGTTAGTTTGCCATTGCTGTCTGCTATGATTTTTGCTAGTTTGTTCTTTAAAATGCCATTAGCCCATTCCACCACCCCATTTGATTGGGGGTGATAAACACATCCAAACTTCTGTTTGATACCCAATTGTTTGAATGTTTCTTGTGTAACCTTGGCTACAAAAGCCCTACCGTTGTCAGATGAGATAGTATCTGGAATGCCAAATCTTGGAAAGACATCTCGGCACAAGAATTTGGCTACCGTTTTATGGTCTTGATTTGCAGAGGCTACTGCCTCAATCCATCGGCTGAATCTGCATATCACTACCAAAACATATCTCATTCGTTTAACTCGATTTTCAGCTCCCATGTCTATGAAATCCATCATAAGATGTCTGAATGGCCCATCAGGGACCGGAATGTGGGCTAAAGGGGCTGTGAATGATTTCCGGACATTGTACTGTGCACATACCTCACACTCATTCAACAAACGGTCCACTGTTGCTGCCATATATGGTGACCACCAGACAGCTTTTAGTTTGTTCATAATTTGGACTTGCGAACAATGATCGGGTCCGTGGGCCCAAATGATTGCATGTCGTAATAAATTGGTGGGTAACACAAAATGTCCATGACTACTGCGCCACAGCTTGTCCGCTGGCCCCTGACTGCGTGTCTCAATAGCGCCTCGTTTAACCCACATTCGTTTTTCTTCTCCACTGGCCCTACTTTGAGCCACTATCAGTGCGTCAAGTGAAACCAGTGGGGCACAATCTTGGATGGTTAGCAGGGGAAACATATTTTCTCCTTGTGCTCCTTTGCGAGCTGCGTCATCTGCTAGGTTGTTACCTTGAGCTATGATGTTATTATTCTTTTGATGACCTGCACATTTAATGATGGCTACCTCAGACGGTAATTGGAGAGCTTGTAACAGTTGGGAAATCGCTTCTCCATGAGTGACAGGGGTGCCATCTGCTCTCAGGAATCCCCTTTGTTTCCAAATGTTTGCATGTACATGACATACGCCATAAGCGTAGGCTGAGTCTGTGTAGATATTAACACGTTGATCTTTAGCTATCTGGCAAGCCATAGTTAAGGCTTTAATTTCTGCCAGTTGGGCTGAACAAGGCTGATCAATTCCTTGGGACTCCAGTAATTCAAAGGTCTCGCCATCCGTGTTTAGTTTAACAATCCCCATACCCGCATGCAATCCCGCGGCATCCCGAAAGCATGAGCCATCCACGAACAGGGTTAGATCTGCATCTATGGCGTGATTATACAAATGTTCTCTGGCTCTCAAAAATTTCTCTGTCTCTGCCACACAGTTATGTGGAGTACCATCTAACGGTGTGGTCAATTTGGTGGCGGGATTCACCGTGTGACAACGTTGTATTGTTATTTCTGGAGCGGACAACACAACTTCATATCCAGTGCGTCTAGCTTGTGTTAAGACAAAACGTTGACTGGTTAGCAGGGCATGTAACTGATGCGACGTGTACAACGTTACTGCATGTCCCATGATTATGGATGATGCTTTTTGAAATGCAAAGGCAGCTGCTACTAGACCCTGATAGCATGGTGGCAATCCTGTTTCAATATTGTCAAGCTTTGTACAAATAGGCCAATGGTTGTTTTCCTTCATTTGTTTCCTGCATTAGTACAGCACAAGCATAACCAGCTTTTTCAGTAACATACAAATGGAAAGGTTTCCCATAATCTGGGTTACCTAACGCGGGAGCAGATTGCATGTCTGTTTTTAGGGCCTCAAAAGCTCCCGTTGCCTGATCTGTCCAGACGAGGAGAGCTGCATTGCTTGTTTGCCCCACTGCTCTAATCATGGCACGCAAAGGTGCAGTTTTTATAGCATAATCACAAATCCACGGCCGACTGTACCCTGCCATCCCAAGGAATGAAAGCATCTGTCCCACTGTTTGGGGTTTGGGAGCCTTGATTATAGCCTCCACTTGGCTTGGGGCTATACATCGCGTGGTCCCACACAACTGTCTTCCCAAGTATTCTACTTGTTGTTTGCAGAACTGCAATTTGTCCTTACTTACTTTATGACCTCCATCTGCCAATGCATGCAATACAATTAATGAATCTTTTTCACACTGTTCTTGAGTCTCTGATGCAATAAGGAGATCATCCATATATTGCACCAATGTACTGGGTATGTCAAGGTGTTGTAAATCTTCAGCCAGGACTTTGTTAAAGATGGCTGGGGACAGGTTCAGTCCCTGAGGTAGCCGTGTATACGTTAGCTGTTGTCCCAGAAATGTGAATGCAAACAAATGTTGTGAGTCTGGGTGCACAGGCACACTGAAATAGGCTGAACACAGATCGATTACTGTGTACCATTTTGCTCCAGCAGGGATGCTTGATAGTATAGTATGCGGATCAGGTACTATAGGTGCATCCATTTCTATAATTGCATTGATAGGACGCAGATCATGTACCAGCCGATACTCTTTGGTATTGTTTTTAGGGATAGGGTAGATAGGAGCATTGCATGGGCTTGCAGTTTTTATTAAAACTCCAGCTGCCATTAGTCCCTTAATTACTGGTTTTATGCCTTCAATAGCCTGAGGTTTTAATGGATACTGCCTTTGGTGAGGCAGTTTTGCCCCGGTTTTACTTTTATTTTTACTGGTAAGGCTGTTTTTACTAGTCCTACATCCGTTTTGCTTTTGGACCACACCACTGGTGGTATTTGCTCTAACAATTTCTCTTGTTGGGCCGATAACACCATCTGTCCCTCTGGTCTAGGATTGAGCTCCACTTTTTGAGCTATAGCCTCATCATTTACTTTTAAATTAATTCGTACAAACTGCTGGTCTTTTGACAGATGTACTTGTGGACTTTCCATGTTTTGCCATTCTTCAACTTCTGAGGCTGTCTTTACCATTGGACCTAGGTCATGGGATTCGTACTTTTCTGAGACTAAAAGGGTCACATGAGGCATGGCATTCGGCACTTGATACCATTGTTGTTCAGCTGAAGTTAGCTTGACAGAAGCTGCGGCCCCTTGGGGGCCCTGTGTGGCTGTTACCACAGGTGCCTGTATGGTGGCAGCAGTGTTTGCCGTAGGGCCTAGGCTTGCCGACTCAGAAGGAACAGGGGTCATCATTGGTGCCTGGGTCTTTGTTTTTTCTTTCTTGACTTTGGTTAGCTCTCCCAACTGCATCTGCACCAATTTTTTCGTCAGGGATTTTGCTGCATCTTCTTCTTTTTGTTTTTCTTTCTTGTAGATTTCAAGATGGTGACAAATATGCTCAGAGTATAAAGCCCAATTCATTTTCGATAGTCCCACAACTCCATCTAGGGCTTTCTGAACCTCATCTGGTAGAGCCTTTTTTACAGTTATTTTAAACAGGATTTCAGTTGCTGGAGAATGGTTCCATGCATTTCCTGTTTCCTCCGCCCATCTCTTCTGGAATCGGTGCAGGAACTTCTTTGGGCACTCTTCAGGTGTCCACTCCTCATCATCCAATTTAGAGGGATCCAAGACCTCAGGGAACTTTCTTCTCAGTCCTTCCCACATGGAGTTTCTATAGCGATTAAAGGGGACTTCATCATGTTGATTTGTGCCCATCATTTGTCTTAGTCCAACCTTTCCTGCTAATTCTTCAGTGTCATGTTTTCCCATGACATGCATTAGCAAGGCTTTTATGTCACCTAAAGACAAGGTTACCCCTGCAGTGCCTTCTTCTAAGGCAGTTATCCATCTCCCAGCTCCTTGGGTGATGTCTGGCAGTCTGTTGGCCAGCCCCACCATGTCTGTCCAGCTCCATGGGGTATACACATGATGACCATTTCTAACCACCAATGGGCATATGAGGTCTTCGTCCTCCTCTTCTTCTGTGCGGACTCCATACTGTCTTCCAGATCGAGTGCGACTGACTGGTTCCAGGCAGTCCATCCAGTCGGTTATATTCTGTTCTAAAGCCGCTATGTCTTTGGCTACACATCGTTGTCTTTGCCTGAGTCGGGCCTCTTTTGCACTCTCAATGATGATCTCACCAGAAATTTTTCGGGTGGGTGGCTGTATAATGTGATTCCCTTGATTGGGCGTCGATTGTTGTAATATTCTTCTTTCCTCGGCGTCCCTATGTCTTTGTATTCTTTCCTTCGCTAGCCGAAATTGCTCAGCTAGTTCTTCATTATCTCTTCTGGCCAGATCCAGTGTGTCACAGAAGCTCTTGTGCCACTCTTCGGAGCCTCTATAGCCTGTGAAGGTCCAGTCAGCTGACTTATGGTGGGAGGGGACGGTTTTCAGTGGACCTCGATGTGCAGGCGGAGCCTTCAGGTCTCTCTCTTTATCCTCGTCTGCCTCCGTGTCACTGTTATTTGTGGCCCCCCCTGCTGGTCGTGGTGTGCGACCACTTACTTTCGGACTTGGAGACCTTGTATGATCCATTTGACAGACTGAGGACCTGTCTCCTTGTGGCTCTCGAGCTTTTAGTGTCAGTGTGAATTTGCCCTCCACATCCATGCCTTGGTCCTCTTCACGAGTTCCTAATACAAATTGTCCAGCTGTCTTCCCCATATCATGACGTTTATATAAGGGTGGCTCTGCTTCCCAGCTCGGTGCACTGGCTTTAGTCTCTTTGGATCTTTCCTCTGTCATTTTTTCTCTTTTCTGCTGTAGCCTCTGTGCTTCCTGCTTGAACAAGGCCAAAACTTCTTTTTCTTCAGTGCATTTTTTGTTGTTTTTTTATGTTCTTCTGCTGATCTTTAATTTCTTTTTTCTGTATTTCTACCGCAACTGCTTCACACATCACCGGATCAAATGATCCCTCCAAAGGCCATTGCCTGCCCCCATGTGACCTTTTGTGCCACTTTCTCATACATTGGTTGGCCTTAGTGCGTTTTCCTGGATATTTTCTTAGTACTAAGTCTAGCGGGGTACTTTCCCGACCTTGACCTTGAGAGTTACCCATGTAACCCTGACAAACGCTATGTGAGGTGTTTCTATGGTGTTCTGGTAGTCCCTCAGGGGCTGTCCTGATCCAGACCAATAACTTGCTGGCTGTAACACCTGTTTTGTATTTTAAACCCTTAAAAGGATTAAATTTCCAACTGCTATGCCCGTCTTCTTTTTCTTTAACTAAATATGAAAATTTACCTGTTTCCCACCGAACCTTCCTTGGGACCACAGTCAGAGTCAACCTAGGAAACAGTTCTTCACCTGGATCGGTTGGTAGTGTTACTAAATGATTTAATGGTATGCTAAGTTCTTTATTAGGGTCAGCACAAAGCAGCTCCAGCCACGGGGTTAAACCCTGATGCCACAGATGTCTTATCAGCAGCTCCCAATTAATTAGAGGGAATTGTTCTTTCTTTTGCTTCAGATTGATTACCTTAGTAATCTGCCATAATTTCTGATTGATCTCTTGTTCGTCCTGCCAATGTTCTGCTCCTACCCTGTCAAAATAGGTCCTTTCCAGCCAAAAATGTGTCCTGATTCCCTGGGTTTCGATGTCTCCGTCAGTCAAGTAATGTTCTGGGAGTATTATTTCATCATCACTTAAGTCTCCCATCAATGACTGTCCCAAGCATTGATCAGTCTGTCAGCTTTTTCACTATAATCTAAGCTTTATCTCTTTTGATTTATAACCAATTTTATTTATTTAATCCTCTTACAACCCTAACACTTCCTAATGTCTTTGCTCCCGACTTTCTTCTATTTTCCTTCTAATTGTTTAACTTTCTGCTTCTTCTTTCTTTTTCTGCTATGTTTGTTTATTAGTTTTCTCTCTTTGAAATAATATCTACCTTTTCTGTATTTACATAGCACTCTTCTCCTGTCTTTTTCTTCACTGTCTCTGTTTCACACTTTACTCTCTGCCTGTCATGCCCCTCCCAAGTCCTCCTGTTGGGTCTAAATACCTCCCCCTCGTACTCTTTCACATTAATCTTGTATGTCAGCCAGCTTGCAAGCCCACAGCTTTTTGCTTGCACCTCCCCGCTTACTCTCCACTCTCCCACACACAATTTTCAACAGCTTTATACACAAAAATTATTAAAAACAACTTTCTATATATCTCTATCTAGACTTCTGCCACTTTTCACTCCGCGGCTTTAAACAACCTTTTTATTCACTTAACACCAATGTGTTCTGTTTAAGCATGTATCTCTTCTTCACGTTAGACAGCTTCTCCGGCGCTGTCAGCAACTTCATATATTACTTTTTTCAAGCCCTCTTTGAGCGTACAATATTTCATTTACTTCTACGCCTTACCGCGCCTCGCGTGCGTATCCTGTGCTTAATATATTATTTTTCACCAGCTCCTTTCTGAGCATACAATATTTCATTTATTTCTACGCCTTACCACGCCTCGCGTGCGTATCCTGTGCCTTTCTGCACTTTCTTCTGCCTTTTTTTTTTTCACTTACTGAGCTCCTCGTGAGCTTAATGTGCCTTTGCACTGAAAATATTCTCTTTTTCTTTTCTTATAAAAAAACTCATATTACTGTGTACTTAATTACTTATTCTTCTCCCACGCCCCACAAGCGTGTATCTGGTGCCTTACTGCACTATTTTCTGCTTCATTAATTCTCATGTATTCTGCACTAACTCTTCATTTATTTATTTATTTTTTTTTTATAGTTTTTCTCTTTTCTTAAAAAATGACGTCCTTTATTGAGCTCTTTTACTTACTGTCAGCTGTGCCACTTTGCACTTTTAAATCTCTTTATCACGTACGGTATTTCTACTGCGCCCCCTCAGGCGCTTATCTTGTGCTTCCTCTGCACGTATTCTCTGTTAAACTCTTTTTCTCACTTATTTCACTTCAGTCTCTGTTAAACTCTTTAAATAACCTTGTATTACCTTGTATCTATTTGTCAGTATACTCCCCTAAATTAACCCCTACAGCGCATGCTATCAGCCGGCACGTTAGTAACAAATTTCAACACCAATTATTCCCCAAGCATCCAGGTTAGTTCTCCACGCACTCTTTCCGCACCAGAGTTCATGAACATTCCTGAACTTTCACTCACATAGACATTCTTTTTCCCGGGAACACACACACCTTCTGAGCATTTTATCTACAAGGCCTGATAATTTTCAATCTTATCTTTTTTAGTCTCTTATCAATTTTCTTAGTCCAGGTTCTTTTGGGTAAGAGGCAATTAAAAATATCACCTGTCAACTTGGGCGGAAATCCCGACTCACTCCTCCAGATCGTGCAGAAATTATAAAAGGTTTCTGCTTACCTTTTAGTCGTGATCACTGTTATTTACGGTCTGGAGGGATGAGCTGGACTGCCCCAGGCTGCCGGAATGCCCCTGGACCCTCCTGAAGCTGGCTCGCCAAGTTCTGTCGCGGCTCGTCTTTTTGGTCTTCTCAGGATGTCGTCTTTTAGATAACACAAACTAATTGCAAGTGATATGCTAGAAAGAGGACAGTCTTTTAGATAACACAAACTAATTGCAAGTGATATGCTAGAAAGAGGACACAACACTTTAGAATAATTCAGCCTTAAGCAAGATAAAATGCACAGAGTTTTTAAGTTTATTTAAGCCTTCGACACAAAGCTTAGACAAACTGAGTCCTCTAGAGAGACTGAATATGACAACCGCGCTCGTCTATTTATTGGAGACCCGCGGGCATCGCTCCTCCTTCGACTTTTTTATTTATTTCATTCCCAAGAACATGGTGAAATAATTGGAACATGGTGGCATTTAAGACTGGAGTACACAGTGTGTATTTGCCAGATACTCGACCTTGTGACCAGACGGGTGAGATCGTCGTCTCGGGAGCCATCTCATCATCAGTGGATGCAGAGAACGTCCAGGTTTGATGCATGGTCTGTGAAAGAGGAGGGGGTGAGGTCTCACGCTCGTCAGCACACTTCCTGAGGTACGTTAGATTTTGTGACTAACATTTATACAGTCAGTAAATGTGGTGTCCCTCACACCTTATTATATTGAGCTGTATGTTGGTCGTGTAATCAGCTTCCTCTGCAGTGGAGTTTTGTGAACTGGGTGTTCCATGCCTGCAGGGTGGGAAGCTGATTAGTAATTAAGCCAGGAAGTGTTTGCTGTTTGTGCACCTTTGAGCGTTCTCTCTGTGTGTTGAGTGTGGACTCACATAATGATTCCTTCTTTCACAGACTCGGTTTGTCGCGGCCACCTGGGGGGTGTCGGCGGGGTCCTTGGGTCCGGGTTGGTTCTGGCTCCGGACCGTTGGCGCTGCTGGGAGCGCACCGCAAAACCACCATGCCAGACCGCGCACTTTTATATTTTTTCACAGCACTGTTATGTTCATTAAACTCTGTTATCCTTTGTACCGTGCTCTGCTTATTTTATACTGGGTCCTTCAAACACTGGTCGGTTCTCCGGGCTGTGTCCGACACATAACAAAGGCTGCCATGTTTGGGTTAGGCAGAGAGACACAGAATTCCAACACAGCCTCTCTTTAACCGTCCAGATCCAGTTGTGAATATTCACTGGTCTCCAACATCAGTTCCTCTGCAGGGCAGACAATTGCTCCAAGATGGTTTCCAATTTGCATTTAAGTTCAAAAGTTAACGCAGTCTGAGATTGTACCACCTTGCCCACGTCTTTAATCATGACGGATGTACCACTTCATCAATAAGTTGAATAACTGGTTATAAAAAATGCAAAACATGCACTATGCACAATTTCTCATATCACAGCCACAGAAGCCTTTAACTTCTCATGGGTTGTCTGGGTGTCTTGGTGGCTTTCCTCACTCTTCTCCTTCTTGTACAGTCACTCAGTTTTTGAGAACTGTTTACTCCACACAGATTTGCCATAGAGTGCCATACTGATACTGTTTATATTTCTTCATAATTGATGTAAATAACGTCCAAGACATATTCAGTGACTCTGAAATGTTCATGTATCCATCCCCTGACTTGTCTGAAGAAATATGGCAATAAAACTGATTATTTACAGGTATTATACCAAAGCGTTTATATTTTAATTGATTTATATTAAGTTGTAGAGATTTGAGTTTAAGGAAGATAATTTTAGAAATTTTTATTTTTTGTATTTTTTGTTTCATTTATTTATTTATTTGTATTTGAAATGGCATAAACAAATTGAAATGTGTAAAATACAAAGTGTTCCAATACTTTTGGAGTGCACTGTAGGTGTAAAAGAGAATGAGAATTGCAAAAAACTATGCTGAACTAAAAGATGGATATATGGCATTTCTGTAATCAAGGACCATGGAGGGTCCTAGAAGAGAGTGAAAGAAACAGGGAATTTCACCGTGCGTGTCCTGCTGGCAACATTAATAAACAATCTCTAGAGAATGTTTATCCTATACTTGCATTTGGTGTATAAAGGAGGTGCATAAAGTTTTTAGATCCTGTTCTGTAGCCCAATATTAGAGGTGCATTTAAACCTCGCACAGATGTGTTTAGCCTGCACTTTCACTACAGCCCTGCGCTTTGTTCACGTGAATCAGACATGCAAAGGTTGCTCTTGCCTTCTCAAACTACGTTATAATTGCATATTCAACAGTTCAAATTTTTAAATATCCCGAGGAGAAACCCCCAATTAAATTGGACTTTACACTTCTGGCCTAAAAAAGACAATGTGCCCCCCTCAGAGTAGTGCAAGGCTCCTCCGCAAATCTGTGTCTGGCACCGGGTCTGCCTCCAGCAGGCCACTTCTGTGAATGTCTCTGAGCAAACATTCAGAAGCAGACATCATGAAGTTGGCCTGAGGGCTCGACGTCCTGTCATGGGCCTTGTGCTCACTGGCACCGTGGAGCTCGATTGGCATTTGCCATAGAACACCAGAGTTGGCAGGTCTGCCACAGACATAAAAGAGACTGGAGATGCTGTGGAGAACATTATGCTGCCTACAACATCGGTTTGGTGGTGGGTCAGTGATGGTCTTGGGAAGCATATCCCTGGAAGGATGCACAGACCTCTATAGGCATCTGTTCATTCTTAACACATTACCCAGTCCATATCAGGAAAGATATCAAAGTGGTCCTTTAATTTTTTTGATCGGTGTATATGCTGTGTTCCTCTGTACTTTGGTGCTGTCTGTCTCTTGTCTCTCCCTCTCTCTCTCTCTCTCTCTCTCTCTCTCTCTCTCTCTCCTCCCCTGCTCCTGTTAGTGGCACTGTGGACTGCTGATGGCTGATTATGGACACCTGTAGTCATTGTCACACCTGCACCTCAGTCACCAGACTACTTATTTCTCAGATTTCCTCCTAAGTGACAGATGATTTAGACCAGGGGTGGGCAAGTTGCTCCAGAAAGAGCCAAGAGGATGCAGGTTTTCTTTGCAGCCACTGATTCCACCAGGTGATTTCACAGATTAACTGATTCCATCTGCTCAAAGTGATATTAATCATGCATCCAACTGAGCTCAGCATTTCACCAGTAAACTTTAACGTTTTTACTGCTGCCCACTTGCATTTTGGGTCCTTATGCTGTCCGTTTGAACTGTTTTCAGAACCGAACATCACAAAATATTTCAATATGTCAAATGTGAACTACTTTAAAATGTAAATCAATGGTAAAAGTGATGTCACTGGGACTGCTACAGTTTAGCCTGGAGGCAGTCATGTGTTTTGTTGGATTGCAGTGTCAGAAAATGTTGCACCTGGGGTTATTGTGTTTCAGAGCAGGTAAGCTTTCTATAATTATCGATATATCGCTTTTTAAAAATAAGTAATTGCAAAACTTTGCAAAAGTATCTTCCCATGTGTCAAGAAGAGAAGTTAACTAATCAACTTTCTGACTCTCTTTTCACCACTGGAACGCAAAATATAATAATATACAAATAATGAATGTTTATGAGTTGAACTGTATTAATATTTCATGAGGTGAAACATGGAATGTACTATTCAAGGAGGTAAAAGAATGAAAAAACATTCTTTTTTTGTTTTATATAACGGTGAAAATAGATGCTTGTCATTTGATATTTTATTAATGTATAAACAAAAAAGTGACTTACATTTTGGTGTGCGTCACTGGTCCTTTGACATCAACAGTCCAACATGAACTTTAAATCTTAATAAGAGTCCAGAATTGTTCTCAGTCAACTTGTAAAAACAATTCTGATGATGTAGTGCGTGATGCCGTGCACTGACTTCATGTACAGACTGCTGCCTGATTTTCTTACTCCAGCGAAAAATCACGTCAGAAATTAGTCCAGGTTTTCATCCTAACTTCATCCTCTTCATCCTAACAGCTCTTAATGCCTCAAAACAGCTTACAGCTTAGTGGATTTGAGTTTTTGTGTGTGTTAGAAGAATTAGCACGGTCAATTAGCTCCTTCAAATCATAAGCTGTTAGCAAAACGAACTCCGCCATGTTTAGCTAAATGCCACTCCTACTAGTGGGCGGTGGTCGCAGCATGCAGTGGTACAAAATGTATGGAACCAAATTTACACGCTAAATGCAACACAACACAAATGGGATGAATAATCCATATCACGTGATAGAGAAAGCACCAATCAAATAACCAGGATCCACTCAGCCATTATATACTCAACAAAAATATAAACGCAACACTTTTGGTTTTGCTCCCATTTTGTATGAGATGAACTCAAAGATCTAAAACTTTTTCTACATACACAATATCACCATTTCCCTCAAATATTGTTCACAAACCAGTCTAAATCTGTGATAGTGAGCACTTCTCCTTTGCTGAGATAATCCATCCCACCTCACAGGTGTGCCATACCAAGATGCTGATTAGACACCATGATTAGTGCACAGGTGTGCCTTAGACTGCCCACAATAAAAGGCCACTCTGAAAGGTGCAGTTTTATCACACAGCACAATGCCACAGATGTGGCAAGATTTGAGGGAGCGTGCAATTGGCATGCTGACAGCAGGAATGTCAACCAGAGCTGTTGCTCGTGTATTGAATGTTCATTTCTCTACCATAAGCCGTCTGCAAAGGCATTTCAGAGAATTTGGCAGTACATCCAACCAGCCTCACAACCGCAGACCACGTGTAACCACAGCAGCCCAGGACCTCCACATCCAGCATGTTCACCTCCAAGATCGTCTGAGACCAGCCACTCGGACAGCTGCTGAAACAATCGGTTTGCATAACCAAAGAATTTCTGCACAAACTGTCAGAAACCGTCTCAGGGAAGCTCATCGCATGCTCGTCGTCCTCATCGGGGTCTCGACCTGACTCCAGTTCGTCGTCGTAACCAACTTGAGTGGGCAAATGCTCATATTCGCTGGCGTTTGGCACGTTGGAGAGGTGTTCTCTTCACGGATGAATCCCGGTTCACAATGTCCAGGGCAGATGGCAGACAGCGTGTGTGGTGTCGTGTGGGTGAGCGGTTTTCTGATGTCAATGTTGTGGATCGAGTGGCCCATGGTGGCGGTGGGGTTATGGTATGGGCAGGCGTCTGTTATGGACGAAGAACACAGGTGCATTTTATTGATGGCATTTTGAATGCACAGAGATACCGTGACGAGATCCTGAGGCCCATTGTTGTGCCAACATCCAAGAACATCACCTCATGTTGCAGCAGGATAATGCACGGCCCCATGTTGCAAGGATCTGTACACAATTCTTGGAAGCTGAAAATGTCCCAGTTCTTGCATGGCCGGCATACTCACCGGACATGTCACCCACTGAGCATGTTTGGGATGCTCTGGGCCGGCGTATACAACAGCGTGTACCAGTTCCTGCCAATATCCAGCAACTTCGCACAGCCATTGAAGAGGAGTGGACCAACATTCCACAGGCCACAATTGACAACCTGATCAACTCTATGCGAAGGAGATGTGTTGCACTGCATGAGGCAAATGGTGGTCACACCAGATACTGACTGGTATCCCCCCCCCCCCCCCCCATAAAACAAAACTGCACCTTTCAGAGTGGCCTTTTATTGTGGGCAGTCTAAGGCACACCTGTGCACTAATCATGGTGTCTAATCAGCATCTTGATATGGCACACCTGTGAGGTGGGATGGATTATCTCAGCAAAGGAGAAGTGCTCACTATCACAGATTTAATCTGGTTTGTGAACAATATTTGAGGGAAATGGTGATATTGTGTATGTGGAAAAAGTTTTAGATCTTTGAGTTCATCTCATACAAAATTGGAGCAAAACCAAAAGTGTTGCGTTTATATTTTTGTTGAGTATATATTAATAATTATTATTTTAATAATAATATTTGTATGTCCACTTTTGACCAGCCTATTGCTTGGAAACAGAAACCATGGCAATGCTGCCCACTACTCAACCCCCTGCCAGTCTAGCTCAAAGCTCACACAATTACTATGTCCGCCAAGTATGTAATAAAATCATCTGTATTTAATTATTTGTCTGTCTGCCTGTCTGACTAACTGTTAGCACGATTATGTCAAAACTACTGAACGGATTTTGACGAAATATTCAACACAGATACATATTAGGTCATGGGAGACTCCATTAAATTTTGGAGGTGATCCGGATCTGAATTGGAATTCTGGATCAAGATTCACTTTATAAAGATTTTGAAGGATTACGTGAAAACTCACCAAATTTGAACAGCAGATAGATATTAGGGCAGGGGTGCTCAAGTTCGGTCCTCGAGAGCTACACACCTGAATCCAATGAAAAGCTCCTTTCATTGGATTCAGGTGTGTTGGAGCAGGGAGACAACTAAGAGTATCAGGAAGGTAGCTCTCGAGGACCAAACTTGAGCACCCCTGTATTAGGGCATGGACTCCGCTCAGTGTTGGAGGTGATCCAGATCCAGATTCTGTATCAAGATTTCCCTTTAAGTAGGCTTTGAACAGTTGCTTCAAAACTACTTTACAGATTCTCACCAAATTTGCACCACAGATAGATATTAGGGCATGGACTCCTCTCAGTATTGGAGGTGATCCAGATCTGGATCCGGATTCTGGATCAAGATTTCCCTTTAAGTAGGCTTTGAACAATTGCTTCAAAACTACTTCACAGATTCTTACCAAATTTGCACCACAGATAGATATTAGGGCATGGACTCCTCTCAGTATTGGAGGTGATCCAGATCTGGATCCGGATTCTGGATCAAGATTTCCCATTAAGTAGGCTTTGAAGGATTTCTTCAATATCTGTGTGTATGTCTACTTTTGACCAGCCTATTGCCTGGAAACAGTAACCATGTCACCCATCACACAACCCCCTGCCTGCCAGTCGAGCTCAAAGCTCACACAATTATTATTGTTGTTATCATTTGGAAATTTACACCACATGATAAGTAATATTAAAAAATACAGAAAACAAATCTTTAAAATGCAATTAGCAATTAGAGCATCATGCAAACACTTTTAACAATTGTCAAGGGGAAAGAGGCTTAATTAATTGCAGTATCCAAACCCTGTATTGTTAAACACATCAATCAGTTTGAAAAAAAAATCAAGAAACATCCACAGGGAAGCTGCCTGTTGAGATCACTGCTTGCTTATTTAACCCCTGGCATCACCCCTGGTGAAGGTGTCAATTCACAAAGGAAAACAATGTGCCTTTGTCAACAACAACAGGCACATTGTCAGCATATTCTTTATTTTCCTTCGTTACATACTGTAGTTCTGCTCCGAGGTTGAATTCTGCAAACGTCACAGATTAAGAACGACATAAGAGCCGTGCCATTCCCCTAACAACTGCATCGTTTCAACATCTACGCAAGCAGCTTGCAGTGGAAAGACCAAGTGCTGTCAAAAGCTTCAAACAGAATGGAACACAAAATATTTGCTATTCATTCGGAGTTATAGAGTAAGGTGACGGCTGCTGCCGTCGCCATGAACAACATGACAACAACGCTCAGGTGGGGTGAAGGCTAAAGTGGAAAAATCTATGCTGTGACTCATTTTGTACCTGTAGACTGATTCATTAGTGTGGTCTAACAAGAACCGATAAAGCCTGCGTGGCATTGATTGGTATTGATCCTTTTCACCTCTTGATGGCTTTGCAGACGTTCGATATGGAGTTAACGTCTGTCACAGCCATGAAGCATTTCATTGTTCTTTTTATATGGAGTTCTTGAAGAAGATGTGCGAGGCTTTTATTAAGCATGTGTTTGAGAAGATCTTATCTGGACTGAGCAGTGATAAGTTGGCATTATTAAAACGGTCAGTCCTCGCCTTCCTCAGCATCAGTCTCGTCCCATCGCTCCCCTACCTCCCCCGGAGCAATGCACCTACTTGATCGCTTTCTTTCTGCTTTGACAGTTCCCTCCCACTCACTCTTATTCTTCATTATTACTCTTTTCTAAGTCTATCTTTCACACTCCTGCTACCCACACTCTCCCTTGGGTGTTCTCCACCTCTCTGTAAACTACGTTCAACTTATTCTCTATCCGCTGTCCTGTCAGTTCTCTTGTTCTCTATTGCCTGAACTTGACATTGACTCGTATCAAGAGACTGGGTCTCTGGATGGTGTGACGGCTCAAGCGCACCATTGTTTTCTGGCAGAATGGTTCTTTCTGGCTCTGAAGTGTCTGTCTGAGCTCACCTGTCTTTTTGCCTGCATCCCAATCCAATGCCACCAGAATGTACAAGCATTGTCTTATATAAGGAAAAAGGTAAAAACAATACTTTTCATGTTTTTGATTTGCAAGCTGCATAAACATCATGATGACCAGAATGCAACACCATAGGTTTTATATGTTTCCAATGCGATTTGTATTTAATTTGGAAAGACCTGACTTAGGTGTACTGGGCTAGCTCTGTA
Source organism: Thalassophryne amazonica (assembly GCF_902500255.1). NCBI lineage: Eukaryota > Metazoa > Chordata > Actinopteri > Batrachoidiformes > Batrachoididae > Thalassophryne > Thalassophryne amazonica. The sequence continues at coordinate 80,942,970 of NC_047114.1, read as the reverse complement.
ATCAGAGTGTGAATTCTACAATATAATTGTTTGGGGAGGCAAACTTCAGTTTTAGCCAGGTAAGGTAAGTTGAACGTATAGACCCAACCCGAACCAACAAAATGATTTAAATTTTCGTGACTGGGCTTTTTTTAAATCTTACTATTATGAACCCTACCCCTAACCCTAACCATAGCTAAAGCTAACAGGCTAACTTTGGTTCAGGTGTTTGACTATCCTATATTTTTTTAGACTGGGAGGTGTTTTCTGAATGGATGGCTTGGGTCTGGGTATTAAAAGGAATGACCAGCTTATTGCCTTAGTAACCTGTGCACCATCACTGGACCTAAAATGACAGACGGTTGCCCAGTTCCGGATCACCTTTTTTAAAGTCCTGCTATACGGAGCCGTAATGCAACTGAATGTCCTTTAATTGTGTATTGTTGTATTGGGTATTTGGATGTTATCTAGCTGAAAAAGTCTGGATGGGGTAGCACTTCTACTTAAAGTGTGAAGCCACATTATGTGTGGTGCAAATATTTACCGGAAATGGATCACTTTGCCCGGTTCCGGATCACGACACTCTGTGTCACTTTGGGGGCATTCCTGGCATCTGGCTGGAGCCCTTCTAATACAGAATGATACACACTGTGCCTGAGAATGTGTTTGAATACAAAATGATATAAATTATACTTATTAAATGAGAATTTACTTTGTTTCGAAAGGCACTGTTATATGTTTTTACGAGCAAAAAATGAAGTGTGGAGGTGAGATTAATCCCAAATTAAAAAGTAAAAGCCCCCACATTCATGCCCATTCGTGATGCCGAGATGACCCCCAAAGTACACAAGGCTGACAACTACAGACACGAGGCTGCAGCTTAAGTGATCCGCAACCGGCAAATTTTTGCGTCGGAGATAAATGCGTGCAGCAATTAAACAGCAAGACAAAACACACTGACATTTTCTACCCAAGTAAGCAAGTATTTTCCCACTCTAGAACCAAAAACACAGAATGGCTAACTCACCTTTGCTACGTTTTAGAGATCGTTACTTTAAAATTTGCAGGAATGAGTGAGTGAGAAAAAGCGCGCACACCGCAGACACTGGGATGTTTTGATTCCTCTGCTGGTCACAAGGACGGCTGGATCCAGTCGAGCTTGTGGTCGTTTGTAGACAAAACATCAATCTTTCCATTGGTACCAAGTATTAGATTATTTGTGCTGATTACGAGAAACGGTGGCGCAAAAACTACAGCAGTGATCCGGAACTGGGCAAGTGACTGTACATTAAATAATACTAATGTTTCACTGAATGGAAATACTGGAGCAGGGACCTTTTGATGGTTGGTGAAGGCATCTAAATGCACAGCAAGCCATATATCTCAGATATTTGTAATAAAATGCTCAGAAAGGGCAATTACTTAACCATGTCAAGTTAGTCCACAGCTGCTAGCAGCGACTGCTCGCGGGACCCTGACTCTGGCTTGCAACTGTCGCTCAAAGTAATCACACCCCTAATTAGTCAAAAAAATTATGGCTTCAAATACTTGAGTTATACCCACCACTCCCCCGTATAACTGTGAACTAAGTAAAAAGACAAAAACTACTTTTTGCAACTGGCTGACATTTTTTTGTGCAATGAAGCTGAAGAATTTAACATGAGCTTCTATGGGGAGTGACTCGATGCTGGAACCAGCCTCAAACAGTCATTCAAGGAACTGCTACATTTGGCACATTTGTGTTGGCTTCACTTCTTGGCACCAAAGGCTGAAGCATGATTAAACTGCAACTAAAGGTATAAGAAACTAGCTAACATTAGTATTAATCTGTAGACACAATTTAAATCATCAGCCTATGACAGTATCCTTTGGCTACTGTATACTTAAATAAGTCAGAAATGGTACAATCCACTTCAATTTAAGTTTAGGTTTAATACTGCAAGATTCTTCCAGACATGAAAATGGGAAATATATTGTAATATTTACAATTATAGGTCAGATCTTTGCATAAACTGTTGTTTTTACCTATTGTGGGGAGTCCAAGTGTCAATGAGGGGGTCAGTACCCCTGTAGTTAAAACCATGTGTGAAAGGAAGAAGAAAACAAAGCAGCTTCTTGTTTTTAACCATTCCACAAAGGTCAAAGAAGACACTGTTGCACATATTTTTTTTTTATGTATTTATTTTTTTAGGTAGGAAAGAACAGTACAAAAATTACAGATATTTCAGCAGATCCATATAGGAGACAGGGTGCACTTTTTTAAGAGCTTATTGTTTTGCTGAAGAGTGAGCTCTAGTGGTAATATGCTGAAAGACAAAGTGTCGACATTGATGGACCAGGTACATATTCTTAACAAAATCCTCCTCTTTAAATAGTTATTAGCACAACAACATTCATTTTGTTAAAAAAAAAAATCATGCTTCTGGTTATGTTATAGCACTGATCAGTTCTGATATCATTTCCTTTTGTGGAAAACTGGTTATGTTTTAACAGAGACAACAAACACCATATTAATATGCGCACAGCAGAAACATCACTGGCTTCAGGGCGTACATGTGAACACATGGCCTCAGGGATGCAACCATGAATTGGTTGTGGGGGTTGGCAACCACCATCCACTAGGTGTCACCATCATAGTCCTTCAAACATTTCTGAAGTAATTGCATTAGGGCCCCTTCACACATAGTACGAATGTGGTCGAATTGCGCATGAATTGTGCATGAAGCAGGAATCGTATGCAATACGTGTAGAATTGTAGCTGCCTCTAACGCCTCCTACACCTGTTGCTACATCTATTTGCACACACTAGTGGCTGAAAGACAGGGTGTGTGCTGTGAGAGCCCATCGAACCCTCTCGTGGCAGGTGTCGGCCAAATTCCAGCTGACACACATGAACATCTAACTGAGAAAATGTGTGGTCATTCGTGCTGTCAGCACGAAAACAGTCAGCAGACAATCACTGTTGAACTGGATGTGAAATTTGTCTAAGTGCTCCCACGAGTGTGGCTTTGCAAAACAGCAACAGACATGAGTCGGCTCCTCCGCACACACATGTGCCGTGCATGCGAATTGCATATGTGTTGCGCCCCCCCATATGTAAACATGTGATGCACCGTAAACAAGACATGCGTGTCCAGCCAGACATGCCACCAGCAGATGTGGACATAAGTGCGCCCTGCTTCTCATTCAGTCATTTCACGGCTGTACGTCTGTGACCATGGGTCATCTACAGAGGAACAGATGGTTCAAACTTGTTTTGTCCGCTTGATAAGGGGGATTCAATAAAATGCGGTGTTTTATATGGTGTGTGTTTTTTTTTTTTTTATACGTCCATGTCCTTCTTGATATCAGGCATTTTTCAATACCATTTACAGGACAGTGATGGTAGCTCAGTGGTAAAGTTTATGGCTGGCAATCAGAGCCTTTGGAAATGGCAGGTTCGAATCCTGTGGGTGGCATGCATTTCTTATTTTTTTATTTTCACAGCAGCTGCACGATATGGTTAGACATACTGCAGCTGCTCACACTGTGTACACAAAACCGTCACAGTGGCATTGTTCACGCCTGCCCGTCAGCTCAATGTTTTCATGGTTCGCTCATATGAGCTGTTCCGCCGTGATTCATCCTGATTTGTACTTATTCATACTATGTGTGGTGAACATAGTTAGTGTTGTGAACATTTTAAAGCAATCATTTCCTGAAACAGGTGTTTCATGTAGTTTTTAAAGTGCTTTGTAGTTTTTATAAAGTGCATGTAGTTTTTAAAGTGCTTTCTCCAGTAATGAAACAATCCTTATCTGAAGAACGTGTTTCATTCAGTGTTTTGAAACAGTGATTCAGTTTACTTTCAAGTGATTCAAAGCAGTTCATAATTTTATAACACAAGCATTTCACTAATACTTCAACTGTTTGAGCATTTGATGGATTTGTCAGGTAACTGCTTTACTGTTTTAAGGGTTTGTAAAGTGATTCATCTTGTAAAGTATGAGGCTTGTTTCATTTATGGTCTTTAAAATGGACTGCATTTATATAGCGCTATAGACGCTCAAAGCACTTTACAGTAATGCCTCACATTCACCCCGATGGTAGGCTGCTGCCATGCAAGGCGCCCACTACAACTGCAACTAGGGGACTAAGGACCTTGCCCAAGGGCCCTTAGTGATCCTCTGGTCTCAAGCACAAGGCTTAACCACTAGACCATCACCCCGCCTAAAAAATTATTCCTAAGCAGTGATTCAATGATTTGAAAACAGTAAAATGTTTCTCAAGTAACTGGTTAAGTGCTTTGAGCCATTCAAAAAGAAAATTGTTTTATGAGGTTATTGGTTCATTTAACTTGAGGCATTTCAAAACAATGACACACTGTCTTCAGCAATTGTTTTGTACTTAGCTTATTTCAAAACAGTGAATGATTTGCTACAGTATATGTTAATGACTTTTCAAGTACATCAACACAGTGGTAAAACAGGTGCTTAATGTAATGTTGTAAGTGTTCTGAAGCAATGATTTATTTGCTGAAATAATTGCTTCATTTAGTGTTATGAGAATTTCAAAACATGGCCAGCTTTGTGGGGGCATTGGTTTATTTAGTTCCAAGCAATTCTCCGCAATTAATTATTCCTGGAAGCAGTTGATTAGCATTCACACTAGTTTGCAAAACTTTTAAAAAAAGAAATAATAATTTGTTTTGTGAAGCAAAAGGTTACTTTCCTTTAGTGTTTCAAAAAGTGCTGATATTCTGTCTCGCTGCAGAATATTTCAGGAGGGTTTAAAATGGAAAATAACTGGCTCTAGCAGATTTAGTAAGATCCCATGCTAAATTGCACTGGCAGTACAAATTTTGGGGGGATTGGAGACAGTTTTGCAGATGATTTAGACTAATTGTGCAATTGATAGTGGGTGGCAATACGACATAGACAGCAGCATGTAAATGAAGATTTTGCACACGTCAGTAGACCTAAGTGTAAAATTAAATAAAATCAGCTACTTGCAAGTATGTGTCTCATGCTACATACAGTCTGCCACATAACCGAGTGTGTTGATGTGGTGGTAATAAAAAACAAACAAACAAAAAATTATTTAACAATTATTATGTCCACAGCATGTAAGCAATCTGGTGAATTATTAAGGTGAATTATTTGTTTGTTTGTTTGTTGTAATAGCCAGCACATGAGAGTGTTCACATGTTGTGCACAAACTCATCGGCATTTTTTCTAAAAGGAAAAAAAAGAATGAAGTAAATCTTTAAACTCTTTAAATATGGTTGACATTTACAATTAATTACTTATTTTTGTACTAGGAAGTGGCATTCTGTGTACTAGGGGTGGTGACTAAGTGGTTAGTGCACTTGATTTCAGTGCAGAAGGTTCCCGGTTCAATCCCCACCCCTGCCACATTTCTCCACGTAATGTAGAGTTGCATCAGGAAAGGCATCCAGCGTAAAACGTGCCAAGTCAACATGCAAATCAACCTTGGATTTGCTGTTGCAGTGCCGAGTGCAAACAAGGGAACAGCCGAAGGGACTTACTTTTACTTAAGTGGTGTCCTTGTACTGTCAAACACAACAAGTTAATTCCAAAGTTTCAAACGTGCACAATACAGACATTACCAGCACCCACTAAATTTCCTTCTGACCTTGATAAATAGTGTTGCATGTGCAAACCTCACCTATTTATGTGTTCCCTCCCAGAATTTTGCACAGTTGGGTGGACAAACACCAAATTGCTTATTCATGAAAGCAAACACGCCATAAGGGCGATACAGCCTATTTTGTTCAACTGAAAGATGCAATCCTCACTGCACACAGTTAGTACCTGAGTATGCAGGGGTTTATTTGTGAGTGCTATGGTGTTTGAGCATGTTTTAAGACACACACTTGAAGTGGTTGAAAAACTTCTCCTTCTCACCGCCTGGGGAGGGTAGTATGTGTGTTACTCAAGCTAAGGTTTGCAGTATGTTAGGTCTTCCTGGGACTGCACTCTTCTGGAGAAAGACCTCTGTTGTGCCTGGGCTCTGCTGGAGCCATTGTTCCAATATGGGGGTTACAGCTCCTAGTGAACATATTACCACTGGATCCGCTTTGGACTTCTGCTCCAGTGGTTCCTTCAACTGCTCCTGTCTTTGGAACAACAGATTGAGGGAACAAACCCCAGTTAGGACATCCATTCTGTAAGGATATCCAGGCTACACCCCCATTGCTACCCCCCCAGCCTGCTTCGGAACATGAGCAAGAGATGCACCAGCTTAGCTGTCACCGAGGTTAACATGGTCCGTATCAATTGGTAAGGAACCAGGACATTTATGGGAAATGGGCTACTGGAACAAGAAATACATGGACAAGAACTGACAACATGGAACTGATGGAGTGCTACAGCGGACCCAGTAAGAGTCGTTACATGGAACACATGTGGGAACTATGGATGAGCAGAAGACCAGCCTCCACAATGATGAAGGCACTGCATACATATTAGCTTTGCATACTTTGTGAGACACTATCTTTTCTCACATTAAGGTAAATTCACTGTCTTCCTTAACACCAAAACAAGCACTTTACTTATTGGCAATAAACATAAAATTGTCTTGTGAAAAGAAAACACATATTCAGAATGACTTCAGGAGGGATTCTGGCAAAGGAAATGGTGCATTAATGGCTCTCACAAAGTGCTTAAGCGATCACAATCTTTCAAAACAACACAATAATCTGCAGTGTAGTGGCTTGGAGATTTCACTAATGAGGAGAGCTGAGGAGATAAATTTCTGACTTACGGTATATTACAGTCACTGCTGAAAGCCATTTAACTGCTTTCACTTGGAAACGAGTGTAGATTTACTAACACAGGGCGACAGCAGTTGATATGAATTCAGTGTTGTTGCTTTTTAAAGACACATTCGGGAGGAGTATTAATCTTGGATGCTGCAATTAGGGATTACACCTACGCAATGTGGTCGCATCCTGGAGTGTTGTTTTTTATCCAGTCTGTAATGCCATTCATCCATCTATTGTTCCATGAGTAAGGTGTGGTCAAGTCTGGGAGCATGCATTGCTGCCACGTGTTGCCGCATCCTCCACAACTCAGAATGACCTTGTATCCTACATGGCAACTAACCAGGCAGACACCAAGTCCATCCCCACCTCCCAAAAGCAACAGCCAGGAGAAACATAGACGTTGCCGTGGTCTTTTCCAGTCACTAGTCATCAACACTGAGTTACTTCTATTTGCATGATAACAGTACACAGGTACCTCAGTGTTGACATCATGTAAACAGAAATTTGCCACATAGCCAAAATGCTGTGCCAAAGAGATCTAGTCACCACCTCTGGTCAGGCAAGTCTTGCAACCATGTAGTCTTGCATATAGGAACCATCACAATCCTAAATATTTAGACCTTTATTTTCCTGCAAAGATATTGCCATTGGAAAACACCTCTGTACAGTGACCTCATGACACCACAAACTCCTCTCAGCTATTTATCGGGCTCAAAAGCAGAGGACCTAGAGACATAATAACTGAATATATCTACAAGTTCACCACTGTCACTGCATACAGATATAATTTTGATGGCCAAATCTAGGAAGGCATTAAGAGACTGGATCCAGGACATTTGCCAATCCGGGCATGCTGATTCCCCACTCACCTTGCCAAGTGCTGCAATCAAAACAACGTTTGATTATTTGCAAAGTTAAGATAAGTAAATCTTGCTTCACCTTCTGAAGTTGCTGAACAAGCAAGCATGTCTAACTGTTTTCCTTTCATTGTATTTCAACTTTTTTTAATATCCCACTGGACATTGCATAGTTCATCCTGCAACTGGTAGTCGTGCATGATCTGTGCATGATGGTGGCAGCCAGGAGCACTTCCCGCTTGGACATTACATCTTTCATTCAACAGGAAATATTCTACAAGTGGGTGAGTGCCCTGTTCACAGTTTTCTTGAAGTTATATTTTTTTCTTCTCCTTGGAGCCACTGTAGGCTTTGCTATTATTATCATTTTGTTATTAATTATATTTTATTTTATTATTATTTACAGGGGTATTCCTTACTGGGTACAGTTGGGGGAATTTCCACAGCTTCTGTTCACATGATAGCAGGATAATGTCAGCTGGCACTTTTTGCACAAATGTGTCATCATTCACCTGTGGCGTTAGACGTCTGTGAGAGTGCCACATGGCATTCATGCACAAATCGGCAGGTCCTTGCATCTGCAAAAGCTGCGCTCAACATTCACAAAAGTGCCACGCAGCATTTAAACGGCAGTCATGCAATATGTGGACATCTTCACCGCAATTCCATGCAATATTCGTCTTTAATTTGGCTGACATTTGGGCGACATGCTCTAATGTGCTAATACCAATTCAGTGAGATACCAACTGTGAGTCACATCTCCAGCTACTCTCCTGACAGTCACAGCCCAGTGGGATAAGATCCTTATAGATAGGAGATATTTAGAATTGCTACATATATAATTACTATTAGACACTGATGTGAAATCTTGTATCTCCTTGCTAGTGTTCATGTGCCTTTTGATCTTGAAAGGTCACACTCTTGGAAAGGCTTTTTTGACGAATTGGTTAAAGATGCACCTATGGTCTCTATAAAATGCCTACAAAGTTCCATATCTCTTTTCTGTTGGTCATATGACTTTTTGACCTTGAGTAACTTTGAAAAGTCAGACTCAAGGTCATAACAGTTTGACTCAAACAGTATGTCATAACATGGTGTAAGGTTTGTCTGTTAGTCAAAGATAAAGCAGATCAGTTTTAGGTAGAATTGATCACGTCACGACCACACAGAACCATAAGTTATATGTATCACTGAATCATGAAGAATTAATCTACGTGTGGCGTGCGTGTTGCACTCTGACTGTCCTTTCTTGTTTTAATTTAACAAACACTTGGTCTAACGAATACACAAACAGTTTTGTAATCATGCCATATCAGATTGTGATGTAAATACATCAATTCACACACAGTTCTTTGGCTTAAGATTAGGGAGCGTATTTTTCCACCCAGCCAGCTCTGACTGAATGTAATTCAGCAATAAATCTGTTGCTGGCATGAGGCTGCATGCACCTTGATTAAAAAGCAAAGGTGTTTTATTACACCTCCACTTGTTCACCTTCACAGGATGTTCCTCCTCCACACACAAATCACAGCAGACAGTTTTTTCTCTCTCACACACATTCTCATTGCTGCTTCTGCAGCCACCATTTAATATTCATGTTTATCATCACAGCAAATTGACTGTTTGCTACCAGCTTCATGGATGGACTGGCAGCAATTTTGAGTTGCTACATGAAACCCAGCTTTACCGTCAACACTCAAACGGATCCCACTTAGTTTAAAACACCCAACCGCACTGATGCATGCACACAAAAAGGCACACACAAACACACACATTCTAGATGTCACTGCAACCACCCACATGGCGAACACTCAAACACACACACACGGAAGACGTCTGAGGATGTGGTTCAGGGAAGGACCATCAGATCATCATTTGACTTGATGGCTTTCGATCAATAGCCACACCTATTACTCAAAGTGGGGAACAGAGAAATGACTAATGAGGCAGAAACTGTAAATGACACACCATTACAACACAAAACGGTGAACTTCCTTGCTTACTGAAAAATGTGTTGAAGATCTAACCCTCTCTACTGAGCTTTGGAGTTATACACCAAACACAAAAATAAGTTACTCCATGAGCCCACATCCAATGACCCACTCAGTACCCAGTACAGTCTCACGCCCCTTCAAGATGCCATCACGAAAACTGATTTAATCTATTAGTCTGTGACACCTTTATGATATGTAGTAGATTTTCATCATGGTATCACAAACTAAGTTTGTGATGGCATCACGGAATAACACTGGTAAAAAAAAAAAAACAATCTTGCATGGACTTTGAGAACTGATTTAAGGTAATTTTGGGGTGCTGAATCTGAAATTGAGCCCAGATTTCCTCTATTACATCACGTTTTGTTTTTTGCAATTTGCGTGTTCCGTATTGATGGATTACGCAAAAGTTGCTTATTCACTCACAGGTTTGACACCACTAATCCTGCACAAAAGCAGCTTTAATATCATAGTTTTTAAACCAGGTTTGTGAAATGTGAAGAAAGAGCCATAATATTGTTAATGGCACCGAAGGGGTGTGTGAGAGACTGCAGCTATGCTTTAATGCTTGACACGAGAAATATGTTGTCATATCTGAAAACATGATGTGATTTGCAAAAACTAACACCAGATTTGGATTCAGCGCACCCAAATTACTCAAAAGCCATTGAAAAACTCCATACAAGAAAAATCATGTTGATCACAGATCTGAGTGATTTGTGGACCTGCCATGGGGCATTTGAGTTACAATTAGGGATATGATTAGGTTTAGATGAGCCCATCATAAAAAATGTACTACATTTTGTGACGGTATCACAATCTAATAGCATGAGAGTGGACTGTGATACTACCTAAAGTAACTAAACAACACCTAAAATCCAGTCTCAGTATACAATAGCCTACACAAACATATATAGTCATCTCAGAGTGGCATTTATAACCAGGTAGTTGTGAATTAAAGTTTACACAGGGGTCAAAATTTAAAAATGCTCCAGTCATACTGAAAAGTACAACACATTATTTTCCAGTCATAAGGATTCCAAAAAACTATAGTTTAGGTTTACTGTCTACGACTGAAAGTTAAAGAGTTATAGGATTAAAAACAGAAAACATGGTGATAGCTTGTACAGATGTCAAAAAATAAACTTGCTACAATTTTGTTAAAAGGTGTAGATTTTTTTCGATGTCTCCTCAACTAAAAAAAGCAAATAATAATCATATCAACAATGATAAACAAAAAAATAAAATGACGGAAAAGGTGTAGGCTGAAGCTTTGATTATAACACTTGATGTGATGATTTTGAGGTGATGCAAATTATTGATGGAGCTAATAAATTTCTGAATGTTTTTTCTCCAATGTAATGGCCGTGCAAAGTCAATGTTCATTGGATTCTATTGCATGTAACATATGCTACCACATGGTGTGAAGGACATGCAATAATTTTTAAAATCCTATTTGTTCAACCAATATTTTGCATCACATTTTACATAAATAAGAAAAGATCAACTTTATTGATCTCACAGAGGACACATTCACATGTTACGTCAGCTCTTAACAAAACATACAAGGTGGGTGTAAGTAGAGAAAAATGTTCATCAAACAGCGTGTGCAAGATAAGCAATGATAATAATACTTGTAACAGTACAAGACATAAGAAATTAGGTAGAAATAGAATATGTATGTATATATATATATATATATATATATATATATATATACACACACACACACACACACACACACACACACACACATACATATACACATATACATACACACCCACGTTCATACCTATATATATGTCCCATGTCAAATGTGTCACATGTCACACTTTGTGTCAAATGTGTCACAAAGTAACTAATAGTTACTTTGCTGATTAGTTACTTTATTGATTTATTAGGAGTAGCCAACAACTTGCAACTAATAAGTAATCTAACTATTAAGGTAACTAGTAATGGAACTTGGTTATTCTGAAGATTAAGTAATCAACAAAGTAACTAATCAGCAAAGTAACTAATAGTTACTTTGCTGATTAGTTACTTTATTGATTTATTAGGAGCTGCCAACAACTTGCAACTATTAAGTAATGTAACTAATAAGGTAACTAGTAATCGAAATAGGTTATTTGAATGTATTCATTTAGAATTTTAATTGAATTGAACTGTTACTCTTAAGATTGAGTAATCAACAAAGTAACTAATCAGCATTGTTACTTTTCTGAGTACTCAGTCTTAAAATAACCAAGTTAGATTATTAGTTACTTTATTAGTTACATTCAGCAGCTGCCAACAACTTGTCCGCAGCTGCGAATGAAGTAACTGTATAAAATAAGTGTAAAATGTAACTGTATAAAGTAACTAATAAAGTAATTTTTCAAGTTACTTTGGCAACACTGATCTTAAATTAGTCAGACTAGATGCCAACCTCCAAAGCCACACCGTCCAGCTCAGGTTGTATACGCCAGGTCAGGTTGTATACAGTACATAACCCAATTTCATGGCAGTTAAAGGGACTGAGTTATGAAAAGTACATTAATCTATGGGTGTGTGACGGGGTATGAAAATGGGACATTTCTTATAACAGGGGCACAAATTCATTTTGTGATGGGGTGGTCTGTCGAGATGTGTGGGCTTGTCGAATTGTGCGTCCTGACACATAAATCGACAGTTCCATGTCCCGACAATATTGTGCTGTAAATACAGCATGCACATGCAAATTTTAACTTTTTAAAATTGAAAAAAAATACGTGAGACTGTGCTGACAGTACAACCCTGCTAGGATATTTTGGGTCTACCCAGGCTTCTAGGATCAAAGAGAGGCAAAACCTCATATGGATCAGCCAAAATAAAATTTTGTCACCTCCCCCAGATTAGTGAAACCAGGACCTATTCCTGGAGGCAGTCCTCTCTGGACTTTATGCCTAAAGGCTTGGGCACCTTCATGGGGTCTTTTTGAAGTTATCCCAAAATATTTTCATGGATCCACCACTGTGTGGGCTTACCAACCACAAGGATGCCACAGGATGGGTCGGGCTCCAAGCATGTCAGGTGGAACATCAAGGCAGGGAAGTTAATGTTCCGATTGCAGACTGCAGCAACTACAGAGATTGATTGGTGTGATACAATAAATTACCTTCTGCAGGGTACCTGGGAGAGACAGGGCTGATACTCTTTTCAACTGTGAATATAAGACACTTGATAGTCATGACAACAAGGTGAACATGCAGAAAGACACTGTGCACAGATTCATCCCACAGGTGTGAGCAGCCACAGAGTCATGAAAGCACAGGGCCAGTGTTTGCTGACACCTTGTGAATCTGTGCAGTCTGTCTTTCTTCTCTTATTTTTGATGATGCACTGAGGATTGCTGTTGCAGTGCACACTGGCTTTCTATTAACCTGAAAATAAATGTGAAGACCCAAATGTCAAAGAAAACCTACCACCAGATGCCAAGCTAAAAGTTGATACCTTCCGGCAATCAGAGTTTCAGGTGATGGACTGGTTGGGAATCAACCTGCCAGTGTTCCATTGGGATGGATGGCTTGCAATAGATTGACAAGAAATGTCCAATATTGAATCTGTATAAACCCAAATGATAGACAATAGCAATAATGATGAGGCTGCCAGAACATTTGGCAAAAGGCATAGTTGGTCATAGTTTAATAAATCCAACACTCGGCTTAACTGGTGCATAACAATTGACAGTGTGTCAGTTTGTTTGTTTTTTTTTAAGATTCAGCTGTGTAGGAGTAACTGGTTTAAGAGCTGTCTAGAAAACAGATACTGCTGCTGCAGAATTGAGTCATTTCCATTACAGTTATCAGCTGTGCTTTAGATTAGATTAGGTTAGTTAGATCCTAATTCTTATTTCTTGTTGTTATTTGGAGGTGTGTGTGTGTGTGTGTGTGTGTGTGTGTGTGTGTGTGTGTGTGTGTGTGTGTGTGTGTGTGTGTGTGTGTGTGTGTGTGTGTGTGTGTGTGTGTGTGTGTGTGTGAGTTAGTCGGGGGGGTGGGGGTGTTAGGTTGTTGCTGACTGTCAGACCAGGATTTGGAATATGCAATGGTGCTGTGCATTATTGCGACACCGCATTATGGAACTGCCTAGGTCCTGGATGGCAGCCACAGAGGCAGACAACCAGTCCATCTCCATCTCTCAAAGGTACTCATCCATGATGCCCTGAGAAACTCACCACATGGCCAAAAATAATACTCTTCATCTGCGTCTCCCTCAGTAATTGTTCAGTTGACAGCAGTTAATTCCAGTCGTACCCAAGGATCTTCCGAAGTGTCACCTAAGGTCACTCGTTAGTAGCATCAAAGCCATACACTAAGAAAGGAAGCGGCACATCCCTAAAGACATGAATATTTGTTCAAAGATTTCGGTATCGCCAAACACTTATGACTCCATAAGCTCTTCATAGGCCAAGATCCCAGAGACATGAATGCCACTTTAGAAATAAGTGAATGTCATTATATGCCCATGACCAGGGAGTAATTGAAAGCCTGGATCTTAGTCTTAATCTAGGATAATCACAAACCCAGACATTCCGATTCCTCACTCAGCTTCACAAGAGCTCTAATCAGGAATTTATTCTGCAAACAGCGTAACATCATCTGCAAAGCTGAGGTCAGTAAACCATCATTACTTAACTCATCAAGGAAAAGGTTTACTGAGCTTAATGTTTATTGAATGGAAACCAGGAATTCAGAATTTTCTAACTTCAAACTTGAAAAAATACATATGCAGAGTCTAATAAAACTATAATAAAATGGTAGCTCCCAACCCCATCGCCACTGTCCACCAAACTTCCACCCAAATGTAGATGGGTTCCGCAATTAGTTAGGTGAAATAAAATTGACCAAAGGTCAGTCATTGGAGTCAAAGCCATTGGGGTCAAATGTCTACACTTTGATGTCCATCAAACATAGTGCACATACTATACTTAGGTCAATTCTGACTCTAGTGGCTTTCATCTTTGTCAAAACAAACCCTTTAAGGGCAGTTCTGGGGTTGACTGTCACCTACATATATAATTGTACTCAAAACATTGCAGATATTTGGCAAAACATTCTTTTCACACTTTCAGAACCGGGCCTGAAAAATACTTTATCTGTTTAAATGATGGAAAATAGCATCATATTTAAAAGCACCAAATGTTTGTAGCTTCACTGAGGATTCATCAAAAACAAACACATCTTCTAGCTCGACTGTCACCTTCACCGTTACAAACATTGCCATCGTCTGAGGTGATATGAGAGCAGAAACAGCGTTATGATTTTCAAAACAAAATGCGGCTGTCAGAGATAACGACAGCAGCCGCTATTCCTACCAAAACTTGACCAATCACATTGCAGCCTGTCAGTTCAAAATGGCCTACTAATCAAGTTGACTCTGAATGCACCGTGCTCTAATAACAGTGCTGTTTCTTGCTGCTCTTCTTGAGATAGCAAAACAACCCACATTCTATCTAGTAAACAAGAGCAATTGGAGATTGACGTCCATCAATCCAGATCCGGATCACCTCCAAAATTCAGTGGAGTCTTCCATGGCCTAATATCTATCTGTGGTGCAAATTTGGTGAGAATCCGTGAAGTAGTTTTGATGTAATCCTTCAAAGCCTATATAAAGTGCAATCTTGATCCAAGGCAAATACATGGAGCTAAAATGAATTTTGCACAGATACTAAACATTTAGTAAATGTGGATGTTTTCACTGTATGACATCATAAAGCCAAAGCACACCCACATTGACCACACTACTATTCCTGGAACAGATCAGAGTGTTTTTCATTTGCTTTCATGATGTCCTTCCATAAGTGTCCATGACTCAACCAGTTGAAATTACGTGATGTCACCACCAGGCCAAGAGGATGATAAACACCTATGATTCCTGACAGTCACTATCTCTGGTTCTGAAACCTGATCCTCCATAGTTCCTTTGTTCTTCTTTGTCTTTTCTCATCAGTGTTGTTGTCAAACATAGCACAGCTGCATCCCCAGACGTGATACCGAATCCTCACCCTGTGCGGAGGAACGTTTGATCCGACCACTTTCCTCAACTCAGCTGACAAGAAATGTGATGACGGTGTCATGATGAATGCGCTCTATTCCTGTTTTAAAAATCATGCGCTCAGGAGTAACTGGTGTTGCTCCCAGAAGACAAGCGTGATGATGTCTGAAAACTGACCTGGCAGTGAGTAAGTGGTAGTGACAGAGATCTTCTGCATTACAGAGTTTTAATGGTTTCACTCTTTGGTGCATCTCAATACTGGAATTGTGTGTGAGGAAGACCGAGCTGACTGTCACTCACAGAATTATATCTGAAGCATGCACAAACAAGGAGGTGGAGCAGAAGAAGCCAAATGATCTTGGAGGAAAACCAAGTTACAGTGACATTCTACATTGTGATGACATTTTGCACAAATAAACACACAAATTGCTCCCAACTAGTCAAACAGACAAATTTTGTTAACACAGATGCCCAAAATAATGAATGAGAGAAAAGAATGCAGCATGTAAATATTAATTTATTCATTTTCTATATCTGTTTATTCCAGTTAAGGGTCACGGCCAATGCATTCAGCTATTTATTTGTGAAGACTTTCAACTGAGTGAATGCGTATAGATATACGCATGATAAATTCAATACCGTATTGAACTGAATTGACTGGGACATATATACAGCCAAATCAGACAAGGTGGGTATGGAATGGAAAATGCAATTTAAGTATGATCCCAGTGTTTTTTATCCAAGGCCAAAATATGGCCACCAGGTCTTGTGAGGATTTTGCGTCCATCCGTCTGCCTGTCTGTCTGTCTGTGCTCAGCATAAGTCCGGTCCTATTACTGCCAGGGTTTTCAAATTCACAGGGGGCATTCTTGGGACACAAACCTTGGACAAGTTCAAAAATGGGTAACCTTGACCTATTCTAAGGGGTCAAAAGGTCACATTCTTTCTACACACTCAGCATAACTCCATTCCTATTACTGCCAGGGTCTTCAAATTCATAGGGAGTGTTACTGGGACACAGACCTTGGAGAAGTTCAAAGATGGATAACCTTGATCTACTTGAAGGGGTCAAAAGGTCACATTCTTTGTACACACTTTTTCATTGATTACATTCTCATACGGCCAAGGGCACTTTAACATTGTGTTACATTTAAATTTACTTTGACCTCTATTTCATTGCAGGCAGTATGAACCCAAGATATTTCATAGTTTGTGTGTCAACCTAATTTTATTTGTTAAAATACTTACATTCCTTAATTTAAGGCCTGTAACACATTACAAATAAAAAAGTTGGGACGATTTAGAAATAGTAATGAAGTAAATAATAATAATAATAATAATAATAATAATACAATTGAAGTAGTTGATGTTAACGGGTGATTGCAATCATGGTTTGGTACAAAGAAGAAAGGATGAGTTTTTGAGGCATAAAGATGAGCAGAGGATCTCCAGTTTGTCAACAAATGCATGACAAAAAATATGAAAACATTAAACAAACAGTGTTCCCAAATAATGATTAGAGGGGATGAACCAATTTCATTACAAAAAGAGCAAGAGCACAAGCCCAAGTCGAACATCTGTGATCCCTGATCCCTTAGATAGCATAGCATCAAGAATTTTAATTCATCAATAGCTGATATAAACACATGGGTAACGGATTACTTTGGGAAACCCTTGTCATGCACTACAAAACAGAGTTGCATTCACAAATGCCACTTGAATCATTATTGTGCAACAAAACAAGCAAAAAAAAAAAAGCTTTCTATAAACCTTGTCCAAAAGCAGCATAGACATCTTTAGGCTCAGGGCCATCTAGGTTGGACCATCACACAGTGGAAATGTGTATTGTGGTCAGACAAATCAGTATTCCAGGACTTTTTTGAATGAAAAGGTTGTGTGCTCAGGACCAAAAGCAAAAAGCAGCATCCAGCTATCAGCATCAAGTCCAAAAAGCCAGGGTCTATCATGGCATGGGGTTGTCGGTACCCCATGTTTACACTTTTAAATTTGTATGATAAAGCATTAATGCAGAAATGCACATAGAGATTTTGCAGCAAGGTATATTGCTTTCAAGACATCTTTTCCAGGGACGTCTGTGCAGTTTTCAAGAAGACAATGCACAACCCCATTCTGTGCACATTTCAAAGGCATGGCTGTGGAAGAAGAAGTTACGGGTACTGGACTGAATCCTGACCTGTCACCAATAGAGAATACGTGGAGAATTTTGATAGGAAAAAAATGTAGCAACAACAGCCCCATACTGTTCCCCACCTTAACGTGCTTGCTGGAAGAATGAGACAAAATAACACCTGGAGTGCTTCATTGTTTGGCATCCTCAAAGCTAAAACATTTTTTTAAGTGTTATGAGAAGGAATGGCAACATTACAAAGTGATAAATGATTAAGTGTTCTAACTTTTCTTGGAATGTGCTGCAGGCCTTAAATGCAGAAATGGATGTATATTAATAAATTAAATGAAGTTGACCAGAAATATCTTGGGTTCATACACTGAAAAAAATGCTACTTTGGATCAACTTAAAAAAAATTGTTGTAATTTGTTACAGCTAATTTTTTTAGTTTCTCACAATGTATATTTATGATTTTGTAAAGTGATTCCAGCAGATTTAAACTGGAAACCACAATTTTCCATTAGACCAATGTAAATAAGTACTTTGAATGAAGTGCACTGTGTTTCACTTTTTTCAGTGTATGATCTGAAATGAAATATAAGTCAAGGTAAATATAATAATCAAACTAAACATAATAATCAATGCATTTGTTTCATTTTTCATACCTTCCCAACCTTTTCTGATTTGCAGTTGTATACTCATTTTTTTTTCATTTTACTCTTATATACTGAGACAAACATAATTTCCATAACACTACAAAACTTAAAAAAAATAATAATCGTGACATTATAACCATGTCAGTCAAGTGTTTTGCTCAATTTTCTTTTTAAATAGTATAATGAGTTTTCTAATTCTACAAATATATTGTAACCAGAACTGGACAATTTTCCAAACTACAAAGTAGAAGTGTTGTGTGGGCCGCTGAAGAGGAGGTACTGCTGGCCCACCACCACCAGAGGGCACCCTGCCTGGAGTGCGGGCTCCAGGCACCAGAGGGCGCTGCCACCTCACAGGAGCAGCCGGGGTGACAGCTGTCACCTACGACAGCTGTTACCAATCATCTGATCCGCAGCGGTATATCTGCAAGACGTCATCTCCACTTCTTTGCCGAGATATCGCTCTACCGAGGAGGTAACGTATCCAGCCAATCATATTGTCTTTTGACCATAAATACTTTTTTGCCTTCACGCAGAGAGTGAGTAGAACAGCAGGAGACTGTATTGGACCCCTTTTGGATAAGTACTCACATTCCTGCACTAACAGTGTTTTCCTGACGAGAGGTGGAGGTGGTTTTTTCCACCATACGTGTTGCTGGGTGCAGGCGCACCCACATCTGACTGTTTCTGTTCCTCGCCAGCAGTACCAGATCTGACAAGCGGAGGCAATGGCCACCTGGGAGTTCGGGACTTGGCGGCTCCAGTATTCCCGGGGTTCGGTGGCGGAGGAAATCGTGTGGTTCCGGTTCTGCTTTGGACAGACGTCTCCTATCTTCGAGCCTGCCCACATGACACCTTTGTGATTCGACTTTATTGTCTATTATTGTAATCGGTTGTGTTTGTTGTGCTTATTTCACAACAGTAAAAGTGCTATTTGACTTCCTCCATTGTCCGTTCATTTGCGCCCCCTGTTGTGGGTCCGTGTTCCTACACTTTCCCAACAGGATATCTTGGCCAACGTCATGGATCCCGATGGGCGTCAACCGGCTGTTGAACGGCCAATGGAAGAACAGGGCGCACAGGCGTCCGCAGGAGGAATGATCGGTGAGTTGCAGCGAATCCTCACCGCTTTCACGGCTCAGTTGGATCTAATGACCGAGCAGAACGTCCTCCTTAACCGCAGGGTGGAGGCTCTCGCCGCGCAGGTGGAAGCGTGCCCTCAGGGCGCTGCTGCGGCTCTCCCTCCTGTCGACCCTGTGCGTAACAGTGACGTTCCACAGGTCGTTCAACGACCCCTCCCACCTTCCCCGGAAGCATACATAAGCCCTCCAGAGCCGTACGGAGGTTGTGTGGAGACATGCGCGGACTTTCTTATGCAGTGTTCGCTCGTCTTCGCACAACGTCCCGTCATGTACGCGACTGATGCCAGCAAAATAGCTTATGTGATAAATCTGCTTCGCGGTGAGGCACGCGCTTGGGCTACAGCGCTCTGGGAGCAAAATTCACGGCTCCTTCAGACATATGATGGGTTTGTGAGGGAGTTCAGAACAGTGTTCGATCACCCAAATAGAGGAGAGACCGCTTCAGCCGTGCTGCTGTCAAAGAGACAGGGGCGCCGGAGCGCAGCTGCTTATGCAGTCGACTTCCGCATCGCGGCTGCGAGGTCCGGCTGGAATAGCACTGCCCTCCGCGCCGCCTTCGTAAACAGACTGTCGTTGATCCTAAAGGAGCACCTGGTGGCTAAGGACGAACCGCGGGATTTAGATGGGCTATTGATCTCGTTATACGATTAGACAATCGGTTAGAAGAACGCCGTTGGGAACGAGACGAAGGGCGTGGCCGGGCACGCGCCGTCCCTCTCCGTTCCAGCTCCGACCAAGCTCCGCCCTCCCCACGCTCCACGGCCCCTACGCTCCGTGTGGTTACAGCTCCCCCTGCTGATGAAGCTATGGACACGAGCAGGGCCACATTTAGACCCCCGGATAGACAGAGGAGGCTGGTCCGCGGAGCGTGCTTTGCTTGTGGCTCGATAGAGCATCAGGTGAGGGACTGCCCCGAGCGGTTAAACACCAACGCCCGCCCCTAGAAACTGGGCTAGGGGTGGGCCAAGACATTCACGTGGGACACACCCATATTGCCACACGACTCCCAGTTACAATCCTTTATGAGGATTTAACCCTTCAGGCCCCAGCACTGGTGGACACGGGCTCTGAAGGGAATTTGCTAGACAGCAAATGGGCCAGGGAGGCAGGGCTCCCTCTGGTGGCACTTACTTCACCTGTGCAAGTACGGGCACTAGATGGCTCCCTACTCCCTTTAATCACACATAAGACACCTCCAGTAACTCTGGTGGTGTCAGGGAACCACCGGGAGGAGATCGAGTTTTTTGTGACTCCTGCCACCTCCCGCGTGATTCTCGGGTTCCCCTGGATGTTAAAACACAATCCCCGGATCGATTGGCTGTCCAGGGTAGTGGTTCAGTGGAGCGAGACCTGCCATCGGGTATGTTTAGGTTCCTCGGTTCCTCCCGGTTCCCAGGCTAAGGAGGAGGTCAGAGTCCCGCCCAATCTCGGGACAGTGCCGGTGGAGTACCATGACCTTGTGGACGTGTTCAGCAAGGATCTGGCGCTCACCCTTCCCCCGCACCGCCCGTACGATTGTGCCATTGATTTGGTTCCAGGCGTTGAGTTTCCGTCCAGCAGGCTGTACAACCTCTCACGACCTGAGCGCGAATCATTGGAGACCTACATCCGGGACTCTTTAGGTGCCGGGTTGATCCGGAATTCCACCTCCCCGATGGGTGCAGGTTTCTTTTTTGTGGGGAAAAAGGATGGCGGACTACGTCCATGCATTGATTACAGGGGGCTGAACGAAATCACGGTTCGTAACCGATACCCATTGCCCTTGTTGGATTCAGTGTTCACGCCCCTGCATGGAGCCCAAATGTTCACTAAGCTAGATCTTAGAAATGCGTATCACCTGGTTCGGATCCGGAAGAGAGACGAGTGGAAGATGGCATTTAACACCCCCTTAGGTCACTTTGAGTACCTGGTCATGCCTTTCGGTCTTACAAATGCCCCCGCGACGTTCCAAGCATTGGTTAATGATGTCTTGTGGGATTTCCTGCACCGATTCGTCTTCGTATATCTGGACGATATACTCATCTTTTCTCCGGATCCTGAGACCCATGTCCGGCATGTACGTCAGGTCCTGCAGCGGTTGTTGGAGAACCGGCTGTTTGTGAAGGGCGAGAAGTGCGAGTTCCACCGCACTTCTTTGTCCTTCCTGGGGTTTATCATCTCCCCTAACTCCGTCGCTCCTGATCCGGCCAAGGTCGCGGCGGTGAGAGACTGGCCCAACCCACCAGCCGTAGGAAGCTGCAACAGTTCCTCGGCTTTGCTAATTTCTACAGGAGGTTCATTAAGGGCTACAGTCAGGTAGTTAGCCCCCTGACAGCCCTGACCTCACCAAAAGTCCCCTTCACCTGGTCGGATCGTTGCGATGCCGCGTTCAAGGAGTTGAAACGGCGCTTCTCGTCTGCACCCGTTCTGGTGCAGCCCGATCCTAGTCGCCAGTTAGTGGTTGAAGTGGACGCCTCAGACTCAGGGATAGGAGCTGTGCTTTCCCAGAGCGGGAAGACCGATAAGGTCCTTCACCCGTGTGCCTATTTTTCCCGCAGGTTGACCCCGGCCGAACGGAACTATGACGTCGGCAATCGAGAACTCCTTGCGGTGAAAGAGGCTCTTGAAGAGTGGAGACATCTGTTGGAGGGAACGTCCGTGCCATTCATGGTTTTCACTGACCACCGGAACCTGGAGTATATCAGGACCGCCAAGCGGCTGAACCCCAGGCAAGCCCGCTGGTCACTGTTCTTCGGCCGTTTTGACTTCCGGATCACCTACCGTCCCGGGACCAAAAACCAGAGATCGGATGCCTTGTCACAGGTACATGAAGGTGAAGTCAAAGCGGAGTTGTCGGATCCACCGGAACCCATCATCCCGGAGTCCACTATCGTGGCCACCCTCACCTGGGACGTAGAGAGAACCGTCCGGGAGGCCCAGGCACGAAGCCCGGACCCCGGAACTGGGCCGAAGAACAGACTCTACGTCCCACCAGAGGCTAGGGCTGCAGTCCTGGACTTCTGTCACGGCTCCAACCTCTCCTGTCATCCAGGGGTGCGAAGAACCGTGGCAGTTGTCCGGCAGCGCTTCTGGTGGGCGTCCCTAGAGGCCGACGTCCGGGATTATATCCAGGCCTGCACCACCTGTGCCAGGGGCAAGGCTAATCATCGCAGGGCTTCGAGACTGCTCCAGCCGCTGCCCGTGCCTTATCGCCCCTGGTCCCACATCGGCCTGGATTTTGTCATGGGCCTCCCGCCGTCCCAGGGCAACACCACCATCCTCACGATAGTGGACCGATTCTCCAAGGCGGCCCACTTCGTGGCCCTCCCGAAGCTCCCGACTGCCCAGGAGACAGCGGACCTCCTGGTCCACCACGTCGTCCGGCTGCATGGGATTCCAACAGATATCGTCTCCGATCGCGGTCCCCAGTTCTCCTCGCAAGTCTGGAGGAGCTTCTGCCGGGAACTGGGGGCCACGGTGAGTCTCTCATCCGGGTATCATCCCCAGACCAACGGGCAAGCAGAACGGGCCAATCAGGAGGTGGAACAGGCCCTGCGTTGCGTGACGGCCGCGCACCTGGCGGCCTGGAGTACCCATTTGGCCTGGATCGAGTATGCCCATAACAGCCAGGTGTCGTCAGCCACCAGCCTCTCCCCTTTTGAGGTGTGTCTGGGGTACCAGCCTCCTTTGTTTCCGGTGGTTGAGGGAGAGGTCGGTGTGCCCTCGGTCCAGGCCCACCTGCAGAAGTGCCGTCGGGTGTGGCGTGCCGCCCGTTCTGCTTTGCTGAGGGCCCGGATGAGGACGAAAGCCCATGCAGACCGTCGGCGGACCCCGGCCCCTACGTATCGGCCAGGGCAGGAAGTGTGGTTGTCAACAAAGGACATTCCCCTCCAAGTGGTCTCACCTAAACTGCAGGATCAATCAATCAATCAATTTTTTTATATAGCGCCAAATCACAACAAACAGTTGCCCCAAGGCGCTTTATATTGTAAGGCAAGGCCATACAATAATTATGTAAAACCCCAACAGTCAAAACGACCCCCTGTGAGCAAGCACTTGGCTACAGTGGGAAGGAAAAACTCCCTTTTAGCAGGAAGAAACCTCCAGCAGAACCAGGCTCAGGGAGGGGCAGTCTTCTGCTGGGACTGGTTGGGGCTGAGGGAGAGAACCAGGAAAAAGACATGCTGTGGAGGGGAGCAGAGATCGATCACTAATGATTAAATGCAGAGTGGTGCATACAGAGCAAAAAGAGAAAGAAACAGTGCATCATGGGAACCCCCCAGCAGTCTAAGTCTATAGCAGCATAACTAAGGGATGGTTCAGGGTCACCTGATCCAGCCCTAACTATAAGCTTTAGCAAAAAGGAAAGTTTTAAGCCTAATCTTAAAAGTAGAGAGGGTGTCTGTCTCCCTGGTCTGAATTGGGAGCTGGTTCCACAGGAGAGGAGCCTGAAAGCTGAAGGCTCTGCCTCCCATTCTACTCTTACAAACCCTAGGAACTACAAGTAAGCCTGCAGTCTGAGAGTGAAGCGCTCTATTGGGGTGATATGGTACTATGAGGTCCCTAAGATAAGATGGGACCTGATTATTCAAAACCTTATAAGTAAGAAGAAGAATTTTAAATTCTATTCTAGAATTAACAGGAAGCCAATGAAGAGAGGCCAATATGGGTGAGATATGCTCTCTCCTTCTAGTCCCCGTCAGTACTCTAGCTGCAGCATTTTGAATTAACTGAAGGCTTTTTAGGGAACTTTAGGACAACCTGATAATAATGAATTACAATAGTCCAGCCTAGAGGAAATAAATGCATGAATTAGTTTTTCAGCATCACTCTGAGACAAGACCTTTCTGATTTTAGAGATATTGCGTAAATGCAAAAAAGCAGTCCTACATATTTGTTTAATATGCGCTTTGAATGACATATCCTGATCAAAAATGACTCCAAGATTTCTCACAGTATTACTAGAGGTCAGGGTAATGCCATCCAGAGTAAGGATCTGGTTAGACACCATGTTTCTAAGATTTGTGGGGCCAAGTACAATAACTTCAGTTTTATCTGAGTTTAAAAGCAGGAAATTAGAGGTCATCCATGTCTTTATGTCTGTAAGACAATCCTGCAGTTTAGCTAATTGGTGTGTGTCCTCTGGCTTCATGGATAGATAAAGCTGGGTATCATCTGCGTAACAATGAAAATTTAAGCAATACCGTCTAATAATACTGCCTAAGGGAAGCATGTATAAAGTGAATAAAATTGGTCCTAGCACAGAACCTTGTGGAACGCCATAATTAACTTTAGTCTGTGAAGAAGATTCCCCATTTACATGAACAAATTGTAATCTATTAGACAAATATGATTCAAACCACCGCAGCGCAGTGCCCTTAATACCTATGGCATGCTCTAATCTCTGTAATAAAATTTTATGGTCAACAGTATCAAAAGCAGCACTGAGGTCTAACAGAACAAGCACAGAGATGAGGCCACTGTCCGAGGCCATAAGAAGATCATTTGTAACCTTCACTAATGCTGTTTCTGTACTATGATGAATTCTAAAACCTGACTGAAACTCTTCAAATAGACCATTCCTCTGCAGATGATCAGTTAGCTGTTTTACAACTACCCTTTCAAGAATTTTTGAGAGAAAAGGAAGGTTGGAGATTGGCCTATAATTAGCTAAGATAGCTGGGTCAAGTGATGGCTTTTTAAGTAATGGTTTAATTACTGCCACCTTAAAAGCCTGTGGTACATAGCCAACTAATAAAGATAGACTGATCATATTTAAGATCGAAGCATTAAATAATGGTAGGGCTTCCTTGAGCAGCCTGATAGGAATGGGGTCTAATAACATGTTGATGGTTTGGATGAAG
This sequence comes from Thalassophryne amazonica, assembly GCF_902500255.1. NCBI lineage: Eukaryota > Metazoa > Chordata > Actinopteri > Batrachoidiformes > Batrachoididae > Thalassophryne > Thalassophryne amazonica. The sequence continues at coordinate 80,917,596 of NC_047114.1, read as the reverse complement.
TAACTAATGAAAATAACTCAGACAGAACAATCGGAGAGAAAGAGTCTAACCAAATACCGGCATCACTGAAAGCAGCCAAAGATAACGATACGTCTTTGGGATGGTTATGAGTAATTTTTTCTCTAATAGTTAAAATTTGTTAGCAAAGAAAGTCATGAAGTCATTACTAGTTAAAGTTAATGGAATACTCAGCTCAATAGAGCTCTGACTCTTTGTCAGCCTGGCTACAGTGCTGAAAAGAAACCTGGGGTTGTTCTTATTTTCTTCAATTAGTGATGAGTAGAAAGATGTCCTAGCTTCACGGAGGGCTTTTTTTATAGAGCAACAGACTCTTTTTCCAGGCTTAGTGAAGATCTTCTAAATTAGTGAGACGCCATTTCCTCTCCAACTTACGGGTTATCTGCTTTAAGCTACGAGTTTGTGAGTTATACCACGGAGTCAGACACTTCTGATTTAAAGCTCTCTTTTTCAGAGGAGCTACAGCATCCAAAGTTGTCTTCAATGAGGATGTAAAACTATTGACGAGATACTCTATCTCCCTTACAGAGTTTAGGTAGCTACTCTGCACTGTGTTGGTATATGGCATTAGAGAACATAAAGAAGGAATTATATCCTTAAACCTAGTTACAGCGCTTTCTGAAAGACTTCTAGTGTAATGAAACTTATTCCCCACTGCTGGGTAGTCCATCAGAGTAAATGTAAATGTTATTAAGAAATGATCAGACAGAAGGGAGTTTTCAGGGAATACTGTTAAGTCTTCTATTTCCATACCATAAGTCAGAACAAGATCTAAGATATGATTAAAGTGGTGGGTGGACTCATTTACTTTTTGAGCAAGCCAATAGAGTCTAATAATAGATTAAATGCAGTGTTGAGGCTGTCATTCTCAGCATCTGTGTGGATGTTAAAATCGCCCACTATAATTATCTTATCTGAGCTAAGCACTAAGTCAGACAAAAGGTCTGAAAATTCACAGAGAAACTCACAGTAACGACCAGGTGGACGATAGATAATACCAAATAAAACTGGTTTTTGGGACTTCCAATTGGATGGACAAGACTAAGAGACAAGCTTTCAAATGAATTAAAGCTCTGTCTGGGTTTTTGATTAATTAATAAGCTGGGATGGAAGATTGCTGCTAATCCTCCGCCCCGGCCCGTGCTACGAGCATTCTGACAGTTAGTGTGACTCGGGGGTGTTGACTCATTTAAACTAACATATTCATCCTGCTGTAACCAGGTTTCTGTTAGGCAGAATAAATCAATATGTGATCAATTATTATATCATTTACCAACAGGGACTTAGAAGAGAGAGACCTAATGTTTAATAGACCACATTTAACTGTTTAGTCTGTGGTGCAGTTGAAGGTGCTATATTATTTTTTCTTTTTGAATTTTATGCTTAAATAGATTTTTGCTGGTTATTGGTGGTCTGGGAGCAGGCACCGTCTCTACGGGGATGGGGTAATGAGGGGATGGCAGGGGGAGAGAAGTTGCAGAGAGGTGTGTAAGACTACAACTCTGCTTCCTGGTCCCAACCCTGGATAGTCACGGTTTGGAGGATTTAAGAAAATTGGCCAGATTTCTAGAAATGAGAGCTGCTCCATCCAAAGTGGGATGGATGCCGTCTCTCCTAACAAGACCAGGTTTTCCCCAGAAGCTTTGCCAATTATCTATGAAGCCCACCTCCTTTTTTGGACACCACTCAGACAGCCAGCAATTCAAGGAGAACATGCGGCTAAACATGTCACTCCCGGTCCGATTGGGAGGGGCCAGAGAAAACTACAGAGTCCGACATTGTTTTGCAAAGTTACACACCGATTTAATGTTAATTTTAGTGACCTCCGATTGGCGTAACCGGTGTCATTACTGCCGACGTGAATTACAATCTTACCAAATTTACGCTTAGCCTTAGCCAGCAGTTTCAAATTTCCTTCAATGTCGCCTGCTCTGGCCCCCGGAAGACAATTGACTATGGTTGCTGGTGTCGCTAACTTCACATTTCTCAAACAGAGTCGCCAATAACCAGAGTTTGATCCTCCGCGGGTGTGTCGCGAGTGGGGAAAAACGGTTAGAGATGTGAACGGGTTGGCGGTGTACACAGGGGCTTCTGTTTAGGGCTACGCTTCCTCCTCACAGTCACCCAGTCGGCCTGCTTTCCCCGGCTGCTCGGGATCTGCCAGGGGTAACTAACGGTGGCTAAGCTACCTTGGTCCGCACCGACTACAGGGGCCTGGCTAGCTGTAGAATTTTCCACGGTGCGGAGCCGAGTCTCCAATTCGCCCAGCCTGGCCTCCAAAGCTACGAATAAGCTACACTTATTACAAGTACCATTACTGCTAAAGGAGGCCGAGGAATAACTAAACATTTCACACCCAGAGCAGAAAAAGTGCGGGAGAGACAGCAGAAGCCACCATGCTAAATCGGCCTAAGAGCTAGTAGCTACGCTAAGCTAGCGGATTCCTAAAAACACGCAAAGTGAATAACGTGTAAATAATTTAGAGGTGATTCAGCAGAAGGAGTGCTTTAGTTAAGGCACGTAAAGATTACACTGGGAAACAAATCGTAATCTAGATAACTAGATCAATCTAACTGCGCAGATTAAACAGCTAACAGATACAGAAAAACACCGCTGTGCTCCGGACAGGAAGTGATACAATACCGCAGGTGAGAGCCAACCACCAGTAGAGATCGGTACATCGGGTCCATTTAAAATCCTCAAGGTCATCAGTCCAGCCGCGGTGAGGCTTCAGCTTCCGGCCTCACTGCGGATCCATCCCGTTTTCCCATGTGTCCCGGATTAAGCCACATCACACCTCACCCCTCTGTACTCCGGGTCCGGCACACCTCCTGCCCGGATCATCGATGGCGAGCCGGCTTGGACTGTGCGCCGGCTCTTGGATGTCCGATGGATGGGCCGGGGCTTCCAGTATTTGGTGGACTGGGAGGGGTACGGCCACGAAGAACGCTCCTGGGTGAAGAGGAGCTTCATACTGGACCCGGCCCTCTGGCCGATTTCTACCGGAGCCACCCGGACAAGCCTGGTCGGGCGCCAGGAGGCCCATTGAGGGGGGGGATTGCTCCCAACTAGTCAAACAGACAAATTTTGTTAACACAGATGCCCAAAATAATGAATGAGAGAAAAGAATGCAGCATGTAAATATTAATTTATTCATTTTCTATATCTGTTTATTCCAGTTAAGGGTCACGGCCAATGCATTCAGCTATTATTTGTGAAGACTTCAACTGAGTGAATGCGTATAGATATACGCATGAAAATTCAATACCGTATTGAACTGAATTGACTGGGACATATATACAGCCAAATCAGACAAGGTGGGTATGGAATGGAAAATGCAATTTAAGTATGATCCCAGTGTTTTTTATCCAAGGCCAAAATATGGCCACCAGGTCTTGTGAGGATTTTGCGTCCATCCGTCTGCCTGTCTGTCTGTCTGTGCTCAGCATAAGTCCGGTCCTATTACTGCCAGGGTTTTCAAATTCACAGGGGGCATTCTTGGGACACAAACCTTGGACAAGTTCAAAAATGGGTAACCTTGACCTATTCTAAGGGGTCAAAAGGTCACATTCTTTCTACACACTCAGCATAACTCCATTCCTATTACTGCCAGGGTCTTCAAATTCATAGGGAGTGTTACTGGGACACAGACCTTGGAGAAGTTCAAAGATGGATAACCTTGATCTACTTGAAGGGGTCAAAAGGTCACATTCTTTGTACACACTTTTTCATTGATTACATTCTCATACGGCCAAGGGCACTTTAACATTGTGTTACATTTAAATTTACTTTGACCTCTATTTCATTGCAGGCAGTATGAACCCAAGATATTTCATAGTTTGTGTGTCAACCTAATTTTATTTGTTAAAATACTTACATTCCTTAATTTAAGGCCTGTAACACATTACAAATAAAAAAGTTGGGACGATTTAGAAATAGTAATGAAGTAAATAATAATAATAATAATAATAATAATACAATTGAAGTAGTTGATGTTAACGGGTGATTGCAATCATGGTTTGGTACAAAGAAAAGGATGAGTTTTTGAGGCATAAAGATGAGCAGAGGATCTCCAGTTTTCAACAAATGCATGACAAAAAATATGAAAACATTAAACAAACAGTGTTCCCAAATAATGATTAGAGGGGATGAACCAATTTCATTACAAAAGAGCAAGAGCACAAGCCCAAGTCGAACATCTGTGATCCCTGATCCCTTAGATAGCATAGCATCAAGAATTTTAATTCATCAATAGCTGATATAAACACATGGGTAACGGATTACTTTGGGAAACCCTTGTCATGCACTACAAAACAGAGTTGCATTCACAAATGCCACTTGAATCATTATTGTGCAACAAAAACAAGCAAAAAAAAAAAAGCTTTCTATAAACCTTGTCCAAAAGCAGCATAGACATCTTTAGGCTCAGGGCCATCTAGGTTGGACCATCACACAGTGGAAATGTGTATTGTGGTCAGACAAATCAGTATTCCAGGACTTTTTTGAATGAAAAGGTTGTGTGCTCAGGACCAAAAGCAAAAAGCAGCATCCAGCTATCAGCATCAAGTCCAAAAAGCCAGGGTCTATCATGGCATGGGGTTGTCGGTACCCCATGTTTACACTTTTAAATTTGTATGATAAAGCATTAATGCAGAAATGCACATAGAGATTTTGCAGCAAGGTATATTGCTTTCAAGACATCTTTTCCAGGGACGTCTGTGCAGTTTTCAAGAAGACAATGCACAACCCCATTCTGTGCACATTTCAAAGGCATGGCTGTGGAAGAAGAAGTTACGGGTACTGGACTGAATCCTGACCTGTCACCAATAGAGAATACGTGGAGAATTTTGATAGGAAAAAAATGTAGCAACAACAGCCCCATACTGTTCCCCACCTTAACGTGCTTGCTGGAAGAATGAGACAAAATAACACCTGGAGTGCTTCATTGTTTGGCATCCTCAAAGCTAAAACATTTTTTTAAGTGTTATGAGAAGGAATGGCAACATTACAAAGTGATAAATGATTAAGTGTTCTAACTTTTCTTGGAATGTGCTGCAGGCCTTAAATGCAGAAATGGATGTATATTAATAAATTAAATGAAGTTGACCAGAAATATCTTGGGTTCATACACTGAAAAAAATGCTACTTTGGATCAACTTAAAAAAAATTGTTGTAATTTGTTACAGCTAATTTTTTAGTTTCTCACAATGTATATTTATGATTTTGTAAAGTGATTCCAGCAGATTTAAACTGGAAACCACAATTTTCCATTAGACCAATGTAAATAAGTACTTTGAATGAAGTGCACTGTGTTTCACTTTTTTCAGTGTATGATCTGAAATGAAATATAAGTCAAGGTAAATAAATAATCAAACTAAACATAATACAATGCATTTGTTTCATTTTTCATACCTTCCCAACCTTTTCTGATTTGCAGTTGTATACTCATTTTTTTTTCATTTTACTCTTATATACTGAGACAAACATAATTTCCATAACACTACAAAACTTAAAAAAAATATAATCGTGACATTATAACCATGTCAGTCAAGTGTTTTGCTCAATTTTCTTTTTAAATAGTATAATGAGTTTTCTAATTCTACAAATATATTGTAACCAGAACTGGACAATTTTCCAAACTACAAAGTAGAAGTGTTGTGTGGGCCGCTGAAGAGGAGGTACTGCTGGCCCACCACCACCAGAGGGCACCCTGCCTGGAGTGCGGGCTCCAGGCACCAGAGGGCGCTGCCACCTCACAGGAGCAGCCGGGGTGACAGCTGTCACCTACGACAGCTGTTACCAATCATCTGATCCGCAGCGGTATATCTGCAAGACGTCATCTCCACTTCTTTGCCGAGATATCGCTCTACCGAGGAGGTAACGTATCCAGCCAATCATATTGTCTTTTGACCATAAATACTTTTTTGCCTTCACGCAGAGAGTGAGTAGAACAGCAGGAGACTGTATTGGACCCCTTTTGGATAAGTACTCACATTCCTGCACTAACAGTGTTTTCCTGACGAGAGGTGGAGGTGGTTTTTCCACCATACGTGTTGCTGGGTGCAGGCGCACCCACATCTGACTGTTTCTGTTCCTCGCCAGCAGTACCAGATCTGACAAGCGGAGGCAATGGCCACCTGGGAGTTCGGGACTTGGCGGCTCCAGTATTCCCGGGGTTCGGTGGCGGAGGAAATCGTGTGGTTCCGGTTCTGCTTTGGACAGACGTCTCCTATCTTCGAGCCTGCCCACATGACACCTTTGTGATTCGACTTTATTGTCTATTATTGTAATCGGTTGTGTTTGTTGTGCTTATTTCACAACAGTAAAAGTGCTATTTGACTTCCTCCATTGTCCGTTCATTTGCGCCCCCTGTTGTGGGTCCGTGTTCCTACACTTTCCCAACAGGATATCTTGGCCAACGTCATGGATCCCGATGGGCGTCAACCGGCTGTTGAACGGCCAATGGAAGAACAGGGCGCACAGGCGTCCGCAGGAGGAATGATCGGTGAGTTGCAGCGAATCCTCACCGCTTTCACGGCTCAGTTGGATCTAATGACCGAGCAGAACGTCCTCCTTAACCGCAGGGTGGAGGCTCTCGCCGCGCAGGTGGAAGCGTGCCCTCAGGGCGCTGCTGCGGCTCTCCCTCCTGTCGACCCTGTGCGTAACAGTGACGTTCCACAGGTCGTTCAACGACCCCTCCCACCTTCCCCGGAAGCATACATAAGCCCTCCAGAGCCGTACGGAGGTTGTGTGGAGACATGCGCGGACTTTCTTATGCAGTGTTCGCTCGTCTTCGCACAACGTCCCGTCATGTACGCGACTGATGCCAGCAAAATAGCTTATGTGATAAATCTGCTTCGCGGTGAGGCACGCGCTTGGGCTACAGCGCTCTGGGAGCAAAATTCACGGCTCCTTCAGACATATGATGGGTTTGTGAGGGAGTTCAGAACAGTGTTCGATCACCCAAATAGAGGAGAGACCGCTTCAGCCGTGCTGCTGTCAAAGAGACAGGGGCGCCGGAGCGCAGCTGCTTATGCAGTCGACTTCCGCATCGCGGCTGCGAGGTCCGGCTGGAATAGCACTGCCCTCCGCGCCGCCTTCGTAAACAGACTGTCGTTGATCCTAAAGGAGCACCTGGTGGCTAAGGACGAACCGCGGGATTTAGATGGGCTTATTGATCTCGTTATACGATTAGACAATCGGTTAGAAGAACGCCGTTGGGAACGAGACGAAGGGCGTGGCCGGGCACGCGCCGTCCCTCTCCGTTCCAGCTCCGACCAAGCTCCGCCCTCCCCACGCTCCACGGCCCCTACGCTCCGTGTGGTTACAGCTCCCCCTGCTGATGAAGCTATGGACACGAGCAGGGCCACATTTAGACCCCCGGATAGACAGAGGAGGCTGGTCCGCGGAGCGTGCTTTGCTTGTGGCTCGATAGAGCATCAGGTGAGGGACTGCCCCGAGCGGTTAAACACCAACGCCCGCCCCTAGAAACTGGGCTAGGGGTGGGCCAAGACATTCACGTGGGACACACCCATATTGCCACACGACTCCCAGTTACAATCCTTTATGAGGATTTAACCCTTCAGGCCCCAGCACTGGTGGACACGGGCTCTGAAGGGAATTTGCTAGACAGCAAATGGGCCAGGGAGGCAGGGCTCCCTCTGGTGGCACTTACTTCACCTGTGCAAGTACGGGCACTAGATGGCTCCCTACTCCCTTTAATCACACATAAGACACCTCCAGTAACTCTGGTGGTGTCAGGGAACCACCGGGAGGAGATCGAGTTTTTTGTGACTCCTGCCACCTCCCGCGTGATTCTCGGGTTCCCCTGGATGTTAAAACACAATCCCCGGATCGATTGGCTGTCCAGGGTAGTGGTTCAGTGGAGCGAGACCTGCCATCGGGTATGTTTAGGTTCCTCGGTTCCTCCCGGTTCCCAGGCTAAGGAGGAGGTCAGAGTCCCGCCCAATCTCGGGACAGTGCCGGTGGAGTACCATGACCTTGTGGACGTGTTCAGCAAGGATCTGGCTCTCACCCCCCCCACCGCCCGTACGATTGTGCCATTGATTTGGTTCCAGGCGTTGAGTTTCCGTCCAGCAGGCTGTACAACCTCTCACGACCTGAGCGCGAATCATTGGAGACCTACATCCGGGACTCTTTAGGTGCCGGGTTGATCCGGAATTCCACCTCCCCGATGGGCAGGTTTCTTTTTTGTGGGGAAAAAGGATGGCGGACTACGTCCATGCATTGATTACAGGGGGCTGAACGAAATCACGGTTCGTAACCGATACCCATTGCCCGTTGGATTCAGTGTTCACGCCCCTGCATGGAGCCCAAATGTTCACTAAGCTAGATCTTAGAAATGCGTATCACCTGGTTCGGATCCGGAAGAGAGACGAGTGGAAGATGGCATTTAACACCCCCTTAGGTCACTTTGAGTACCTGGTCATGCCTTTCGGTCTTACAAATGCCCCCGCGACGTTCCAAGCATTGGTTAATGATGTCTTGTGGGATTTCCTGCACCGATTCGTCTTCGTATATCTGGACGATATCTCATCTTTTCTCCGGATCCTGAGACCCATGTCCGGCATGTACGTCAGGTCCTGCAGCGGTTGTTGGAGAACCGGCTGTTTGTGAAGGGCGAGAAGTGCGAGTTCCACCGCACTTCTTTGTCCTTCCTGGGGTTTATCATCTCCCCTAACTCCGTCGCTCCTGATCCGGCCAAGGTCGCGGCGGTGAGAGACTGCCCAACCCACCGAGCCGTAGGAAGCTGCAACAGTTCCTCGGCTTTGCTAAATTTCTACAGGAGGTTCATTAAGGGCTACAGTCAGGTAGTTAGCCCCTGACAGACCCTGACCTCACCAAAAGTCCCCTTCACCTGGTCGGATCGTTGCGAGGCCGCGTTCAAGGAGTTGAAACGGCGCTTCTCGTCGTCTGCACCCGTTCTGGGCAGCCCGATCCTAGTCGCCGTTAGTGGTTGAAGTGGACGCCTCAGACTCAGGATAGGAGCTGTGCTTTCCCAGAGCGGGAAGACCGATAAGTCCTTCCACCGTGTGCCTATTTTTCCCGCAGGTTTGACCCCGGGCCGAACGGAACTATGACGTCGGCAATCGAGAACTCCTTGCGGTGAAAGAGGCTCTTGAAGAGTGGAGACATCTGTTGGAGGGAACGTCCGTGCCATTCATGGTTTTCACTGACCACCGGAACCTGGAGTATATCAGGACCGCCAAGCGGCTGAACCCCAGGCAAGCCCGCTGGTCACTGTTCTCGGCCGTTTTGACTTCCGGATCACTACCGTCCGGGACCAAAAACCAGAGATCGGATGCCTTGTCACAGGTACATGAAGGTGAAGTCAAAGCGGAGTTGTCGGATCCACCGGAACCCATCATCCCGGAGTCCACTATCGTGGCCACCCTCACCTGGGACTAGAGAGAACCGTCCGAGAGGCCCAGGCACGAAGCCCGGACCCCGGAACTGGGACGAAGAACAGACTCTACGTCCCACCAGAGGCTAGGGCTGCAGTCCTGGACTTCTGTCACGGCTCAACCTCTCCTGTCATCCAGGGGTGCGAAGAAACCGTGGCAGTTGTCCGGCAGCGCTTCTGGTGGGCGTCCCTAGAGGCCGACGTCCGGGATTATATCCAGGCCTGCACCACCTGTGCCAGGGGCAAGGCTAATCATCGCAGGGCTTCGAGGACTGCTCCAGCCGCTGCCCGTGCCTTATCGCCCCTGGTCCCACATCGGCCTGGATTTTGTCATGGGCCTCCCGCCGTCCCAGGGCAACACCACCATCCTCACGATAGTGGACCGATTCTCCAAGGCGGCCCACTTCGTGGCCCTCCCGAAGCTCCCGACTGCCCAGGAGACAGCGGACCTCCTGGTCCACCACGTCGTCCGGCTGCATGGGATTCCAACAGATATCGTCTCCGATCGCGGTCCCCAGTTCTCCTCGCAAGTCTGGAGGAGCTTCTGCCGGGAACTGGGGGCCACGGTGAGTCTCTCATCCGGGTATCATCCCCAGACCAACGGGCAAGCAGAACGGGCCAATCAGGAGGTGGAACAGGCCCCTGCGTTGCGTGACGGCCGCGCACCCGGCGGCCTGGAGTACCCATTTGGCCTGGATCGAGTATGCCCATAACAGCCAGGTGTCGTCAGCCACCAGCCTCTCCCCTTTTGAGGTGTGTCTGGGGTACCAGCCTCCTTTGTTTCCGGTGGTTGAGGGAGAGGTCGGTGTGCCCTCGGTCCAGGCCCACCTGCAGAAGTGCCGTCGGTGTGGCGTGCCGCCCGTTCTGCTTTGCTGAGGGCCCGGATGAGGACGAAAGCCCATGCAGACCGTCGGCGGACCCCCCCACGTATCGGCCAGGGCAGGAAGTGTGGTTGTCAACAAAGGACATTCCCCTCCAAGTGGTCTCACCTAAACTGCAGGATCAATCAATCAATCAATTTTTTATATAGCGCCAAATCACAACAAACAGTTGCCCCAAGGCGCTTTATATTAAGGCAAGGCCATACAATATTATGTAAAACCCCAACAGTCAAAACGACCCCCTGTGAGCAAGCACTTGGCTACAGTGGGAAGGAAAAACTCCCTTTTAGCAGGAAGAAACCTCCAGCAGAACCAGGCTCAGGGAGGGGCAGTCTTCTGCTGGGACTGGTTGGGGCTGAGGGAGAGAACCAGGAAAAAGACATGCTGTGGAGGGGAGCAGAGATCGATCACTAATGATTAAATGCAGAGTGGTGCATACAGAGCAAAAAGAGAAAGAAACAGTGCATCATGGGAACCCCCCAGCAGTCTAAGTCTATAGCAGCATAACTAAGGGATGGTTCAGGGTCACCTGATCCAGCCCTAACTATAAGCTTTAGCAAAAAGGAAAGTTTTAAGCCTAATCTTAAAAGTAGAGAGGGTGTCTGTCCCCTGGTCTGAATTGGGAGCTGGTTCCACAGGAGAGGAGCCTGAAAGCTGAAGGCTCTGCCTCCCATTCTACTCTTACAACCCTAGGAACTACAAGTAAGCCTGCAGTCTGAGAGTGAAGCGCTCTATTGGGGTGATATGGTACTATGAGGTCCCTAAGATAAGATGGGACCTGATTATTCAAAACCTTATAAGTAAGAAGAAGAATTTTAAATTCTATTCTAGAATTAACAGGAAGCCAATGAAGAGAGGCCAATATGGGTGAGATATGCTCTCTCCTTCTAGTCCCCGTCAGTACTCTAGCTGCAGCATTTTGAATTAACTGAAGGCTTTTTAGGGAACTTTAGGACAACCTGATAATAATGAATTACAATAGTCCGCCTAGAGGAAATAAATGCATGAATTAGTTTTCAGCATCACTCTGAGACAGACCTTTCTGATTTTAGAGATATTGCGTAAATGCAAAAAAGCAGTCCTACATACTTTGTTTAATATGCGCTTTGAATGACAATCCTGATCAAAAATGACTCCAAGATTTCTCACAGTATTACTAGAGGTCAGGGTAATGCCACCAGAGGTAAGGATCTGGTTAGACACCATGTTTCTAAGATTTGTGGGGCCAAGTACAATAACTTCAGTTTTATCTGAGTTTTAAAAGCAGGAAATTAGAGGTCATCCATGTCTTATGTCTGTAAGACAATCCTGCAGTTTTAAGCTAATTGGTGTGTGTCCTCTGGCTTCATGGATAGATAAAGCTGGGTATCATCTGCGTAACAATGAAAATTTAAGCAATACCGTCTAATATCTGCCTAAGGGAAGCATGTATAAAGTGAATAAAATTGGTCCTAGCACAGAACCTTGTGGAACGCCATAATTAACTTTAGTCTGTGAAGAAGATTCCCCATTTACATGAACAAATTGTAATCTATTAGCAAATATGATTCAAACCACCGCAGCGCAGTGCCCTTAATACCTATGGCATGCTCTAATCTCTGTAATAAAATTTTATGGTCAACAGTATCAAAAGCAGCACATGAGGTCTAACAGAACAAGCACAGAGATGAGGCCACTGTCCGAGGCCATAAGAAGATCATTTGTAACCTTTCACTAATGCTGTTTCTGTACTATGATGAATTCTAAAACCTGGACTGAAACTCTTCAAATAGACCATTCCTCTGCAGATGATCAGTTAGCTGTTTTACAACTACCCTTTCAAGAATTTTTGAGAGGAAAGGAAGGTGGAGATTGGCCCTATAATTAGCTAAGATAGCTGGGTCAAGTGATGGCTTTTTAGTAAGGTTTAATTACTGCCACCTTAAAAGCCTGTGGGACATAGCCAACTAATAAAGATTAGACTGATCATATTTACCGATCGAAGCATTAAATAATGGTAGGGCTTCCTTGAGCAGCCTGATAGGAATGGGGTCTAATAAACATGTTGATGGTTTGGATGAAGTTAACTAATGAAATAAACTCAGACAGAACAATCGGAGAGAAAGAGTCTAACCAAATACCGGCATCACTGAAAGCAGCCAAAGATAACGATACGTCTTTGGGATGTTATGAGTAATTTTTTCCTTAATAGTTAAAAATTTGTTAGCAAGAAAGTCATGAAGTCATTACTAGTTAAAGTTAATGGAATACATCAGCTCAATAGAGCTCTGACTCTTTGTCAGCCTGGCTACAGTGCTGAAAGAAACCTGGGGTTGTTCTTATTTTCTTCAATTAGTGATGAGTAGAAAGATGTCCGAGCTTCACGGAGGGCTTTTTTTTATAGAGCAACAGACTCTTTTTCCAGGCTAAGTGAAGATCTTCTAAATTAGTGAGACGCCATTTCCTCTCCAACTTACGGGTTATCTGCTTTAAGCTACGAGTTGTGAGTTATACCACGGAGTCAGACACTTCTGATTTAAAGCTCTCTTTTCAGAGGAGCTACAGCATCCAAAGTTGTCTTCAATGAGGATGTAAAACTATTGACGAGATACTCTATCTCCCTTACAGAGTTTAGGTAGCTACTCTGCACTGTGTTGGTATATGGCATTAGAGAACATAAGAAGGAATTATATCCTTAAACCTAGTTACAGCGCTTTCTGAAAGACTTCTAGTGTAATGAAACTTATTCCCCACTGCTGGGTAGTCCATCAGAGTAAATGTAAATGTTATTAAGAAATGATCAGACAGAAGGGAGTTTTCAGGGAATACTGTTAAGTCTTCTATTTCCATACCATAAGTCAGAACAAGATCTAAGATATGATTAAAGTGGTGGGTGGACTCATTTACTTTTTGAGCAAAGCCAATAGAGTCTAATAATAGATTAAATGCAGTGTTGAGGCTGTCATTCTCAGCATCTGTGTGGATGTTAAAATCGCCCACTATAATTATCTTATCTGAGCTAAGCACTAAGTCAGACAAAAGGTCTGAAAATTCACAGAGAAACTCACAGTAACGACCAGGTGGACGATAGATAATAACAAATAAAACTGGTTTTTGGGACTTCCAATTTGGATGGACAAGACTAAGAGACAAGCTTTCAAATGAATTAAAGCTCTGTCTGGGTTTTTGATTAATTAATAAGCTGGGATGGAAGATTGCTGCTAATCCTCCGCCCCGGCCCGTTCTACGAGCATTCTGACAGTTAGTGTGACTCGGGGGTGTTGACTCATTTAAACTAACATATTCATCCTGCTGTAACCAGGTTTCTGTTAGGCAGAATAAATCAATATTTGATCAATTATTATATCATTACCACAGGGACTTAGAAGAGAGAGACCTAATGTTTAATAGACCACATTTAACTGTTTTAGTCTGTGGTGCAGTTGAAGGTGCTATATTATTTTTTCTTTTTGAATTTTTATGCTTAAATAGATTTTTGCTGGTTATTGGTGGTCTGGGAGCAGGCACCGTCTCTACGGGGATGGGGTAATGAGGGGATGGCAGGGGGAGAGAAGTTGCAGAGAGGTGTGTAAGACTACAACTCTGCTTCCTGGTCCCAACCCTGGATAGGTCACGGTTTGGAGGATTTAAGAAAATTGGCCAGATTTCTAGAAATGAGAGCTGCTCCATCCAAAGTGGGATGGATGCCGTCTCTCCTAACAAGACCAGGTTTTCCCCAGAAGCTTTGCCAATTATCTATGAAGCCCACCTCCTTTTTTGGACACCACTCAGACAGCCAGCAATTCAAGGAGAACATGCGGCTAAACATGTCACTCCCGGTCCGATTGGGGAGGGGCCCAGAGAAAACTACAGAGTCCGACATTGTTTTTGCAAAGTTACACACCGATTTAATGTTAATTTTAGTGACCTCCGATTGGCGTAACCGGGTGTCATTACTGCCGACGTGAATTACAATCTTACCAAATTTACGCTTAGCCTTAGCCAGCAGTTTCAAATTTCCTTCAATGTCGCCTGCTCTGGCCCCCGGAAGACAATTGACTATGGTTGCTGGTGTCGCTAACTTCACATTTCTCAAAACAGAGTCGCCAATAACCAGAGTTTGATCCTCCGCGGGTGTGTCGTCGAGTGGGGAAAAACGGTTAGAGATGTGAACGGGTTGGCGGTGTACACAGGGCTTCTGTTTAGGGCTACGCTTCCTCCTCACAGTCACCCAGTCGGCCTGCTTTCCCGGCTGCTCGGGATCTGCCAGGGGGTAACTAACGGTGGCTAAGCTACCTTGGTCCGCACCGACTACAGGGGCCTGGCTAGCTGTAGAATTTTCCACGGTGCGGAGCCGAGTCTCCAATTCGCCCAGCCTGGCCTCCAAAGCTACGAATAAGCTACACTTATTACAAGTACCATTACTGCTAAAGGAGGCCGAGGAATAACTAAACATTTCACACCCAGAGCAGAAAAGTGCGGGAGAGACAGCAGAAGCCACCATGCTAAATCGGCTAAGAGCTAGTAGCTACGCTAAGCTAGCGGATTCCTAAAAACACGCAAAGTGAATAACGTGTAAATAATTTAGAGGTGATTCAGCAGAAGGAGTGCTTTAGTTAAGGCACGTAAAGATTACACTGGGAAACAAATCGTAATCTAGATAACTAGATCAATCTAACTGCGCAGATTAAACAGCTAACAGATACAGAAAAACACCGCTGTGCTCCGGAACAGGAAGTGATACAATACCGCAGTGAGAGCCAACCACCAGTAGAGATCGGTACATCGGTCCATTTAAAATCCTCAAGGTCATCAGTCCAGCCGCGGTGAGGCTTCAGCTTCCGGCCTCACTGCGGATCCATCCCGTTTTCCATGTGTCCCGGATTAAGCCACATCACACCTCACCCCTCTGTACTCCGGGTCCGGCACCACCTCCTGCCCGGATCATCGATGGCGAGCCGGCTTGGACTGTGCGCCGGCTCTTGGATGTCCGATGGATGGGCCGGGGCTTCCAGTATTTGGTGGACTGGGAGGGGTACGGCCACGAAGAACGCTCCTGGGTGAAGAGGAGCTTCATACTGGACCCGGCCCTCCTGGCCGATTTCTACCGCCGCCACCCGGACAAGCCTGGTCGGGCGCCAGGAGGCGCCCATTGAGGGGGGGGTCCTGTTGTGTGGGCCGCTGAAGAGGAGGTACTGCTGGCCCACCACCACCAGAGGGCACCCTGCCTGGAGTGTGGGCTCCAGGCACCAGAGGGCGCTGCCACCTCACAGGAGCAGCCGGGGTGACAGCTGTCACCTACGACAGCTGTTACCAATCATCTGATCCGCAGCGGTATATCTGCAAGACGTCATCTCCACTTCTTTGCCGAGATATCGCTCTACCGAGGAGGTAAAGTATCCAGCCAATCATATTGTCTTTTGACCATAAATACTTTTTTGCCTTCACGCAGAGAGTGAGTAGAACAGCAGGAGACTGTATTGGACCCCTTTTGGATAAGTACTCACATTCCTGCACTAACAGTGTTTTCCTGACGAGAGGTGGAGGTGGTTTTTCCACCATACGTGTTGCTGGGTGCAGGCGCACCCACATCTGACTGTTTCTGTTCCTCGCCAGCAGTACCAGATCCGACAAGCGGAGGCAGTGGCCACCTGGGAGTTCGGGACTTGGCGGCTCCAGTATTCCCGGGGTTCGGTGACGGAGGAAATCGTGTGGTTCCGGTTCTGCTTTGGACAGACGTCTCCTATCTTCGAGCCTGCCCACATGACACCTTTGTGATTCGACTTTATTGTCTATTATTGTAATCGGTTGTGTTTGTTGTGCTTATTTCACAACAGTAAAAGTGCTATTTGACTTCCTCCATTGTCCGTTCATTTGCGCCCCCTGTTGTGGGTCCGTGTTCCTACACTTTCCCAACAAGAAGAAGCACAACAAAGACGCAGTTTGACAGTTTAACCTCTACGGTGGCACCAAAATCATAGTTATATTTTAATTTATTTCACATTAAAAGCACATCAGTATTAAAATGAACAAACTAATGCTCATTAGGCTTGAAAATAACAAGTTTTAAACTGAATTACATTGAAAGTGTGAAATTCTATAAAACAAATGTTATAATAAAAAGAAGCAAATTAAACTGAGGTAATATCTGAAATGAAATTAAATCAAATGGGCCTTTTTCAACACACACTGAAAATTAAATTGTATTAAACAGTTTAATGTGAGAACAGGCCTTGACAGTTTAAAATTTCAAAATGCTGTAATGGTCTGTCCAGCACACTCGTGACTTGCATTGGACTCATTTGTACGTATTTAAAATGGTACAAATACAGGTTATTTGGAGGCTGTACCACACCTGGATTTTCACATTGATATAAACAGCTGTACTAAAGTTGTGTATTGTCCAAACATGCCATCTGCCTTTTTTACCCTGTTGAGGCAACATTTCCTGGCCACCTGTTGCGAGCTCAAACCCAAGTGTTACTGCAAATTTCCACCCGACACAGTTGAGTTTTGGTTCAAATCCCACCCATGCCACATTTCTCCATATAATGTGGAGTTGCGTCAGGAAGGGCATCCGGCGTAAAACCTGTGCCAATTCAACATGCAGAACCACCTTAGATTTGCTGTGGCGACCCCGAGTGCAAACAAGGGAGCAGCCGAAGGGACTTACTTACAGTTGAGTTTTTTTTAAAGCCAAGCACCTGCATCCAGTAAATAACAATACTCCTGTGGGTGTGTGGACCTGTGGGTGTGGTCTAAAATGGTGCTTTGATATCCACCATCACTAGAAAGTGTTTGCACCTCACACCACCAAATACCTGGTCTAAAGGCCAGTAGCTACTGTCTAGAAGTACAAATATCGATACCAGTCACCTACAGTGGGATAATATGA